>NC_082389.1:22637884-23237884 GCF_031168955.1 Gadus macrocephalus | reverse complement strand
GTAGAGGCGACATGGGAAAATGACACACCCACCAATCGACCCAGAAATGGATGCAGAACCATCAGCATAACTCTCAACCTGCATACTTAATGTAATTTTGGCTAAAAAAGTTGCATAGTGGGCCTTTAAATAGTTTGTGTGTTATGTGTTGCATTGTATTTCGTTGTCCGCTATGCCAGTTGTTCTATGAGCATGTATTGTAATGTTCTTCTTGTCAATCAGTGTGGGGGCGAATCATTAGGTCAGCTGGGGGAGGGCCTTGGAAGAACAGGAGGGTGGGGGCCTGCACGTGAGTGAGACTGTGTTGGGGGTTGCCGGGGTAACCAGGGTTTGTTTTGGTGTGGGATTTCTGCCGTTGTTTACGGGTTTCAGTGACCTGGTTTTGGTTCATTAAGGCTTCATCCCATTTCTACCCCTTACCCCTCCCCCTTGTTTTGAAGGGGTAAGGGGTGTCCCAATTCTCATTTGGGTTAAATGCACCCAGTGCAACTTTCGAGGCTTAAAAATAAACATTCAATTTCTAGTCTTTTTTACACGTGGTAAGTTTCAATAACTCCATACCATTACATACCGACATTTAAGCAGCAAAGATGAGACGTCGTTGTGTGGTGAGAACTGATACAAAATCGATAACAACAACAATGCCGCCATTTTCTTTATTTTTTGTAACCTACAATAAATAAAGCAGGCTTCCAGTCAATGGAAAAATGGCTTCTCCCCACCGGCGATTGTTGTTGTTTACGATTTTCTATCAGTTCTCACCACACAACGACGTCTCATCTTTGCTCCTTGAATGTCGATATGTAATGGTATAGAGTTATTGAAACTTACTACGTGTAAAAAAGACTAGAAATTGAATGTTTATTTTTCATTGAATGTTTACATAAAGTTGCACTGGGTGCCTTTAAGGGGTAGGGCGAAGACAAAAGCCTACGTAGCCCTTGAAGCGAAGCTTTCCAAGGACCACACTTTAAAGGGAGGGCTTCGAGGAAAATCCTGACGAAAATGCATTTTTACTAGTTATCATTCGGACTCATGCTGTAAAGTTGACTGTAATATTCGGCTCGAAGTCATACACTGACAATGCGATCTCTGAGCTCGATATAAAACATGACATAACGGTAAATAACCGTTGAACTATACACACAAGCTTTTGGCGCCCTCTAGTGGCCAACCGAAATCGCCAAATAAACAAACAGCAGCGATGGCTCATGCGAAGGACACGCACAAATGTAAGCATTTTCAGCATTTTAATTACGGCAGACTGGTGTAGGGCTGCAACTAACGATTATTTTAATAATCGATTCATCTGTCGATTATTTTTTCGATTAATCGATGAATCGGATAAAAAAAAAAAAAGAAAGAAATTGGAATTGCCGCATCTTTATTAAAAAACTGAACATTACTTCAAATTCACAGTGCAGACTGAAATGTAAAAACACCAGGTTATTGCTCCAACGTCCCGGAACTATTAAAAGTAATATTAAATAATAAAAAGATTAAAAAAACATAACTGGGATAACACAAAAAAGAAACATACAATGTATGATATACTTTTATATGTATATAAGGGATGTCCATGGTTAACCGGTCAAACCTATTGATACCATTTTCGAGACTCCTTGAAATAGAACTTGTAATATTGCTTTAATTGCTGATAAGATGATGATAGTTCAAGATAGGACATTAAACAGGTCATAATTAATTCTATCTTTACTATCTATTTTATATTACTGGGAAAACAAGTCTTCACCAAAACCTCCATTTTTTTTTTTTTACTGCTGCATTTGAACGCATCAATCGTATTTCTGAGCCGACCTGAACACATCACATTTGACACTGTTTGTGACCATTGGTTAGTTGTTGTTTTTTAAGCAAACTATCTCTATGTGTCTATCTGTGTCGAGTGGCGGAGCTGGAGCAGTACACCAGGGTCAATGACGTGATTGTGACCGGGCTCAATATCAAACCCTGGTCATACGCCCGGGCGGTGACCGTTGACAACGAGGGGGAGCCCGGTGGGCAGGATGTCCGCTCTGTGGAGCAACAGGTGGCTGCCTTCCTACAGTCCAAAGGGATTGACATGGACTGGAACAGCGTGGAGGCATGCCACCCTCTGCCCCGGAGAGATGACAGCGACAAACGAGCCGTGATCATGTGGTTTGTCAACAGAAAACACAAAACCGCACTGTTAAAACAAGGAAGGAAACTGAAAGGAACAAACGTATTTATCAATGAGCATCTGACCAAACGAAACGCAGATATCGCCAGAAAAGCACGCTTCATGAAAAAACAGGGAAAAATTCAACACACATGGACATCTAACTGTAAAGTATTCATTAAACTAAACGGAACGCCAGAACAAGCCAAAGTAATGGTCATCAGGAACATCGAGGAAATGGACAACCACGAATGATTATCACAATCCAGACTAAGGTATGATGACTCATACACAACACACCACCATGACACAGTCTGAAAGAACTCATTCATCTACAACTGGAGATAACAGGGATATAATTCAAAGGATTGCTGATCATGAAAAACTGGAACTGAGAACATTTCAATACACTGACCATAATTTACTGGACTTGGAGCACGATATAGACCCGGACAATAACTTCTTCTCTAACATCAACGACAACTGCTGCTACTACACAGCTGAACAGTACAATCAGACCATTAAAATGGACAGCAAATTGTCTATAATTCATTTCAATAGCAGAAGTCTGTATGCAAATTTCAATAACATCAAGGAATATTTAAGTCAATTAAAAAAAACATTTAAAATAATTGCAATATCAGAAACGTGGATCAATGCAGATAAAGGAATGGACTTTGAACTTGAGGGATATGAACTTAACTGTGTAAACAGAAAGAACAAGAGTGGAGGAGGAGTGGCTATGTATGTGGATAATAACTGGAATTATATAGTAGTAGAAAATATGACAACTGTCATTGATAACTTATTAGAATGTATAACAATTGAAATATGTGAAGAAAAAAACAAAAATGTAATAATCAGCTGTATATACAGAGCACCGGGATCTAGTACTGAAGCATTCAAGGACTGGATAGGGGAAATGTTTTCAAAAACTAATCAAAAAGTTGTTTTCATCTGTGGTGACTTCAATATTGATCTGCTCAATCCAAATAAGCACAAAATGACCGATGAATTTATCAACACTATGTACAGCATGAGTTTATATCCAAAAATCACCAGACCTAGTAGAATCACATCCCATTGTGCCACTTTAATTGATAACATATTTAACAATGATATTGAAAATAATATAATGAGCGGACTATTAATTAATGACATCAGTGACCACCTACCAGTGTTTACAGTTTATAACAGCAACTACCAGAGAAATCAGTCAGAGGAAAAACTAAAATACAGACGTGTGAGGACAGAGGAAACTATGAGCTCATTAAAAAATGATTTACTGGCACAAAATTGGGAAAAGGTATATAATGAAAGTGATATTGATAATGCATATGAAACCTTTTTAAGAATATTCACATCATTATATGATAAAAATTGTCCAATAAAACGATACTACAGAAAACAAAAATACAAAGATCGACCATGGTTCACGAAGGGATTACAAAATGCCTGTAAAAAGAAAAATACACTATATAGAGAATTCATAAAACAAAGGACTAAAGAGGCAGAAAAGAAATATAAAAACTATAAAAACAAGTTAACCAAAATTATAAGGGTATGTAGGAAAGAATACTATAGTAAAATATTATATCATAACAAAAGCAATATTAAAGGAATATGGGACATATTAAATAGTATTATTAAAAATAATGCTAATCAACAGAGTTACCCTCAATATTTTATTGATAAAAACATTAAAAAGGACAATATGGACGATGTGGTCAACAGCTTTAATAATTTTTTTGTAAATGTTGGACCAAACCTGGCAAGAAAAACTCCAGATCCATTGTTACCTGAGGATTGGAATGATAACCTTATAGTGAGAAATCCCAGTTCAATGTTCCTCACAGCAGTGGAAGAAAAAGAAATCATAGATATGGTAAATGAATGTAAACACAAAACATCTACTGATTCAAATGAAATTGATATGAAAGTTGTAAAAAAGGTCATTGAGGGGATTTCTGAACCACTTACATACATCTGTAATTTATCATTCCAAACCGGAAAATTTCCTAACAACATGAAAATAGCTAAAGTTGTGCCGCTGTATAAAACTGGGGATAGACACCACTTCACAAATTACAGGCCAGTTTCTTTACTTCCACAATTCTCCAAAATTCTAGAAAAACTATTCAATAACAGATTAGACAAATTCATAAACAAACATAAATTACTTTCTGACAGTCAATACGGATTTAGAGCAAACAGCTCTACATCACTGGCATTAACAGAATCAATTGAGGAGATCACAAACGCTATAGATCACAAACTGCATTCAGTTGGAATATTCATAGATCTCAAAAAAGCTTTTGATACAATTAATCATAACATATTAATCAATAAACTTGAACGGTACGGGATCAGGGGGTTAGTATTGCACTGGGTGAGAAGTTATTTAAGTAACAGAAAACAATTTGTGAAGTTGGGGGAACATTCATCTTCATGGTTGGACATTGCTTGTGGTGTCCCACAGGGGTCAGTATTAGGTCCAAAACTATTTATACTTTACATAAATGACATATGCAAAGTTTCAGAAACATTAAAATTAGTATTATTTGCAGATGACACTAGTATTTTTTGTTCTGGGGGGGATTTACATGAACTACTGGGGAGGATCAACACTGAAATGTGCAAACTGAAAATGTGGTTTGACAGAAACAAATTATCGTTAAACTTAAGTAAAACAAAATTCATGTTATTTGGCAATTACAATAAGAATACACAAGTACAGTTACAAATAGATGGGGTGGACGTTGAAAGGGTTTATGAAATCAAGTTTCTTGGGGTAACAATTGATGATAAAATAAACTGGAAGTCTCATATAAAACATGTACAAAGCAAACTGTCAAGAAGCATTTCAGTTCTGAGCAAAGCTAAACAAACTCTGGACCACAAATCACTCCACATTCTCTACTGTTCACTGATTTCACCATATCTACAATACTGTGCAGAGGTTTGGGGCAATACTTATAAATGTACAATACAATCTCTATCCATACTACAGAAAAGAGCCATAAGAATAATTCATAATACTGGGTATAGAGACCACACAAATTCACTATTCTTAAAATCAAAAACATTAAAATTCACTGATCTGGTTCATTTCCAAACAGCACAAATCATGTACAAAGCAAAAAACAATCTACTTCCTAGCAACATTCAAAAATTGTTTTTTTACAGAGTTGGGGGTTATAATCTGAGGGGGGAGTTCAATTTAAAACATCAGCGGGCACGAACAACATTAAAAAGTTTTTGTCTTTCAGTTTGTGGAGTGAGGTTGTGGAACAGACTGGGTGTGGGACTCAAGCAATGTCCAAGCATGATCCAGTTTAAAAAGCGGTTCAAACATATGGTTTTCACAAGGTACAGGGAGGAAGAAGGGCTTTAACAACGGGTGTTTCCATGAATTATAAATGACTTATGTATTTGTTTATTTAATCTATTTATTTTCTATTTTTTTCTATTTTCTTTGTTTGTAAATATGTATTATTAGATATGTATATTTGGGGAGTTAGATTATTACTTGAGTAGTGGAGAAGGGGCAGGTTTAAATAAGCATATGCTTCATCCTACTCCTTTTCGGACATGTTGGGTTCACATTATTACTTTTTATACTGACTATTGTTATTGTTGTTTTCACTATTCTCATTGGATTTGTTTTTTGTTTTTGTTTTTTCAGTTCACTTTGTTGTGTTACCCGCACATGTTCGAAATAAACTATCTAAACTAAACTAAACTATATCCTGCCGATTTTAACATGGATTTAAAAACGGCATTACTATTTTTAACTGACTTTCTACACCGTCCGGTTGTGTGATTAATACCGCTGCTTTGAATGACTGTTGATGCACGCGGTGCCGACTCCGAGCCCGTCTGCACAACGTCTGCAGCAGCAGCAGCTGACAGAATTTTCGGTTGGACTACTAGACGGATACTGTATTGAAGGAGTTTTTTTTAACCCAAAGACAGTGAAGGTACAACACTTTTATGTAGGCCTACAGTCCAGTTTTAAGATATGACAAATACAAGCTGTGGTCGCTCACACTGAAGCTCGCTGTGGGCGTGCATGAACCGTGAACCAACCTGTCGGCGGCTGGCTTTAAACAGTGCTGCGCCTATGAGTAACTTATTAATCGCGCGACGCAACGAATCGACGACCAAATTTAGTAATCGATTTTTATCGATTTTATCGATTCGTTGTTGCAGCCCTAGACTGGTGTAATAATACTATTTTTCGAGCGGTTTTTAATTGTGAAGTTAGTTTTGAATCACTAGTCAAGTTTGTTTTGATTCACTAGTCAAGTTTGTTTTGAATCATATAGTAGCCGATGCTAATGTGTTCCGCTATCGCTATTTGTTGTGATAGATATCCGATAACCCTTGACATGACATGTTTAGGTTTCAAGTAAAATTTGTGTGCAGTGGATTTGCTTACTATTACTATTCCTTGGTTGATTATACCGGCGCACTGCTTTGATATCGGTAAAGCTGCCACCTAGGCTACGTCATTCGCCTGTCAAACTGAAGATTTCCTTTCCACTTTTAACTCAGGGACACCACAGGAGACCAGACGGCTCATTAATTTCAGAGCGACCAGGGAAAACGAGTTCCTGAAATCTAAAATGATTGCTAGAAAACAGTGGGAGTGAGTCTTTCTTTGTTCAATCTTTTCATTCTTGCGTCTGTTTTCTACTTTGGTATTTCTGTGTTGATCTTAATAGCCTACTGAATGTCTGTGTCGTTATACTGTACATCGGTTATTGTCTACTTTTAATAAAGAAACCAAATGCTGTGCAATATGTTCTTGTATTGTTGTGCTTTGATATAGTGGTCAGTTAGAATGAAGATCAAATCACATTCCAGTGACCATAATGTTTTTGTGCATGTAAGACATGGATTTTTGTAGCCTATCAACAAATTATTCACGACAAGACACGTCTTCTTTTGCATAGCTCCTCCAAGCGATGTGTGTGTACACTATCGATTGAAGGAGCTTGGTTAGATTTCATTCCAACGTTGAGGGGAGTGTCTTATGTCTGCATTTATTTGAAAGAGCATATGCACAGAAAAGCAGACGGAGGGAGTTACAATGGAGATCCTGCGAGTTTTTAAAGCCATGTGACGCGTCACATATGGAAGTTAACGCCAGCATTTCTGACGTTTTTATCCACTAATTCATTATGTTATGTGAGGCAACGCAACGCAAAGTATGCTTGATCTGAAACATGCCTACTCGTGGCCTCTGTTGACATAGCAGTCAGCTGTCCGCAGTCAACGATGATGAAGCCACGTAACGGAGGGGCGTCTCATTTCTTAGGGGAACGTTTTACCCCTCTGTATTGAGGGGCAAGGGTAAGGGGTAAGGGGAAGGGGTAAGGGGGAAGGGGAAGGGGTAAGGGGTAGAAATGGGATTGGGCCTAAAAGTTCCTTCAATTACTAATGACTTGACATCGTTATGTCACCGGCGAGGTCATTACATTGGTGTCAGAAGTGAAAGTATTATTATTATTATTTTTTATTTATTTTTCTCGGTCCTGCTGTGCTCGGCGAGTCGGCTGAAGTTGCTATCGCCGTTAGCTCTGTTTTTGTTGTCGCTTGTTCTCTACAACAATAATGCTCCCTGCGGACTGTCGGGTGAAGATAGAGATGGACGACTACGGCGAGGGGGCCTGTGGAGTAGCTTTCGGAGTCTCTGGTGAGGGGTAGAATCCAACGGGAACCGGCCGCCGTTGAAAAAGATGATTTTTCCCGCATAGTTCGCAGCGCCGACTGCCTGTGGCCGCCACAAGACGGTGACAGACATGGCGGCGCCTTTCTCACATCAAGCCCGGTGTCCATCAAGACGCCTAGATACACCGGTAGGGCTGACTGGGAAGCTTTCCACGCGCAATTTGAACTTTTAGCCGATGCTGCCGGATGGTCAGTGAAGGTCAAAGCGCTGCAGCTTGCGATGGGTCTGGTGGACGACGCATTGTCTTGTTTGTTGCTGCTTAGCCCAGAGGACAGGGGGGACTATGTTGCCCTAGTGGGGGCACTAAGGAGGCGTTTTGGACTGTGTGTTAAGCCGGGGCTAATGCGCTCAGAACTCTGTAATAGGCGCAGGAAGCCGGGGGAGACGCTGCGGGCCCTGGCTAACGATATCGAAAGCCTGTCTCGGCGAGGATACGCCCACATGCCGCCAGCCATGCAGAGCGAACTCGCTCGGGATCAGTTTCTCCAGGCCCTTTCCCCTACAGAACTACGCATGCAGACCCAGCTAGTGTGGTAGAAATTAGTGAGTATATTCTATAGTAAACCATGATTATTAATAGGCTTAATATTTTAAATAGTGGAAAGCACATGACGCCTGAGTCTGGGTTCACACCAGATGGTAGGCACGCAGAAATGTCCTGGTAACTGCGGGGTCAAGTCATGTTGACCTCCACCTTTCAGGCGTGGGTCATTTTGACTGACAAGGCTAATCCCTGCGGACCTCAGACCGGGGCACGGTTGATAACACGCTGAGACGAAGAGACTAGGCGGAAAACCTCATTAGGGACAAAGGGAACCTCCATTGTATTAGAGAAGTTCCTGTATGTGTATAAAGGAGGGCTGGGACCGAAGTCCAGCCAGTGACTTTGCAAACCTACTCAGGCTGTTGTCGTTGTTGTTTTTCTGCACGATAAAGTCTTTTGTCAATTCTTGCTCCGGACCCCTCGATTTCTTTTGCACTCTCTCTCTTAAATTAGTCTAAGTGTTTTAAATCTCGGTTAATCTCCGTTATATTGGCGTCACGACCAGGAGGAAATAGGGACTCGTCAGCTGCCGGGCCAGAGGACGGGACGCGAACGGATCATACGACCAGAGCTCAAGGGTAAGTTGTCTTGCCATATATAGGATAGAGTCGTTTGATCTGTTCTTGCCCCGTCTGAACGCCGAGCAGCAGGTAAAGTGTCTCTTTGATCAAACAAACTAAAATTATAGATAAACGAGCGAGTGAGAGAGACGGGAGCTCCGGAAGAGATTGACGTGCGCGCGCACATATGCCCTAGGCGCTGTGGTTCTAAATGACCAAGACGCATTGTGGTTCCCTATTTTGAAACGAGTAAACGAGTTGTTGTTATTTGGTGTTTTGGTGTTTTGGTTAAATAGGCTTACTGTAAGTCCTGTGACTGTCTTGTGGAGGAACGAATTAGTCGAAAGTTCTAACAAGGACAGGGCCAGCAGGCCCGCAGGTCGAAAGAAACAGACCTGTAGGATTTTTTCTGACAGTATCCTATTTGGAGTTGAGTTGTCAGTTGGGAATGAATTCAGTCGTTTTTATTTGAGGAGCTTTCTTGGGATGCTGACTAGTGAATTTTAAATGCTCATCTTGGTGCAGTTGACCTGCAGATCCTGCACCAATGATGGTGAATTTCTGATTCCGATCTTGCTATTTTGAGGAAACAGGCTTCTCGCACTTTTTGAATAGATAAGTCTCTTGGTTGGGATACCGCTTCAGGTGATTAGCTAATCCTGATCTTGGTGTTTTGAGAAGTTTCTTGTTTGTTCTTGATCTGTTCGAATGGTTATGTATTCAGCCATTATTTTAAAAGAATGGGCTTGTCGCTTGACGTTCCGTTTGAATGAGTTTGACCCGCTAATCTTCCAATCACGCTGCAGTGTTGGATGTAAAGAAAGGGCCAGTCTGTAACTCTGATCTTGGTGCTGTGTGGCGATAGGTTCTTGTTTGAAATTCTGGTTGATTCATAATTCATCCGACTGGTCATGTGTTAACCAAAAGGCCAGTTTATACACTCGGTCAACTTTTTATTTTGTAATTAATTACAAACAATTCAGACATTTTTTAATATAAGATAAAGAAATTGTATGAACCGGCTTATTGTCTGTATTTAAGTCGTGTTAGGATTAAGTCCTCTGAGGTTTTTACGACCCGGTTTATTTTTTGTTGTTGATTCTGTCATAAATAAATTAGGCGGAGAGAGAATAGTTAATTTGTTTGAAGTAGTTGATAATCATAAATAAATTAGACGGATAGAGAATAGTTAATTTGTTGAAGTACTGAATAAATGTGTAAATCCTCTTTGACATCACCGCGCTGACTAACTGCACGTGCACGAGCAAACACACAGGGGACGAGCAGGAGCCTGCAGGCCAGTGTTGGGGCCACATTCCAATCTTCAGGAGGGAGACGAGCGCTTGGGAGGAGTTCACGTTTGTAGCTTAGAGATAATAAAGTATTTAAACTAACTAGTAGGATAAACTCAAATAAATTAATAATAATTAATAGTAATAATTTAAAATGGCACCAACAGCGGTAGAGATTTTGAGCAAAAATAATCCATTGCTCAGAGATGAGATAACAAGGATCTCTGAGAAATGGGAGAAAGGAACAGCTAAAACAAACACGATATGGCCCATGGGAGGGACTTTTGATCCAATAATGTGTAGGGACATGGAGGTAGTAATAAGGATCTACAAACCTAACAGAAGTGGAAAAAAGGCCTTAGAGATGAGAGACAGGGAAAGGTTAGTGCTAGCTTTGTTTGAAATGGAGGGAGAGAGGTGGCGCGCAATACAACGAGTGGCCAGAAAAATAATCACAAAGGAAGAAGAGGCTCAACCTTTGCCTCTGAAGCTTGAGCCACCGCCGTACAAACCAACTAACATGCATCCACTGATAACAGACAACGTGGAATTTAAAGGGGAAGTCACACTAGATGAAGGAGATAATAAATGTAACACACAAGGGAGGGTCAGTGGGGACCCAGGCACAGAGGAGTCTGGCTGCAGTATATCAATACAAAGCCCCCTAGTACTCCAGTCACGGGGGAAACTAAGGAGAGCACGAAGGGGAAGAAAGGCACCCGACACCCTCCCAGGTAATTATCCTATTCTAGTCAAAGGACAACATGTCCACTATCAACCGTGGGGTTCACAGGACTTGGAGGGAGTTATTTCTAAACTCCCTAACATTCACAATGGGGCGTCTAAATGGATTCGAACATTTGAGGAACTCACAGTGGGAAAGCTAATGGCAGTGGGGGACCTGAAAGCTCTGTTGGCAAGAGTATTGGGGTTATCTAAAATGGAGTCTGTACTGAGGAATGGAGGGTTGGACATAATGGACGGAATGCATGATGGGACTACACTTGATTACTACAGAGTGGCGATGTGGAACGCACTAAGAACGGAGTTCCCTACCCATATCGATCATAAAAACATGAGAGGCCTCCCCATCAATGACACAGAGAATCCTGCATCCTACCTCCAGGCCCAAGTGGACAGATGGCGCTTGGAGACGAATGAGGATCCTGAGATCCATCCTGTGTTTTCGGTCATGTTCAGAAACTCTGTGATAGAGATTCTACCTAGCCCAATCAAAGTTAAGCTAGAGGATGTGGTTGGACTGGTTACAAATAAAACTCATAGAGACTTCTGCGATCATGTGGTTCATGCAGTGGAGAAATATCGGCAAAATAAACACAAAATACAGGAACAAAGCAAAGAGGTGCAGAGGAAGCTATCTCAGCTTCAGTTGGAAGGACTCACAAAAAGAGAAAAGGAGAAGAAAAAGCAGGCTGTTGTTTCAGAGTCTGTTGATACAATATTGCAAGCCATCCAGCAGGGCGCACCACAAACCCAACCTCCTCAACAGGCATTCCCCCCCCCAGTACAACAGCTTCAGAGCCAATGGTCACCCACTCCACCATTCATATACACCATTCAGATACACCTACATAATACTGGGAACCCAACAAATGGGAATAGGCAGAATCAGAATAAGGGGCCCAAAGGTCAGTATATAAACAATTTACAACAAGGACACCAAGGACAGTTTAGAAACAATCAACAACAAGGATCCCAAGGACAACGCAGAGGTCCTTTAATATGTTATGGGTGCAACATGGAAGGACATATTAGGAGGAATTGTTTGGCTAACCCCTATCCACCACAGCAAGGGCAGGGTAACAGCTATCAGGGAAGACAGGAACAAGGAGGTAGCTACCAGGCAGGTCCCTTTTTAGGGCAGGGATACTAGGGGTGCCCAGAGAATTCACAGGGGGAGGGTCAGCTTGTAGCAATCACAAAACAAGCTGATGAGGAACCAGTACTGCAGGTTCTGATAAATTATAGAGGCACGCCAATGATGGCCCACACTGGAGCCACTTACACTTGCGTAGGTCCAAATTATGCCTCTCACCTCACCCTGGCAGGTAAATTCACCAAAACTTTAGGATTCTCGGAACACACGCAGTTAATGCCTATGACAGCTCCAAGGATGAGAATCGGTGAATTCCTATTTTAAGTTGTATATGTGAGTGAGTGAGTGGGTGAGTGAGTGAGTGAGTGAGTGAGTGAGTGAGTGAGTGAGTGAGTGAGTGAGTGAGTGAGTGAGTGAGTGAGTGAGTGAGTGAGTGAGTGAGTGAGTGAGTGAGTGAGTGAGTGAGTGAGTGAGTGAGTGAGTGAGTAAGAGTTAGCATTGAGTTGAGTTAGAGGGGACAGATGAAGTGATTTGTGAAGAGTGAGACAGAGAAGAGGAAGAGTGTGTAGATTGGCAACGAGAAGTGACGATGAGATTGGAGAAGGCTTTCCGGTTAGAATTTTCTTTGGGGAGATTCATATCTTTCGATGGCCTTTTTAAGATTAATAAATCTAGTTTTGGAGAGTGTCCAAAAAACGAATAAACCAGAAAGGAAAGGAAAGGATTACTGAAAGTGAAAATGGTTATGGAGATTTGTGAAAGCAAAGGAAGTAGATAAAGAGAGGTAAAGAAAGTTAGAGAGAAGGAACGTAAGTAATGAAAAAACCCGCAGGTGGGGGCTGGACAGAGAGACAACAGAGAGAAAGAGATTGAATTTGCATTGTGCCTAATACATTATTTATGCGTTTGGATGTACTCTGTAATTGGTTCCTGTATGTAACCCATGTCCACTGTTTTAGAAAAAACCTAGAACCACCGCTGGGATTGGTGATTCTGTGGCTCTTGGAGACTCTCCATCGCGTCGGAATATCATGTGGTATATATCATTACATCTTGGTACACAGAGCACTGGTGAGACAACGGGTTGGATCAGAGAGAGGAGGTGTTTGGAGAAGGGAGAGGAATGTATAGAAAGCAAAAAGGGCGAATGCGGACCGACCTGGAGGTAATAAATCAGCGGAGAGGTGGCTGGGGTCGTTTAGCTCAGGAGGTAGAGCAGTTGTCTAGTAACCGAAGGGTTGCTGGTTCGATCCCCATCTCTCCTAGCTGAGTGTTGATGTGTCCCTGAGCAAGTTAAATGGTGATTACAGGATTTAGGAATAATTATTTAGACTCCAAAACATGAGCAATTAGCGTTAAAAAATAGTCTGCACACCACACTCCACAGGAGTCAATGGGTTCAATGGCGCCAGGGTAAAGTGACTCATCAAAAGAGGAGCAGACCCAACCCATGGACTCTGTGTGGATAGGTGGATGTTATTTTGGTGCTTGGACCTGACGAGGTCTAGGTGCCAAGATAACAACACAAATAAAATATTTCCCTCGAGATTATGATAAGTAATAGACAATTTATTAAAAGTGATCTTATAATTTAGAAAAAACAATCGGCAATACTTAAAAATTAGACCGAATAAGTATGATAAAACGTTATCCAAATTTCTAATTTAGGTTATCCACAATGACATGTCATTCAAACTAAATAAGTAAAATAAAATAAGAAAGGATGCGTATGTGAGTCTGTTCTCGTGTGTGTGTCAGGGCTGCCAAGGTAGGGGAGAATCCTCTCCTACTCCGAGTGATGGAGTACACAAGGGGATACACAAGCACACTTCAGATAAAACAATATGGTTAATTAGTAAATAGAAACAGTGTATCAATTCAGTGTTGAAATAAACTAGTTAAGATCAACATAGAGGGTTTGGGTTTGGTATAGTAGTGAATCAAAATATGGAAAACATTAAATGCAAGCAATAGGTAGAATAAAAGGTTTAATTAGGTCGTCCAATTTAAATAGATAGTGTAGGGCAATCGGGTGGGATTATGAAGAGAATTGTGAAGACAAAAGTGAGTCGCCCAATATTGAAAAATGCAAGTTTTAATATTGTGATTTTTGTTTTCTTTCACATCTCCCTAGTAAAGGACAGTAGGTGGGTTGACGCCACATCTGCTGGGAAGGAGTCATACGTGCTATGTTGTCAAATTGGATTCGGAAGTAGTGGGTTTACCTTCAAATGCCACTAATACTGCTGCAACACTTTAATAATTTTAACTCTGATAAATTATCTTTTGTTTTATAGTCGCCCTGATTTGTATTCATTACGCACACATATGGTTGCATAAGGCAGATGCGGCTGATGACTCTGTCTCCATCCCTCCACTTTGCGATCTATACCACCATATAGGTGGGGATTGATCGTATCCCAGGTACGGCATCCTGCAATAAGCCAGTATGGAAGGCTGGTTAGCCAACGACGGGTAAGATCCCACCTTGAAGCCCGGGACAACCTAAGTCAGGCACAGTCACGATTACTTGGCAGAGTCACTGTGAGCACTGGCTCACTTGATCATGGAGTGACGGACTGCAACCATCATAGGAAAAGCCGGCTGATGAAAGGTGGAGGGGGAACAGGAGTCAGATGTGTCAGCTATGGCAGCAGAAGTGGTCTTGGAACGGGGCATGTCGCGTTTTTATTTTATTTTATTTTTCCTTTGTGGTATAGAAGGCCACTAATGCATGTACGTTTTTTCGGTTTAGTGCATGACTTTGGAACAGCGTGGTTTCAGGCGGCTGATGGTAAACCCACCCATATTGGGCTTTGGATTTGAACATACAGGTTTCGATTTCCCTTCCCAAAAGATTGGTTTCAGTTTGCTGATGCTTAAGGTTACACGTTTCGACATTGGTTGCACCAACGGCGTTATTAGATTTGCTTATCATTTACTGCGCATGGCTTTGACCATTGCGCAAGGGGGGAGGTATTGAGGAGAATTAGAAAAAAATTGAAAACAAGGTTTTTCTTCACCATACTTGCAAACAATGATTAACATCCAGCTAAATGAGTGTGAAATATTTGAAAAAACAGTGTTCAACAGATGGGTAGAAGCAGTCCCATCAGAAGACCAAAGTGCGGTTACGGTAATCAAGGTTCTGACTAGAGAAGTCATGCCAAGGTTTGGAATTCCGTCACAAATTAGCTCAGGCAATAGGGCAGCGTTTATTCAGAAAACACTCAAACAAGTGATTTAACATCTGCATGTCAAACAAAGATTAGGCTGTGTCTACATTCCTCAAACCACAAGGTATGGTGGAGAGAGGAATCGGACGCTTAAGACAAAGATTAACAAAATTAAATTAGAGTACTAACTTAAAGGACTAATGCACTACGACTGACACTAATGAGTTATCGCATGAAAACTAACAGAACGACGCATCTAACCCTGCATGAAATGCTTACGGGTCGACCCATGCCTTCGCCTGTCATTCGAGGGCCTCACAAAGGACCTCCATTGGAACAATTGGAAACTGAATTAAGACGCTATATGGGACAACTAACTGGCATACACAGGCTTATTTACTAACAGGAGAAAAACAGAGTTCCAGAGTTGGAGAAGGAGCCACCAAGGGGGGTGGAGCCAGGTGACCACGTGTATCTCAGAGTCTTCAGGAGAAAGTGGAACAAACGAACCCAGGAGAGAAGGACCATACAAAGTCACCAACGCAACACCAACAGCCATCCAAGTGGAAGGAAGTGCCACGTGGTATCATCTCAACCACTGCACGTGAGGAGTGAGGAGGAGGAGCCAGACGCAGACACACGTGGGGCTGACCAGCTGCCCCAGGACCAGATCCAGTCGAGCCAAGAGATACAGCAGCATGGTGATGCTGAAAACAGGGAGCCTGTTTCTGATCCTTTACGGGTTGTGCCAGATTCCGCTGGCACAAGCACAGACCCCGAGGAAGGATGAAACCACGGGGGCAACACAAACCTGGAAGGGCCAGGAATTAGGGGGTGGTAGGCCTACTGAAGAGAGCCAGAGAGGAACACAGGATAATCCGGCCCAAAATCATTCAGGACTGGTTGACAACAAAGGGAAAATAGTCTTGTATGCTCAGATACCACCGCAAGACCAAATCAATGACTTTGTCTATACTGTTATGTCGGATGACGAACACCTATGTGCATTAACCCTCCGCCAGAATTATGAACATGCACATAGGAAAGATCGGTGTAAATTACATATCCAATTTGATTCAATGAAATGGTGTCTAAAAGTAACGTCAGGAAGAACATGGGACTACAACGGAAATTATCAATTGAACGTGAGAGAATTTATATTTTTTAAAGCAGTGTCAGACAGAACGTTTAATTTTACATTAGAAGCAGAAGATCCTTGTGTAATCAAAAATAAACTATGGCGACAAGGATCTTTACATCAACATCCATGTCTCTTGAAGAGACTCTTGTAGAACGAACAACTGTTAAGCATTGGTCGCCGCTCTACAGCGTTTGAATTTTGCTTAGAAGAACGGACACAGCAGGAGTATGATATAGAGGTCAATTTAAATACAACACGAACAGAAGGTATTCCATATCAGAAAAAGTATGTTATATGTTCAATGAAATGTTTTCTGCTGTTAGGATCGAGTCAACATAACAAATATCTTGAAGATAAATATGACAGAATGCCATGGAATGTAATCATGAAAAGATGCCGAGAATTTGATATAACTCTATCACAAGAAATAGGCGAAGTAACACGACCAACACAAACCAATTTTCAAATTGAAGAAGGATTAGAATGCTTTCAAAATGACGAAGGAAACGAAAATGCCAGCGATGTAGGTAGTATACCAGAGGAACAATGTAACATAATTTGGAATGTCACGCTATTCGATATAGACGGGAAACGAATGTTATATCAGCCACCTGCGATTAAAAATGTTCAGCTTTTACCAGGCTCTCAGAATTACATGTCAATACTGTGTAGTGATGGAGCATTCGTGAGCCAGGACAGAGTGGTGGCAGATCAGTTTTGGCTTTGCGGTAATAACATTCTTCGTCCCATACTTGCTAAAATGTGGAGAGGACGATGCGCGAAAGTCCAAGTGGTTACGGAAATTGCAATACTACCATCAATAAAAGATGTAGTCGATAACTTAGAAACAGATAACCTAAATAGGCGGAAGAGAGCATACGAGGCAGACGAGAACATACAAATTGATAAAATAGGACAACCCAGGGGAATACCCGATAAATTTAAGGCACGAAGTGAAGTAGCAGCAGGATTTGAGGCACTACTGCCAGCAATCGGAATTGCTAAAAATGCGGAATGGATCAATTATATCTTTTACAACCAACAGAAGTTCATTAACTACACAGATGATGCATTATCTGCATTGGGCGAACAGCTGACAGCCACAAGCGCTGTGGCTTGGCAGAACAGACAGGCTTTAGATTGGCTTCTAGCAGAAAGGGGGGGAGTTTGTGATCTTATTGGTGAAATGTGTTGTACCTTCATTCCAAATAATACTGCCCCAGATGGATCATTTACACTTGCAATGAACAATTTAAAACGTTTAAGAAAAGAGTTAAAGGAAAACGCAGGCCATGATCAGGGAATGTTTGGATGGCTTGAAACAAAGTTTGGTATGTGGGGAATGATGTTCGCAAAGATAGGGGTAGTGCTCCTAATAGTACTAACAGTGATGGGTCTGATCTTCTGCTGCTGCATTCCCATAGTCAGATCCGTAATAGCATCCAGGCTTTCTAAAGAGATGGCCCTCATGGTGGCTGCGAACAGGAGCAACTGCGGTACCCTAACCCCCCACGTTATATAGTATACCAGTACATGATGATAAATCAGAGCTATCCAAATCCATGCAAGCTTGTTAACAATTTTAGTTTCTAATTTCTATTATTTACTTATTTTTTGAAATGTCATTTTTTGAGTTTCATATTTTTATGTCATATATTCTGAAATGCTAATTTTCAATGCATGCTGAAAATACTGTGTTATGTGTGAATTCTAGTTAGACATGTTAGACATTTGATAGATCTTTTTTGCCTTAAATCAGGTTGAGACTCCTGAACATGTTTAAAGGTTTTTAACGATGATCAAATGTAGTGCAAAATATGACCCAAACGACTGTTATGTTTTTGTTGTGACCTTAGTAGTCACAAAGGGGAGATGTGTGGTAGAAATTAGTGAGTATATTCTATAGTAAACCATGATTATTAATAGGCTTAATATTTTAAATAGTGGAAAGCACATGACGCCTGAGTCTGGGTTCACACCAGATGGTAGGCACGCAGAAATGTCCTGGTAACTGCGGGGTCAAGTCATGTTGACCTCCACCTTTCAGGCGTGGGTCATTTTGACTGACAAGGCTAATCCCTGCGGACCTCAGACCGGGGCACGGTTGATAACACGCTGAGACGAAGAGACTAGGTGGAAAACCTCATTAGGGACAAAGGGAACCTCCATTGTATTAGAGAAGTTCCTGTATGTGTATAAAGGAGGGCTGGGACCGAAGTCCAGCCAGTGACTTTGCAAACCTACTCAGGCTGTTGTCGTTGTTGTTTTTCTGCACGATAAAGTCTTTTGTCAATTCTTGCTCCGGACCCCTCGATTTCTTTTGCACTCTCTCTCTTAAATTAGGCTAAGTGTTTTAAATCTCGGTTAATCTCCGTTACTAGCCCACCCGCAGACTTTGCAAGAGGCCTTGGAGATGGCCATAGAGAGGGAGCTGGTGTGGGCTGGAGCAATCGACGGTCATCCTGCTCCTCATCCGATGGTGAGATCGGCAAGGGAGAGGAGTGAGGACTCACAGAAGCCAGCCTTGGTGGACGAGCTCACTGAACTCGTCCGCGCTGTCTCTATGCAGGCGGACTGCCGCCCCCCGTCTCGTCGAGAGCAGAGGGTCTGCTTGGGCTGCGGGCAGCCTGGCCACCTTGTCAGAGAGTGCCCTACAACTGTGAGAGCCCAGGGAAACGGGTCAGGGTCCACGTAATTGGGGAGACACGAGGCCCTGCCCCCTTACCCCTGCCGTCGTCGTCTGGAGTAGCCCATCATCGCAGCCGGGAGGGCGGGGCTCCACCCCCCCTAGAAGCAGACGACAACATCCTGGAGCCTGTTTTCGTGGTGGGGCGGACCTGGGCGGGGGACTTTTGTCATGTTCCTGTCACTGTTGAGGGGGTGGCCTGTTTGGCTTTAGTCGATACGGGGTCTACTGTGACCCTGGTGCGGCCAGACATTTTGCCGACCTGGACGGTACTCCAACCTACAACTGTGCAGCTCCGCACAGTCACGGGGGAGAGGGCTCTTATGAAAGGGAAGGGGTTGTTGTCCATCTGCGTAGGGGGAAAGACTGTCCTCCACCCAGTGTGGGTAGCAGCTGTGCAGGACCCCTGTATCCTAGGGTTGGACTTCCTGCGGTGCACTGGCTGCCAGCTGGACCTTGAGAGGGGGGCGATTGGCTTCCAAGGAGGGCCCACAGTCTTTATGGCCAAACACCTCCTACATCCAGCCCCCACCGACAACAGCTCAGATGGACCAGTCACACGTCACCGGCCCCCTTCACCCCCTTGCAAAGATCTTCCAACCACCCTGTCTTCCCGATCCCTGTCCATTGTCTCAGTCCTCCTCCCGCAACCCTTCCCCCTCCCTCCCACCCCCTTGTGTCAATGTTTCGGCCCCTACAGACTACTCCCTTGCAACCCCAGCACCCCACCCCATGAGCCTGGGCCCCTTCCCCTGCCCTGCCCAGCTTCCTCAGACAGGTGAGGAGACTGTGCTGTCGACTGTGCGGGCAATTTGGCAGGGGCACTGTGATGGACTAGACCCTCAACAGCAGGAGCAGCTGTGGCTACTACTGGCAGAGTTTAAGGACAGCTTTGCCTTGAATGAGAGAGATGTGGGTCAGACGCACCTGGTACAGCATGAGATCAGAATGCGCCCGCGTCGCCTGCCCTTGGCCCGCCAGGAGGCTGCGGACCAGGCGCTGTGGGAGATGCAGCAGGCAGGCCTCATAGAGCCCTCAGATAGTCCCTGGGCAGCAGCCGTGGTGATGGTGCCTAAGAAGGGGGGTAAGTGGAGATTCTGTGTCGACTACAGGCCACTTAACGCAGTGACGAGGAAGGACTCCTACCCCATCCCGCGCATTGATGAGGCCTTAGATGTCGTAGCTGGGTCGTCCTGGTTCTCCTCACTCGATCTCCGCTCTGGCTACTTCCAGTGCCCTCTGGCCCCTCACGCCAGACCCAAGACTGCATTCTGCACTAGCAGAGGATTGTGGCAGTTTCGGGTCCTCCCTTTCGGCCTCTGCAATGCACCTGCGACCTTCGAGAGGCTGATGGACAGAGTCCTCGCCGGCATCCCCCGGTAGCAGTGTATCGTCTACCTGGATGATATACTGGCACACGGGGGCTCCTTCGAGACAGCACTTGCCTCGCTGCGTCAGGTTCTGGAGAGAGTAGCTGCGGCGGGCTTGAAGCTCCATCCTGATAAGGGCCATTTCCTGAGGAGAGAGGTAACTTTCCTTGGGCACAGGGTGGGGGGAGAAGGCATTAGCACCATGGAGGACAAAGTGCAAGCTGTCCAGGACTGGCCCACCCCCACTGACACCAGACAGCTGAAAAGCTTCCTCGGACTGGCGTCTTACTGCAGACGCTTTGTGAGGGGCTTCTCCTGTGTGGCCGCTCCCTTGTTCCGCCTGCTACAGAAGGACAGGGAGTTTGTGTGGACTGAGGATTGCCAGTCTGCTTTCGAGACACTCAAGGGAGCTCTCACCAAAGCCCCGGTGCTCTCCCCTCCTGACCCTGCCCTGCCCTTCATCCTGGAAACTGACGCTAGTAACGTTGGCAATGGCGCCGTGCTGACACAGGAGGGGCCGGAAGGGGAGCGGGTGGTGGCGTATATTACAGCAGGACATTTAACAAAGCTGAACGCCGCTACTGCGTCACTCGTCGCGAGCTGCTGGCCATCGTTAGAGCTGTATGCCACTTCAAATATTACCTCTGTGGCCTGCGCTTCACTGTAAGGACTGACCACTCCGCGCTCCAGTGGCTCATGTCTTTCAAAGAGCCAGAAGGGCAGGTCGCACGGTGGATCGAGGAGCTGCAGTCCTACAGCTTCAGTGTGGTGCACAGGGCAGGGGTACGCCATGCTAATACAGACGCCCTCTCCCGACGCCCCTGCAGTCAGGATGGCTGCCGCTACTGTGAAAGGAGGGAGAGCCGTGAGAAGGAGCTGTGCAGCCAGGAGGAGGGATGTTCTGCGGTGGAGGTGGCATCCCCAGTCCGCTGTGAGCTCCGGGAGGTCGACACCGCAGGATGGAGATGGCAGCAGGAGGAGGACGCAGACCTTCGACCAGTGCTCCAGTGGTTGGACCAACAGCGGCGGCCCCCATGGGAAGAAGTGGCCGTTCTCTCCCTGGTCACCAAGGGACTGTGGGCTAAGTTCGAGGCCCTGCGGCTGTGGGATGGCGTGCTTCAGCGGGCCTGGAAGGAACCCGCCACCGGAGAGGTGAGGTGGCAGGTGGTGGTGCCTCACTCTCTGCGTGGGGAAGTGCTTCAGGCGGTCCATGGTGCCGTGGGCTCAGGGCACTTTGGGGTGACAAAGACCCTGCGTTGCCTCCGCCTTGGCTTCTACTGGGGGCAGCACAAGAGGGACGTCGAGGACTTCTGTCGCCGCTGTGATGGCTGCACAGCCCGCAAAGGCCCCACTGAAAGGTCCCATGCCCAGTTACAGCAGTTCCCTGTGGGGTTCCCTATGGAGAGGGTTGGGGTGGATGTGGTGGGCCCGCTACCCCGCACAGAGAGGGGGAACAAGTATGTCCTCACGGCCATGGACTATTTTACCAAGTGGCCGTAGGCGTACGCTCTGCCTGACCAGGGGGCGGAGACCATAGCGGATGCTTTGGTCGGGGGGATGATTAGCCGTTTTGGGGCAGCGGAGTCCATCCACAGTGACCAGGGGAGAAATTTTGAATCCCGTGTCTTTGCGGCTTTATGTAGCAGGCTGGACATGCAGAAGACCCGTACTACCCCCCTGCACCCACAGAGTGACGGCTTGGTGGAGCGATTTCATCGCTGTATGGGCAGCTGGCCATTGTCTCGGCTGAGCATCAGCGGGACTGGGACAATCATCTGCCTCTGGTGCTCATGGCATACAGGTCAGCTGTCCGGGAGTCGACGTCCTGCACGCCTGCTCTGCTGATGTTGGGCAGGGAGCTTCGATCCCCAGCTGACCTGGCGTTTGGCCCGCCGCCCGATTCTCCCCCTGTTCCTCCCGGCCCAGAGTATGCCAGGAGACTCCAGGACCGCCTGGAGACGGCTCACTCCTTCGCCAGGGGACAGCTGCTGAGCGCAGGGGTGAGGCAGAAAAGGAACTATGATGTGCGTTCTCGTGGCAGGCAGGCGAGTGGATCGGGCCATGCAGGGTCCTTGAGAGGATGGGGGAGGTGGTGTACAGGGTCCAGATACCACCTCGGGGAAGGAGGGTGGCTCTCCACAGAGACCGGTTGGCCCCTTATCGAGGCACCGCCACCCCTCAACCTGCTCCAGCGAGCCCTGCAGCTCCCCGCACCGGTGCGAATGGGCCCCGGACACGCACACCTCAGTGTTCTGGCCCTGGGTCCCCACCTAACCCTATCCTTGTCTCCCCTCCCTGTCCACAGTCAGCAACTTGGCCCCCAGCCCCGCCCCTGCCTTTCCCCCTGCCCGCCCCCGGACCTGACACTCGTGGGCCCCTCTCGCCCCCAGGCGCTTCTCCCCAGCCCCCCGTGGCCCCAACACGGCCTCGTAGGGAGAGGAGAGCGCCGGGTCGCTTCCGGGACTTTGTTTGTTCCCTCGAGGACGAGGAACTTTGAAGGGGGGAGGCAATGTAGCAACCCTGGGACAGTTAAATAGTTTGTGTGTTATGTGTTGCATTGTATTTCGTTGTCCATTATGCCAGTTGTTCTATGTGCATGTATTGTAATGTTCTTCTTGTCAATCAGTGTGGGGGAGAATCATTAGGTCAGCTGGGGGAGGGCCTTGGAAGAACAGGAGGGTGGGGGCCTGCACGTGAGTGAGACCGTGTTGGGGGTTGCCGGGGTAACCGGGGTTTGTTTTGGTGTGGGATTTCTGCCGTTGGTTACGGGTTTCAGTGACCTGGTTTTGGTTCATTAAAAGTTCCTTCAATTACTAATTACTACACCGGCGAGGTCATTACAATATATTAAAAGGTATAAATTATATATTTTATAAAAATAAAAATAATGTATTGTTCTGAAAGTGTCTAGGCCAGCAGAGATGGCTTTGCTGGCCCTTATTGGTGCGTTGTTCTTGTTGTTGATTCACATTACTTTGGTTTTTGATGAGTTGATAACCCTGTGTGGTCGTTTAATAATCTGTCAGGTGTTACTACAGGTTTTAACTATTCTACATACTGCAGCTGGATCAGGTCAGGCCCCTCAGGTAATATTTTGTCCATGTTCACCGGGTCATATCTGATCCCCATGTAAGCCTGGATTGCACCTGGTCCTCCTGGAGCGCCCACTGCTGTGGTGATCAGCTGATTCAGTAGCACGCAGGGAATACAACAGCAACCGACCTCAAATAACGCGTCACTGCTACTATTGCCCCGATGAGTACTGGCTGGATCATGCCCTTCCAGCTACCAAAGAGGTTCTCCATCCATCCAGTGAAAGGGTAATTAATGCCGGAGTTCTCTGCCAATTCTTACCTGAGGGATTGTAACCCTGCCAGCGCCCTGCCACCGACCCATCCGGAGCTTTGTTATTGGGGATAAAAGTACAACATGTCGTCACATCATCCCACAGACCCCTCCATGCTCTGCCAATAACATATCTATATAGTCCCTTGACCTTATCCGTGGAAAAAATGACAAACAGTTGCTGATTATAGTATATGTAATTGATCAATAAACATTTTGGTTAATGTTGGACCACCAAAACAGAACTGATTCAAACCCTGCCGCTATTTAATCAAATAGCGGCAGGGCCACATGATGCAATCGCATCATGTGGCTATTGCTCCAGGCTCGGCTGGGTCTGATCCTGGGGTAGTTGGTAGGCTCCGGGCGTGTCTGCATCTGGCTCTGGAACTTTGTGTTTCTCTTATTGGAATACAAACTCGTATGTATAGCAGTTAGTTGTCCAAACATATTTTGCTTAATTATATTTCTAATTGCTCTAATGGAAGTCCCTTATGGGGCACTTGAAATGAAGTTGAAGGTGTAGCCTCTGGCAGTCATGTCCCAGAACCACTGAAGTAGTTCTTTAAACCTGATCAGACAATCAGGGCTACCCAGGCCACCATCACTGTTTTCCCCTCTCACTCCCCATCTGATTTATGTATCTTACAGGAAGTTGACCCTGTCATCAAGGAATTCCTGAGGGTTTGGACCTGGAAGAAGGGCCCAGATGCAGCTGAACGGCACCAAACCTCCAAGGAAGTGCTTGGGCTAGTCAGACAGTGGGATCGAATGATGCAAAAAGATGGAGTATTGCATCGCACAGTCTGCCACCCCAAAGCGGGGGATCTCCTTCAATTGGTGCTCCCCATGTCGCTCAATAATCAGGTCCTTCATCAGCTGCATCAGGAGCATGGGCATCAAGGTGTCGAACGGACAACCGACTTGGTACGGCAGCGGTGCTATTGGCCAGGGATGCACCAGGACATCAAGCAATGGTGTCTGGACTGTGAACGATGTCAGGTAGCCAAAGATACTCATCCTGCTACTCGTACATACATGGGACATCTACTTGCTTCTCGCCCAAATCAGATACTCGCTGTTGACTTCACAACATTGGAGTGATCCAGGAATGGGATGGAGAATGTCCTTGTCATGACGGATGTCTTTTCCAAGTACACTCAAGCAGTCCCAACCCATGACCAAAGGGCTACCACAGTGGCGCAGGTGTTGGTGAATGAGTGGTTCTATAAGTTTGGGGTACCAGGGCGTATTCATTCGGACCAAGGCAGAAACTTTGAGAGCCAACTCATCCAACAGCTCTGTGGTATGTATGGTATAGACAAAAGCCACACCACTCCATACCATCCAGCTGGTAATGGCCAATGTGAGTGTTTCAATCGCACCCTCCACAACCTCCTACGCACCCTGCCTGTTACCAAAAAGAGGGATTGGTCCTGCTACCTCCCACAAGTGACATTCTCATATAACAAAACAGCACATCAGTCCACTGGAGAGTCCCCATTTTTTCTGATGTTTGGGCAAGACCCCCAGTTACCTGTTGATTTCCTTTTGAGCAGAGTGCAGGAACCTGTAGCTGGCAGTGCCCATGATTGGATTGTTGAACACCAGTACCGGCTGTGCCATGCATTTGAGGGTGCCACCAAGAATCTCGCGGCTGCGTCTGAGCGACGCAAGAAGAATCATGATCAACATGTGCGGGATCCATCCTTACAAGAAGGAGAGCTGGTCTTCCTTAGAAATGTCGGGCTAAGAGGTCGACACAAGATTCAGGACATCTAGAGCTCTGTAGTGTACAAGGTGTTGAAGGCCCCATCAGGACAAGGACCAGTGTACTCCATTGCCCCTGTAACTGATCTATATCAGGTAAAACATGTTCATCGTGTATTACTTAAAAGAAAATTGGATCATGTGACTGACTGCCCCTCTAGCGAGCCACTCCAGGAGGTAGAATCGCCTCTTATAGATGGGACTGCACAGGATGGTGAATGGTTCCTACTGGCTCCTTCAGGATTGGACAGCCAACCAAGTCGGCAAACCCAAGCCACCCCTCCACAAACTCCACCAGAAGTGCAGGTACCACCTTCTAGCCAACACCAAGCAAGTTATTTACCTGATATAACTGCTGTTTTTCCGGGCACCAGTGAGGCACCCCCCAGAAGGACCAACCGGACCAATGCCGGGAGGCACCACAACCTCCACCACCAACCTCAAGCGGCTGGAAGTAGAGCAATAGGGGCTACGAACTCTCAGGTGCAGAGGCCTAGCACTTTATTTATGTTTCGGCCTTGGCAGTAAGTGTCAATCGTCGGGCCGACGATTTAAAACCTAGGGGTAGATTGTAGCAATGTAGAAGCATTTCTAAACGGTGTTGAACATAGTGCTCTTGAACACAGCATGGAAATGGCCCAGTCCCCTAATCAAGCCCCTTGTATAAAGCAGGTGTGATGTGCCTCAGTATGGCTTTGTCTCTGCTGTGGCTGGTGACCATCTTTAGGATATCCACCTGTGGCCGAGTGACTTTCATGCTTACCCCTAAACCCGTGGTGGTGAGTAGTTTGTAGGCCACACCAATTGATCTACGTATGCAGCATAGTGAGCCGTACTTAATTATATTTTCCTCCATTTTGTAGGTTCACTTGCTGCTGTTTTGCCCTGTTTTGCTTTGCCTTATTGTTTTGTTTTGAGTATTTATCGAACCAACTGGGGGTTAAATGTTTGTTTTTGATTGATGTTTTAATAGTTATTGTTTATTTAGGCTGGAGCTGGGTGCCAAACTGTAAGGAGGCTAGGCACCCCTGGTGAGGTCCCGTCACTTGCATGTGAATTAAAGCACAGGGATATAACACGTTTTTCACCAGCTTTAGTGTGTAGTGACTGTTGATGTGAGGCACTTGTGGTGAGTGGTAGCACCCCTAGGCATTCCTCGGCATAGTTTGCCTCTCAGCAGTTGGCCTCAGCTTTAGTCTGGTTGGTTTTGTTTAAGTTTGGGACTGCTATTTTAGATATTGTGACTTTTAGATATAAATGAGTTTTAGCTGTTTGTAATAAAGATTTGGTTTATTTTGAATCCCCGTCTCTGTCTATCAGTTAAACGAATCTGTTTGCCTTATCAGCATTATTAATATTATTTAACACACACAAGTTACATCTCTTTTATTATACTTTATTTCCAGGGGTGTAATTCCCCTGGTGGCGTTGTCGGTCCTCCCTCCCCCCTAGACTTTATCCCATCCTCATCGCCCCACTCGCTACAAAGGCATGAGTCGACCCGTAAGCATTTCATGCAAGGTTGGATGCGTCATCCTATTAGCTTCCATGTGATAACTCAGTAGTTCTAGTGGTAGTGCATCTACCCAATTCTATTTAGTGCTTGCACAGATTTTGGTTATTTTTTTATTTGAGCGTCCCATTCCATGTTCTCGGCTAATTTCAAACCTTGGCATGACATCTCTAGTCAAAATTTTGATTACAGTACCCACCTTACACTATCCACCTTCATTTAATTTCACACTACTCCCTTCTTGCGCATGGCATTGGCCATGCATATTAAATGATAAGCAAACCTAACAACGCCGTTGGTGCAACGTTGAAGTCCCTAACCTTAACTATCTGTAAAATAAAACCAAAGCCAGTATGTCCAAAACCAAAGGTCGATATTGTTTGGTTTACCATCATGTGTAGGAGAACACTGACACCATATTTACAACAGAAAGTAGGGAAGTGGAATAGGCTATAAGAGGGAAAGACATGAGAAACTGTAAAACTAAAGTTGTTAAAGGGGTAGTTCGGAATTTTGGACATAGGGCCTGATTCCCAAGTGAGCATTGGTATTCTATATCACTGGAGACAGTTTTCAACACATTTCATACAGTCCTTCTAGTTGCAGAGTTCGCTCGTGCTAGGCTAGCGCAAGTCAACGGGCAATGCTAGCCTGCTATTAAAAACAGTCTTACCCACTCCACAGTACACCCGAGGTAAATCAATTATAACGCCAGACTATAGATTTAAATGTCTGTGTTGATAGAATAATGTTAGAAAAAAAACTAACCTTGCATCGCATGAATCATCGAGGGACTACTCTCAGCAGAAGCGGAATTTTACTATGCGCTGGTTAGGTTTGTAACCGAATCACGACAGAAGAACGTAAACAGAGAAGCGTGGGACAGAAGCGCAATTGAACGACTAGGCAACATGATGGTTCAGTGTGCTTTTTGAAATTGTAGAAATAAACGGTACAGATGGGCACCACAAAGTTTCCACCAATTTCCAGTGCGAGATCCAGAAAGGACTCAACTGTGGCTTGTTGCTGCTGGCTTGGACATCAAAACACCGGCTCGTACATGTACGGTTCGTTGGATGCAACAAATTCCTCATAATCGTCTTCAAAAGCAGATGCATCGCTAGCTCCTCCAAACGTGGGCATATCTTGTTAATTGAATACGCTTATAGAATTCCTTCGCTCACTGTACTCTGCGTTTGTAGCAATGACAGCGGCAGGTAACCTAGGTATCAGTCCGCCGCTGCCGTAGCCTACGTACAGGAAGATAAACACTGCTGCTGAGACCCCGCAATTCCCTCAAAATGCAATGCAATGCAAGGTTGGTTTTATTTCTAACATTATTCTATAAACAGACATTTAGATTTATAGTCTGTCGTTATAATTGATTTACCTCGGGTGTACTGTGGAGTGGGTAAGACTGTTTTTAATAGCAGGCTAGCATTGCCCGTTGACTTGCGCTAGCCTAGCACGAGCGAACTCTGCAACTAGAAGGACTGTATGAAATGTGTTGAAAACTGTCTCCAGTGATATAGAATACCAATGCTCACTTGGGAATCAGGCCCTATGTCCAAAATTCCGAACTACCCCTTTAAGATGTTTTTGAGATCTATCCATTGTAAAATTTGTTGAGACCGTTAAGGGTTAGGGTTGGGGTGAAAGTTACAGAAAAAGAAAAACTCAAGCTGCTGCTACACTTTATTTATTTTTTTCAGAAATTAAGCACTTTGTTTTAAGATGCACAATTTTTAAATATCATTTTAAAATGCAGTCCTTCTTTAACTTGGTAGAATAAGATTGTTCATAGGCTATATCTAAAGTAGCGTATCATATGTTTCCATGTTAACAATACATTTTGTTCAATTGTTTTTAACTAGTATTTTCCTTGATTTGACATTCCATTGTTCATGTACTACTTCTGTATATATCACAATCATAACGCAAGTTACACATTTGATGTTCAGGGCCTTTGCTTGAGGATATTTTCTCTAACTGGACCCTCTTCAAATGTTAGTTGAATCCCCCTGGTATAGTGTATAGCGTTGTCATCGACATGGTATGTTCCTTCGTTCCTGAGTGCAGTCACCGCGTAATAAATGCACTCGTTTTTATGAGCGATCGAGTTCAGTAGCAGCCCTTATTGACGACTTGACTTTTACGTTTCCATGGTAATGGGACTGATTAGGCTTCCACCGTCAACACAACGCAAGGGGGTTACGGACCTGTTACATCCTTGCGGACCCTCCTTGCATCCACCACTAGGGCCTGACGTGTGCCTCCCAAAAATGTTAACCTTGCATCGAGGCGACGCAGCAGGCAGGGAAGTGATTGGTCCGCCAACCAGGGCCGGCGCTGACCGTTTCGATGCCCTAGGCGACTCAACATTAAATTGGGCCCTGGACAGGGCTTCCGAGCACGGGGGGGGTTCAGTGCACCCTAACAATTAATCCCGCGCCCCCTCCCTTCTCCGTTCCGTTTGGGAGCATGTTTGGTTTCATTTCCCTAGTTTCCCTAGTTAATCAAGGGCGCCACCAGAGGACGCCACCGACACATTTGCCGCCCTAGGCAATCGCCTAGGTCGCCTATGCCGAGCGGTGCCATGCCGTAATTCCGACGCCTCATTGTTCCGACGTCTCAATGGTCCGAAATATTTCCCATTAGATCGACATGCCACTATGCCGATAGTTTGTCCGACTTTTCAAAAAAAGTCGGCATTAGGCCGACGGTTCAATATGCCGAATAGGCCAAGGCGCAATTCCGCATGTGTGATTATGAAACCAAAAATAAAAGACGATGTAGGCTAACGCCTCGTGCCCACTACCTCCGTCCGTTGACTGATCCCCATTGACTTTGAATGGGGACGGACGCGCAATGCATTGTGGATCCGTTCGTTCCGTTGGAGCCCGTCAAAAAGTTGAACAATTTTCTACTTTTTCGGCAGCGACGGATCCGTCATCCAATCAAATCGCGTATGCAGATTTAAGCACTGTGACGCGACTCGGGCTCTGACGATACTGGAAAGCGGGAAAGCGGGTCATCTTGCAATGACAACGCAACAAGCAGGAAGAAGCGGGAAGAACCCGGGTTTGTTGTTGTTAGCGGGAAGCGATTTGATTGGCTGACGGATGCCTCTGCAAAGACTACTCCCCCATCCGTCAGCCACGCCTTCCCACGTCCTTTGACTGACGGTGCAGTGGGCATGAGGCGTAAGTTCCAGCAGTGCACTTCACCAAGCCAGACTGTTGCTGTGGGCTTGAACGGTCACAAGAGGTGAATTTATGAAGCGCACGTTATACAAGGCCTAATAATTTTCCCGTAAAGAAGTCAAACGGTGAGTGAAAAACTAATACAATTTTTATCTTTAGTAGCTGTGTGTGGGCCTATATTTGTTGTTTACTGTGTTTGCAGTGGGCTTTTAGCCTAAATAATTTCGCTGGTATTGATTTAGTCAAACTTATACCTCATACCGTGTACTTAGTCGTGTGTGTGTGTGTGTGTGTGTGTGTGTGTGTGTGCCCGTGTTAGAATTAGACCTACGTTCTCTGTCCATGGGGCTGAAACACCGTGTCGAAGTGAAGCGTTGTCACTTTGCTCTCCAATATTCATCGTGAACGTGATATGTAGGCCTAGGTAGTATTTTGGAGTGAGAGAGAGCGAGAGAGAGCGAGAGATATAACTCTTTATATGTAGGCATATTGAACCGTCGGCCTAATGCGCCTCCTTTTTCAAAAGTCGGACAAACGGACCTTCGGACCATTGGGTTCCGTTTTCGGAACATTGAACCGTCGGCATAGTGGCAAGTCGATCTAATGGGAAATATTTCGGACCATTGAGACGTCGGAACAATAAGGTGTCGGAATTACGGGCAGGCCCCTGCCGAGCGCCGGTCTTGCCGCCAACCACATCATTTCCAGCAATCCGCTGTTCCGGTTCTCACTTCCCTAACCAGCGCCATTTTTAAAAGTGTCTGAGTGGGCTGTGTTTTTGTAAGAAGAGACAATGAAAAGAATGGAGCAAATTGCAGGGTGTGTGGCAGAGGAAATGCGCAGATACACGCACTTATACGATGTGTCTTCCCGAAATTGCAAGGACCGAAATGAAGCAGTGATGCAGGCGGCAAGAGTGTGCATTGTTCATCATTCTCTCCTGGAATGCCGCCCCACACATGGAAATTTTCTTTGACGAATATTTACCTTGTGGAATTTTGACAACCAGGCAAATATTTGCCTGTGGTTTTCTGTTCAGCCTTTGTTTGGGCTAGCTAGCATACTAGCAGTGAGTGCAAATCATAGAATATTGTTTTTAGCGTGTGAGAAATGCTTCGACTGATATATAAATATATGTAAAAAATATATGTAACTTTTGCCTACATAGCCGTAAACTGTTTATGTACTTGCTAGTAATCCGTTAGAAGTAGAGAAGTTTTGTGTTCGGTCATCAGACTTTGAATGTAATGACCAGAATGGACAACGACGACCAACTAGCCTATCTTCTGTTTTTGTTGCACATTGTCTGAGTCCTATTCGGCTTTCAAGTTGCTAGAATCCATACCATGCCATAATCAAAACTTCTCATAGTATAACAATTGTAAAGTAATGGCATGCACAGACAAGGCCAACTATTTGTTGTCTCGTTACCACAGACCTCATCGACCACCACAGAATCCAGAAGGCCTCCATTCCCATTGTCTGAGTCACCCCGATCCACATCATCAATGGAGCAATCTTCTGTCTCCCAAACCTCTCAAGAAGATTCAGACACATCTACTCCTTCTGAGGCCATTTCATATGAAATTGGGTCTCCCCAGCTCCCCTGTCCACCAGGCAAGACATCCCTAAGCTTCCCAGGTCGGTCTCCACTGTCCCGGGTTGGCCAAAATCGTGTTAAATGTGGACCCCAGGAAGAGTAGCTGTTGCCAAGTGCAATGGCTAATGGGGATCCTAATAGACTTTAGATTTTAGATTTTACATGCCAACCGTCAGCATGTGTGAACTCTGCCAAATATTCAGGCATTTATATTGATGGAAAGAGGTTCATCATTGCCCTATTGCACTTTAACTTTAACTTCATTTAGTTTGCACATATTTTGAATTGTTTTGATTTAACTTCATTTTATTGTTTGCACCTTGTCACTTTGCACTGAAATAAAACACGTACGTTTAGAAAATTATGGATGTTTATTTACAGAAGTTGCTTAAGCAAGTTTATAAGCATCACTGTCCAAGTGTGCCATGGGACTCAATGTCAGCATGCCATGGCACAGCTCCTTCTGACGAAAGAAATAATCTCATCAAGTCCATCCTTAAATCAAATTAAGCTTTGCTGGAACGGTTACTGGCATCTCCAGACACCACTCTGCGCCACTCACCGAGCTGTACAGATCCAGCAGAGTCTGTGTCTGTAAATTGCGGTGGTACATAGCAGCTGTCTGGTGCATTCGATTTGACGATTTGATGACATCCACAGCATTGTCAGGTCGGAACTCAATCGCCCGGCAAAATATTCGCCACCGTGCTGCCATAAACTCAAAGGGGTTTTCAATTACCCGTCTGGCTCTAGAGATGCAGTAATTGAAGATATGCTTCTCTATTCCCCATATAGTTCTTATTTAAATAGAAAATAACATTGCGGGCACATTATTGCACCACAGTCAAAAATATTTGACTTGACAAAATGCAGCACACTCAGGCATTCGATGTTATGGTTTGAAAAGATAATGTAAAGCGTGTGGACTTAGTATATTTTGTTACATACCTGAAAAGGGGCGCATTGTTGTGCAGGGGGAAGGCAGCATCAGCAACGATTGGGTGCGGGGCCAAGATCCTGGACCCAGAAAAAAAAGCTGGTTGGGAGCAGATTCAGTTTATGTTCGAGCAATTTCTTCAAATGTGCTTTGCTGGAAAATACCGCTGTCGCTCTCCCGTCCATACCCTCCCACGTCAACCATGGTTAAGCGATATCTTGCATCACAAGTAGCCATGAGGACGATGGGGTGAGATCCTTTATAATTGAAGTAATCACTCCCAGCATTTGGCGGTTCCTTGATCGTGACATGCTTCCGTCTACACTCCCAATACGCGCCAAAAATCTGCTGCAATTGCTTCCCAATGGCTAGTAGTAGGACAGGGCAGGAATTCTGCTGCAATGCCTCTCACAACGCTCTGCACACCTCGGACAAAATGCCGGACACTGTGCAGGAAGCTAGTTTGTAGCTTGCCGCTACAGCCTGCTGGTCGTGAATATAACCCACAGTCACTGCACAGAGTAATGAAATCACCTGAGTTTGTTTGCAAGGAACTCACCCATCCAGTCTGGGGTTCCTGAGGTAAAATCTGTGACCTCCTTGACCATCACAATGCTCTAAAATCAAATCTACGGGCCCTCCCCGGTCACCATTACCATTTAACTTCCCGCTCCCTGTTCCCTTATTACATTCTCATACGTTCAAGAATTACATACAAAAGGGTTACATATAAGGGTAAGACTGATGTCATTGACTACAGAGGGATGTCTGTCTGAGTGTTTGCCGGTCAACCCAGGACCCTATGAGTTGTTGATGGAGAACAAAGGAACAGGGCCCGGAGCCTCCCCCCCCTGCTGATGCATTTTTTTCTCTACCAATATTCCAACAGTTTGGCTGAGAAGCCTCCAATATTTTCCATGATAAAGCTAAAATCCACCCGGAGCTAAAATCCTCAGTGTCACGGCTAGTCTTTCTGCGACATCCATGGGTATGTTGTGTGTGCCCTGATGGTGTATTCCGCTCAAAGATTTAGTGTACGTACCACTCATTATGATTTAAAGGATCCTCAGTTAAGTCAATGTAAGAAGAAGAAGAAGAGAAAAAACACAGGTCTTAACGTCTTAATGGAACTGGAAAAGCAAGGTATTGGTGCAGTGATGTACAAATATTCACCGTATGGAAGTGCTTCTTAACATCAGTGAATTATTGTAATGTGTCTGCCCAATGTTGTCTGTCATATTGTACACCATGGGGTCGCAAACTGGCCTGCTTTGCCTGGCCTGTCAGATCATTTTGACTTTTTGCTTTCTGTCAACTTATTAAGCATATTAACAAGATTATATTTGAGTATTCATCTCCTGTTCCGCTGCATTGTCTACTCGCTCAGGCTCATCCCCCCCCTGCTGACCTCTGTTGTACAGTCTTGATGTAACCCTTAACTATGTACATCTTCTGTTTGTCATAGGATCATGTGAGCTGAACTCAATTAATGAAACCAGGAATGAAGTAAGATCCACTAATGCAATAAACTGTCTGCACTTAATGTTCTACCTACAATTAAAGTTTTTATTTCCTAAGTCTATAGTATAGGGACAGATACAGCAATATATTCCTGTAATCTATCAGCTGTAAGCTTTGTACCCTCTAACTGGCTTCTGTAGGTATTTGCCCAGGTGTATGTGAGTCAGTTTTGTTTTTTTAATGGAATTTTTATTTTCGGTGCCATCACCCATCTTGTGAGCTGTTGAGGGAGAACAACCACAGGCTGCAGAGGGAAAATGATTCTCTCAAGGCAAAAATAGCAACATTGAAATGTAATGCTATTGTTGAAAACTATTGTTGAAAGCCAGTCATCCAGCAGCTGCACAGAAGGAAAACCTGGCCTAGCCCAACAGGACCTTGTTGAAATAACAAGTAGGTATATAGAAATGAGAAAAGATGTTGGTTGAGTGATACCCTCATTCTCATGCACATCTTTCGTGTATGTGTTTGTGTGTGTGTGTGTGTATTCCCACAGATGCTGCAAAGTTGAAGTTCACCTACGTAACTGATACGAACATAAAACCATTTATACGACAAAAGCTGAACAATGCTGCCAAATTTCAGAAACAATAAATTATCAACTGTTTAAAGAAAGTTAAACTTTTGTTCTATTTTTTTTGTATTTTAGCAGTCTATAGAAAACACTGTTAATGGTGGTTGTAAGCCTAATTTATGTGCAGTGAATTATTGTTACAGCACTATGGTTAAAAATGGCAACAACAAAAAGTGATACACTTGAAAATATCCATTAGGTAAAGTACAATGACATAGTTAAAAGAACAACAAAATACTGCATAATGCAGTTATTGTAATGCAGTATAGTACTTTGGTATCGTAATTGTAGTATTCTATAGCAAAATAAAAGCATAATAAAAGTTCTGTAATTTACTTCAGTAGATTGTAGTTTATGTAGTAAACTGTAGTAGTATATAATGTAGCATACTGTAGTAATAAAACTGCAGTTTTCTGTAGTATACTAGTTTACTGTAGTAGTATATATGTGGTATACTGTAGCAATAAAACTGCAGTTTACTGAAGTTTACTGTAGTAAAACTGCTATAGTAAGGTTCAAAAACACTACAATATTTACTATAGTATATGTACTGTAGTTTATTTACTATAGTAAACTATAGAATTTTCTGTAGTATACTATAGTTTACTGTAGTAAAACTACTATAGTAAGGTTCAAAAACACTACAATATTTACTATAGTATATGTACTGTAGTTTATTTACTATAGTAAACTATAGAATTTTCTGTAGTATACTATAGTTTACTGTAGTAAAACTACTATAGTAAGGTTCAAAAACACTACAATATTTACTATAGTATATGTACTGTAGTTTATTTACTATAGTAAACTATAGAATTTTCTGTAGTATACTATAGTTTACTGTAGTAAAACTACTATAGTAAGGTTCAAAAACACTACAATATTTACTATAGTATATATAGGGTATACTATAGTTTATTTACTATAGTAAACTATAGAAGTTTTTCATATGGGTTATTCCAGTAAGATGTTGCAAAAACCTTAAAGGCCTTTTATCCCAGTTCTGTCCGCGCTTCATCAACACTCATAAGACCATAATAACCCATGGGGGACACGTTTCCAATGAAATAAAAAGGTCAGGTATATAGTATAATATAAACTATAAAACGTTAAATACAATTACATATCAGATATTATATTCTCTCTATTTTCGCAAATGGTTCGACATCTGACTCTATACTGCCGCCTCGATTTCCGTTGGTATTGCTCCGTTTCTTCCGGAGCACTGCCTTGTTCACACTACATGCGTCCGTTAACAGATGGCCGAGGGCGTGTCTGACGTATAGGGGGCTAGTCTATGTAGATGCATACTGCAGCCAATCAAATCGCTTCCCACTACAAAGCCGATGTGTGGATACAAAAGATGACGCAAACAACAGGTGGCCAAAAACAATCCTATCATTCCGCCGGATTTTTCCTGCTTCTCCCTGCTTGTTATTGCAAAATGGATCCAGGAAACGCGTGGAGTTTATTTGCAAAACCGCCATCTGACTGGCCGACGGATCTGCCGCTGCCTGAAAAGTTGAACATTCCTCAGCTTTTTGACGCAGGTCACGGAGCCTAAATTACGAACGGACCCACAATGCATTTCGCGAGTGCCCCATGCAAAGTCAATGTGATTCGTCGACGGACGTATGTATTGTGAACAAGGAGGCGACGGTATGGAGTTACCCTACATGCCCACTGCACCGTCAGTCAACGGACGTGGGAAGGCGTTGCTGACTGATGGGGGAGTAGTCTTTGCAGAGGCATCCGTCAGCCAATCAAATCGCTTCGCCGGGTTCTTCCCGCTTCTTCCTGCTTGTTGCGATGCAAGATGACCCGCTTTCCCGCTTTCCAGTATCGTCAGAGCCCGAGTCGCGTCACAGTGCTTAAATTTGCATACGCGATCTGATTGGATGACGGATCCGTCGCTGCCGAAAAAGTTGAACATTTTTCAACTTCTTGACGGAGCCGAAGGCTCCAACGGCACGGATGGATCCACAATGCATTGCGCGTCCATCCCCATTCAAAGTCAATGGGGATCAGTCAACCGACGGAGGTAGTGGGCACGAGGCGTTAGAATCATGCCAAAACCCCGCACACACGCAAAACGTGTTTTGCTCACGCATAACGATTCACACACACACAAAACGTGTTTTACTCACGCACAATGATTCACACACACGCTCAGTGTGGTTTGCAAATACATAACATCATTCACAAACTAATGCATTTTGCTTCAGAAACAAATACAGTATGTTTTACACAAAGTACAAAAAAAAATCCTTCAAGTACACAAAACAATTCTACAAGTACGGAACACGAAAGCTGCGCGTGGATCGGAATGCATTTGCGCACGGATCGGAATGCATTTGCGCACGGATCAGCAAGGCGGAAAATTAGTGCCAAATGTCACGTGACAAACAAATGTCCTGTGAATCACACTACACAACAGCAGGTGGCGCTGTTTAGTATGTTTAAGGCCGCCAGGATGATCTTTTTTTCTCCCCAAAATCTTTATTTGATGCCGGCCAACCGTGTGTGGATTCTATGGAAAGCCAAGAAGGCCACTAACTGGCCCTAGAAGGGCGTGGTAAAAGTGCTAAACCGCATGGAAACCGTACGGAAACCGTACGGAATCCGTGCGGTTTGGCAGTGGCGTAGTGGTTTAAGACATCGCAAATAAAACGTATTTTTCGAAAAAACTAGATGCTGCCCGTTTAACTTGTGGCTTCTATCCACCTTATTCCGCCACGCCCCTTTTTAAATGTTATTTTCTATTGGCTTTGTGTTGAAACTTTTGGTCGGCTAGCTACGGCTCGATAGCTACATTGAAATACCCGGCGAATTAAGATGAGAGGCTAACGTGGGTAGAGACATAAAACATGTCAAAAGTTCGGATGGAGGGATTGTACTTTGCCACACGAGGTTAATGAACTCCACCGAGTGGGTGGATGACATGTGGCAATGGCCTCAGGTGTCATATGGGGATATTTTTAATGATTACCCCCGGCTCCTACATGCAAGTACAAATTAGCTTGTTCTGCACAAAGCTAAAGGCATACAAGTTACTGATTTGGTCTCATTCAAAACAGGCAATGCTTCACATCCCATATGATGAGGCTTTCTGTGCAAAGACTGTGGCTAGACTAAGAGCATTCTATTTCAGAGACATGCTTCCTTTTGTTTCAGACGAGTATAATGAAGGTCGCCTGTTGCTCTGTGAGCGTTAGATGCCGTTTTGCAAATGATTAGTAACAACATTTTAACCATTACATTTTAACCATTAACCATTACAACTGATTTAACTTATAACTGATTGAACGTCTTATTCCTCATCTTCTTGTATAATGTCCCCACGAAGATTACATAGTCAAATTTCGGGGCAAGGTTAATGGGCACTATTTGAGAGACTATTCTGTAGTTCTTCAGGCGGCGTATGACCCTCTCATTGGCACTCAGATGTTGGCTATGCGCCTCGTGTTGGTGGTGTCTTCTTCGGACAAGGGAAGGCCTCTTCTGGTGAAAGCTGGCAGGACGAGCTTGACTTTACGTTCAAACAGAAGATCTTGGATAACAACTCCTCGGTCAGCCATCACCTCATCACCTGGAAGCAGATACTCCAGAAACCCTGAGTTGGCTGTGATGAACTTGTCACTGCATCTCCCACCATATGCTGCAGAGCTGAACATAATCAAACAACATGGTGCAATAGCTATGAGGAACTTGATTGTATGTGGTTAATGGATAATGTTCCTTGAAGCTCTGTGGCATCGTTGCCTGGATCGTCTCCCTGGGCAGCCATGGAACATACCACCTCATCTTCTCCTCCATGAAGTCCAGCCACTGAGAGATTATCCTACTGACCACAGACTGAGACACTCTGAACCTCTCTGCAATGTCATCCTGCAATAGGTTCAGCCGGAGCTCCATCAGGGTCATCAACAGTTGATCCTTGGGATGTAGCTGAGAGATGCTGCATCCTTCTTTCAGGTCGTCGGACAAAGCCTCAAAAGCATCCACTGACAACCCAGTGTACAGTAGACACAGCCGATCATTCCGGAGAAGTTCGGTGTGTACAAGGTGTTGCCTGGTCATGGAGGAGAGGACAATGGAGTGAGTCACTGACAGCATAGATGTGATCTTCCATGAATGCATACTTCCCCTGTGTAGAAGCATCATGATGTGTCATCCCATCAGTCAACCCATTAAGGTACGAACACAGCAAACGCGTAACCCACGTAAGATTTACGCGCGTAACGCAGCTAAAATGTTGCTTGACCATTTTGTGTCAAAAATGGTCCTACGTACGCAGCTACGCGCCTGTGGCTGCGCTGGATTTAGGAGTCCGAGGAAGGAAACCCAAACGCCGCCGTGTTTGGGTGCATGATAGAGCTTGGATCGGGTTAGATTAAATAATCTCAGATATAAATAACAATGATCGGGTTAAATAACTTCACATGGTGTGTCTGGTGTGTTTCCAGCATTCGTAGTGTTGATCAGCAGAGATATAGTCCGCCAAGACGTTGAGGTTGCATAGCAACCAGAGACGCTGTCCATGCAAGTGAATGGAGCGTTCCCTCTTCGTCATAACTATCAAACCAAACATCCTTGACATTCACCGAGCGAACATTATGAAAGTAAAATGCACATTTCTCGCTAAAAATGTTTACATGAACGCATTTAATGGCGTAACTATGTTACTATTTCCACCCAGAATAAAGAAAGATGTCGGCCGTATGCTTCTGTGCAAGCGTCACTACTCTCTGCCATTGACGTCGGGTCAAGCTCCACGCTGATTGGCTATCGCGGCTAAGCATCACGCGTTGGAGCGTCGAAAGTTCAATTTTTTGAACTCCGGGCGGAGGCGCGTAGGTGCGTTAGGTGCGTATATACGCAGCTCATACGCGGCTAACGCGGCTAAAATGTTGCTTTAGCGCATGTAACGCATCTACGCAGCTCATACGCGCGTAAACCAATGGTTCCCTATGGAAAAATTGCCGATTTTATACGCGTCTTACGCGAGTAACGCGGTTGGTGTGGCCGTACCTTTATGGTACGAACACACCAAACGCGTACCCGCGTAAGATTTACGCGCGTAACGCAGCTAAAATGTTGCTTGACCATTTTGTGTCAAAAATGGTCCTACGTACGCAGCTACGCGCCTGTGGCTGCGCTGGATTTAGGAGTCCGAGGAAGGAAACCCAAACGCCGCCGTGTTTGGGTGCATGATAGAGCTTGGATCGGGTTAGATTAAATAATCTCAGATATAAATAACAATAATCGGGTTAAATAACTTCACATGGTGTGTCTGGTGTGTTTCCAGCATTCGTAGTGTTGATCAGCAGAGATATAGTCCGCCAAGACGTTGAGGTTGCTTAGCAACCAGAGACTCTGTCCATGCAAGTGAACGGAGCGTTCCCTCTTCGTCATAACTATCAAACCAAACATCCTTCACATTCACCGAGCGAACATTATGAAAGTAAAATGCACATTTCTCGCAATTTTTTTTTCCATAAACGCATTTAATGGCGTAACTATGTTACTATTTCCACCCAGAATAAAGAAAGATGTTGGCCGTATGCTAATCGTCATGCGTATGAGCGTAAAAAGTTAAATTTTTTTAACTCCTCGCGTACGCGCGTATATGTACGCAGCTCATACGCCGCTAACGCGGGTAAAATGTTGCTTTAGCGCATGTAACGCATGTACGCAGCTCATACGCGCGTAAACCAATGGTTCCCTATGGAAAAATTGCCGATTTTATACGCGTCTATATACGCGGGGTACGCGTTTGGTGTGTTCGTACCTTTAGTCTCCTGGATTGCAGAGCTGGTTGAGGGTTCTGTAGAAATAACAGCATCAGACATCAGGAAGTTATCAACGATAAGGTTAATCATTTTGCTGCCTTTAAACATGCCTTTAACAAGCCCTGGACATCAAATTAGAAAGCCTCGACCTGATCTTATCTTGTAATGCTATTCAGTTATTGAGGTCAAGCCAAGGCATAGTTACGGGTATGCTGATCATACTCATTAGACGCTAGCTGGCTAATGACTAGCGATATTCATAGCTGTTAGTGCTAAAATGTTATCTTACCTTGGAGCCTCACAAGCATCCGACAAGCCTTTTTCGCCAGAGGAATAACATATCCCAACCATTTCTCGGGGTATGGGTGTTGATCTGATGGTCTGCCGTCCACAAAATGAAAAGAACAGAGTAGGGTTTTTTCGGAGGGTTCTGGCGCCTCTATCCACCTACGCCGGTCCTCATCGCTGGATGGCGGAGGATGAAGATTGAAGGTTGCCCCACAACATTCTGCCCTGGTTTTCCCGTGTACAACACAGTATTGCTGCAAGGGCACCCGTCTTTTATTCCAGTGGTTATGGCAGCCCCGCACGGAACAAATAATGCTGGTCATCTTGACTAAAATTGCTAATGTATTGTGCCAATGATAACGGACAGAGTTGCTCAACCGGAAGATAGAACACAAAACGGAACCAATATGGTGCCCCCCATGTTTACGCGCGGAATAAGGTGGATATAGGAGCACATACCATCGATTCACAATATAACAGCGTTGGTTAGTATACTTTGGATGGTTACGACATTATGGCTTTTAATCAAAACCTCTATGGAAAAATGAATGGGATTTTTACTTGCGGAACCACACTTCTATAACATTTTGTAGCAGTTTGTATTTCCAGTTGCTTGAATTAAAGTAAACAAACTTGGAGAAATGGGCACATTTAGTATGGATGTTATGATAATAATAAAGAGATGATGAATCTGTGTTTATAAATAGTCTCTATGGTAGGTGTGTCCCATTCTTAATGTGTCACAGTCCTTTGGGGAGGGGATGGGGGTGGGGGTGGGGGTGTGTGTGTGTGTGTGTGTGTGTGTGTGTGTGTGTGTGTGTGTGTGTGTGTGATCCAATAGTCTGCTCTGTGGTTTGGAAGGGAGAGGTGTGATAGACGCAGCTATGGAAAATAAGCTGATCCTAAGTCTATTGTATGGGATCCTATTATCCGAAACATGTGAAGGATGGCAGTGGTTAAACCAGGGAGTGTCCCAGGGTGTGTGGTGTCCCTGATTATGCTGCCTTTCTCTCTGCACACTGGCAGGTCAGGTACAGGAAATACCTCACAAAGTACGCCCTGGGGCTGGCTGGGTGTGCCAACGGTTTAGGGCTTAGGGTAACGCCGCTCAGAGACTTGAGGTTTTCACAGAGCAATCCCTTGCCACCCCCAGGCTCCCATTAATGGTGTTTCTTTAAATCTACGGACGAACTCTCAGGGAGGGATCGCATCACTTCCAGTTGGGGTGGAACCATGATGATGTTGTCTGTCCTCTAGGCCCTCTTACATATAAACAAGAACCCGTCTCTAGCTCATTAAGAAGCATGCTAGTCCCAGAGATCACTCATCAATTCCATCACCTCCTGTTGGGCTAGTCATTTTAGTAGAGTTAAAGCCCACACACACACACACACACACACACACACACACACACACACACACACACACACAATTTAAGAGCATATTCAAATCTTTCGTCTTCTTACACACTCAATTATGTGGTTGATAATGTAGATGATTTAAATTAATTCCACATTCCATCTTTTGAAATTAAACAACAATTAATCTGGTTCTCTATTTCTTATTCTCATTAAATTGCAGCTTGCCATGATCATTGCAGTCAACAACAGAGATAGTCAATACACTCCAAGCATGAAGAATAACTACTCTCATATGAGGGGTCATTGCCTAAAGGCCCATTCACACCCTACGGTAAATACTGATAGGAACCCTCTCGTCCGGTCCCGGAGGTCGTTTTGTCCGTCAGGAGGTCCGTCGCCTCTGAGCTTATGAATCCGGATTGCTCCGGGAGAAACGGAGCAATACCAACGTAAATCGAGGTGGCAGTACAGAGTCAGAAGTCCAACCATTTGCGAAAATAGAGAGTAGTTTAATATCTGAGATCTATATTGTATTTAACGTTTTATGCTTACATTATACTATATACCTGACCTTTTTATTGTATTGTTCACCTGCTTTGGTAATGAGTTTATAACTGGTCATTTAAAAATGGTGCAACATTTTGAGGGGAGAATCTGCGGGTTGGTGAGGGCTGTCACATGCCACCGCCGCATACAAAGCCTACACTTTTTGGAATGCCTGCCGCGGTCAGCTGGCTATTTTCTTTAAGGTTCCTTACTGCTTGAAATTACCCGGAAGTATCCAAGTGGCAGCCATGATAAGAGCTGTTTGAAATCTCTAAATGCTCAGAAAAGGTGCTTCAATGCTTCCTTTCGTATCTCTTTTGGCAAAGGGTACACTGGACAATCCTTTACCAAAGGAAAGGAGATAATGCCGTCCCACAATTCCTTCCGGCAGGAACATTACTAATGGAAAAACTATTTTGGATCTATGTAGGCCTACATTAATATGAGTGGGAACGTGAGCCACCATTGTCAATTGGATGACTATTTAAACTATTCTTATCTTTTTTTTTTCAGTCATCCTAATTGATATGAAGATAGGTGATGATATATGACACACCCAAAAGTCTGAAAAACTAGAATAAAATACATTGACTTGTTCAACTATAATGTCGAAGGTGACGCGACCAAGATGGCAGCTTGGCGAGAGAGCTATGTTCAATAGTGCACGATTTAACCTAAAAACACTAACATATGCTGCTAAACCTTTGAAAACAGCCCCTATGGTGAGATGTCTGACACTTCAGCAACCAGACAGTGTGAAATCTTTACTCGGGGACGCAAGGCAGATACTAAAATAACTTTGAATTGAAGCCAGCCAGGTTCACCGAGAGACACAGATACTAGCGACATGGCCAGCTTAGCCGTAGTGTTAAGGGAGCTGAAATCACTCCGTCAGACTTCGGAATAAAGTTAGACAATTTGACACCCGTCTGACCAGCATGGCGAACTCGATGGCTGCATTGGAATGCAAGGTTAAAGAAGTAAAACGGGACGTTTCCTCCAATGCAACACATATTGAGGAGGCTGAACGCTGCATACACAAGACTTAATCAATAGACTTCACCAACAGCAAGTTACCGGGATGGCTGAATACCGACAGAAAATTCACCTTGGAGCGAGTACACCGCACTCTAGCATCTGGGAAGCCAAAGCAAAACAGAGCGATTCTCATCCGATTCCTCAACTTTCAAGAGAAGGAGTTTGTTTATCGGGAATCAAGACAGCAAGACATCGTTCACGACGGAGCCAAGATCAGGTCTGTGCAGTGGATACTGTTCGGACCCACCGTGGATTTTAACTCTGTTACGAAGCTGTTTGTTGATATCTATGCTTTCCGCGCATTTCAACACAACCCCTGCAAGCTCTGAGTGCTTCATAATGGAAGGATTCATCTCTATGCGGCACCGCAAGAGGCTGAAACATTTTACAGAAGCTCTTTGACTTTTGTTTTGTTTTCTATGGAAATACCTTCTAATGTTAAAGAACGCTGGAACAATAGTGGTGTATTTAGGTACCATGCAAGAGTCTCTATGGAGATCCATCTAGGTAGATTCAAACATTGCTCGAGATAAGAGATTACAGGTGAATTTTTTTACAGGATCCAGCTTTTGTTAAATTTGTGGAGGGTTGCATTAACAAATATTTTGAGTTAAACAGAGATGAAACTACGGCCAGCATCAGGTGGTAGCCATTCAAAGCCTACATAAGAGGAGAGATAATTAGTTACACAAGCTCTAAAACTAAACAGCTCAAACAAGAGTTTCAAACCTTAGAAACCCGAATTAAAATAGTTGAGACTGAAATGTATAAAGATAATGATCCAGAAAAATACCACAATCTGTCTGTTCTGTGGGCCAAATATGATAAATTATCATCTGACAAAGTAGCTAGGAGTCTAATGTGGACTAATCAAACATATTACGACCAAGGGGAAAAGGCGGGCAAATTAATAGCTTGGAAAATAAAGAAAATACAAGCAGAAAGAACAATTAGTATAAAATTAATAACTTACAGGTAGAGGTAAATAATAATAATTTCAGGGACTATGAAATGTATAAATCTGAAAATACAGAAAATGTGACAGAGCCAAATGCATTCCTTGAACAGTTAACATTTCAGAAGATATCAGATGATGACAAAACTATATTAGATAGCCCATTAACACCAGAGGAACTTTATGAAGCTATAGGGAACATAAATAGGGGCAAAGCACCAGGCCCATGGGTTACCGATAGAATTCTATAAAATATTTCAAAAGCAACTTGTGCAACCACTTTTTGACATGTATAAATAATCTTTTACTGTAGGGACCCCCCCATATTCATTAAGATTAGCTCTAATTACCCTCATATTAAAACCAAACAAGCCCCCATCCGAATGCTTGTCTTACAGACCAATAAGTTTAATGGAATGTGACACGAAAATACTGAGTAAAGCCCTTTCATACAGATTTGATAATTATCTCCCTCAGTTGATTAACAATGACCAACACGATTTTATACAAAAAAGACAAGGTTACCATAATATTAGAAGAGTGTTGAATATACTCCATGAGAATTACAATGCAACAGACTCTGCAATGTTATTAGTAGATGCTTGTCATTTGACAGGATAGAGTGGTGTTACCTTTTTAATGTACTCCCAAGATTTGGACTAGGCGAGATTTCTTTTAAATTGATTCAACTACTATACACAAATCCAACGGTTGAAATATTCACTAATTACACAATATCAAAACCTTCAGTTTACAGATATCTACCCGGCAGGGTTGTCCCCTGTCCCCCTTATTATTAACTTTGGCAATATATGGCCGTACAAACCCATACAGGAATATCAGGCATTACGGTTAGTGGAATAGAACATTGCATTTCCTTATTTGCAGAAGAATATAATATTTTTTTCTTGACAAATAAAAAATTGCATTCCTAATTTAATGACCTTAATTAAGCTTTTTGGAGGGTTTTCTGGATATAAAATTAACAATTCGAAATCAGTACTTATGTTTTTTAATAAGGAAGAAAGACATAATCCTAGTATACATACCCGATTTATGTCAACGACTGAGGGTTTTAAGTATTTAGGTGTAAAAATTACCCCTGAACTAAGTGATATAATCTTAGCAAACATGACCCCTTGATAGAAAGGGTAACCGAAGCACTTAATCGCTGGTCCACACTGCCTATATCTATAGTCTGACAAATAAATGCAATAAAAATGACTGTCCTACCAAAATTCTTATACTATTTTCAGACACACCCACTGCCATTACCAAAGATGTTCTATGATAAACTTGACAAATGTTTTAGCCGATTCATCTGGAATGATAGGAGAGCCCAGCTTCACCTAAAGCTATTGTACTTTGTTTTGTTTTGGATATTATTGTGGACTTTATTTGTTTCCTTTTTTTCTTTGCCACAGACTGGTCAGTTTTTTATCAGGATAATGGTGACATAGACAATATAGCTGAGGCCATCACTGAGGCCATTAAATGAGCTGAATGATTTTTATCTGCAATTCAATTGTGATTGATATTAATGGGGTTTTGGAGGAGTGTAACAGTGTGTTGAGCTCAGTAACATGTGATGAACTGAGTATAATTGTAATTAACCCTTAGGAGGTTGCCAGGGTTTTCAGGGGGCTGCATATAAAAAAAGGCTAGTGGGCCGGAGACGTTGAAGTAGGACTGATTAAATACGCCGTTAGAGGAGATTTCCTCCTTAAATCTTTTTCCCAGGAGTGAACTCCAGCTTGGAGCCCTCTCTTTCAACTTTCCATCGACACATACACAATTCCAAAAAGCTGGAAGAAAGCTATTATTATTCCAGTCCCTAAGAAACCTTGCCCAAAGGATAATAATGATTTTAGACCTGTGGCCCTGACTTCGATAATGTGAAAGTTTTTGAGCGTATAATGGTGGGTATTTTAAAGCATGAGGTAAATCATCTCAGAATCATGCTCATCAGAACAGCAGGGGCACTGATGATGCTCTAAACACAGCAACTCATCTTGTACTAAAACATACTGAAAACCCCAAGGCTTATGCCAGACTATTGTTCATGGATTTTAGTTCAGCTTGTAATACGATTCTCCCCCAGATACTTAAAAAAGCTCAAACGAATGGAGCTGAATCCCTTTGTTATTAATAAAAATAATAATATTGTTTCTGTAATGTTTTTTTTTCCCCTCAAATTCTGTAAAAGTCATACCGTAAGTCGAAAACTCTTGAAATTTTCAGGTATGGTTACCAATATCCCCCACCATGAACGCAAATTTGTGGTACTGCCAAATTCACCAAAATCGCCACGTAAAATCTTTAGACCAAGCCTCACAAAAATCTTCGAACAGAATTTGTTTTATTTGGTTCCATTTGAGAAATATTGGCCAATAAAGTTGGAGCAGTTAGCCCATTTTTCTTATGTGACCATTTTGTTATTGTATAAAAAAACCATACAACTATTATTAGGTGGATACCAATACCCCCCACTACCCATAAACCCAAATTGTGGTACTGCACCCAAAGGTGGCGCTATATAAAAAAAATATGAACTAGCCTTATTTCTCCTTACCAGATTGACCTGGAATCAAAATTCTTTCATCATATTAATCTCTAAAATCAGATAAATCTTTTTCACGCTGGTCTGATGGTCCAAAAATGTTGACTTTTCCCACAATTTCATAGAAAAGCCAAACGCCCACAGTCTCAACCCATTTTGCCTATATAACCATTTTGTTATTGTATAACTACCAGGTGCCATGCCGTAATTCCGACGCCTCATTGTTCCAACGTCTCAATGTTCCGAAATATTTCCCATTAGATCGACATGCCACTATTCCGACGGTTCAATGTTCCGAAAACGAAACCCATTGGTCCGAAGGTCCGTTAGTCCGACTTTTCGAAAAGGAGGCGCATTAGGCCGATGGTTCAATATGCCGAATAGGAAAAATAGTTTTATACCTCGCTCGCTCCCCCTCTCTCTCACTCTCACTCTCTCTCTGTCTCCAAAATAAAACCTAGGCCTACATATCACGTTCACGATGAATTTTGGAGGGCAAAAAGACAACGCTTCACTTCATTTCGACACGGTGTTGCAGCACCATGGACAGAGAGCGGAGGTCTAATAATTCTCAACACGGGCACGAACACACACACACACACACACACACACACACACACACACACACAGTGAGAGAGAGAGAGAGAGAGAGGGAGCGAGCGAGGTATAAAACTCTTTTTCCTATTCGGCATATTGAACCGTCGGCCTAATGTGCCTCCTATTTGAAAAGTCGGACTAACGGACCTTCGGACCAATGGGTTTCGTTTTCGGAACATTGAACCATCGGAATAGTGCCATGTAGATCTAATGGGAAATATTTCGGAACATTGAGATGTCGGAACAATGAGGCGTCGGAATTACGGGCAGGCCCCAACTACCATACGGCTATCATTAGGTGGATACCATTAACAGTGCAAATTGTCAGATCTATACTCTTTTAAGAAAGCCCTTAATTCTCTTGTGAAATGTGTGCTTAGAGTTTTCTTGATGTTGTGTGCTTATCAATAGACATTTTCACACTGTGAATGAGGCTACATGCAGTTCGGGAATGTCGGTGGCTCAATGGGATAATGCCTTGCACTGGTGAACCTTAGGTTGAGTGTTCAAATCCCGGTTAGAGCAATATGAACAAGCTGAGCATGACATTCTGTCATTACCACTCATTTAAGAAACACAACATTGAACAGCACCTGATATTCATCAGGCAATCAACATTCCGGCTCATTAGTTTCCAAGAATCTGACGGCCAAGACACAATATGGCATTCAGGGGAACTTCTTCGTTAACCATTTTTCCTTCATAATGAACTCTGTCATATTATGCCGCTTTTCCACCGCACATGTAGCTCGACTCGACATGACTCGACACGACACGACTCGACACGGTAGCAGCACGGGTGCTTTTCCACCGCAAATAGTACCTCCTGGACGTGGGCGGGGTCGGCTGCGCGAAAGGGCCGTGACGTATTTTTGTACGCGACGCAAACAAGACCTACGCAACCCACACATGGACAGAACCCACATAACAACAATGGAGGACATCGATAACATTACTATTATTAGCTGGCATGTTGAAGAAGTTGAAGAAGTGGAATATATGTTGGCTGCGGCGCTGCTATGGCTGTTACCAGCATGGTTGCCATGTCGCTCTCGTGACTTCGTCACACTCTCTGGCCAATAAGTGGCCGGCCGTCTGCCGACGTCACCTTTTAGCATCGGCTCAGCCGCTTGGAACCTAGAGCGAGGCGGTACTAGAAAAAGCAGCCACTTCAGGTACCAGGTACCATGTTTTCGCGGTGGAAACGCAAAAAATGCGAGCTGAGTCGAGTCGAGTCGAGTCGTGTCGAGCTGGTACCATGCAGTGGAAAAGCGGCATTAGTTTTTCTTCCGTTAGTGTTCTTGACAGCAAATGTTTAATTTCCCCAGAAATTCAAAGATTTTTCAGGTATTTTCTTTTAAGAAAGCCCTTAATTCATTTGAGAAATGTTTGCTTGGAGTTTTCTGGATGTTGCGTGCTTATCAATAGACATTTTCACCATGTGAATGAGGCTACATTTCAGGTTTGTCAGTGGCCCAATGGGATAATGCCTTGTACTGGTGATCCTTAGTTTGAGAGTTTGAATCCCGATTAGACAATAATGAACAAGCTGAACATGAAAGTCGAGGCACAGTATGGCATTAAGTGGAACATCAACATCTTTCCTTCATAATTATGTCATATTTATATATCTTCCATTAGTGTGTTCTTGACTTTTCATTTTGCTAGGACCCCGTTAATCACCGCTTGCGGTTATATTTATTATTATATATTTTTTTCCATGTTTTCTGTCTTTAATTTTTCATGTTTTTATCGATGTCTATGTAAAATCTTTACGTATGTGTCGCCGATGCTCTGTGTGCCCAAAGCTAATTTCTCTCCCGAGAGAGACAGTAAAAATACTTACTAACTTGCCTAATGAGAGGAGGTCTAAATCTGACCAATCTTAGATGGTACTATATGGCTGCTCAACTAACCTCAGCACATGGGTGTCAGTTTGGTTTGAAATGTGCTGGGGACAGAGACGCATTCGGAAGTGCATTTTCAGAAGTGCTAGGTACAATGAGGATGCCCTCTTTTTTCTCTCTTCAGTGCCGGTAATGAAAGGTTCTGAAAGACGGCATACCCATGTAGCTAATTACTAAGGAATAAAATGTATACAAGATCTGTCTGGCACGTTTTATGAAGAAAACGTTTCCCAAAAGCATCGGACATATGACCCACTATGTTCTGCTCCATGTATCCAATGTTGACAATGTGACATGACATGGCTAAGCTACCAACATAAACAAGAGGAGCTAGGAAAGGAAATTAACTGTGTGTTTAAGTTCAGAAGGGGCAAACGTGTGGCTACACACAGCACTACAAAAGTCGTCAAAAAAAAGAAAAAAATATTTGTTGCACAGCTGAACGCTGTATCACATCATGAGCTGGCTGTTCTCAAATCACAACATGCATTCCATCCAATCTAGCCTACATCAGTGGGGTATTCCACGAACGGAGGTTTAACAAACAGAGTTAAAGCTGAACTCTAGGTTGATTTACCCTGTGCCAACTAGACCTGTGGGGTGTTCCACAAAGCCGGTTTTATCACATAACCGGGTAAGTTAACCCAGGGTTTGCTGTAACCCTAGGTTTTCCGTTCCAAAAGGATCACGGTATGTTAGTTGCTATAGCAACATATGCTCTGAATCAAACCTGGTCGGACCAGGTTTTGCGCAGGTTAAGTTTGAAACATAACCCGGTTTTGGGTATTTCAACCGGCGTTCACCGCAGATTTCATGTCTTGTGTTCACAATGGCATGCCCTTTTGATAAGAGAACTGCTGATATCAGAGCGAAATTATACGTGCAATCCACCGGGAGCGATTGATAAGACCACGGCTCGACATCTTGGCATATTGGATGACTTTTTGCTGGAGTGGAGAGATATAGATTCTCGCGCAAATCTTTAATATATTTAAATAGCCATGCATAGCCAACACTACCAATCGAGGACCTGGCCTCAGTTCACTCCAGACTATTTGCGTAGCCCTCCGTTTTTTTCAAATGGTAGTTTTATCTAGGCTATAATGCTGGAGATGCTGAGCACATCACAGTCGTTTCAGATGACCCATCCAAGATTTGTATCGGCCTCCTATCATACAAAGAGCAATATTGTCTTGAGTACTATGCCGAGAGGCATTTACAACATAAAGTATAAAATAGTCCTAACGGACTTGCATCCACTGGAGAATGTTCGATCGTAGCCGGCGGCTTCATTACAAGCACTGATCCATCTTGATCTGTGAAGTTGATGAATTGTCACTTTTAGGTTTTCTACCCAGTTACCAAAAAAATAAACATTTGGAATAGTATGCGCTGTGGCAAGCACACGGTTTGCATGTGTTACTTCGAAGGCAAAAAAAAATCTAAAATACAAGAAAACACAAAAACCTACATTCAACCAGTGTGGGGTATGGCCCATGACTCTCTGAGGTGGTAGGTAGGCCGCTACCCCCTCCATGCCAGGGCGCCCTGAATTTATGTTTATTAACAGCTCCTCCACCGGGGTCAAGACAATTTGAGGGCCAGATCCAGTCTGCCGACTGTCGGCCTTTTCACGATTGGCTTAAAAAAATGGCTTATTTAAATTTATACCAATACGATGGTGGGAAAAGCTTACCAGTTTGTATGTTTTTTATACTTGATCCTCTGACCGCTTGGAAGCAATCGGAGTACATTTGTTTTAGAAGAAAGGGGTTATGTGGTAGGATCTTTAAGAATGCTTAACTGGGATATTTATATATTCATGGCTCAAATATTAAGGATCATGCTTTTGACGTGTAACTAACGCATTTACGCGGTCAGCGATCCGCTGCCAGGCTTTGGTTCTCCGGGTTCCAGAGGTTTTAGCGTTCCCTTTTCTTGTGATAATGTCCTTCTCCTCGTCATAGCTCTCCAGGAGAACCTGGAGTTCCATTTCATTGAAATAAGCGGCCCGTTTCGCCATATCGATCAGGGTTTCCATGATCCATACATCACGTCTTTTTAAGTTTGGCGTGGACGCACAACCCTGTGTTAACCAACCCCGAGTTGATTGAACTAATGCATAACCGCTGCTGTGGAACCGAAAACTCTGGGTTGGTCGGCACAGGGTCAATCAACCTAGAGTTCAGCGTTAACTCAGTGTTTGTTAAACCTCCGTTCGTGGAACACCCCTCAGGGGCCCGTTTCAGAAAGCAGGTTCAACAAACTCTAAGTTAAAACCTTAACTCTAGGTTGGCCAACTCTGAGCTGTAAAACTCTGAATTTTCGGTTTCAGAACAGAGGGGTGTTCCACGAACGGAGGTTTAACAAACACTGAGTTAACGCTGAACTCTAGGTTGATTGACCCTGTGCCGACCAACCCAGAGTTTTCGGTTCCACAGCAGCGGTTATGCATTAGTTCAATCAACTCGGGGTTGGTTAACACAGGGTTGTGCGCGTCCACGCCAAACTTAAAAAGACGTAATGTATGGATCATGGAAACCCTGATCGATATGGCGAAACGGGCCGCTTATTTCAATGAAATGGAACTCCAGGTTCTCCTGGAGAGCTATGACGAGGAGAAGGACATTATCACAAGAAAAGGGACATTATTATATATCACAAGAAGAGGGAACGCTAAAGCCTCTGCAACCCGGAGAACCAAAGCCTGGTAGGGGATCGCTGACCGCGTAAATGCGTTAGTTACACGTCAAAAGCATGATCCTTAATATTTGAGCCATGAATATATAAATATCCCAGTTAAGCATTCTTAAAGATCCTACCACATAACCCCTTTCTTCTAAAACAATATGTACTCCGATTGCTTCCAAGCGGTCAGAGGATCAAGTATAAAAATGAAGTATAAAAAACATACAAACAAGCTTTTCCCACCATCGTATTGATATACATTTAAATAAGCCATTTTTTTAAGCCAATCGTGAAAAGGCCGACAGTCGGCAGACTGGATCTGGCCCTCAAATTGTCTTGACCCCGGTGGAGGAGCTGTTAATAAACATAAATCCAGGGCGCCCTGGCATGGAGGGGGTACCTGGAGGTACCTACCACCTCAGAGTCATGGCCCATACCCCACACTGGTTGAATGTAGGTTTTTGTGTTTTCTTGTATTTTTTTTGCCTTCGAAGTAACACATGCAAACCGTGTGCTTGCCACAGCGCATACTATTCCAAATGTTTCTTTTTTTGGTAACTGGGTAGAAAACCTAAAAGTGACCATTCATCAACTTCACAGATCAAGATGGATCAGTGCTTGTAATGAAGCCGCCGGCTACGATCGAACATTCTCCAGTGGATGCAAGTCCGTTAGGACTATTTTATACTTTATGTTGTAAATGCCTCTCGGCATAGTACTCAGACAATATTGCTCTTTGTATGATAGGAGGCCGATACAAATCTTGGATGGGTCATCTGAAACGACTGTGATGTGCTCAGCATCTCCAGCATTATAGCCTAGATAAAACTACCATTTGAAAAAAACGGAGGGCTACGCAAATAGTCTGGAGTGAACTGAGGCCAGGTCCTCGATTGGTAGTGTTGGCTATGTAAGGCTATTTAAATATATTAAAGATTTGCGCGAGAATCTATATCTCTCCACTCCAGCAAAAAGTCATCCAATATGCCAAGATGTCGAGCCGTGGTCTTATCAATCGCTCCCGGTGGATTGCACGCATAATTTGCGCTCTGATATCAGCAGTTCTCTCATCAAAAGGACATGCCATTGTGAACACATGAAATCTGCGGTGAACGCCGGTTGAAATACCCAAAACCGGGTTATGTTTCAAACTTAACCTGCGCAAAACCTGGTCCGACCAGAGGGGTGTTCCACGAACGGAGGTTTAATGAACTCTAGGTTGATTGACCCTGTGCCGACCAACCCAGAGTTTTGGGTTCCACAGCAGCGGTCATGCATTAGTTCAATCAACTCGGGGTTGGTTAACACAGGGTTGTGCGCGTCCACGCCAAACCTAAAAAGACGTGATGTATGGATCATGGAAACCCTGATCGATATGGCGAAACGGGCCGCTTATTTCAATGAAATGGAACTCCAGGTTCTCCTGGAGAGCTATGACGAGGAGAATGACATTATCACAAGAAAAGGGAACGCTAAAGCCTCTGCAACCCGGAGAACCAAAGCCTGGCCGCGGATCGCTGACCGCGTAAATGCGTTAGTTACACGTCCAAAGCATGATCCTTAATATTTGAGCCATGAATATATAAATATCCCAGTTAAGCATTCTTAAAGATCCTACCACATAACCCCTTTCTTCTAAAAAAATATGTACTCCGATTGCTTCCAAGCGGTCAGAGTATAAAAATGAAGTATAAAAAACACACAAACTGGTAAGCTTTTCCCACCATCATATTGGTATAAATTTAAATAAGCCATTTTTTTAAGCCAATCGTGAAAAGGCCGACAGTCGGCAGACTGGATCTGGCCCTCAAATTGTCTTGACCCCGGTGGAGGAGCTGTTAAAGGTCCCATGACATGAAAATCTCAATTTATGAGGTTTTCTAACATAAATATGAGTTCCCCTAGCCTGCCTATGGTCCCCCAGTGGCTAAAACTTGCGTTTGGTGTAAAACGAGCACTAGCTGTTCTGCTCGCCTTTGAAAAAACGGAGGCTCAAGCGCGCTGATTTGGAAATCTGTGCTCATGACGTCATGAGGAATCTCAGCTCCTCCGCTTACTCTGACTGGCCCGCCCAGAGACGTTGGCCCGCCAATGAGACTCGACCGTGCGAGCGCCACATGTGTGTGTGTGAATACACACACTGTAAAGGTACGGCCACACCAAACGCGTCACCTGCGTACCACGCGTATAAAATCGGCAATTTTTCCATAGGGAAGCATTGGTGTACGCGCGTATGAGGTGCGTACAGCGTATCATGCGTACCAAGCAACATTTTACTCGCTGTAGGGGCGTATGAGGCGCGTACATATACGCGCGTATATATACGCGCGCACATATACGCGCGTACACATACGCGCGTACATGTACGCGAGGAGTTCAAAAAATTTAACTTTTTATGCTCATACGCGCCGCAATAGCCAATCAGCGTTGAGCTTGACCCGACGTCACTGGCAGAGAGTAGTGAGCTTGGACAGAAGCATACGGCCGACATCTTTCTTTATTCTGTGTGGAAATAGTAACATAGTTACGCCATTAAATGCTTTTATGGAAACATTTCTAGCGAGAAATGTGCATTTTACTTTCATAATGTTCGCTCGGTGAATGTGAAGGATGTTTGGTTTGATAGTTATGACGAAGAGGGAACGCTCCGTTCACTTGCATGGACAGAGTCTCTGGTTACTAAAGCAACCTCAACGTCTTGGCGGACTATATATCTGCTGATCAACACTACGAATGCTGGAAACACACCAGACACACCATGTGAAGTTATTTAACCCGATTATTGTTATTTATATCCGAGATTACTTAATCTAACCCGATCTAAACTCTATCACCCAAACACGGCGACGTTTGGGTTTCCTACCTCGGACTCCAGAGCAGCCATGTCCATGGCAGCCACGGCCGACATCTTTCTTTATTCTGTGTGGAAATAGTAACATAGTTACGCCATTAAATGCGTTTATGGAAACATTTCTAGCGAGAAATGTGCATTTTACTTTCATAATGTTCGCTCGGTGAATGTGAAGGATGTTTGGTTTGATAGTTATGACGAAGAGGGAACGCTCCGTTCACTTGCATGGACAGAGTCTCTGGTTACTAAAGCAACCTCAACGTCTTGGCGGACTATATATCTGCTGATCAACACTACGAATGCTGGAAACACACCAGACACACCATGTGAAGTTATTTAACCCGATTATTGTTATTTATATCCGAGATTACTTAATCTAACCCGATCTAAACTCTATCACCCAAACACGGCGACGTTTGGGTTTCCTACCTCGGACTCCAGAGCAGCCATGTCCATGGCAGCCACGGCCGGCAACTTTCTTTATTCTGAGTGGAAATAGTAACATAGTTACGCCATTAAATGCGTTTATGGAAACATTTCTAGCGAGAAATGTGCATTTTACTCTCATAATGTTCGCTCGGTGAATGTGAAGGATGTTTGGTTTGATAGTTATGACGAAGAGTGAACGCTCCGTTCACTTGCATGGACAGAGTCTCTGATTGCTAAGCAACCTCAACGTCTTGGCGGACTATTTCTCTGCTGATCAACACTACGAATGCTGGAAACACACCAGACACACCATGTGAAGTTATTTAACCCGATTATTGTTATTTATATCCGAGATTATTTAATCTAACCCGATCTAAACTCTATCACCCAAACACGGCGACGTTTGGGTTTCCTACCTCGGACTCCAGAGCAGCCATGTCCATGGCAGCCACGGCCGGCAACTTTCTTTATTCTGAGTGAAAATAGTAACATAGTTACGCCATTAAATGCGTTTATGGAAACATTTCTAGCGAGAAATGTGCATTTTACTCTCATAATGTTCGCTCGGTGAATGTGAAGGATGTTTGGTTTGATAGTTATGACGAAGAGTGAACGCTCCGTTCACTTGCATGGACAGAGTCTCTGATTGCTAAGCAACCTCAACGTCTTGGCGGACTATTTCTCTGCTGATCAACACTACGAATGCTGGAAACACACCAGACACACCATGTGAAGTTATTTAACCCGATTATTGTTATTTATATCCGAGATTATTTAATCTAACCCGATCCAAGCTCTATCATCCATCCAAACACGGCGGCGTTTGGGTTTCCTTCCTCGGACTCCTTAAATGGTCAGATACGCGCGTATCTGACCATTTTTTACACAAAATGGTCAAGCAACATTTTCGCTGCGTTACGCACGTACATGGTACGCGAGGTACGCGCTTGGTGTGTTCGCACCTTAACGCAAGTGTTTCTTGTCGGTTCTTTGACGTGTCTTGTATTTCCACAACGAGACTGTCGTGGGGGTTATCTAAGCCATGGTTGAGAAGGAATTGGGGGAAAGGAACTTTGGTTTGACTCGCTGAAGTACATGAACTGCGACATGCCGCCGGTTGCCGCGAGGCACCATCGCTCGGCAGCGGGCAGCCGGCCGCAGGCAGCGCGCGGTTCAGTCGACTTCAGGTTGATGTGGAAGAACCAGAGACGTCGCAGAACCCGACAAAGTCGTTTGTGATTCATAATATCGTCTGGAGGCGCACACAATATGTTATATGATATAGATATCTATGTATTATATGATATTATTTAGATATAGAGCTCCAGGACTGTAACGCAAGTGTTGTACACTTCCTTGTTATTTGGATAACCGTTCTGCTGTTGGTGTGATGGCGCATAACACGTCTGGTATTTCTACAACGAGACTCGTATTGGGGGTTATCTCAGCCAAGGTTGAGAATGAATTGGGGGGAAGGAACTTTGGCTTTGACTCCCTCAAGAACATGAACCACGACATGGAGGAGAAAGGGATTGTTGGCGGCGAATGTCTCCCGCTTGAGCCCCGCTGAGGGACCACCGCCGGAGGCGGAGGTGCATAAGCGCTGCCCGGCAAAGATCCCTTTCTCCTCCTTGTCGTGGTTCATGTTCTTGAGGGAGTCAAAGCCAAAGTTCCTTCCCCCAATTCATTCTCAACCTTGGCTGAGATAACCCCCAATACGAGTCTCGTTGTAGAAATACCAGATACGAGAGTCCGACGTCACACCAACAGCAGAACGGTTATCCATATAACAAGGAAGTGCACAACACTTGCGTTACAGTCCTGGAGCTCTATATCTAAATAATATCATATACATAGATATCTATATCATATAACATATTGTGTGCGCCTCCAGACGATATTATGAATCACAAACGACTTTGTCGGGTTCTGCGACGTCTCTGGTTCTTCCACTTTCACATCAACCTGAAGTCGACTGAACCGCGCGCTGCCTGCTGCCGGCTGCCCGCTGCCGGGCGATGGTGCCTCGCGGCAACCGGCGGCATGTCGCAGTTCATGTACTTCAGCGAGTCAAATCAAAGTTCCTTTCCCCCAATTCCTTCTCAACCATGGCTCAGATAACCCCCACGACAGTCTCGTTGTGGAAATACAAGACACGTCAAAGAACCGACAAGAAACACTTGCGTTACAGTGTGTGTATTCACATTGATGTGGACGTTGAAGAACCAGGAACGTCGGAGAACCCAACGCGGTCGTTTGAGATTCATAATATCGGCTCACACAGCTTTTGGCCGTGATAATATATATTATATGATATAGATATCTGTGTAGGCTATATGATAATATTTAGATATAGAGCTCCAGGACTCCCGTGTTTTCTAGAATATTTACAGAACACGGCTAAAGGCTGTGTGCGGCTCGCCATTGCGATACATCCACTGTAAACAGAGCGCATGGTGGCTGCAAGCTGCTCAGGGCCACACCCCCACCCTCCTCCTTGACACGCCCACCGAAACAGCGCATTTGGGGGAAGCTCAATGTGCGACTGGCTCGGAGTGGCTGTAACTCTGCACCACGGCTGAATTTAGGGAACGTCTTTGAATACTGTGTTAGTTGCCCACTAATACCTATATTAAAGAATACATAAAATAGCATGTCATGGGACCTTTAATAAACATAAATTCAGGGCGCCCTGGCATGGAGGGGGTACCTGGAGGTACCTACCACCTCAGAAAGTCAGGGGCCGGCCCATACCCCACTGGTTGAATGTAGGTTTTTGTGTTTTCTTGTATTTCCGATTTTTTTTGCCTTCGAAGTAGGCTAACACATGCAAACCGTGTGCTTGCCACAGCGCATACTATTCCAAAGGTTTCTTTTTTGGGTAACTGGGTAGAAAACCTAAAAGTGACCATTCATCAACTTCACAGATCAAGATGGATTATTGCTTGTAATGAAGCCGCCGGCTACGATCGAACATTCTCCGCAAGTCCGTTAGGACTATTTTATACTTTATGTTAATGCCTCTCGGCATTGTACTCAGACAATATTGCTCTTTGTATGATAGGAGGCCGATACAAATCTTGGATGGGTAATTTGAAACGACTGAGATGTGCTCAGCATCTCCAAAATTATAGCCTAGATAAAACTACCATTTGAAAAAAACGGAGGGCTACGCAAATAGTCTGGAGTGAACTGAGGCCAGGTCCTCGATTGGTAGTGTTGGCTATGTTAGGCTATTTAAATATATTAAAGATTTGCGCGAGAATCTATATCTCTCCACTCCAGCAAAAAGTCATCCGATATGCCAAGATGTCGAGCCGTGGTCTTATCAATCGCTCCCGGTGGATGGCACGTATAATTTGCGCTCAGATATCAGCAGTTCTCTCATCAAAAGGGCATACCATTGTGAACACATGAAATCTGCGGTGAACGCCGGTTGAAATACCCAAAACCGGGTTATGTTTCAAACTTAACCTGCGCAAAACCTGGTCCGACCAGGTTTGATTCAGAGCATATGTTTCTATAGCAACTAACATACCGTGATCCTTTTGGAACGGAAAACCTAGGGTTACCGCAAACCCTGGGTTAACTTACCCGGTTATGTGATAAAACCGGCTTTGTGGAATACCCCTCAGGTTTGATTCAGAGCATATGTTGCTATAGCAACTAACATACCGTGATCCTTTTGGAACGGAAAACCTCGGGTTACCGAAAACCCTGGGTTAACTTACCCGGTTATGTGATAAAACCGGCTTTGTGGAACACCCCACTGTTCTGAAACCGAAAACCCAGAGTTGCTTTTCAACCCTGAACTCTGAGTCAACCAACTCAGAGCGCATGATTAAACTCAGAGTATGTTAAACCAGCTCCCTGAAACAGGCCTCTGGTAAGATGTTAGGCTACTTGTAAGACGTTGTGATGATGATGACTTGGGGTCATGTCAGCTAAGCTGTCATTGATCTCGTCATTCATAATTAGTTTATAGCTTAAATGACATTAGATGAATGTGCATACATTAAATCATCTAACATATCTGGCACCAGGATTATTTCCCTTTTATTGGTATGCTAATCAGAATTCTCTTTGTTTTTGCAGAAAAGAAAACACGTCCGCTGAAGTCATCACCAGAAACCCTTGCTCTGCTAGAAATTGAGAGGGAGAAGATTCAATTATACAGAGAGAGAGTCGCCATTGAAAGAGAGCGACTCCTCCTTGAGAGGGAAAATTTTGAATGGGAGAAGAGCAGGGCCAGAGTGTGCAAAAAATGTTTAACTGAAATATAAATGAATGAATTGTAATCTTGACCATTGTGTTGCTTCTATTTTTAATTTAGGTTAAAAAAAATCTAATATAAGTCGATTTCTTGTGTTCATTCCATTGAAATGGACATCCTGTGCCTCTTCGGGGTGCTCCATAACCTGATCTGGTATGTCTGGATCTGGGAGGTTTGCCAGTCTACAGATGTTGTGTAGCACAGCTGTCGCTTTGATGAACAGAACGACCTTCTCTGGAGAATATTGGAGATATCCACCACTCATGTCATGTCATGGCACCTCCATCTAACATGAGGAAAATATGCAGTTTTAGAAAGATCTTGCAATATGTCTTTAGTATACCTAAGTATGCCTTGAGCTAGAGGGCTTTACAATGCACTCACACCTTCCAAATGAAACACACCATGCACAGGCCTTTGACTACTTTATGAATATACCTGCTCTTCCAGACTCCGAACAGACGTTCCACTCTGGCCCTGTATTTTTTGTGTGCTTGGTTGTATCTGATAATACAAAGAAAATATCATAAACTGAGTGTCCTAACAACACAAATGTAAGAATACTTATATATAAGCTATGCTTTTTTATTTAGCATACCGCATGTCTTGTGGTGTGCGCTCATTGGCTACTGGCGTCAAAAGAAAGCGTTTTAATGGGTAGCCAGAATCCACAAGCAGCCATCCACTCAAACCACTTTCCTCCAGATACGTATTGATGTCACTGCAGATAGACTAGTTGTTGCAACAAGTAAAACCAAATTTCTAACAATATAGGCCTAGGGAAATAGTCTTAATCATATACGCCACCTTGTGTTGAAGACGAAGGTGTCATGACTTGACCCAGGCCACTTCGCTACTAAATGTCGGATGAGCATGTTATGGTCTCCTATTGCCTGAATATTGATCGCATGGTATCCTTTACGGCAAACATAGGTAGCTTCATCCTCTTTGGGCGCTTTAATTGGTAATAAGGATCCGTCCACCAGTCCTATTACACCCGGCATCCTTGCGTGTTCATAGAAGGCTTCCTTGATGATGTTGAGTTCATCACCCATTGGAAACTTAATGTAACATCGGGCTAATGCGCCAATGGCTTTTGCCACCTCAGTTAAATTACGCGACACTGTAGGTTGTGAAAGTTTACCTATATCGGCTACTTCGCTCTGAAAGTCACCTTTTGCAAAAAGTCTCAGCGCATTTGTCAGCTGTACGACAACAGGCAGAGCCCCATGACGGCGTGTCGGTCTCTCCAGAAAAGGTCGTAGCTCCTCGGCCAAACCCAGGATCATGGCCCGGGGAAGCCTGTACCGGCTTATAAGTGTTGTATCGCCGAAACGTAAAACATCGTTGGGATCACTCAAAAGCATTTCCACAAACATATTTCGTAGATCCCCATTAGGCCTACGTCTACGATTTTGCTGCGCTATATGCAATAAAAGAGCAGCCATCTCGCTAATTTGTAACCGTAAATGACAGTTATGACAGTTGTGAGAGCTGATGGGTCATCCTAAAGTTAGGACCGTTTATTTGGGATTTTGGTGATTTAGGATATTTCTGTAATACACATTTCCTATCTGGAGTTAAGTTAAGAACACTGGCTTTAGGATCGGACGTTCTGTAATGACTTTTTTCCTAAATTCGGTCCTAACCCTTGTTACCATAGTTACCAAACAGATAAGATAGGATTTACGAGTTAGGCCACGTTCACATCTAGCGTTTTTTTTTAATAGGGAAAAGTTGAGCCTATACCGTTTTTTCAACAAAAAGAAAAGCTGGCAGCGTTTTTGGCCCTTAAAGCGCCAAGAGCGTTTTTTCTATTGCCTATCAACGAACCCATTCTAGACCCGACGTTACCCGCCTACTATGTATCCAGGATAGAGCCCATTAGACATGTTGTAGATCTCGACATGTTCTGTAATTAAAACTATTAATCGCTCCACCGGCACTTTCCCGAGTGATTTGTCTGCCATTGTTTCTTGTTTTGACAGTTGAGAGTTTCCTTCGTGACGAAGTGTCAATGTTCCGCTTGTGATTGGTCAGTTGCCCAAAAGACGGCTGACGTCGGCCGCTTTCTTCCTGAAAGTTGAACTTGGCCGTGACTTTTTCCAGAAACGCTCTGCTCCATAGGAATATAATGTAAAACAAGTGCTGGCAGATTTAAAAAAACGCCAGATGTGAACGCGGCCTTAGGAAGTTTCTGTAACACGGCCCCTGGCCCTCAAATGTCTTGACCCCCGTGGAGGAGCTATTAATAGACATAAATTCAGGGCGCCCTGGCATGGAGGGGGTAGCCTACCTGGAGGTACCTCCTCAGAGAGTCAGGGGCCATGTGAGGGTACTGGTTGAATGTAGGTTTTTGGTGTTTTTCTTGTATTTTGGATTTTGTTTGCCTTCGAAGTAACACATGCAAAACGTGTGCGTGCCAATGTATGTTCCAAATGTCCAATTTATTTGGTAACTGAGGCCAGGTCTTCGATTCGTAGTGTTGGAAGGCTGGAGAAGGCTATTTAAATATATTAAATATTTACGCGAGAATCTATATCTCTCCAGCAAAAAGTCATCCGATATGCGAAGATGCACATAATTTGCGCTCCGATATCAACAGGCCTCTCATCAAAAGGGTATGCCATTATGAACACATGAACTCTGCGGTGAACGCGGGTTTAAATACCCAAAACCGGGTTATGTTCCAAACTTAACCTGCGCAAAACCTGTTCCGGCCAGGTTTGATTCAGAGCATATGTTTCTATAGTAACTAACATAGCGTGTTCATTTTGGAACGGAAAACCTAGGGTTATCGCAAACCCTGGGTTAACTTACCCGGTAATGTGATAAAACCGGCTTTGTGGAAATACCCCACAGGCATTCTGACCAAAACTCATGCACTCCCCCCCACAATTATTCCAGAATTCAAGCAAAGCAAGAATGACCAAAAGTCACTTTGTGTCAACAAGAGACTGACTCCACCGACTATCAGTTGCAAGTTAAAACAGCCGACCACTTGAGTGCAAAAAACACAAAAGACCCCGCCACAGCACCAGCAAATCTTAAGCATTAAATATCGCGTCTTACCTTTATTTATGTGGCAGTGGTCTGCAGATGCATCCGGTGGTGTAGCCTACCACATCCATTTAGTTCAACAGGTTATCGTTCTGGGGCCTCATTACAGAAACTTCCTAACTCTGAAATCCTATCCTATCTTGAGATAGGAAGGCATTTAAGGGTTTTGATATTACAGAAGGAGGTTTCCTAACTTAACTTAGGAAGAAATCCTATCTTATTTTAAGATAGGAATTTAACCATTACAGAACTATCCTAAGTTAAGAATTTCTTAAGTTAGGCTCCCTAAGTTAGGTGGCAAAATAACTGTAAATAACTGTAAAAAATGGCAGCAGCACTCCTAGTGGGTCTGCTGTGTGGCAATGAAGACGAGGACGAATGTAAAAACAGAAACGTGATGACTGAAAGGCTACTGAGACCGCATAATGACGTGTTACATTTTCCGGACCATATTTTAATATCACATTATCGCCTGCCAAGACAGTTCATTTTGAATTTGGTGGAAGAATTACGTCCTGCTCTGGAGAGGCCTACAAGGAGACATGGAGCCTTGCCAGTGGTTGTGCAGGTAACAAATGCTCTAAGTTTTTTTGCCAAGGGGGACTTCCAGACTGAGGTTGCAAGCCTGTCTTCGGTTTCACAGCCATGTATTTCACGCAATCTCAGGGAGGTCACCAATGCCATCTGCAATCTTGCAAAGAAATACATTCAGTTTCCTTGTGGAGAAGAGCTGCAGCAGATTAAGGAGGCTTTTTTGGGATGCTGTGTTGCACAACATATGCAGGATTGCTAATCTCCCGGACCCTGAGGACGTCCCGGCCATGGTTGAAGATGAGGAGGAAGGCCATGATGGCATACATGATGGTGCACAAACTGGTAGAACTGCCAGAAATAACCTAATTGCACATTATTTTAGATAAGATAATTAAAAAGAAAACATACCCATTTGATCTAAAATATTTAATTCAACAATATAAAAAATAAATTAACAGTTTAACTCAATCAAATTTAAATAAGTGTGCAAATTATTTAATTTCATTGTTCAAATAAGTTCACAATATTGTTCCCGTGGTAAATAAAATACTTCAAATTTTTCTTTATCCAATTTCAGTCTCTCCTTCTCAACATTTAATTTCTCTCGCATCACCAACAGCTTCTCCTTCTCCAACTCCAGAAACTCCTCTTGTAGGCTTATGTGTTTCTTCTTTTTACCTGTAGAGAAGAATTTAAACTGTGAATCAAGACAATTTTCCTTGAACAGTAGCCTTGCTATTATAAACCTCAACTGTTCATAAATGGAGTAGCTACAGTTGAGACAGCGTCATTGTAAAAATGCACCTCATATTTATTTAAACAGTGAGCATCAACTTACCAGGTGATGGGATAATTCTTGCTGTTGGCAGAGTCCTGCTGTCACACTCTGAATCCATCAACGTCAGTATGACCTCAGTTGATTCAGACACCTCGGCACTGTCGTTCCCAAGGACCTCCTCAGGCAGGCCCACCTCTGTGCCGGTTGAAATGCCTATACACAAATGATTTCATGTTAGGGGGGTTGTCAGCGTTGGCTTTTCTTTTGCTGTTTACTGGTCCATATTCTGTATTTTGTGGTCCAACAACTATCTTTGTCTATCTAGCTTATAGTTTAAAGTGACCAGACGTCAGAAATCAAACGAGGCCATGGTCCCGATGAGGCAGAAACACCGGGGACATTCCAGTTTGGATATTAATGTGATTGAAATATCCAATGGGACAGGCAATTAAAATCGGGGACGTCTGTTCGCCCTATTCTAGTTAGGGTTAGCCTACTATGGAGCCACTCCTCAAAATCACTTATCGATAGCGCGATAGTTGTTACGTTTTAGAAGAAAAACGTTAGTTGCTACACCGTAGCACTACCTGTACACCGCCCCCAAAATGTGGACACTGACACTAGTTTATACAAATTCTGTGCATCTGTGGTCCACTCGTTAGGTTTATGCCAAAATCTAACCTTTGCGCTAGCGTTCTTGCCTTATGTATTGGTGAAGTCAAACTTAAACATAATCCGCGGTTGCTAAGCTAGTTAGCGATAAAAGCGTTGAACTGAATTTACCTTGGGTGTTTCTTCTTGTTTTCCGTAGCAATCCCCGCCATGAGCGTAGTACTGCTACAAGATTGCCGTTATTATTAACCGTTATTAAAGCCTTATATCAATCTCATTCACATTATGTGCAGAACCAGACATAACCTGACGATTGCCGATCGAAAAATCTGATTGAAAGAACAGTTAGGATCACCCAAGTTAAGATAAGATAGGAGGCTAAAGATAAGATAGGAAAAGGCCAACAGGTTAAGGACTGCTTCTGTAATAGGAAGTTAGGATTTTTCCTATCTTTGAGTCCCTAACTTAAATTACGATGAGAAGTTAGGATTTTTTCTGTAATGAGGCCCCTGATACTGTCCATTGTACTAGCAACCTGCTCTGGTGCTTTTTACCTAAGTATTCAGGCTAAAATGATTTGATCTCTGATTTGATCAGTAAACACTCAAACAGACCAAAGATTTTATTTAGCACTATTAACTCTGTTATCAACCCTGTTAACTCCCCAGCTGCTGATGTATCTACTGCTACCTGTGAGGAATTCCTTAAGTTTTTCATTAACAAAATGGAGAACATCAGATCACTGTTTACCCCCTCCCCATCACCCACTCCACCTGATTACTTTGGTACACCAGTTATTTTTAACCAATTTCAGCCCATTTCTCTCTCTGAACTGCGGGAATTAGTATTGCACATGAAACCCACTGCATTCCCCCATGATGCCATTCCCTCCTCTATCATTAAGGATGTTTTTGATGCAGTTGGCCCTTCAATTCAAATAATTCTAAACTCATGCCTTACATCTGGCACTGTCCCCTCATGTTTTAAACATGCGGTTGTCCAACCCGTTAAAGAAACCTTGATGCTAAATGCCTGAAAAATTACCGTCCCATCTCTAAGCTTCCTTTTATCTCCAAAGTCCTAGAAAAAGCTGTTCTGTCTCAGTTGACTCCCTTTCTGACCACCCACAACATACTTGAACCTCTTCAATCAGGTTTTAGATCCCTTCACAGCACCGAAACAGCCCTGCTCAAAGTAACCAATGATCTCCTCCTCACTCTGGACTCTGGTGATAATGCCATCTTAATACTACTTGACCTCAGTGCTGCTTTTGATACTGTAGATCACAACAGCCTCCTCACCCGCCTGGACCAGCAGGTGGGCATTAGGGAGACTGCACTACTCTGGTTCAGCTCTTACCTTAAACATAGGACTTTCTCTGTCTCTATTGGTCAGTTCTTGTCATCATCCACCCCTGTCTCATATGGGGTCCCCCAGGGGTCCATCCTGGGTCCCATGCTCTTCAGCCTGTATATGCTCCCACTGGGTGACATTATTAGAAAGCATAAGATCTCTTTTCACCTCTATGCCGATGATTCGCAGCTGTACTTGCCCTTAAAATCTAGGGACTCCATCCAATCTCTCCTGGTCTGTCTTGAAGACATCAGAAACTGGATGGCTAACAACTTCCTCCAGCTAAATGGTGACAAGACTGAAGTCATAATTTTTGGTCCCTCCAAGGCAAGACACACTGCACTGTCAAACTTAGGTCACCTCACGCCTCTTGCCAAACCCCATGCCAGAAACCTTGGTGTCATCCTCGACTCTGAACTCTGTCTTGACAAACAGATCAGCACTGTAGTCAAAAATAGTTTTTACCAGCTCAGAGTGATCTCCCGCCTCAAATCCTTCCTATCCCACAACGACCTCGAGATAGTTATCCATGCCTTTATTACATCACGGCTGGATTATTGCAATTCCCTCTACCTTGGCCTCCCCCAATCCTCACTCAGACGTCTGCAGCTGGTCCAAAATGCAGCTGCGCGTCTTTTAACTGGCACCAGGAGGCACGAGCACATCACACCCATTCTGGCCTCCTTGCACTGGCTCCCAGTTATTTTTAGGATCCAATTTAAAATTGTTTTATTTGTTTATAAGGCACTCAATGGGCTGGCCCCGGCCTATATCACTGAGCTTGTTCAGCCCCACTCTGCCCAAAGGTCCCTCAGATCCTCTAACAAAGGGCTTCTGTATGTGCCACACTCACGGCTCAAGCAGAGAGGTGATAGAGCCTTTGCCATTGCTGCTCCACGTCTGTGGAACCAGCTCCCCCTGGACATTAGATCCGCCCCCTCCATTTCTGCCTTCAAATCTAGGCTAAAAACCCACCTCTACTCCCTGGCCTTCCTTGCCCCTTTACCTTTTTAGCCTACCTCCTGTTCATGTCTGTGTGGTATGCCCTGGAAATGAATGTTCCCCCTTTGTATTATTATGACCTCTATGTATTGTTGTGTTGTTGTATTTTATTCACTTTTTATCTTTATTTATTATTATTATTATTGTTATTTTTAATTATCATTATTATTTGTATTATTTTTATCTTATTGTACAGCACTTTGGTCAGTGTATGCTGTGTGTAAATGTGCTCTATAAATAAAACTTACTTACTTACTAAAATGACTTGATTGAGTGATGCCTCATCATCCCAGCCAAAGATTATTGGTATTATTTGTAATGGCTACTTGCCAAAACTACACACTGTGTCTTTGTCCAATGAATTTGTTATCATGCGTAGGGTTGATCAGCAGAGAAATAGTTCTCCAAAGTCGTTGACGTCGCTTAGCAACCGAATACGCTGGGGTTCATAAGTTACCGGACTGTGGAGTGATACAGATGACGTGAATCAGAGGCAAAAAATTCACTTTCCTTGACAGCGGTCAAATATGCTGGAGAGCCATGTAATAAACAAAAACAATTGACAGCTGAACTTTGGGAAGGCCCATACAAGTGAATTGAGCAGTCTACAGCATTGAGAAGAGCCGTGTAACAAGTAAGGGATAATGTATAGAACGCCGGTCATTATTGGGAAAATAAGCCCCGACAGGTCGAACAGGACAACGACGCGCAGCGAAGGTGTCTTGCTTCGCCCTGAAGGGGCTTATTTTTTGATAATGACTGGCGTTCTACACGTTATTCCGCTTATCATACGGCTACTTGCCAAAACGAAAAATAACTTCACATGGTGTCTTTTTACAATTTATTTGTTACCAGCATTCTCGTAGTGTTGTTCAGCATAGAAATAGTCAGACATAAAACATTGATATCGCCTAGCAACCGAAAGCGCTGGGGTTGACAAGTTACCAGACTACTTGCGGAGTGCTACCAAAGACGTCATTAGAGGCAAAAACTCCTTTGTTTTCCTTGAAAGCGGTCAATTATGCTTAGCAACGGTGAAGTTGTGAAGAGCCCATGCAAGTGAACGGAGCGTTCCACGGCATTGAGAAGACCCGTGTTATAATCGATAATAATTTAACTCAAGTTTTCTTCGGTGGTTGGTACAAAATGAATCTTGACAAAAACTGCTGGGGACATGTCAGCGGAATCGACGCCTATGCCTCAGAATCACATTATTTCTTTACGACTGCACTTCCTACCTGGGTATACATTGAACAAGCATCAACGTCAGAACTACCAATAAGTTTATATCTATACTCCTCAGAAATTAAGAAATTGAAAAAACATACAAAAAATCCTCTCCTTAAAAACACGATTTCAGTTTGGTATGCTGCACACAAACATGTAGGTGACATGCATAAATTCTTTATTCTTTATTTGGATCAACATAAGCTTCCACAAGGTGGTTGCTAGTCTTCCTGGGGTCCACAAAGAAAGCAACAACAATTAAAACAAACAACAATACAAAATCATACTATGTCAATAAAACAAGAATAAAACAAACAATAAAACAATACAATACAAACAAAAATAAACAAAATCATTAAAATAAGATGAACAGTGAATAAATGAAACCATGTCTGACAAACAATAGGAACCGATAGTAATCAAGCACACTTACTGATGATCTAAATGGGATTCATCAATGGTTTTTTTAAGCAAACATTTAGAAGAATGTCTACTTTTGGTGATTCTGATGCTAATGATGGCAATCAATTGGTAATGTTATGCAACTCTACTTGAAGATTTTCACATAGCTCCACTGAAGTTGGTGATGCGCAGAACAAAGTACAGTCATCAGCATACATACCTACATCAGCATTTTTAACAACATAGGTTAAATCATCAATGAAAATAGAAAATAAAAGTGGTCCCAAGCAATTCCCTTATGGAACACCGCAAGACATCTTCCCACTGGCAGAAAAATTGCCATTAAAAAATAATCGCTGTGTTCTGCCAATGAGGTTACTCTTTATACAAGCAAGAACTAAAGATGAAAACCTATAACATTTCAGTTTAGCAATCAGAATGTTGTGGTCAATGACATCAAAAGCGGCAGTAAAATCCAAGAGCAGTCCACAACTAATTTCCTTTTATCCATATGTTTTAACCATTGATCAGTCATGTACTAATTATCTCGATTTACTCCTGTTTGTGGTAATGAACAGTTTCCACCTGGCAAAAAGGATGGGTTTAGGCTATGGAATACGTAAGGCATCGAGAAAATAATGGATCTATATGTAGATGGAGCTTTGACTTCTTTTGATCAATTATGTCAGATACCAAATCCCCCAAAAAAAGGAAAAAAAATCCCCACCTTTTCAAGTATTTACAATTAAAAAACGACGTGTCAACAAAACATAAACATATAATGGACCGACCCCTTTGTTAAAAATGTAGGAAGTAACACTTCCTCAAACTTAGGAAAGAGAGGGCCATGCATCTAAATATTACAGTATCTTAGTTACACATAGTACTGAATCAACACTAAATAAACTAAACGCTTGGAAAATAGACAAAAAATATGATATAGATGAGATAGACTGTGATAAAGCTAAAGGCACAAAAACAAACCATAAATACTCGATTTAAGCTACTTCAATATAAGTGGCTGAGGAGAACATACATAACTGTCAAGCTTCATTATATGTCTTCTTATATTCCAGATGTGTGTTAAAAATGTGTAGATGAGAAAGAAACTATTCCATTGCTTATGGGAATGTTCAAGGATCCAGGATTTCTGGAAGGAAGTTATAAAATGTTTTTCAGAGATGTTTAAAATCTGGGTCCCTTTGGATCCTCAATTGTGTGTGCTTGGGGTGTACCCAAAAGACTTTCCACATGCGTCAAAGACCAGACAACTGGACTTTGGAATGCTTCAAGCAAGGAGAGCCATTGCACTTTGTTTGAAAAAAATGAGGATCCTTGTACACTGGCAATGTTGATTAAAGAGCTGTCGAACTGTATTGGACTAGAACTATTTACGTATAGGCAAGGCAAGGCAACTTTATTTATATAGCACTTTTCATACACAAGGCAGACTCAAAGTGCTTCACATATAAACATTGTCATACAATAAAATAAAATAATAGATAAGTAAAAGAAAACATATGCAAAGAAATGAGTAAAATAGAAAGTTAAAAGGGCATTTTAGCATTAGAATAGAAAATAAAGGCAAAGTTAGGAAAGCTTTTTAGAAAGTGCAATGTATTTAAGATTTAGCAGGAAGCTAAAGCAAACAAAAGTCTTCAGTCTTGTTTTAAAGGTGCTCAGAGTTGGGGCAAGTCTTAAATCCTCAGGGAGTTTATTCCATCTATTTGTTGCATAGTAACTAAATCCTGCTTTCCCATGTTTCGTGTTTACTCTGGGGATAGTTAAACGATTGGTCTCAGAGGATCTTAGTGCTCTAAAAGGCTTATGTAGTGGAGGCATATCAGTTAAATATTTTGGGCCTAAACCATGTAGGGATTTATAGGTTAGCAACATGATTTTAAAATCAATTCTCTGTATATTGCTAAGGGCAAGCGGAAAGACTTCATTAAGCTCTTGGAACCATACATGGCTGTCATGACAGGTAAAAACATTAGATTAACGTAAAATGTATACACATTGGGCTGGTTATCCAAGCCCACTTGGATGACCAGAAGCATTTTAGAAAATATTCTATAGTGAAGATAGACAAAAAATATGTATTTCTCAAAGTAAGGTATCTAGACATTCATCCCCTAGATTCAACCCAATGTCAATTCATATTTATTTGTATTCCTAACATATTTTTATTTATGTTCAAAACATAAAGAATGACAAAAGGAACTGCCATATACTTATCACTAGACTGTAGCTGGTTAACGAACCACTCAAGCTCTCTTCTGAATGAATTAAAACATGCCTTTGGGTTTTACTCCAGATTTCAATCATAAAGGATTCATGTTCAGTTTGATAAAATTACACAAGGGTGAACAGAGTGAGTATAATTCATTCTTTAGGAGCTTCAAGCTTAAAAGAAGAGGAAAATAGAGATGTCAGCAGTGTCAAAACCACTCCAGAAGTTTCCTGAGACATCTACAAAGTTCCTAAGAATCTTCTTCTTCTTAAATTCTACAATATTTCCGAGAAACCCTTTATAAAAAAAATAGTAAATAATTCACCTGTAATCTCTAAAGTAGGGCTGCAACTAACGATTATTTAAATTGATTAATCGGTCGATAATCTTTTCTATTAATCGATGAATCGGATAAAAAAAGAAACATTTGTAATTGCCGCATCTTTAATCAAAAGCTGAACATTACTTCAAATTCACTGTTCAGAATGAAGTTTAAATGCACCAGGTTATTGCTCCGACGTCCCGGAACGATTAAAGGCACCCAGTGCAACTTTCGAGGCTTAAAAATAAACATTCAATTTCTAGTCTTTTTACACGTAGTAAGTTTCAATAACTCCATACCATTACATACCGACATTTAAGCAGCAAAGATGAGACGTCGTTGTGTGGTGAGAACTGATACAAAATCGATAACAACAACAATGCCGCCATTTTCTTTATTTTTTGTAACCTACAATAAATAAAGCAGGCTTCCAGTCAATGGAAAAATGGCTTCTCCCCACCGGCGATTGTTGTTGTTTACGATTTTCTATCAGTTCTCACCACACAACGACGTCTCATCTTTGCTCCTTGAATGTCGATATGTAATGGTATGGAGTTATTGAAACTTACTACGTGTAAAAAAGACTAGAAATTGAATGTTTATTTTTCATTGAATGTTTACATAAAGTTGCACTGGGTGTCTTTAAAAGTAACATGAAAAGATAAAAAAATAAAACATAACTGGGATAACACGAAAAAAACATACAATGTATGATATACATTTATATATATACAGTATATAAGGGACGTCCATGGTTAACCCGTTAACCGATAAGATCTTTAAGAAGAAAAAAAAAGAAAGAAATTGAATCATCTTAATTTCACTCAGATGACAGGAGATCGTTCATTTTTCTTGATATTGATACCATTTTCTAGACTCCTTAACGATCCAAGTCTATATTGATACCACAATTGATACTTTTATATTATTTTGTTGAAAACTTATATAATATAAGTTTTATATAAGTTTTTAATATAAGATATAGAGCTAGCAAACTAGCTCTATATCCTGCCGATTTTAACATGGATTTAAAAACCGGATTACTATTTTTAACTGACGGGACATTCTACACCGTCCGGTTGTGCGGTTACTACCGCTGCTTTGAATGACTGTTGATGCACGCGGTGCCAATTCCGATCCCGTCTGCACACCGCAGCAGCTGACAGAGTTTTTGGTTCAATCAATGAGATCAAAACAAAGCCGATATGGAACTTAAACTGTGATTCTGAAAAAGTATAAAGGTAAATGTTATCAAAAAGGATAAAAGGTAAACAAATTCGGTTTTCAGATTATTGAAGATACAAGTGTGTTGATTTGTTAGATGGTTTGAACGAAGGTTAACGTTGAAAATTTACCAAGTTACGATGTCTGAGTAGTTGAAGTGTCAGAGATGGCACATTGACTACCATTGAAAAAAAAAAATAAAGCTGAAAAGGTGTAATAGTTTAAAAAAGTTGAAGGGTTGAAAAACGCACGCTGAATCCGAATACTCATACTTGACTGCTATATAGTATGCATTTTGTAGTACGCCACAAATATAGCGCGTCCGAATGCTAAAAAAAAAAAGAGACATTTAAAAGAGTAAAATAGTAAAGTAAGTAATCAAGTAAAAAAGAGACATTTTTAATTGAATAGCAACGCTGACAAGACGGAAAACAGGTAACTTATCAAGGTAATTTTGCCGGCATCTGAGGGGAGATACGTCATCTCCAAACATCCGGTGGAGTTTCGGCGATGTTCGGAAGCGTTCTATGCATAGCTGTAGACCGTACTACACTGTCAAGTGTAGTACCGTCAAGTAGTAGACACTGAACAGAAATAGTATGTACTAAGTATTCGGATTCAGCCAGAGATATGTCCATCATGTCGTCAAACAGCTTGATGTTTCTATAGTTGGATGGTTTAAGCTGAAAGCATGCAGGAGCAGTTAAATGCACATAGGGCCGTAAAAGGAATAAAGAAAACTTAAAAAGAACAGTAGATGTGCTTGCAGTAGCAACCACACTAATAAAGAAAATCCTGAGAAGTGAACTAATTGCATAATTAGCATAGTATGTAGCAGACTAGCGTAGACGTCCTTTTCTATTTTGTAATAATATGCACCTTTTTTATCAGTGAGCAGCAACACTTTACAATGAGATGAACAAATATGGCAAACAAAAGCTATTTAAACTATAAATACCATATGATCAATTCAAATCAAAGCAAATAACTTACAAGCAAACTGTTAAAAGTTAAAGTCAGTTAGCATTCAGAACAATTCAGCATTGTCAAATGCCTCTCTTTATGCCACTGCTCCGCTCAGATATTTGGCCCCTGCATACAGGATGGCTACCCAAAAAAGCAGGACATATTTTTAAGCACGTAAACCTTCCTTAAGGGCACCTTTAAGTTGGAAGAGCCAATAGTCCAGAGTTTCCCGACCCAGAGGCTCTGGAGCCAGACTCTCCTGACCCAGAGGCTCTGGAGCTGGAGTCTACTGACCCAGAGGCTCTGGAGCTGGAGTCTACTGACCCAGAGGCTCTGGAGCTGGAGTCTACTGACCCAGAGGCTCTGGAGCTGGAGTCTACTGACCCAGAGGCTCTGGAGCTGGAGTCTACTGACCCAGAGGCTCTGGAGCTGGAGTCTACTGACCCAGAGGCTCTGGACCCAGACTCTCCTGACCCAGAGGCTCTGGAGCTGGAGTCTACTGACCCAGAGGCTCTGGAGCTGGAGTCTACTGACCCAGAGGCTCTGGAGCTGGAGTCTACTGACCCAGAGGCTCCGGACCCAGACTCTCCTGACCCAGAGGCTCTAGAGAAGGAGTCTCCTGACCCAGAGGCTCTGGAGCAGGAGTCTCGTGACCCAGAGGCTCTGGAGCAGGAGTCGTCCGACCCAGAGGCTCTGGAGCAGGAGTCTCCTGACCCAGAGGCTTCTTACCCCCGTTCTGGACCACAGGGACGTATGTTGTAGTTAATTTGATCTTCAGGTCTGGTCGAAATTTAAGGATGACTTCAGAGAGCTGAAACATAAAAAGATTAGCCGTGTATTATTCCTTAATGTATATACACCTATTAAAGAGCATGGCGACAGGGCCATAGTCAGGATTTGGTTAGGCCAGGGTACATAGCTGGCTAAGGGCATGGAGATGTACAAGAACAAAGACGAAGGGGACTTCAATCTAGAATAACACACAATGCTTACTGAAGCTATAAGACATATACCTTTTCCAAAAGTAGCTTAATGTCTCGATTAATTAAAGAAGACTGAGACTGAATGGTCGCTCTGAGGATTGCAAAAGACGTGCCAGTAGGCGCTTGTGATGATTCCATGGAGGTCGCAGAAGTAGGCTGCACTAATAGGGAAAGGTATAGAGAGCAATATATTGATTTTATGGCATGAATGATTCAGAAAAAACGAATAAAAAACAGCTGTGATTATCAGGTCCATATATCATCCAATCATTCCAATCATTCATACAAATGAAAAAATAAAAAAACAAGTAAATATTCGTCACATATCGTTTTTTAATTTATTTATGCACAAAAAATTAGTTTTTTTTCCTATTTTCAAATCGAAACGGAAATTATAATAACCAAGGATACACGAAATAAAAGACAATTGAAATATTTCTTTATAAATATATCTAATTGTTATTAATCAAATTCTGTGAAACCACTGTAAATTAGGTAAAACGCTATTTTGTGCTTACGCTCACGGAAATAAATCTATTGAATTGTGTCCGAGAATATGATTGTGAATTAATTTGGCATTTCAATTGGGAGATTTTTCCGCATTTACACTGGGGTCACAGAATTCGACTGTCACAGAATTGTGACCCATCAAACATAGGCAAAGGGACCTTGGATCGCCCCAAATTGGTGCCCTTATAAATTGTCCTCTAAACCCACTACAATCACCCAACCCTCCCCTTACACTGCATGCAAATCCACCCAAGTCACTGCAAGCACACATACATAATTCATGCAAATGCAGGCATAAGATTAATTCAGTTTATTACATAAACTGCAATAAAACATAAGATAATAATAATAATAATAATACATTTAATTTAGAGGCGCCTTTCAAGACACCCAAGGTCACCTTACAGAGCATATAGTCATCATTCAAAACTATGTAAAACAGACTAGGAATAAAAGGAAAACAGAGGTTAAACATGAATAATAATAATAATTAATAACACTCAAAGACGCCTAAAGTGAAGGGGGGACCTCACTAACCACCACCAAGATACCCCCCCTCACCTTGTTATTAAATGTGCTTAATAAATACATTTGATTTGATTAGCATTTAACAGACCAATAATATAGATAGGGTGTTTAGTACGGCCTCTCCGAAGCTAGTGTTTAATTACGTTGATTTACCTTTGAACATTTCCTATTATAGACTACTGTGTAAAAGGCTGTTTAGAATTACCGTTTGTATCAAGAAAGAAAGAGCCATCATCTTCATGCCAGCACAGACGCAAATCAACCGTTTTGCTTCAGCCACTCAACTTGCTCAAATTAGCCGTTGCAATGAATGCACCTATTTTGAGCGATCAATGACTAGTTTTACGTTTTAAGCTTCTGCATGTTTTCGCACGTGGAATTCATGCCTGTCTATGCTTCAAACTCCTGCATGTTGCAGAAAATGTGCAACAGCGACCCTTGGAGTCACACTTGGGGTCACAAAATTTGGTGTTACACCAGTGTGTTGGCACACACCGAGCAACTATAGCTACATTGTGTATGCGCAAAAGCATGCGAAGTGGGAAGATATATAAAGAAATAAGTCAATTCTTTATTTAGTTTTGGTTTCCTTGTTTATTATAATATCCGTTTCGAGCTGAGAATAGGAAAACAAACACCATTATAAAAATGTTGGTGCATGAAGAAAAAACAGAAAAACTATTTGACTCGTTTTTTTGTTTGGATGAATGAATGGAATGATCAAATGATCGGATGATACACTGAACTTATCAGCTCTGTCGCAAAATATTTTACATAGCTAGCACAAAAGAACAGTATTAGCTGAATGACTCCACTTATGTCAATATTTAATTGTAGTGTATTAGAACATGAAATGATTTAGAAAAAGTCTTCATATAATTTATCCCCCATTAGGCCTATTTCGTTATTCTGGAATACAATAAATAACGAAACTTTCCTTACTTGTAGTTTGCACATCAGAAGGTGCCAACCAAAATGCAAAGAAAACACCAAGCAACATGTTGTCTGGGTTCAAAAAATCCCAGAAAGTTTGAACTTGGCAGGAAATTCTTTTCGTCTCGTCTGGATGTGAACGTGTGCGGATGTGGTCTCTGTCGGAATTAATACAGGTGAACACCAACTCTCGTCTTTGATTCCCTCAACATATGGGTGAGGGAAGAATCAAGAGGGACTGCTTTGGAAAGTGTACAACGGCCCACTGACTTTATATACTCAGGTGGCTAGGAACCTCCCCCTTGTCCAACCAGTTGTGTTTGACCACGGAAACAAGCTATTTCCTGTGAATGGGATATCATGTGACATGTTTGGCTAATCCTACAGGGAGCTACGATGCCCTGTCCCCAGCCCCCAGACTCTCTCTCTGGCTGGGTCTGAACATGTCAATCTCCAGCAAGATGCGGGATCATTTCTGGAACCTCTAAATTAAATTAAAAATATATACACTGAATATCCCCCACTGTGTGAAGACAAATCACAGGCAAAACATTACCTTTAACAATCCTTTAACAAGCAACATAACGCAATCCTTTCCATCATCTAAACACAGACGTATAACGTATCCATGGCCGACGGGGGGTCAATTTCCGGAAACCAGTATCAAACCGACACTAGGGGCTATTGCGTCTGCTGCTGCGAATTCCACTACTACCACTGCTGCTGTTGGTGCTGCCTGGGCCCGGGGACCCGGCCGGAGTTGGGGAGGTGACAGACAGACCTAGGCCCAGCTCCAGGGTCCTGGTGGTGAGAGAGCACAGCGTTGAGCCCCTGGGACTGTTGCTTGCAGAGGAGGAGGCGGAGGCGGAGGACCTAGGACATAGTATTAGATGGGGTGAACAATAGGTGGAGAACATGAGGGTGAAGAGAGTTCCAAAATAAACTTGGCTCTAAATGCTAGCTGGATTGGGTAACTGAGTGCACCCAGCTGCATTGAGAACCAAAATGGGGGCTAGGTAAATAATGTTAATTTATACCGGAATTTTGCAATGGTAAAGTTATAAAAAAAAAAAGGAAGAAAAAAAAATTCAGTCGGGTTGCGTGTGACCAGTAGGGATGAGTCGGTCGCGACCGATTCGTTACAACGAACGAATCCCGAAAGTGAACGACAAGAACTGGTTACCCAAAACAAGAAGAACTGGTTATTTTATTCAAAAATATGGTCACGTGAATAAAATATACAAACGAACAGAGCTTCGTCTCCCCGCGACTTATATTGATTGAGTCTACAACGTTCTCAAAGATTCAGCCAATGAGAGGTAGCAATGGTGTTGCAATGGCACCTCGGTAAACGAATGACAAGGCGGTACCGTTGAATATGCGTGCTTTCTCTGTCTGACGTATCTTGGGTCATACCATTCGACGTGGGGCCACTCATATATCCCCCTACATTTTTTCGAAAATAGACTTGACCTCCATCTGTTTATTGGATAAACGCATTTCCCAATCCCAGGAGTCTTTGCTCCATTCTACGTCAATTCAAGAACAAACAAAGAAATTAAACTGCAGTTCGTATTTTTTATTTATGACCATGAAAGTTCTGTAATGCCTGAACAATGAAGAATTAAATGTAAAGTAAAATAAAGTTATAAATGTAAAACCATGAATGAAATATAAAGAGTAAGCAAGTGGTATAAATATTGGTGGGACATTCGGTAATACTATATAGTAAATCTTCTCGATTTTCACGGGGGTTAGAACCTAGAGGTGGTTTAAATTATGCTCATGGTCGTCTCGCGGGAGGGGGGCGGGGCAGACGCCAAATGACGTAATCTGACGTAACGAACGAATCAAATAAACGAATCGTTATAGTGAACCGAACTGAAAGAACTAGGTCCCGGAAAATAATCATTTTGCCCATCCCTAGTGACCAGGTACAGAGACCAGGTTTATTCACTGAATTTTAGATGCAAGTCAGACACATTTTGTGTAGTGTACAGAGCATGTGAGCGGAGCGGAGCGCCGCGCAATTCCCGCTCCCCGCTCAGGAGGATGTCCGCTCATTCGCTCTGCCGCTCAACGTTGTGCCAGGGCGCTCCGCTCAAAACCGCTCCGCGCTCATCTTAAATTTCCTGCCGCTCCGGCGAAATCGCTCCACGCTCCGCTCAAATTTTTACTTTTGTACTTCCCAAACTCCATCTTGCTACTCTCGCGAGCACACGAGCCAGTGTTGCGGGGGGGGTGGAAGGGTCTCACGTGACGCGTTTTATCCAATCAGGTTGCTTGGATGCTCCCATTGAAACCCATTCTATTCTACGTGAACCACCTACATGTAAGCCGCTAGAAGCAGTTAAAATCGGAGCGGACTGGAGCGGAGTGAAATCCCCGCTCCGGCCTTTGAATTTAAAACCGCTCTGCGCTCCAACCCGCTCCAACCTATTTCTTCCGCTCTGCTCCACCACCCGCTCCAAGCTCCGCTCCGCTCACATGCTCTGGTAGTGTATATACATCCCTCTGTGATATGTTATGGTAATTTTAGGTTTAAGATCCTGCTTTCCATCACTTTATGATAAATTAAGGTTGAGTGAAGACACAACAGGGAACAAATCTATAGATATAGGATGCATGCATGAATTTTCTTCGTTTCATTCATGACATGTAATAAGTGCCAGAGATATGGCATTGAGCTCAAGGATGCCTCATGGCTGGGGGCCATGAGCCATAACCAGTCTAGATCATCCTATCCTCCCCACACACGCTATAGTATGGCTATATTATGGCAAAAGCACTACACTCATTTGATTTATGACTCACGCAAAATCCAAAAGACAGGAGGAAGGCTGTATTGTTTTTTTTTGAGTAACTTTGGAGGTGGAGGTATGGGTGAAGATGTTGATAAAGGCGGTTGTGATGTTGGAGGTGAGGATGAGGAGGAAGTGATGGGTAATTGCAGGCACCTCTCCTTCATCTCTCACCAAATCATGAACTCATGCATTATCTATTAATTAAGTACAATAGAGTATAGAGTATTTAAACCTCTCTCATTCATGCTTGTCGCTTGTTTCAGACTCTCTTCTTCTTCGCCCATAGTCTAGCCGACAACAGCGCTGTCCTCAACACAATGCAGTTCCTAATGGCTCCCCCTTTACCCAGGTCTTGCTTGCTTGCTATATTATTATGCTACGTAAACAACACATGCATAATTGTCACAAAGGGGGCCTCGCGATTGGCGGGATGTGGTATGAACACTGTCCCCGGCCGGCCCTATCCAACGAGTGGCCTTGCCTCCTATTCACTTTCTATTGCACGATATTGCTCGGGGCAAAGGGTTATGGAAAAACTTGCTTGCGGCCGGGGGAATGAGGCACGTTGAAGGGTAGGAACAAAAGTTGAACTTCAGTTACCTTTATGCAAATGAGCGTAAAATGTAGCACGCGTTCTGCCAAAAGACTGTTGGTATGTCCGCCAGTACGGTCCGAGTTGGTATGGTCTGCCAGTACGAGTTGGGACAGTCTGCCAGTACCATCTCTCAGCATCACCCAGGTAGAATAATTTGATGGGGTCTCATCTCTAAATGTGTGTCAATTAATCTTAATTTGAATTACTAGTCTCTCCTGATTAAGTAGGTTCTGGTGGTAGCCATGGTGATGATGAGGGAGTGGTGCTGGGGGAGGTAATGATGAGGTGTTGTTGAAGAGGTAATGATGAGGTGGCGTTGAAGAGATAATGATGAGGTGGTGTTGAAGAGGTAATGAGGTGGTGTTGAAGAGGTAATGATGAGGTGGTGTTGAAGAGGTAATGAGGTGGTGTTGAAGAGGTACTGAGGTGGTGTTGAAGAGGTACTGAGGTGGTGTTGAAGAGGTAATGAGGTGGTGTTGAAGAGGTAATGAAGTGGTGTTGAAGAGGTACTGAGGTGGTGTTGAAGAGGTAATGAGGTGGTGTTGAAGAGGTAATGATGAGGTGGTGTTGAAGAGGTAATGATGAGGTGGTGTTGAAGAGATAATGATGAGGTGGTGTTGAAGAGATAATGATGAGGTGGTGTTGAAGAGGTAATGAGGTGGTGTTGAAGAGGTACTGAGGTGGTGTTGAAGAGGTAATGAGGTGGTGTTGAAGAGGTACTGAGGTGGTGTTGAAGAGGTAAGGATGAGGTGGTGTTGAAGAGGTAAGGATGAGGTGGTGTTGAAGAGGTAAGGATGAGGTGGTGTTGAAGAGGTAAGGATGAGGTGGTGCAGGAGTCTCACCTCAGGGAGACTGAGCTGCGAGCAGAGCTGGTCCTGGAGCTCTGGCGGGTGGAGGAGGGGGAGGGCAGGGACAGGTTGGCCTGATTCGGACAGAACACTGGATTAAAACACCCAGAGATTTCATCGCCATGAAGATCAGCTCCTTAGCTCTATGTCGGGGCATCTTAATAATAATAATAATAATACATTTAATTTAGAGGCGCCTTTCAAAACACCCAAGGTCACCTAAGGTCATCTTGTTGCCTAGCTACCGTTTAAAGCAAATGGTGGAACCCTCTCTGTTTCTTTACCATTCAAATCTGAGCTGCGATCTGCTCAGACCTTTCGATATACCATAATAATAATCAACCATGACGTGGTCCAACTGTATGACCTTATGACCGGCCATATGACTGTAGGAGTATGGCGATGGCCTAATGAATGATGGTCAACATTATTTGAAGTCATGCTATTTCTCACAGAATAGTTGGTTGAGGTCGACTTGAACCAGTAACCCCATGGTCATGAGTCTGACGCAGTAGCACTTGAGGAAATGTAGTTTGCCAAGGGCAGAACAGAGTACATTTTGAGAAATAGAAGTGTTCAATTCGTGGAGGTATGGTGAGCTTGGTCGGTATGGTAATATGGCATTGATATGCCTTAAAAACTGGTTTACCAGAAATCAAGATTTAAAACAATCAACCATGTTTCTAAAGTATACCTTGTCAAATCCACTGTCAAACGGATGTTTGCGACATTACCTGTGTACGAAGGCCGGGCCTTAAAGGGGTACAATTTAAGGCCAGGTTGTAGAGAGACCGCGGTTTAGAAAGCAACTTCCAACAAATGCAAGCCTACGTGTTTAAAATGTATATCTCTGCCGTCTTTAGCCATATTAATATGAATTTCACATCATATAGTGCACCCTTCACCACTTCCGGCACCGAAGATGTTGCAGTGTGGATGTTTGGTCCAGTTGGAGCCATTGCATCAAGTTATAATGATCTGACCATATGGGTCAGACTCTCAGATTGCACTTTCCAAGGGGAAATGGCAGCCTGTTAAATACGTTTCACTTCAATGGCTTGTTAAAGTGCCACCTATAGTTCATTCTGGCCCATCCTTGTTGTCCCTAATTCCTTTCACGAGTTCTATAAGCCTTGGCAGTTTTTGAGATATGGCAGTTGTTGTCCAAAAAAATAAATAATAATACCAACGATTAAAATAGGGTTCCTACGATTTCGTAGGACCCCTAATAATGACTTACGAATGGATGAATACTTAATAATGACTCATGAACGAATGCATGAATCGCTTTCACTGAGTCATTCATGAAACACAAACTAAACAACAACGACACAGGCAGTGAGAACCACCTGCAGAAAGTACTGGTGGATGGAGGCCCGGAGGGGGGGCGTGTCCTCCACCGCCTCCAGCAGTGTACGGCCGACGCTGCGGTTGAAGTCCCTCGTCTCTCTCAGCTCCATGTCCCGCTCCTCGAAGCTCCGCCCCGCACCGCTCTTGGCAGACCGGGTCTCTCTGGTCAACTTGGAACACTGGGGGCGTGCAACACCAAGAGACAACTTGAAGCCACAAACACAAAACGCACAAGCATGCACACACGCAGAGGGGCCTAAACTGTACTGTGGACGTGGTGCCACAGAGGGGGCTAAACTGTACTGTGGACGTGGTGCCACAGAGGGGGCTAAACTGTACTGTGGACGTGGTGCCACAGAGGGGGCTAAACTGTACTGTGGACGTGGTGCCACAGAGGGGGCTAAACTGTACTGTGGACGTGGTGCCACAGAGGGGGCTAAACTGTACTGTGGACGTGGTGCCACAGAGGGGGCTAAACTGTACTGTGGACGTGGTGCCACAGAGGGGGCTAAACTGTACTGTGGACGTGGTGCCACAGAGGGGGCTAAACTGTACTGTGGACGTGGTGCCACAGAGGGGGCTAAACTGTACTGTGGACGTGGTGCCACAGAGGGGGCTAAACTGTACTGTGGACGTGGTGCCACAGAGGGGGCTAAACTGTACTGTGGACGTGGTGCCACAGAGGGGGCTAAACTGTACAGTGGACGTGGTGCCACAGAGGGGGCTAAACTGTACTGTGGACGTGGTGCCACAGAGGGAGCGCTAACAGCAGACCTGTTTAGTGACTCGATCCAGTTTCTCCTTCTGGGAATCGACCTCCTTGTTGAGCTGAGCCACGTGTAACTGAGCGCTGTGCGTCCGTTCGCACTCAGCCTGCTCCTCCTGCCTCAGCAACTCCATGGTCCTGTTCATCCCCTGGTCATAGAATAATAATAATAACAATAATAACTAGAAAAATGCATTTCCTGCAGAAAATGCGGTGAGTGTAGTACAAAGTGAAGTTGAAAATATTTTTTAATAAAGCAACATAGATTAAGACATAAATAAACGTTAAATGGCTTAAATCAATTGGAGGGATTTGAACAAAAGTTAAAAGTCTAAAAGAAGTAAACAATGTAAACATGCACACCATTTAAGAAAAAGTAAATGGTTGGAAACAAATAAAGTTACCACTGAATGAAAGGCGCAAAGCATTGCTAAAAATGCAGAAATGTAAAATGAATTGAACTGAAGAATCTGAAACGTCAAATGTATTGCCCTGCACTGTGTGTGTGTGTGTGTGTGTGTGTGTGTGTGTGTGTGTGTGTGTGTGTGTGTGTGTGTGTGTGTGTGTGTGTGTGTGTGTGTGTGTGTGTGTGTGTGTGTGTGTGTGTGTGTGTGTGGCAATTTACGCAGGAACAACCCGAGTTGCCCCAAGAGGACTTGGCAGCAAATGAAGATGAAGTACAAAAATATAGTTCAAACAGGTAAATTAATGTTTAATTTAAATCAAATCAATTGTGCTGTTTTGCCTGCTCTACCTAATTTAACAGCTATATTCAACATGTGATGGGCCTATATTTAAGCAGGAAATGTAAGTAGTACATTTCTCAGCCACCCCAACACTGCCAATATTTAATAGGATTTAGATATATTAGAAGGCTACTCCTAGGCAAAATGCATTATATATATATATATATATATATATATATATATGTCTTCAAAATAGCGCTTACTGAATAAATATTAGGGTAACATTTTCCTCCATGTTAGCAAATCGAAAAAAAGCAGAGCCCCGGCAGACTGGAGGGGGTCCACCTCTGCAGCCCTCACAGAGGCTGAGGAGATGGCCCTCAGCCAACAGAGTATGGGTCCTGAGGGCATCCCTGGGGGGAGCTCCTCTGATCCCCCCCACCCCCCCAGATAGAAGTGCCTTTATAAGAGGTTGGTTATTCAAAATAATTAAATATGTACACGCAACCCAGCGCGTTGCAAATTAGATGGGGCAATATTCTGGCTCAAGTAATAATTTCACTGTCTAATCATCTTCTTCCAGTTACTGATGGCGTCATCGCCCCACTTGAACCAGATGCCCTCACCAACCTCCATGCAATTGTAACAATTCTTCACCTTCCACAGATTATTAATAATGTCTTGGTAATTTCTGAACACAACCGTTAATGTCATTACAGGAAGATGATGGAGAAACATTGTCTGCGGCATTCGAAAGGGAAGAGGAAAGGCCTATTGAGGTTAACACCTTTTAAAAATAACCTCTAAAAGTTGATGATAGCGTTGTACAATTTAAAACTGACATCTTCTTTCTCTCAAACAGGATGAAATCGAATCCAATGAGAGGCCATCCACTTCTAAATCACAGCTTACCTCTGTAAGATTCTCCCTGGAATTATAATGAAACGCTCTACTTGGCACTGTGAAATCCAATCTCATCTTTTGCATTCCTATAGCTTCCAGTCAAAGACTTATATAAAATCTATAAGCCTGCTAATAAAACAGTCTTACCCACTATGAATATGACGGTTTGAAACTAAAACTGTGATTCTGAAGAAAGTTTAAATGATATTGAAATTCCGTTAAGATATTATTGAAGATACAAGGGTGTCGATTTGTTAAATGCTATGAACGAAGATAAACGGTTGAAAATTGATTTAGTTACGTCTTAAACAGTTGAAGTACCATAGGACGGCTCTGCCATCCTCCCATGTTAAAAAAAAGTTAATACTTTAAAAGTAGAATATCTTAAAAAGTATAAAATATTTAAAAAATCTGAAAAGAAGCCAAGCTATTCTGAATATTTTAAAATTTGAATGGAGTCTCTAGGTGAAAAATGTAGGAAGAAAATAGGTCCCAAAGTTTGTAGAGAATAATAAAGAGAGAGAGAGAGAGAGAGAGAGAGAGAGAGAGAGAGAGAGAGAGAGAGAGAGAGAGAGAGAGAGAGAGAGAGAGAGAGAGAGAGAGAGAGAGAGAGAGAGAGAGAGACAATAGTTCTCTCAATTATGAAGAACAATAGTCGAGCACTGCATGCAGCACTCACCTAATACATTTTTAAAGGATGCTTTACAATGTGGGCAGGAACATAGAAGACAAAATAACTAAATCACTATAACACACGGAGACGAGCAGACAAACAAGATGGAGGGGGGGGTCACAGGCAGTAGTAACACACACACACACACACACACACACACACACACACACACACACACACACACACACACACACACACACACACACACACACACACACACACACACACACACACACACACACACACACACACACCTTTAATTCAGAGAAAAAAATAAAAAGAGGAAAAACAAGTGGCTCAGGAAGGATAGGCTGTCCTTTGAGTGCGAGTAACACAATCGTAGTAGTCTTTATTGATTTTTCAAAGACAACAATGGCGAACTAGATAGGGGCCGGGACATTTTAGTGCAGGAGTGGTGAAGGGGTAGAGGCTGACAAGTGACTCCAGCGTATCATTTACTAGTGAACATGTGATTATTGTTTGGGAAAACCATAACCATCCAGATCTCAAGTACATACAAGTACAGAGTCTGGCAAATCGGTTCTTGCATTTTCAATAACTGAAACGTATATATATTTTTTCATTTCAAGAAAGATGGTACAAGCAATACCGACGGCTTCACTAGCGGCTGCACTAACAACTTCACTAGGGGCCTCACTAGCGGCTTCACTTGGGGCCTCACTAGCGGCTTCACTAACAACTTCACTAGCGGCCTCACTATCAACTTAACTAGCGGCTTCACTAGGGGTCTCACTCGGGACCTCCCTAGCGGCTTCACTAACAACTTCACTAGCGGCTTCACTAACAACTTCACTAGCGGCTTCACTAGCGGCCTAATTAGTAGTGTTTAGATTCTTTGCCCGAGCCCGACCCAACCTGGGTCGGGCTGATATTTCCTACCACTATCCTCGGGCCGGTTCGGCCGGGCTTTTGATCGAGCGTTTTTATTTTTTATCATTGCTTTATTGGCCTAATCTGAGGAGAAATCTATGCCATAAACAGAAATATTATAGGCCTCTATTACACGGGTCTTCTCAATGCCGTGGAACGCTCCGTTCACTGGCATGGGTAGTAGTCCGGTAACTTGTCAACCCCAGCGTCTTCCGTTGCTAAGCGACGTCACCGTCTTTGCAGACAAATTATTACTCTGCTGATCAACACTACGAATGCTGGTAACGAATAATTTGTAAAAAGACACACCATGTGAAGTTATTTTTTCGTTTTGGCAAGTAGCCGTGTAATAAGCGGGATGATGAATAGAACGTCGCCGGTCATTATCGAAAATAAGCCCCTTCAGGGCGAAGCAAGACACCTTCGCTGGGCGTCGGTGTACTGTTCGCCCTGCCGGGGCGTATTTCCCCGATAATGACCGGCATTCTATACATTATCCCTTACATATATATATTTAGCAGAGTAGGCCTAGTAACAAATGTGTACAAAGTTAGACATGTATTAAAAAAAAAATTGGGTTAAAATCGGGCTCGGGCTCATAATAACAGTTAATGCGTCGGGTCGGGCCGGGCTCGGACGGAACGTGCACGGGCTCGGGCCGGGTCGGGCTTGATTTTCTGGGCCCGATCTAAGCTCTACTAACTAGGGGCTTTACTTAACCTGGCTATTGCCAGACGAAGATCAATAATAGATTGCACGTTGGTCTGGGGTGGCTGCTGTCATTTTCTTCAGCACAAGAGGCGTGATCAACGAGCCTAGTTCAACTGACTCTGTACGCAATTTTGCCCCTGCAAAAATGTATCGGGAGCAGAAAAATAAGGTATTGCTCTTCTCCAGACCCTTCTGCAGGGCGAATTGAAAGTCCCGGCAGAACGGGCTGGGGGTAACCAGTCTTGGCTTCACTAACAAACTCACTAGGGGCTTCACTACGGCCTTCACTAGCGGCCACACTAACAACTTCACTAGCGGCCTAACTAGGAGCTTCACTAACAACTTCCCTAGGGGCTTCACTAAGAACTGCACTAGCAGCTTCACTAACAACTTAACTATCGGCTTCACTAGCGGCCTCACTAGCGGCTTCACTAACAACTTAACTAGCGGCTTCACTAGCAACTTCACTAGCGGCCTCACTAGCAACTTCACTAGAGGCTTCATTAACAAATTCACTAGGGGCTCTTTCACACCAAAATTGTACCGGGGGCGAACGCGGATTACGTAGGCGTTAAAATTTTCGCCCCCGGTACAATTTTGCTGTGACAGCTCCACTAGCGGCTTCACTAGGGGCTTCACTAGCGGCTTCACTAGGGGCTTCACTAGGGGCTTCACTAGCGGCTTCACTGGGGGCTTCACTAGCGGCTTCACTAGGGGCTACACTAGGGGCTTCACTAGGGGCTTCACTAGCCCTTGAGTCGTCTTAATCATCAATACAGTAGGTGTGTCTATGTGTTCCAGAATAGGCACAGACACATTCCAGAATCTGGTACTTTAGGCTCCTGACTGTTCCTCCCACAGCGATACTTTTGAGTTGGATCTCCTGATGAAAGGTGAAAGGTGAAAAAATGTTTCAGGCTGTTCTTTTAGGTTCAGGCAAATATCAAATATTTGTTTAATGAAGCTACACAATCTAAAACATGTGGAAATGGGGAAAAGCTGCACTCAAGAGAAATATTAGAGTTGTGTACTTGAGACTGAATGGATTATTCGTAACAGTACAAACACACAAACATTTAATAATGTAAAATAGTTTCAAAAAGTTTGAGATAATATATGAAATAGATACACAAAAGTGATGCTGTTTGACCCTAGGCCCAGCAGTGTCACGCTCTCTATCTCTTCATAGCATGGTCCCCCTCGCCTGGGCCCCATAGCCTGTACCCCCTAGCCTGGGCCTCCTAGCCTGGTCCCAGGCTAGCGAGCCTGTTTGGCCCCGTTCCTCTGTGTCGGGCTCTGTGTATTCCACCCCACTTGCTTGGTCGACACACCTGCAGGTCAACCTTTTTCTACAGTATTTCACCCCTGGTCATCCTGAGCCTTCAAGCTCGCTCTCGGCCGCTTAGCAGCATTTCATTCTCATTATCTCACGCACAGTGGCGGTGGGTCAATAGAGGGCGCTAGGGCGCCGCCCCTCCGTGAAATATTCACTTGAATATATCTGCCAACTATTAATCAACTATTATCAATAGAAAATAAATCAACAAAAATCCATAGCGTTTATCCTCGTTTAATTGTGTGATATACTTGTCACTGCCAGCAACCATTTAAATGCGTCTGAACGTCAATGATTTGGGCTAGGCTAGTTATTGGTCATTCAAAATAAAGCCCTCCTCCAAGTCAGGGGTGCCGGCCACGTTGAAGTCAATGTAAGCTCGCTAACTTTTTGCTGTCTATCAAGCAGAGACAGCTTTTCATTGGCGCAAGAAAATTCGCCCTTTGGTCGCACAAGTGTGCACCCCAGGCCAATGGTATCGATTTTCTTTTTTGCTATCACCACATGATTGGACAATTCAGCGAATCAATCAAATAGGCTACCTCCCTCAGCAGCATTCGCACAACACAACTACATGTAGAGAAGAGATAGATCGCTAACTAGCAGAGAGTTGTAAGCACTCCACCCTTTACATTGGAGGAATTGGACTCCCTAAGCAATGTTACATATTATATTGCCTGCCCTGTCTCCCTGCCTGCACTGTCTCCCTGCCTGCACTGTCTCCCTGCCTGCACTGTCTCCCTGCCTGCCCTGTCTACCTCCCTGACTGCCACCCTGCCCTGTCTCCCTCCCTGCCAGTCCTGTCTACCTCCTTGTCTACCTCCCTGCCTGCCCTGTCTACCTCCCTGCCCTGTCTCCCTGACTGCCCTGTCTACCTCCCTGACTGCCCTGTCTACCTCCCTCACTGCCCTACACACCTGTCTTCCTGTCTCCCTTGCCATTCTGTTCCCATTTATTCCTTCATTAAATCTGGTTTCTTATATATACAGACGTGCCGCATTCTGATCGTAAAAAGGATTACGATAAGTATTAGTATGGTAAGTAGTAGATGTAGTGTAAGCATGAAAAGTAGTATTGGTATGATAACAGTAGTAGCAGTAGAATGTAGGTGAAGTAGTATAATAGGCCTATTTATCTAGTATTAGTATGATGTAGTATTGGTATGAGTAGTATTGGTTTGATACAGTTTGAGTTAAATACATGGAATTGGTATGATAAATATTAGTAGGACACAGTATTAATATTATACCTAGTAGTGTAGGTATAATAACAAGTATTAGTATTAGACGGTGTTGATACTATACCTAGTAGTGTAGGTATGATAAGTAGTATTAGTATGACACAGTATTAATATTATACCTTGTAGTGTAGGTATAATAACAAGTATTAGTATTAGACGGTATTGATACTGTACCTAGTAGTGTAGGTATGATAAGTAGCATTAGTATGACACAGTATTAATACTATACCTGGTAGTGTAGGTATGATAAGAAGCATTAGTATGAGACATTATTCATCATTGTCTGAGTCTGAGTCTGTCTCCACCAGATGTTCTTAGGCGTTTCCCCTTGATTCAAAGAACCTGTCAGTCCCATCTGGATCAATTCATTCCCCTCAACTGAGCTTCTTTGTGTATCTTCCCACCTGCACCTCATTCCACCACCAGTCTCCCCCTATATACACTCCGGTTCACATCCTTTCTTTCCTTGAGGGGTCATTTTTTCAATTATATTAACATTTAGCTCCTACCGGAAGCAGACAACCTTGTATTATGAAACTTGTTCTCTAAAAACTGCAACTCAGACTACTATAAGTTTGACACGGTCAAACTCACGAGGTAGACCCATGGATGTGTCGATCCCTTCAAATATGTCAGTTAATTCATGATTTTAATAATGGCATAAAAGACGAGTCTGGAGAGTCTCCTTTGGGTCCCTTTGTAATATAAACAAGGTCGCCAAACACAACCGCCCGATGCAAAGCAAGCATTTGCCAATCGTTAATAATTTTAGTGCCAGTGAAACAAGAACTAGTGTAACAGTTTAAGCTTAACATAGTGTTTCTAGGTCAATATTGAGGTTGTAGGACCGATGATGTTTAAACTTTTAAGATTTGTTTTAGCCAGCTTGGGCTAGAGCAGGGGGGTGTCATCACGCTCTTAGCAGGGCTCAATGAGACAAAATGAAAATATATGAGGAAAGTAGAAAACTACAACTGCTGAATATCAAAAGGTTTAAATTCATAAGAATAATGATTAAAAAGTGATGAATTGTTAAATGTTTGAATAAAGTTTAGGGCTGCAACTAACGATTATTTTAATAATCGATTAATCTGTTGATTATTTTTCCGATTAATCGATGAATCGGATAAAAAAAAAAAAAGAAAGAAATTGGAATTGCCGCATCTTTATTCAAAAACTGAACATTACTTCAAATTCACAGTGCAGACTGAAATGTAAAAACACCAGGTTATTGCTCCAACGTCCCGGAACTATTAAAAGTAATATTAAATAATAAAAAGATTAAAAAAACATAACTGGGATAACACAAAAAAGAAACATACAATGTATGATATACTTTTATATGTATATAAGGGATGTCCATGGTTAACCGGTCAAACCTATTGATACCATTTTCGAGACTCCTTGAAATAGAACTTGTAATATTGCTTTAATTGCTGATAAGATGATGATAGTTCAAGATAGGACATTAAACAGGTCATAATTAATTCTATCTTTACTATCTATTTTATATTACTGGGAAAACAAGTCTTCACCAAAACCTCCATTTTTTTTTTTTTTACTGCTGCATTTGAACGCATCAATCGTATTTCTGAGCCGACCTGAACACATCACATTTGACACTGTTTGTGACCATTGGTTAGTTTTTTTTTTTTAAGCAAACTATCTCTATATCCTGCCGATTTTAACATGGATTTAAAAACGGCATTACTATTTTTAACTGACTTTCTACACCGTCCGGTTGTGTGATTAATACCGCTGCTTTGAATGACTGTTGATGCACGCGGTGCCGACTCCGAGCCCGTCTGCACAACGTCTGCAGCAGCAGCAGCTGACAGAATTTTCGGTTGGACTACTAGACGGATACTGTATTGAAGGAGTTTTTTTTAACCCAAAGACAGTGAAGGTACAACACTTTTATGTAGGCCTACAGTCCAGTTTTAAGATATGACAAATACAAGCTGTGGTCGCTCACACTGAAGCTCGCTGTGGGCGTGCATGAACCGTGAACCAACCTGTCGGCGGCTGGCTGTAAACAGTGCTGCGCCTATGAGTAACTTATTAATCGCGCGACGCAACGAATCGACGACCAAATTCGTTGCCAACGCATTTAGTAATCGATTTTTATCGATTTTATCGATTAGTTGTTGCAGCCCTAATAAAGTTTAAAATTAGGAAGTCTGAAGTAGTTGGAGTTTCAGAGAATGGGGCTTATTAACTATCAAAGATCATAATATAATATTTATAAATAAATAAAAAACGTGATTCCTAACAAATATTTCAATATTGGAAAAGAGACTCAAGGTGAAAAACGAAGAAGGAATAAGCCTAAGAATATAGACGGTTTGCCATGCGTGTGTGGGGAGAGGCATTCCCACCTGAAGGTCGTCCTGCAGCTCCCTGATCTGCCTCCTCCTGTACCGTTGCTTCTCCTCTGCTGCCCGCAGCTGCTCCTCCAGCCTGCTCTTCTCCTCCTGCTCCGGGCCTGGAACACACCCCAACCTATTGGGTCTACACCACCTCACTGGCTCTACAACTAGGCCTGTCACGATAACAAATTTTTCTGGGCGATTAATTGCCCCAGAAATTATTGAGATAAGCGATAATATTGCAGTTTTTCAACTAATATAATGATAAAGTACACCATTCCGAAGATCAATAAACTTTTATTTTTAAAGAACACTGGGACTGGACGTCTGGAAGACATTTAAAATATCCAGAATAAATTAACAAAACAACCAAAAACAATCTATTATTAACAAAAAATGCTCTTGAATAAAAACGAAACACCACCAAAAACAATAAATAAAATTGAAACACTAAATAAAAAGGATGTAAACGCGATTGCGCTTCAAAAAATAATAAACACGCACCAGGGCTCCGCCTCCCACACAGACCATGCAACAAGTGACTGACACTTGACGAGGGGGTTTATTCGTTGTGCCCTGTTATTATGAGCCGGAGTCCGATTTCAACCCGACATTTGTTACTTAGTACCCTGCTAAATATATATAATATATATAAATTAGAGCCCGACCGATATAGGATTTTTAAGGCCGATACCGATACGAATATTTTGTGATTAAAAAATCCGATATGCCGATATATCGGCCGATATATATAAAAAAAAAAAATCCAGAAACGCGCAACAAAACAGATTTCCCTAACATTGGTTATTTGTAGTTATCCTTTAAATCCTTTTCACTCTCAACTAACACGTAACAACAGCAAAACTGGACATGGTAGTCATGAATTAAGTCATGCTTATCGACTTTAGAGAATTGATGGGGATGTTCTTTTAATTGTTATTCAAGCAATGTAGGCCTATGTCTTGTGACAGTTGCCAACTTACCATGAACACACTTGCACACATGAGCTGTGTTGGAAATCATTCCCTGTTCACTCCCTCACTATTCCCTATATAGTGTTTATGATATAGTGCACTATATAGGGAACGAACAAACGAGAATTCGGACACTACGCTGAACATTTCTAAGCGTCATTTGCGTCAGTAAATGCGCCGGGTATTTGTGTGACGCAGACAGATGCTCCCACATCATGTAAACAAACCGGGCAATCCCGAGGAAAGCTGGAGCTTGTATTGATGTTGAATGCAACATTTCCTTGATCAAGTTTTTTTTATTAATTTTGACTTGAATTACATTTTCTATGTTAACTCCCAATTAAATTGTTGACATCTCTAAACGAAAGCCGGAGACTCCATCATTAAATGTATTAGTTTTCGCGGTTATTCAGCTTCTTCTTCTCCTCCGGAAGAACACTACCGCATTGCATTGTGGTATACGGACAAGTAACAAGTAGGGAACATCGTATGTACACTCAAATTTTAGTGCATGAAATTAACCACTGAGAATTCGAACACCACTGCAAAATGGCGAGCACCCTATATAGTGCACTATATCCGTGATAGGGAATGATTTCGAACACAGCTATGAACAACACCGATGATCTCCGTCGATCTCCGTCATTCACTCTGCCTGAATCAGCGGGTTTGGGGCGTTAGAGCGCCCTCTGGTGGACTTTTTTTTTTAAATATTCATTTATCGGCCATTATAATGCCGATACCGAATAGTTTGAAAAATGCCTAATATCGGCCGATAATATCGGCCTGCCGATATATCGGTCGGGCTCTAATATAAATATATATAATGCATGTGATGATGAGTCCTTAGCCCAAGTGAAGGAGTTCAAGAACCTCGGGGTCTTGTTCGCGAGTGAGGGTACTATGGAGCGTGAGATTGGCCGGAGAATCTGAGAATCGGAGCAGCGGGGGCGGTATTGCGTTCGCTTTACCGCACCGTTGTTACTAAAAGAGAGCTGAGCCGCAAGGCAAAGCTCTCGATCTACCGGTCGATCTTCGTTCCTATCCTCACCTATGGTCATGAGGGTTGGGTGATGACCAAAGGACGAGATCGCGGGTACAAGCGGCCGAGATGAGTTTTCTCAGAAGGGTGGCTGGCGTCTCCCTTAGGGATAGGGTGAGAAGCTCAGCCATCCGTGAGGAACTCGGATTAGAGCCGCTGCTCCTTTACTTAGAAAGGAGTCAGCTGAGGTGGTTCGGGCATCTGGCAAGGATGCCCACTGGGCGCCTCCCTTGGGAGGTGTTTCAGGCACGTCCAGTGGGGAGGAGACCTCGGGGAAGACCCAGGACTAGGTGGAGAGATTATATCTCTGGCCTGGGAACGCCTCGGGATCCCCCCGTCAGAGCTGGTCAATGTGGCCCGGGAAAGGGAAGTCTGGGCCCCCTGCTTGAGCTGCTCCCCCCGCGACCCGACCCCGGATAAGCGGATGACGATGAGATGAGATGATATATAATGCATGGAACGCCGGTCATTATCGGGAAAATAAGCCCCGACAGGGCGAACAGGCGACCGACGCGCAGCGGAGGTGTCTTGCTTCGCCCTGAATGACCGGCGACGTTCTATACATTATCCCGCTTATTACAAGGCTATTGCCAAGACGAAAAAATAACTTCACATGGTGTGTCTTTTTACAATTTATTCGTTAGAGAAATAGTCCGCCAAAGACGTTGACGTTGCTTAACAACCGAAGACGCTGGGGTTGACAAGTTACCGGACTACTACCCATGCAAGTGAACGGAGCGTTCCACGGCATTCAGAAGACCCGTGTAATAAAGGCCTATAATATTTCTGTTTATGGCATAGATTTCTTTTCAGATTAGGCCAATAAAGCAATGATTTAAAAAAAAGAGTGCGAATGGAAATTATTGCGGCTGGCAAAAAATTATCGCTCATTTTAATTTATCGCGCAATTTATTGATTTATTGCATATCGCGACAGGCCTATCTACAACACCTCGCTGGCTCTACACCACACCCCACTGGCTCTACACCAAACCTCACTGGCTCTACAACACCACCTCACTGGCTCTACAACACCACCTCACTGGCTCTACACCGACTCACTGGCTCTACACCCCACCTCACTGGCTCTACACCACACCTAACTGGGACTACACTAGGGCTTTGACTCCGAACTTCGTTATTCAAATATAATTTGAATATCAAAAAATAAATAAATATTTTAACGAATATTAGGCAGCCCTCCTCCTCATCGTCATCCGCTTATCCGGGGTCGGGTCGCGGGGGGAGCAGCTCAAGCAGGGGGCCCCAGACTTCCCTTTCCCGGGCCACATTGACCAGCTCTGACGGGGGGATCCCGAGGCGTTCCCAGGCCAGTGTTGAGATATAATCTCTCCACCTAGTCCTGGGTCTTCCCCGAGGTCTCCTCCCCACTGGACGTGCCTGAAACACCTCCCAAGGAAGGCGCCCAGTGGGCATCCTTACCAGATGCCCGAACCACCTCAGCTGACTCCTTTCTAAGTAAAGGAGCAGCGGCTCTAATCCGAGTTCCTCACGGATGGCTGAGCTTCTCACCCTATCCCTAAGGGAGACGCCAGCCACCCTTCTGAGAAAACTCATCTCGGCCGCTTGTACCCGCGATCTCGTCCTTTCGGTCATCACCCAGCCCTCATGACCATAGGTGAGGATAGGAACGAAGATCGACCGGTAGATCGAGAGCTTTGCCTTGCGGCTCAGCTCTCTTTTCGTTACATATTAGGCAGCCCTTAATATTCAAACCTTTTATGGGCATTATTTTTTGGATACGACTTTGCTTAAACGTTGTTTTCAATTCAGATGCCGAGGCTTTTTCACACCTGGTGAAGTTGTCAATCGCAAGCTCATTAGCAAGGCTATTATTGGTCATCTGGGCTCCTGTAGGTGGCTGCGCCCTGGTTTGTGCAAATTTTGTATAGCAAAACAATGGCCGCGTCAACACCGACAACAGCCCCCGAGGAGGAGATCGAAAATTACACTCCTGACCCTTTCAAAAGCAAAGTGTCTCGCTACTTTGGGGAAAATATTGGGGAAAATAACAAGTAAGGATAAAGTAATATGTAGAATATATAGAACCAAACTCTCATACAAAGGGACAACCACCAATTTGAGAGCCCACCTGTCTACACTTTATCCCGGCAAGCTGCGGTCAACGTCAATTTGACGTTGACTGATACACTGCCCTCTTGTGGAAAAAACATATACAACTTAAGTTTTATACCATATAGGTCTTACTGAAGGCATTTAATGGTAAAAATATTATTAATAAATATTCGAATATATTTTTATATTAATATTAATGAACAAACAAACTTCGAATATTATTTTTCGGCAAAAGTCAAAGCCCTAGACTACACCCCACCTCACTGGGTCTTCACCACATCTCACTGGGTCTGCTCTACACCACATCTCACTGGGTCTACACTACATTTCACTGGTTCTACACCACATCTGACTGGTTCTACAGGAAATCTTCTGTCAATCTAAGGCTGTGGAAACATGGATACGTTTCGAAAGGTGTGTGCTGACGGGAAAACACTTTTTTATAAGGAATCATCCGGTAGTAGGGTGGACATGCAGGTGACCACACCCCACCGGGCACCGAAACAGATGGAAGGTAACTAAATCTAAGCCCTGACGCAGTAGCTGATGATCAACCATCCTAACTCACCGGACTCGAACACTCTGTGGAAGGACTTGCGGTAGGACGAGTTGCAGTTGTTGACCAGCTGGATGGTGTTGTCCAGCGCTGGGATCTCGGTCTCCATCTTGCGGATCTTGGCGTCCAGGTCGTCCCCCTTCCGCCGGAGCCCCTCCTTCTCCTGGGCTGCCTGGGGGGAGGGGTAAACTGAATCGACTTCTCTGATGCTGGTTCATATAGTGCAGGTTCAGGTACTGGAAATATGCTTTAGGTAGTATAAGAATATAAGTAACCAGAATTGGTTATACGTCTGTAGTTGTTAGTTTACGAATCACAATGTCTACGATTATGAATCAAAGTATATAAATCTCCATCTCTAGTCTAATACCTTAATGTATCCATGTTTAGTTATGGTAAGGGTTATGTTCAGATGTTATAATGCCTCAAATTAACCATTTGAGAGGGTTACAGATTCCTGAGGCTGTGAAGGTCTAGGTCTTGGTTAAAGCAATGCACCATTGGCATAAGCAACGGGGAATGTCCATCTAGTGGCAGCCGCTCACGTACCGCCAGAGAACCAAACTCTGGTTTGATGAGGTTGTGCAGCTAAAACCCTGACCTTTATGATGTAGTAAGCCTGTGATTTGTCCTCCTCTCCTTCGGGTGTCACCATGGAGATGGTCAAGACCTCATAGCACTTCTTCATCATGTCGACCTTGGACAGCCTCTGGTTCACCTCCACACTGACACACAATCAGAGACACAGAATTATGTTCTGACAACAAGGGACTCATTACTGCCACGTCTGTGTGGAGTTTGTGATATGATGGCTGGTTACAGCAGCCTCACCTGGCCAAGTCAGACTGATTGAAGTCTGGGGCTGGGTGAGGCTGCACAACTGTTGTGCATTGAGTAATCAATGTGCAAAGGTTAAACCAGCCATCACCACACACATACACAGGGAGCTCTCCTACATGGCAGCATGAATCACCATCTCATGCATCATTGTCAATCAAACTCTACAAACTCTAAACCATCTTAAGCACCACCCTACGCCCTTGTGTCTGGAGGAGCCCAGTAATAGTCACCTAGGCAGTGTATCATGGTCAATGCTACAGTCTGTTTAAAATAACAACCAATAATAGGATGTCACCAAGGGTAATAGTGTCCTTGTTCTCACCTGAGCTCCTGTCTCTCCTTCTGGGCGATATTCATCTCCTTGGCCAGCATCTGGCGGTGGACTCTGATCTCCTCCTCCCGCTCCTTCATGGCCGTCTGCAGCTGCAGCCTCCTCTTCTCCCTGGACAGCACGCCATCCGCTCTGTTGTACAGCAGGTCCCTCAGGCGCCGCAGCGCAAGCTTCACCATGTTCTCCTCCACCATGGTGTCCTGGCCCAGAGGGAGGATCCTTCCCCTTAAGTTAATTTCCTTTTTGCCGTTGTTGGGGGACGTTAGGAACGGACCTCCAACGTGCACCGACCTTCCATCATACGTGTTTTTTTTGTTGTTGTAACAATTGGATTGGATTGCTCGTTCAGTGACCAGTTGTCACCTCCATCTCAGCAATGTGGTGCTTTCGGTTTAGTTTTAGGTTGTGCTATTTTCTAATAAATGTATTATCCTTTAAACATGTTACTTGTAAGTTAAGTTCTTGATCGGGTAAGCAGGTGGGCTCACCTGCTTGGTCGTCCTGAGCTTCTTCAGCTCCTTGTCCGAGGTGTCGTTGAACAGTTGCAGCTCCTCCATCTTGGTTGTCATCTCTCGGTTCTCTGCTCCAGTTCTCTCTGCCTCCTTCCTCACACAGCGGATGTCGTCCTGACAGCAACACAATAATAACGGCTACAGCCATCAACCCTCATGGATTTTTTTTTATTTCTAAATTATTCACTGATCTTCAATTTAATAATAATGTCCATCAATTGGAAAAGGTATATGGGTCTTGTTTTTTTAAAGCACGTTCACTGAATAATCTATTTTAAACAATTCAAAGTATGTAAAATAAACAAATGATGTATCAAAGTACAAAAAACAATTGTTTCCAACGATGTTAAAATTAAGAGAATTTGTAGTTGTATTCTGTCTGAATCACGTCAGATACCAGTCCGAAACAACTGACGACGTCATCAATCTACGTCTTTCGATATTGTTTTGATTACGCAATCAAAGTAGCAGCATTAGTCGTGCTTTTCAAGCGCTGGTGATAGACGTCCTCTGCCACTCTGGAGGACCAGTGGAGGGTGGGAGGGCTTGTAGGACAGAAAAGGACCTGTAGCTCCTTGAGCTGGATGCTGAGCAGCTGGGCGGTCCGGGTCCTCTGCTCCAGGGCACTGGTCAGCTGGGCCGTCTCCTGCTCCAGTGCCTGCTTCTCCTCTGTGTTGACCTCCCCCAGCAGACGGGCCACCTTGCTCTCCAGCTGCTGGATCTGGATGTTCTGGGGAAAGGGGGAGCAGAGAAGGAGGTTTACTTTCTAGAACCGATGAATTGCTGTTATTTCCCAAGCGCCTTGGGTTATGATGAAGGAAGATGAACTGACTTGTATATTGTGTATTAAAATGTTATGGAGGCATGATAGTCTGGTGGCTAGGGGATTGGACTCCCAGGCAGAAGATACAGAAGATACTCCATCCCCATTATCCACAGTCTACCTGTAGACAACCGTAGGAACAATTTCCTAAACCCCAACCTGATCATTTAATGAGAGCATCACAATCTGAAACTGAAAATCAGATAATGTATTTGTGAAAGCACAATTTGTAACTCAACTCTGTGCAGGCGTCTCCCTTCTCAATTCATTCTGAGTCCCATTTGATAAAAGCATGTTTGTCATCAATAACAATAATGTTTCCCCAGAGATATACAGCATGTCTGTACCTGGTTGTAAATTATCTCCTGCTGTTTGAGGAGGTTCTGGTCCAGCTTGCCCATGTGTCCTTTGAGGCTGGCCAGGGCTGCCTTGCTCCCCAGTATCTGGGCTGTCAGGTCCTTCTCCTTGCTCCTGAGTGCCTGCAGATTCTGCCTCTGGCCAAACAGCGCCTCGCGGTGGTGCTGCAGCTGCATGTCCAGCTCCTAGCGTATATCAGAGACCAGAAAAAATTGAAGAATTTAAATATCTAGGCCTCTGGCTTGATTCTCAGCTATCCTTTAAACCTCATATTAATTCAATCACCAAGAAATTATTTGGTTGTCTGAAATCACTTTATGGTTCCGTTGACTGCTTCTCACAAGAAGTCCAGATAAGAATTGCAATTAATATTCCCAATATTGGACGATGCTGATCTATGGTAACACCTTTGAAAGAAGTCGTCTTAATGTGTTATATAATAGTCTTTGTAGTTTTGTGCTCAGGTGTCCTTATAGAACCCATCACTGCCTAATGAATGAGTCCCTGAACTGGCCTGCCCCTAAGTCCAGAAGGCAATTCCATTGGTCAATACTTACCTTCAAATGTATTTATTTCAATTTCCCTTCATATTTGAAACAACTCTTAATCTCTTTTACTTCTCAATACAGCCGACGGCACATGGACCACCTGTTTCTAGTTACACCTAGAATCAGCAAAGGAATTAGTCGTCGGGCATTCAAATTCAAAGCTCCATCAGATTGGAACAACCTTCCTTCCTCACTTAGGTCTATCACTTCTTTCCATTTCTTCAAATCATCTTTAGTTACGCATTATAAAACATCCTGCTCTTGTTTCTGATCTATCTTAAATTTTCTCTCTAGGACTCATTCTTCACATACCTGCTTTCCTTTTGTCCACTATACTCTATGTATGCATGTATCTGGGTACAAATATGTACTGTATACTTTACTTGGGCATGCAAAGAAAATGTATTCAATGTATGTAATGTATGTTAATGTATTTGATCGTACTATGTTGAGATGGGGGAATAGCTTTGGTGGGCATTGTTGGTGTGTGCGTGGGTGTGTGAGTATGCGTGTGTGTTTGTCCTTGTCCTGATTTATGTTTAGTACTTACTCTTTACTATCTTTGTATTATTTGTCATTGTTGCAAGGACCCCCTCGAAAATGAGATGGTACATCTCAAGGGGCTATCCTTGAAATAAAGAATAAATAAACATCTCCCACTCAAGTCTTTATTGCCCACGCGATAGATCAAATAATTGGACGTGGTTGAGGTTCACACCATAAACATTTGAACGTAACGATAGACAATCTAAGGACAATGCATCATTCCATGATCAATGTACAACCGGCGAAAACGCTTGCTGTGCGCAGTGGTGCCACAAGCCATAGTGTCTGCCTTGTCTTGTCTGCGTTAACTGAAACTGCTGTTTCAACTGAAACTGCTTTGACAAGAGTAAATGATATCCTTCTTGCTTTGGATACAAATGCGAGCTTCGCTGGCTTGATTTTTACCTCACAGATAGAACACAATTTGTGCTCTATGAGGTTTCGGAATCGAAGCACTGCAAACTACACTTTGGTGTCCCACCACAAGGGTCGGTCCTTGGTCCATTGCGTTTTGCAATGGACATTATTCCCTTGGGCGACGTTATCCGCAGCTTCGGAATTGGCTTCAACTATGCGGATGACACCCAACTCTTTATTCCTGTAGAACAGTGGTTCTCAACCATTTATGACCAAACGCCCCCCTGACCTTACCCTGATCCTCTGGCAGCCACCCCCCCCCCAAAAGAAATAATTAATAAACTCACACCACATTGCTTAGACCTATGAGCCTGTTTTATTATAAAGCAGATTTAGCCCACTGTTATAAGCAATAGGAGGCTGGATAAGAATCGAACATGACCACGTCAGCATTGTAATGTAGTTTTTTTAAATCAAAAGGAACATTAAATGTACGCTACAAGACGTGTAACTTTAGCATGGACAAAAATCATGTTCACAACACGTGAACAACATATGAACATCACCTGAATAATCAAGTGAAAAACAGTTCACTATCAAACCAATCAAGAAACAGATCGCCAGACTTAGCCATTAATAAAGCGATATTGTAAGACGCCTTCATGATGTTGGTTGTCGGATCTTTCGATGCCTTGTCAGGATGATTTTTAAATAAATGTTCCTGTAACCGTGAAGATTTCATGGCCTCATTAGAGAAAAAGTGATCGCAGAGCAGGCACATCTTGGACATGAATGCATGTCCAACTTAGACCTGTTGGTGGCGCTAGAGCTGATGAGCTAGCGACCTCAAATTTGCTTCATGGGCTAATGGGACTGTCCTGAACCAGTGTGCCAAATTTCACAACTTTTCACCAGGCGTTCTATGGGCTGCCATAGACTCTCATGGCAGGTAAATAATAATAATAGGAATTCATACCAAAACAATAGGTTGTCTTGCAGCTTCGCTGTTTGACACCCAAAAATCTCACGTTCCCAGCGCCCCCCCCTAGGTTGTGCAAACGCCCCCCAGGGGGCAGGACCGCCCGCGATGAGAACCATGCTGTAGAATCAGGGGACTCAGCCCAGATCCAGAAGGTTGAGTCCTGTCTAGCTGCAATGAAGAGTTAGATGTCACAGAACTTCCTTCAGCTTAATACTGGGAAGACAGAGCTGATAATTATGGGCTCAAAATGGATCAAGAGAATTTGAGACAGTCCCACTGTGTGTGGATGGCTTGGCCATCCAGCAGAGTGCATGTGTCAGAAATCTTGGTGTCCTGCTTGACCCTCTGCAGTGCTTTGACCATGTTAGGAGTATAACTAAAATAGCATTTTTCAGTCTGAGAGATATTGCAAAAATCAGACCAATGTTATCTGCAGCAGATGCAGAGCCACTGATTCACGCATCTATATCATCAAGACAGGATTATTGTAATTCAGTGTTCTTGGGTCAACCTAAATCAACCACGAGAAGTTTACAGCTTGTACAGAAGTCTGCAGCTAGACTAATGACTAGAAAAATAATGTTTGATCATATTTCCCCTATTCTCGCCTCTCTGCACTGGTTACGAATAACTGCTAGGGCGGATTTTAAGGTGCTACTGCTAACCTTTAAAGCCTTGCATGGATTAGCTCCATCATATCTGAAGGACCTCATCATTCCTTATAGTCCTTCTCGGCCCCAACGGTCTTCGGGAGCTGGCCTTCTTTCGTTACCAAAGGTTAAAAGAAATCGGCTGGACAGAGTGCATTCGCCTATCAAGCGCCGTACCTATGGAATAGTCTGCCACCTGTAATCGGGGAAGCTGTTTAGCTATTTAAAGCAAAGCTAAAAACGAACCTCTAGAGCCTTTCATTTTAAACATTGGGGTGCGAAAAAGATACTGATGCGATGTGAAGATCGATGCGTGTTTGTTTGTGCTTTTGTTTGTGTAGTTACTAAATTAGTAGCGCTATTCATTTCCACTATGCAATTTTCCCTTCTAATTCACTATACTGTCCGTTCTAGCATGTTTCGGTGACTGCGTCTGGATGCCTGGACTCTCCTCTTGCTTAACCGGCCAGCACCCCATCATCAATTTAATATTTTTACATACAGGCAAACATACTTTTGCCTGTATGTATGTATGTCAATTATGGCACCCACTAGACTCCTGACCAACCCAACTCAAGATTTCATCCTTGCTGATAAGGGAGTTTTTTCTTGCCCTTGTGGGGGCTTGGGTTAGCCTGGCACCGCCCACCTATCTACTTCCGCTCAATTTTCATTTCACTTCAGTACTAGGTCTGGGTCTGCTTAATATGAATGCGTTCCATGGAAACCAGATTTCTGGCGGTCCAATCAGCTAACAGAGGGAGTGGCTGAGAACGATGACGTCTAGGTCGCGCGCCAGTTTCAGTTGTCAGAGGAAGACAATGGAGAAGGATACGAGAGAAGCTATTCGGTCTGTTGTGGGATCGCTGCCGAAGATTGATCAATTAAAGCCGGAGCAAGAACAAGCTTTGCTAAGTTTGGTTGGTGGCCATGATGTTGTGGCGCTTCTCCCCACCGGGTTCAGGAAAAGTTGATTTCCCAGCTGGCTCCGTTAGTGGGCAAGGAGTTAGCTAAGGCGAATGCTAGCAATGCTAACCCGATAGTTGTTGTCGTCTCCCCTCTTTTTGCACTTATGGATGACCAAGTGAAGGAGATTTTAATTATCATCAGTGATGTTTTTGGGGATATTGATGGGGATCTGCAATATGATTCAGAGAAGTATTTAACTGACCCAGATATCTATTACAGTAACTACTTTGACAATGTAGATGATGATGTTGAAGATGCACTCATGAGCCGTGTCAGTAGCTCTGAGTCTGAACAGTAAATTTGGTGATGCTTAACACTTAAACCCTCTGTGTACTTCTGCAGGATCATGGTTGGTGTCAGTTGTACATATTTTGTAAATGTGTTTGTAATTTGTGCAATTTGACAAAACTGCACATGCACCTGCTAAATAAAAGAACATTATCTGTCCTTACTATCGAAATATTAATTTAGAATGTACAATTGTTCCTTGAACTCTTAAATCAGATAAACAAAACCTGCAGCTATCGTTCAGAGACATCTTCACGCTACATCTTGTTTTGTTTGTGTACAGTCTGCGCGTGCGCTCAACGTGGCTTCCGGACGGTCCCGTCGAATGACATACGTCATGACCAGTGGCGGCTGGTGGTTTTTAAAGTGAGGGAGGAAGGACTGCGCGCTTCGTTGCAATTGGCCTGTTTGCACTGTTGGTGTATGGTGGCATAAGAATGTGAGACTCAAGTTGTTTCAGTTTGTTTTGGTGAACTACAAAATAGTATGGAGGGATAGTTATGTGAATAAAATTGATACAAAGCCACCAGTGGCATCACTGTAATTTGAAAGCTGGTGGGAAGCATGTCTTTGAAATGGACTCCAAGGGCAGAAGGAAAGGATGCAAAGCCCATTAGTCAAATCAGGCCTACTCTTGATATGTACAAGTAAATAAAAAAACCTGGGCCAATTTTTGCCCTCAATAAGAGAAGTTATTGGTTGTTATTTCCCTATGTTTATTTTCAGTTACAATTGTTTTAAGAAAAGACTCAAGACCAAAAGTGATGCCATTTAAAATGCATCATGCTCTGAATCATTCACCCTTTCCACAATATCAAACAGAACGGTCAGAGTAATAAACTAGTAAAAGAACAAGAACATTATTTCAAACAACCTGATCTATAGGCATGGTGCCTAGCAAGGAATGTCGCATAGCAGCACCAACGTGAACTTGAAACTTGTCGTGCCGTTTGGTTGCCCTATAAAGATTTTTGACATCAGTGAAACCATGAACAGCCCACGTTGGAGATTTGCCATTATTCATTAGCAAACAGGGCCAGCAATACAGTTGATTGGTAGTAATGCTACCAGTAAGCCATGAGTACCTAGCAAACCATGTAGCACCCACAATACTGACGTTGCCATTACTTTTGGTGACCTCGATTTTTTTCTTTGGTCGCTAGCTTAACACTGTAACTCAATGAATTGAATGCTTTGTAATTAAACATGAACAATGTCCTCTGTTTCCAATGTTTCCATTGTACACTTTACTTGCAAATGTTAGAATCTCGTTATCCTTCAGATGATTTCACCTGCTTTGCGTCTCTTAGACTGAACGGCACTGCAGGCAGAGTGGGTTTGTTATCGACAGCGTTGCCAGATAGGGCAGATTTACCGCCCAATGATAATTTTTCCAGCCTAACGTGGTTAAAAGTAGCCCAATTGGGTGGGAAATCTGCCCAATCTGGCAACACTGCTCACCAGCCAGGGATCCTGATTATTGGTTCATAGCGCAGCCCGAACAGATTTTGCGCGAATCAGACGCCTTAAGGTCACACCCACTCAGAGGAGGACCTTCCTCCTCTCTCCCATTGAAACCCATGTTATTCACAGGCCGCCAGTACTTTTGGGGAAATGAATGGGAGTCAACAGAGGCTGAGGGAGGAACGTCCTCCCTGAAGTAGGGCTGGGCGATATGGACCAAAAGTCATAGGGGGGGCGGCGGCGGCGGCGGCGGCGCGCTCCACTCGCAGATTTGATATTAATATTTCTACCGTTCAGAATTGAATACAGTTTGATGGTTGAATAAACCGTGGACTAGACACTGCCTCCGCCTCGTATTTGAGAACATTATAATATGTAACTTAACATCACGGCCAAAAGCTTTGTGCGCCTCCGAAATATTACGAACCGTAACGACTGCGTGGGGGGGCGTTGCATGTCATGTCCCATGACATGCTATTTTATGTATTCTTTAATAAAGGTAATAGTGGGCAACTAACACAGTATTCAAAGACGTTCCCGAAATTCTGCCGTGGTGCAGAGTTACAGCCACTCCGAGCCAGTCGCACATTGAGCTTCCCCCAAATGCACTGTTTTGGTGTCTGTAGCTATAATGCTAATGAGGAGGAGCGAGTCGGGTCAAGGAGGAGGGTGGGGGTGTGGCCCTGAGCAGCTTGCAGCCACGGTACCATGCGCTCTGTTTACAGTGGATGTATCGCAATGGCGAGGCGCACATAGCCTTTAGCCGTGTTCTGTAAATATTCTAGAACACACGGGAGGCATGTCGCAGTTCATGTACTTCAGCGAGTCAAAGCCAAAGTTCCTTTCCCCCAATTCCTTCTCAACCATGGCTCAGATAACCCCCACTACAGTCTCGTTGTGGAAATACAAGAGACGTCAAAGAACCGACAAGAAACACTTGCGTTACAGTGTGTGTATTCACACACACACGTGGCGCTCGCACGGTCGTGTCTCATTGGCGGGCCAACGTCTCTGGGCGGGCCAGGCAGAGTAAGGGGATGCTTAGATGCTTTGTGACAGACCTAAAGACATTCCAAATCAGCGCGCTTGAGCCTCTGTTTTTTCAAAGGCGAGCAGAGCAGCTAGTGCTCGTTTTACACCAAACACAAGTTTTAGCCACTGGGGGACCATAGGCAGGCTAGGGGAACTCATATTTATGTTAGAAAACCTCATAAAGTGAGATTTTCATGTCATGGGACCTTTAATGTTTTATGTTTGGGTCTCGCGGAGTGAGAAACCTACTATACCTACCTACCGTTTCGATTTACAATTACTATTCCTACCGTTCAGAATTGAATACAGTTTGATGGTTGAATAAACCGTGGACTAGACACTGCCTCCGCCTCGTATTTGAGAACATTATAATATATAATATCACGGCCAAAAGCTGTGTGCTTTTGGCCGGCCTCCGGAATATTATGCACAGAATTGCAACCCGTTGGTTGCGACAGCACTCTCTACAAATTACGTGATTTTGAAATTCGTCAGACACCTTATATCCAAACCATTGCCATACTATGGAGCCGTTGGTCTTTCGCTTGCAAACAAGCTCCTCTGAGCTGCTTGTGCAGGCGGACTCCATAGCTGTGTTCGAAATCGTTCCCTATCACGGATATAGTGCACTATATAGGGTGCTCCTCATTTTGTAGTGGTGTTCGAATTCTCAGTGGTTAATTTCATGCACAATATAGTGCACTTAAAATACCCAATGAATAGTGAACGATTTCGAACACGGCTCATGTTTCGCGATTTCAAAAAGTGACGTGAGTCAGTGGAGGGGAGGGGGCGGGGGCAGGCAGAGACTGTGTGTGTGAGCCGGAGGCAGAGCGGGAGAGACATAAGCAGAGTTACGAAATAGCAGGCGGCAGGCGCGGTTCGAAACTGGTGTTATTTGGAACAAATGTACTGTAATTTCAACGCAAATTAAATTATATCGATATTGACGATATGGTCTCGTTTGAAAAAATATCGATATATTTTAAATATCGATATATCGCCCAGCCCTACCCTGAAGTAATTGTCAATAGGCGATAGGGGGAGCTAATGTCCCTTTACCCAGGGAAACAAAAATTATGTATTCAAAGGCATTAAAGTAGTCATATTTAAGGGCATTAATTCATTACAGTAGTCTGGGCAATCTACATTTTTTTATTCTCAACAATGTTATGGAGGATTTTCTTCCCTCTCCTCAATGGAGAAGCCTCCACTGGTCATGATCAAACGCTATGCGATTGGTTATGGCAGATCCAGAGTGGCACTGGGCAGATCTCATAATCATTTTAAAACTTCTACAGACACCCGCCTCCAAGTGAGTGAACGTTTGTCAATTGAGCAGTTCCAGACCTTCTGTACAAATGAAATGAAGTACGATGGTCTGGTAGGACCAGGCTAGGCTTGGGTCAGGGGCGTGACATAAATATTTGGCCTGTTTGAGACTGAAATGGTGATTAAGGGCTATACAAATGAAATTGAATTGAATTGCCTTCCTGTACCCTGCACTGGCCTTGACTACTGGCATTACCTTGGTGACCTGGTCCTCGTCTCTGAGCAGCTGGTCCAACTGCAGGGCTCTCTCCTCCACGCTGAGGGCCGTCTGGGTCACCTTGCTCAGCTTGTCCTCTAGAGCGGCATTTTGGAGCTCGGCCTTGTACAGTCTGCACCACACACATGCACACACATAGCACAAACACACAAAGCATACACAAAAAGCACATGCAAGTTTACACAAAGGATAGACTCATGGCAAGTTTGGTCGACTACCAGCAAAACGTTTTTGGGTTTAATCCCCAACATCCTCAGACTTTAATAACCTTTCAGCTGTAATCACTGTACTTTGCTTCACATAAAATGTTCTAAAGTCCAAATGGGCAAAAGGCATATGACCTATACTGTGGAGTATGTGTGGTTGATGGCTGGTTCAAGCAGCCTCACCGGGCCCAGGTTAATTATTTCCCTTCTGAGGTTGGGTGAGGCTGCACATCTGGGGTACATTCCTATAGCAAGCGGCATTTTCTGTCTCGAGGCATGATGAAGCCCCGCCTGACAACTGCTCTAAGTAATGTGGAATAATTCAACAGATGTTTAATGAAGGAGTTGGTGTGATAATCACAGCGTTTGGTAGTGTTGCATAAAACTGTATCCTGGGAAATGTGTAATTTAGTCTCTAGAGGGCGTTGCTGCGCCGTCTCACATGATTCAAAAGCTGAGGGGGATTAAGCTTTCCTCCCGACACACTCAGGGTCATGCAGGATATGCTGGCAATCAGGGAGCAGTTCAGCATAGAAATAAATAATAAATGAAACCCAGCAGTACAAATGTACTCCTTCTTGATCGAAAATGAAACAATCAGAGGAAAAGAAAACACAAATGTCATGTTTTTAACAGAAATAATGATTGTTAATTTAAAAAATCCTTCAAAAATTATTTCAATCAAAAGATTATTTGGCTCTCAAAGGGCCTTGGCATCCATCAAAAATCACAGCCTACAGGGACCGCTCACCACTTGCCCTTCCACTTATCAGGGCATACAAGTATCAGCCATCAGCCACACACACCGCTAGCATGGAACTATGGAACACCGGCTCTGTGGATCATATTACTCCAAACAATGCAACATTAACATTAACATCAACCTGTCTCCTGGTCAGGTCCGGAGGAGCCCAGGTGTGTGGCAGGGGAGAGAGAGACAGAGCTAGAGAGAACGAGAGGGAGAGAAATAGGCAGAGGGAGAGAGGGTAGATAGAGAATATAAAGGTTTGCTTCTGACTTGACTGTCTTGTTCTGGATTTCTTCCTTCACACTGGTGATCTGTGTCCGAAGCGACTCCACGTCCGTTGCCGTTCTGTCCACAGTGGTCTTCACACTGTCCAGCTGCCCACAGGCACACAGAGAGAGACAGGGGGACAGGAGGTTGTGGGTTCAATCCGTTCAGCTTTAAATACAACTTGCATGGAAGGCTTTTCGTACCATGCTTTTTGTGATTAGTGCGGGGATGATCCTATGACATAAGATAAGATAAGTTTGGTACTTAAATTAACCCCTGAGAGGACATCTGTTACTAAAGTAGCAATACAAAAATTAATGACAGTTATACAGGTCATAACAACAAAAGACGAGTTGCCCCCACCACCCTCTAAATAAAAGATGGTGAATTTGACAAGGAGATGGTAAATTTGTCAATCACAGACAAAATGCGTATTTTTCTTGTCTGTGATGGATGTTATTAGAAAGACAAGAAAAATAAAACGAATTTATGAAACATCCATATTGGTGTGAAACGCTGGTTGGTTGGGATCCACTCCCAGCTAGCGCTCAGAACTAAGATGGCTGCTTGGTAACTGAAGCCCTATACAGGCGGAGAAGTAAAGGGACCTCATGCTGCAGCCGGCTACGGTGGAGCTCCTGCTCTTGGAGGTCCTGCCTCAGCTCGGAGGCCTGGCGCTCTGCCCTGGAGATCCTCCTCTCACACTCTCGGTTGTTGTGCTCCTCAGTCTGCAGGAAGTCCCTCTTTTCCCTCACCGCCGCGCACCTCGCCCGCCCCTCCTGGTTGACCTCGGCCAGTTGCTGCAGGAGAGCCAAACGATCATAACTATAACACTTTTGGACTCTAAATTAATTACGTAATGGAGGAGAATATATCTTTTTTAAACCTACAATAGAAATTAAGCATTTTAAATAAGTAAGCATATAATGTGATGTATATTTGTGTCGATAATGAGACGATTTTTAAATATTATAATCCATTTTGTTATTTTAAACTTGTTCCCTGTTCCCTCATTTCTTTGTATTGCTGTTTTGCAGAAAAAGCACTCCATAAAATAAAGTTGGAATTGATTGATTTGAATTTCGCCCACTTTGCCCCACTTCCAAGCCCTGTGAGGGGCTTGTTTCCCCTGTGTGGGGACACTCACCAGCGTGCACTGCTGCATCTCAGTGTCCCGCCTCTTCATCTGCTTGATGGTGTTCTCCCACTGCCTCAGCAGCTCCTGCCTCTCCTGGTGGGCCTGGCGGAAGTTCTCTGCCGACTTGTCCAAAGCGATCTAGGAGTCGGATTCAGTTTGAAAGACTTCTTGGACATGCAGCCATTATAATCAATAATTGGTAATCAATTTGGTGGTGCATTTGCAGTGGAAGCCTGTACTGAAATGATAGAGCCAAGGAAAATACATATAGTCTGTGAGTGTGGTTTGCATGTGTGTGTATGTTTGTTTGTGTGCATTACCTGTGCGGACACTGTCTCTGTCAGTTCATTGTCCAGTGCCTTGCGTCTTTGGTTGGCTTCCACTGTCTTCTTTTCTATTGCCAAAGTGAGTGACTTGAAAAGGAGAACATAACATTAAAGATTGATAACAGAAAATATCTCAACAAAAATAGTATAACTATTGTAGATTTTTTGTAATATAAATGGTTTTCCACCTGGAGAGATAAAGGTTTACCAAAAAAAAGGAATTATTACTTTTAAGAACCTTTCGAAAAATAAGAAATAATTGCTAATGTTCAATACTTTTTCTTAAACCCTGAATCTCCTTCCGTCGTCGACCCAAAGCTCCAAACCAACTGGTGCTCAACATCACAGTTAAAACAAGCAGCTTCTCTTGGGATTGTTTTGGTTACCTTGATCCTGCGCTCGTCCTGCTGGGAGAACTTGACCAGGGCCATGGTGTCCTCATCCCGGAGAGCCGACTCCTCCAGCCAGCCGTCCAGGGTCTGTTGGTCCCAGTTCAGCTGGCTCCGCAGCTCCTCCAGCTTCTGGCTGGCCTTGCTCATGTCGTTCTAAGAGGAGTTCAAACAGGATCAAAAATATTTTTTTTACTTACATATTTTAAAAAAGCGTCATGTTGTTTGTGAAAGCATGTGTTAATGGGAAGAGAGACAGACATCAGATCAGTTGTTTTGCATTTGTTATGCTATTCCAGTCACACTAATAATTAGTTTAGAAATTAAAGTGTGGATTTTTTACCTTTTGCTTCCTTGAAATATTTAAATGTGATGCATCAGTCACACACGGGTTCTTGCTTTCTCTCTCGCTTGCTGAGTAACAATTAACATTATACACCAAAAAATAATGTCTTCAGGATACATAATTTGAATAAATAAACCAACCAGAACCAACCCACCTCTTCTGAGCTCTTCTTCTCTTTGAGGAGTCCCAGCTCGCGCTCTACCCTGGCCAGCTCCTTGTGCAGACAGCCAGCCTCGCGCTCAGACAGAGCCTTGAGGTGCTTCTCGGAGGCAGTCTCGCTCTCCTTGGCCTGACACAGACCCTGAGGCGAAAAGGATGCACAGTGGAGGAAAATTATGTCACTATCAATCATGACAACGTGAAGAATCACTTGGTATCATAATTGTCATGTATAGATCCAGTTATGCATAAAAGCATCTTTTAGTATTATTTAATAATTAAATTTAAGAAATAAAATTGTACTACTTACTTTAAATAAATAAAGGCCATGACTTATAAAAAAGCATTCTATGTATTTTGAATTTATTTTAGGCCTATTTAACCAATTAAAGAAATGGAACCGGAGGACTCTGCTGTTACGGAAATGATTAGTTGTGGTATAACGAGACTAAAGCGTCCCCACAGCCATTGTGTATCAGTGAGCCAACAGCCAATGTTTGTTACTTATCCAAAAGTGTGTGTCACTGACCTCAGTGCGGGGCAGCTCTTGAATTGCATTTTTCAAGTGGTCAGACAAAGCTTGCTTTTTGTCTTTCAGTCTCTCAAGTTCGTTTTCCACCCTAATCTTCTCCTTTTCCTTCCACATAACCTATTGGAAGAAAAAACGCTCAGGATAAACATATGTAATTGACTATAATTGTAAATTTGGTGGGAATGGACATTGCTTCACTGCGACACTCACTTCCTCTTGCAGAGCCTTGTTTGCAGCATTAGCCACAGGTATGGCAAAACCGCCATCCCAGTCGACCTCAGCCAAAACGGTGCTCGACATTTTACCCTAAAACTTAAATTCAAAGACCTGATCAATATCAGCAATATTTGCCCAAGTAAATCAGCCTTAGATCCAGCTAAATATCTCCGACAAACTCCACGGTCCGACCACCCGTACTTGTTTGCCAAGTATCCCGTAGCAACCGGTTTTAGTGCTCCGTGCGGCCACTAGAGAGCAGCACGCGGCGAGGGAACCAACACACAATTAAAGAAACATGCAATTTATCCCATTTATATTAATGAGTTAAATATAGCATTAATGAACAAATGGCAGACTATTTACTATTTAGCGAGAATAAGGGTATAGCCCTTTGTACATAAAGAAAAATAAACAAAGATTTTAGCAGAAAGATACAATATTGAAATATTTATTGTCTTTATACATGTGTTTGAAAACAGCATTATGCCTAAAACAAAAAAAATACAATCACTATTTTGTACTGATCTGTCACCAAAATATTTATTAAAAGTTAAAGAAATTGTAGCAGGTATGCACTCAAAAGTATTAAAATTTGATTCAATATTTCGAAGTATGAGTCCCTCGCTGACTTCTCAGATCATGATTCAAAAGCCAGTGTAACAAGGTAGTAGCTCCTTGAGCCAGGCCCATTTCAATCGACTTGCTGGACTGGATCTGCATCATTCCAAGATGGTAGCTTCTTTTCAGTTTGTTTGAGCTCAAAGAAAAAAAGACCTAGATTTGAAATAAAAGCCCCCAAACCAACCCCTCCCATTCCACAGACGAGGAGATACGCCTTCTTTATATATGTTGTATATCTTAAAATGTCTCTTTGTAAAACGTCTCGGTCCTGAGGGTTGAAAAGGCAATGTAGATCTCAGCTCAGTGCAATCCCCTTCCCCGACTCCCCACCGAGGTTCGGTGAGGTTTTGTACAAACGTTAATGTTCCGGAAGCCACCGCGGGCTGCCTCTGTTAAACCGCTGTACTTTTGGTCCCAATGTGTGGCCTCGCAAACTCCACAAAGTCGTCGATGAGTACCGGCCATGCGCCTTAAAAAAAAAAAAAAAATGAACAGTTTCTTTACACTGCAGACAGCTAAGGCTTTTCACAGTAATGCAACCCCACAATAGATGCCATATACACACTACGCCAGATACATATATTTTCCCCTTGGTTCTGAATATCTGTTCACACTCAATCCCGGGCTGAAAACGCTGCTTTGTGTTGCAGTCAGCGTCGACTCACCGTATGCTCTACAGGGTGCATCACAAACCCATTTCTGTGTACATTGAAAACCATCAATGTTCACACAATGATATCATCCATGAGTGAAAGTGGGGAGATGATGATAGCGTCAGAGAAAGCAGAACGCTTTAATTATTATGGCAGCGTTATGGAGCCGAGAGACAAGGTTGTATGAGCAAAGAGTCGACCAGTGTTTAACTACCAACCAAAACGTTAAGGTGCGGAACTCAAAGTGGAAGACCTTGAAAGGGCCATCCTCATGTTGCCGCGTGGATGCATTAAACATACATTTGAGAAAATAAAAAGATACATAGAATTGGGACGGGTGTTATAAATAAAAAAAGGGTTGGTGTTTGTGTGTACAGACCAAAACAGGAAGCTTATGTGGTCCGAATATGACCTCGGGGCAAGTTATGAAGTTTCAGTTGTATGACACAGCCTTTTACTACAATGTGCAAACCCCAAAACACAGAAAATGAGTAATTTATCTCTGTACACACCTTCCTCATCGTAATTCGACATGTCGTCTGTGATCATTGTGCTGAAGTCTAACAAGAGGTTCCATGTGTCTTTGGGAATTGACCTTTTATGGTGTTCCTGCAGGAAGTGAGGTATGGACTGATGTTAGCCAGCAAAAAAGGACGGTTGAAATATTGATAATACCAATTCACTTACAACTAAAAATTTGTTCCACAGATCCAGGAACTTGAATCTTCCAGCCAATACTAAATTCCAGTATGCGATTGCCATTTCTAGATCTAAAAAAAAGTTTATATAATAAATATATGCATGCATATATACAAAAGGGAAGTGTAAAACATGTATAATTTAATACATACATATTTGCACATACACACGCATGCACACATAAGCACAAACACTTACCTAATCCTTTCTGGCCAGGATTCTTAGCAAAGTTAAATGTAAACTGGTAAAAGTCCTTAAATCTTCCTTGGTCTTTCAGCTCTTGTTCCAATTTGGGTAACTGAGCTTTTAGCTTTTCTATACTGTCACACCTAAGACAAAGAAAACAAGCTTCAGAACCAAAGCCACTAATTTACGTTGGTGCGGTATTGGCTATAGAAGGGTTCTGCATGGGATAAGGGTCCTCAACCTCAATGTATGCAAGCTAGAATATTTCTCAAGCTGCATGGAGTTTATGATGAACAGTGACCCGTTAATATTTTAGTCATATAATAAAAACCAAAATATGAACACATTATCAATAATGAAAAAAGTAAGAAAAATAAAATTACCCTGTTGTATTCATCTTTGCCAGCTCTATGTGTCTTAGGCTAAACATGTCTAGGCGTTGCAGCGACAGCTACCCAACACTGGCAACAGAACTGGCATATGGAGTTTTCTTCTCACCCTTGCTCTGTCATTCCATCCATGAACTCCTGCTTTGAGAACTCGCATTGCGTGGCTGCCCGGAATTTCCACGCAATAAGGAGCACGCTTACACTCGCCGGGTCCAGGCCCAGGTCGTCACAAAACTGCTGGATTCCATCAATACCGATCTTGTTATCATCTTGAGGATCTATGAGGGAAAGTGAGTAGGTAAGACAGAAGAGGTCTTAGGGAGAAAAGCAAATTATATTGTCTGCCCGTTCATCTGCTTTAAAAACAGTACCTCGGTATCGGTTGTACAGCTGTTCAAGCCTTCTCTTGTCCAAGACTCCCTTTAAATTTGAAACGTAGAGCTCTGGGTTTTGGAAGAAGTTATCAGTGGCAACATCTAACTTCCACTCATTTTGTGATAGACAGGCTAACGCAATTTTCTCGTTGGACTGAGTGAAGATCATGAACTGACGAACTTTATCCTTCTGTGAGGACTTCAGCTTGTTCTGCAGAAAAAAATAACAAGAAGATTCAAAACGAGAAGAACATCGGTCCAAACCTCTACACTAGCACATCCAGTCAGGTCCCAAAACCCTGTGTATACCTGAATTGGTTTATTTATGGATCTACACAGTAAAGTTATATAGGGTATCTAGTGTTGTCAATATGTGAAACTATCAATAGTTCACGGAAAATGTTGATCCACAGATTGTTTCTTCAAAACATTGAACAACTAGCCGGGTTTGCTACCTCATTGATATTTGATTAACTTTCGGTTTAGGGCAAAATACAACACTCGTTATAATTGCAAATTAAACGAAGACATCCAGTAGACCATTATGGAAGTTGCTGTAAACAATTAATAACAAAATAAGCTAAACTGGCTAGCTTGTGTTCCCCATGTTGTATCTTTAGCTAATTAACCACCGATGGCTAAAACTACCGGGATTTCGTGTTCCTTGGTGCCTCTTCTGTCTCAGATTAATCATTCATATGTTAGAGCAACACAGTGTTTCACTATTTATCGTTGGAACTGCTAAAAACCAATTGATTGAGGTAGCGTTTACCATGTTTGAAATTGCCCGACTCCCTTTTTTCCATCCAGCTGGCTAGCCTGTGCTAAGTTACTAGGTACAATACATATTTCCGGTTGCAATATGTTCTCTTCAGATTAAAAGTTAAATAAACAATAGACACAAGTGGATCAGATGTTGCAATAATTTACATTGTACACATGTTATGCTCTTTCTTACTGAAGTTCTGCCCAGAGTAGATAAAACATCTAAGCCAACATTTATTTTGATAGAAAACAGGAAGTAGTTTAAGAAAAATAAATCGAAGTTTCAATTACTTATTTGTTTGACGTTTAATTATCAATATATTTAATAAAAAAAACTTAAACCAGTACTGTAGCTAAGAAATTAATTTTCTTAAAAATTAATAATGTTGCAATATAGGCCAATAAGATAGAGATTTCCTCAGACCACTTAAATACATCAATAAATTAATACACCAACACATAACTATTGGTTGAATATGATCTGGTAAATAGCCTATTTCAATAATAATTTCCAATAAGCGATAGCATGTGTGACCTACTTGAGTTAATCAAACACAAGAAATGGAAATCTCAACCTAGCTGGAACTCATTTTAACCTCAGTCTCTGGCACAAGACCTCCTGACTACTGCAATATCCTTCCGCTCCAATATAGATAAAGGTATTTGTTACATTATAATTAGTCACTGCTCACGATTTCTAAATGGTTTATATAACATGACATTTTGAGTTTAATTATTTAGTGAGTGTTATATTCTTGAAGTATACATATAATTGGATTTTACATTCATCAACGAATATAGTCCCGCCATATAAATTCAGCTGCAGTCGTCATGAGCGATCTTTCCAGCCGCATGCCGAGGTTGATAACAGACCATGTCGAGTGAGTCTTCTGGTTTCAACAGGTAAATGACACTGCCCGTTTACTAAATTGGTCATTAAAATCCCTATTTGTTACATTTCCGGCTATATTCAACATGTTATGCATTTACTTAGCTCGACCTCAAGAAACGTGACTTTGAGCATGTCCAGCCAGGCCTCACCGAGCTCATTGCTAGCATGTTGTTCGACGTACTCGAGTACAAAGCTGTCACTGTTTTAATACTATTTGTGAAGTCGAATACAAAATGTTTATCGCTGTGGGCCCGTAGTTTAAAAATGTATTTTGGCAAAAACGACCAAACTATAACGTTTAATTTGAACCATGTACCCTGAAGATATCCAGAGGGCCTGGTTTTCCATGCAGCGCTGAGTAATCGTTTGACCGACCCGTTACCTTTTATGAGCGGAAATTCGATTTATAAACATTAGTGCACGTGTTTCATTGTTTCATTATTGAACGATTAGTTCTCGATATCTGACAATTGTCTTCTGTAATATCCGGCGAATGCAGTCGGGCTGTTTCAAACATGGTAACATTTCCTAATTTAAAAAACCGTCTCAAGCCCATAATTTAAATACGTTTCATATTTTTTATTATACATTTAATGCGGAATTGAGAACATTATGCAACGCGTTTGATTCCGTCAACATGAGATTTATAGTACTAGTTGGATATCTGGTATACTGAATACGTCATCCTTACTAACTTTATGCTGGTTTATGAAGCTCGGATGTCTTCTAACGACTTGCCTTTCTCTCCAGAGATGGAGACCATGGGGGACCAGAAGGGATGGAGCCAGGTGGCATCATCGAGGTAATTTATAAATGTAGAATTTGCCATCGAAAACATAAACGTTCATTTTTAGGTTTCCCCTAGATAAAAAAAAAAAAGTAAATCCCCATAACTCTTATTTGCAAAAGTTGAGTGGCCTTTTTGGGGCAGTTTAAGGTCTGTGCTCGAATATAGGTTTCTCTACATTCGAAATCGATCACTTTATAAGCAGTCAAATATTTTTGTTTCAACTAGTTTCTCCCAAATGCTGTATATATGAGCGGTTGTCTCGTTTAGTTTTGTGTAAATGAAGTGCAGGTCTCGTATTCACAAATTCGGACAACTTTTTACTTGTTGCTTAGTAGTTTTCTACTTCTTCCTTCAGAGCAACTGGACTGAAATTACAGACAACTTTGATGACATGATCCTGAAGGAGGCCCTGCTGAGGGGTATCTATGGCTTTGAAAAGCCATCTGCCATCCAGCAAAGGGCAATTATCCCTTGCATCAAAGGTATTTTTATCAATAATTATCAAGTAACATTCTTGATTGGTCAACCTAGTGCTTTTGAGTGAAATGATGTTTTCATCTTTCGGGACTTACTTTGAACTGGTGACAACTTTTTATACTACTGATCACTCAAAATCATTCAGGCTAACCATATTGCTTGTGTTTGCTAAAATCTCAGTTTTAAACTAAGCTTGGGCGGTATTGTGTTACATCAGGGTTTTTAGACTTGCAGATGGTAGGAATAAATGCATACTGTAGATAATGCAGGTCACTTTCCATGAGGCTACTTCAGATATTATAAATTTATCGTTTGGGTTTGGACCAACTCGATGGATGACGGGGACAATTCTGTCACATCCAGCAATTATTTGATGGGCCTTAAAGGACGAATCCGGTATAAAATGGATCTGGGATATGTTTCATATGCTAACGAGTTGGGATGTTTGTTTGGGAGCAAAAAGGCGCATGTATACGTATTCTTAAGTTGGCTGTTTTTAGCGGATTCTACCAAACGCTTTAAACTTGGACCGATGGGGGCATGTGTTATGGTAAGAACTAAATGGCTATTTAAACCACTTAAAAGGCTAGAAGTAGCCCGTCACTACTTTGGTAGTATAATAAGGGTCTTAAAATATAAAACGAGGCATTGATAACTTTTAAAGTACAGATTGTTTATTAAAAAGGACATTTTATAAACGATACCATCAGTAGTTCACCCTTCTACGCAGGGCTCCAGACTAACTTTTTCCTTGGGTGCACTGGTGCGCCTAAATTTTTAATTTGGGTGCACCAGCACGTATTTATGGTGCACCCAAGTTTTGAGTTGTTGAGGGGTGGGGGGGGGGTTGGACCGTGCCTGCCTTGCGCTGAGTTGTTGAGAGGGGGAGGGGGGCAACCCGGGCAGCTGCACCGGTTGCACCGTGTGATATTTACGCCATTGATTAATAATATCTTGACCATTAAATAAATGCCGAATCTGTATCTCTCATAAAGAATATCGTCACACAATGCCAAGGGACGCCGATATAAGTAGCCGATCTCCGGGTAGACTCGCTGAAAAGCTGCTCCCGACCAGGTTTGGTTGCGAGCGTAAGTCACCATGGTGATACAGCGACGCTTAAAGAGATCGACTTTCATGGTACAGCTAACCCAGGTTTCAGCTCAACATACTTCGCTAACCCTCTAATCGAGCTTCGTAGTACAGGCCCCTGGATTGGGCTTCGCGGGTTTGTTTCCCGGCGTTTCTATTGTTACCGGTCTTGCGTGTTCCAACGGTTTATTAGGTGTCTAATAAATCGCTGTCTAATCAATACTTCATTCACTGCCTCTTCCGTGGTTATTACAATATTATGAATAGACTGCTCTGTAAGAAAAAAATAAATAATGATACCAGATACATTTTCAGTCGCACCGGTGCGCCCAAATAAAATATTTGGTCGCACTCCCCCGAATTCTAGGCGCATGTGCGCCCAAATTAGGCGCACTCTGGAGCCCTGCGTCTACGCCATTTCGTGTTTAAGACTCAATCAGTAAATTGGCGAACACAGCTTGCGTGTTGTTGACGGATGGCAAAATCTCTAAATAACTTTAGTTTTTACCATAACTCATGCCCCCATTGTTCCAAGTCTAAAGCGTTTTGGTGGAATCGGCTAAAAACAGCCAACTTAAGAATGCGTATACATGTGCCTTTTTGCTCCCAAACAAACATCCCAACTCGTTATCATACTAAACATATCCCAGATAAATTTTACACCGGATTTGTACTTAAACCAAGACACTTGACGAAGTTGGATATTGCTTTCTAGTTTGTTTACACATACAGTATAGCCCGGTGGAAGGTATCCAAAAAATGCCGCCCAAGCCTACTGACGACATTGAACTGCTTTAAAGCAGGAGTGGTTGGTCAACTGGTCGCTACTCGCTTTAGTGTCTGAAATAACATGGCTGATGGTTGACTTCAGTGTGTTCCCTTCCCAATTAGGTTATGATGTCATTGCCCAAGCCCAGTCCGGCACTGGTAAGACAGCCACTTTTGCCATCTCTATCTTGCAACAGCTGGACATAGAGCAGAAGGAGACCCAAGCTCTGGTGTTGGCCCCCACCAGAGAACTGGCTCAGCAGGTATGCTGGTCCTGAAGTCAGGGTTAACTTAACTGTTTCTCAGACCAAGGCTGGCATAATCGGGACAGTGGCTCAAAAGACAAAGGTATTTTTTTCCAGCACTCATTCTCAAAATCCAAAACAAATAGATGGACCCCTCTTAGGATTGGTGTAGTCCCTGTCCGTGACTGCATTGGTCTGAAAGGCGATGTGGCTCTGCTGTTTGGAATGTAAAAAATTCTTCCCTGCTGTGAGAAATGAGTGATATGATTTTTCATCTTTCGGGACTTACCCAATAATGGGGACAAACTTTTTGCTGATCACTCATTCAATCATGCCATCTTCTACTTTTGTATTGTATGCATACTGAAACGCATCATTTTGTCTGTTTATGTATTAGATCCAGAAGGTTATAATAGCGTTGGGACTACATGGGAGCTACCTGCCATGCCTGCATTGGAGGCACCAATGTCCGCAATGAAATGCAGAAGCTCCAGGCAGAGGCCCCCCACATGGTGGTGGGAACCCCAGGGCGTGTCTTTGACATGCTGAATAGGAGATACCTTTGTAAGTACGTTATCACAAGTTTCTACTTATCATTGCTTCCTCAGGTATTGAATGTCTAATAATAGACTTATGAATTTGCTTAGCGCCTAAATGGATCAAGATGTTTGTGTTGGACGAAGCCGATGAGATGCTTAGTCGAGGTTTCAAGGATCAGATCTATGAGGTCTTTCAGAAACGTCCAAGTAAGTGACTAATAAGGAAACTTGCACAATCACTCTTCTGTATCAATAACTTTGCCAAAATTGTATGATCCAATTTTTGCAAAATGCGATATTGTAGGGTAGACAATTTGGAGAAACCACCCAATGTACTCTTTTAGACCATGACTAGCGTGCATGCAGGTAGACAAATTTGTAAGCCAGTCACGCTTGGATGGGCTTAATACAGACCTCCGGATATCCATCCTTGTAGCATTATTTTTAACAGCATTTCATCAAATGCTAATATCGTCTGCCCTACCTTATCACAGAGTATTGTATTGTAGTATTGTAGAGTGCAGCAAATGGGCTTTAGTCCAACCTCTTGCTGTTCCTTGACTGGTCTCAATGCCTACTGCCACATCTAATGTAATGTTCTTTACATGCCACTTGATGAGGTTTAACCTCAAGTCCAGCTCTAACAGCCCTACCTTAACAGGTGGTTCTTTCTGCTACCATGCCAGCCGATGTGTTGGAAGTGACAAAAAAGTTCATGAGGGAGCCGATTCGCATCCTGGTGAAAAAGGAAGTGCTTACCCTGGAGGGTATTAAACAGTTCTACATAAATGTTGAACGAGAGGTAGGTGGAGTTTGACAACTGACGTCTCTAGTTTCACACTTTTAATGCATTCACTTGAATGCACCCTTCTTTTTAAAGCACCCTGCTGAAACTGCAACAGTCGAGGCTTTGATGCCTAGCTCTTGTGGCCGTGTAAGCATGGGTACACCATGGAAGGAGAGCATAAGCACTGTGTCGAAAGTGAGGCATGGGAGGACCTCTTTCTTAATGTCCAGTATCCTTTGGCTCAAGATGCTGTGCAACAGACAATTTTTCTTAACTTGGGTGGTGTTAGGACACATCTACTATGATTCACTTCTCAACAGGACTTGTGTTTGACCATTCCGATATACTTGCCTATAATTTAATGCATTGAGCCATTCCAGTTTCATGGGTAATTCTAACGTATTGGTCGTTATCATTGTCACCAGGAGTGGAAGCTCGAGACGCTGTGTGACCTTTACGAGACTCTAACCATCACCCAGGCCGTGATCTTTCTCAACACCAGGAGAAAAGTCGACTGGCTCACTGACGAGATGCATTCTAGGGACTTCAGTGTCTGCTCTTGTAAGATCTAGTGTCTTTTTTTTAATCTAATAGCTATATCAATGCAACACTTCTAGAAGTAAGGATAGTGCACTTTAATTTTTTTAAATGCTAACTTTAATCTTCCCAGCATGGTGACATGGAGCAGAAGGAGAGAGACGTCATCATGAGAGAGTTCAGGTCTGGGTCCAGCAGGGTCCTGATCACCACAGATCTGCTGGTGAGTGACCGCTCTGATACTCAATACTTTAAACTTCCTACCCAGTCTATTGCTGTGCAACTGTCCTAAAAATGGCCAAGCAATTCCACTTTGAGGTGATAAAGTCTGCTCCACAATAGGTTTTTCTACATTGGAAATCTTGCTTTATAAGCAGTCAACAAATGCATTGGTCCAAATAGTTTGAACCAGAAGTACAATAGAGCAATTACCATATTTGTTTTCTGGTTAAGGCTCGTGGAATTGACGTGCAGCAAGTTTCCCTGGTCATAAACTATGACCTACCAACTAATCGAGAGAATTATATTCATAGGTAAGTTGCAGCCCGATGCCTAACTACACCACTCCTAGGGTGCATCCGAATACTAAGAATATACTATTTCTGTTCAGTTCTTCTACTTGACCGTTAATGTAGTACAACTTTGCGTAGAACGCCTCCGAACACCACAGAAAAGCCACTGGATGTTTGGAGATGACCTATTTCCGATGCATGTATGCATGCATACATCAGATGCCGGCAAAATTATAGTCACCTGCGATAATTTACCTATTTAATTTTTTCTCACCGCAGCCTTCTTCAGTTAACAGACTACGGCTGAATTGTCGGATAGCGTTGTCACCTACCGTTTTATACTGTGGCGGTAGTACGCATTTGGGAACTTTTTGCCTGCTACACAATGCATACTGAGCATTCGGACGCCCTGTATTTGTGACTTACTACAAAATGCCTACTATATAGCAGTCAAGTAAGTATTCTGATGCAGCCCTAGTTTAATGACAACAAAAATAACAGCCTTGTTTTACCTTCTAGAATTGGGCGCGGTGGTCGTTTTGGCAGAAAAGGAGTTGCTATCAACTTTGTCACTGAGGAGGACGAGGATTCTTCGGGACATTGAGACCTTTTACAACACTACTATAGACGAGATGCCTATGGATGTGGCCGACCTGATTTGAGCCGGGAGATCTCTTGAATGAGGCGATGTAAATCGTCCAATCGCGTTTATATCATTCAAAAGTAGAAAACTTAACGATCTTACTTTGGATAATGTTCACGTACGTTAAAAGCGAGGCGTCTTTAATGAAGGACAGTTAGTAGGTTCTCATCTTAAAAGTTAGCTGGTCTGCACTACAATAGCTATGGGGTCTTTAAACAGAGTCTCTAGCAGGCATCTCTTTCCATGTTCAATAGTGATGAGTGTATTAGATATACTTCACCATTTAGTTATTTACTTGTGGACTAAAAAGTACATGTGCTGTATAAAGTCTGTAAATTATGTTATGCTTATGTCTAATATATATGTAAATGTGTAGGCTCTTGTAACAGTTTTTTATTTGTTTGTCGTTTGTGGCTTTACCGTTTTGAAGATACTTTTGTAAATCGTTACAGCAGTTGTATGAATGTCTTAATTAGGGATGGGAATTGATGAGAATTTCACGATTCTGCTTATCGATCCGATTCCTTATCGATTCTCATTGGGTGAGAAAATAAGTATAAATGTGTTTGTTTGTATTAAATCTCTAATATCTGATCAGAAGTGCTTCTAGTATTAGGAAATTGTTCATTTTCAAATCAATTGGTCTAGGCTCTAGACGAAAAAATATGTTTGGCTTTTTAAGCCCAAATGCCATCATGTGCCATGCAACTGAAAACTGCCAAGTAAGAGCTTGTGCCTTTTGGAATGCTAACAGTGCTCATTTGCATTCAACATGTAAAAAAACTCAACTGACATAAACAAAATGAAGCATCGATTAGACAAGATTTATTAAATGGGCCTACCTAATAAACCGTTGGAACACACAAGACCGGAAACCATAGCAATGCCGGTAAACAAACGCCGAGAAGCCCATTCTCTATGAGCTCCTCACGCTACGGCCATCCGGAGGCGACAGAGCTGTTGGCTGTGATATTATTTATATTATATACAGAGCTCTTGGCGTCGCAAACTGCAACAATCACTTTCTCCATGCTGCAGTTCACCCCGGACTGCCCTGAGTTTGAACGCTGATTGGCTGTTGCGTTACACATGTCACTCAGTTATCACGCTGTTGAACGCTTACCATTGGCTGTCATCACAACAAAAACTTGTCGACGGTTCTCTCCCGTGATTCGCCCTTATGTGTCTCTACGTTCACTTTGTATGGGATCTTGTCGCCCCGTCGCGTTTGGTGTGTACGCACAATGTGATTCTTCCTCGGCGGCGACAATCAAAGCAGCGTCTGTGTGACGTCACAACGCGTTTGCCGCGACCGGAACCGATAAGGGGAATCGTTAAGCAGGCTTGCTAATGATTCCAAGGAATCGGTTGACTCGGAACCGGTTCTGAACAAGAACCGGTTCTCGATTCCCATCCCTAGTCTTAATAAAACAAAAATTGCCCCGTCATTTCTATTTTTGTTCAATTGGTTAATGAGCCGATGCAGTTGTTGAAGTGCTGTCGATGAAACACTCAATGACGTTACTAAATGCACTGCCGAGACCTTGGAAAAGTGAATCTCTTCTATTGGATGCTAATATATATAGGTGTTAGTGGGCCCTTAATACAGTATTTGAAGGCGTTCAAGAAATGCAGAATATCAGCCACAATGAGCTTTCCAAAAACGTGATGGATTTTCTTTTGACCGGTTTAAGGTGGGGGTGGCCACGAGCGGCCACGGTACCATGCGCTCATGTTAACAGCGGCTATATCGCAATGGTGAGGCACACACAGCTTTTGGCTGTGTTCTGTCAATATTCAAGAACACTGGGTGCTCCGGCGGGAGTCCTGGAGCTCTATCTAAATATATTGTACATAGATATCCAGAGGTGGGGGTAATAATACATTTCATTTAGAGGCACCTTTCAAGACACCCAAGGTCACCTTACAGAGCATATAGTCATCATACATTTTTTAAAAAAACAAGACATTGTGGAAAATAAATAAATCAATAAACATAAGAAATAAATAAAACAAAAACAAGACAAAACAGTGATCAGTTAGACGTGTGTGAGTTTTGAGTTGTGACTTGAAGGTTGTAATGGTGTCTGACTGTTTTATGTGTGGGGGGAGGGAGTTCCAGAGCCTGGGTGCTGAACAGCTGAATGACCGGGCACCCATTGTAGTGAGTCGTGATGTGGGGATACATAGTAGTCCAGCAGAGGTTGAGCGGGAGGGAGTGTATTCTTGGAGGAGGTCGCAGAGATAACTGGGGGCTAGGTTGTGGAGAGCTTTGTAGGTGAGGAGTAGGGTTTTGTATTGGATACGGTAGTGTACTGGGAGCCAGTGAAGTTGAATGAGGACAGGGGTGATGTGGTCAGATGATTTGGTGCGGGTGATGATCCGGGCGGCTGAGTTCTGAATGATCTGCAGTCTGTTGATGAGTTTGGTGGGGAGTCCGGTGAGGAGGGCGTTGCAGTAGTCTATGCGTGATGTGACAAATGAGTGAACTAGGATTTCAGTGATGGGCGGAGTCTGGCGATGTTGCGGAGGTGGAAGAATGCAGTCCGGGTGATGTTGTGAATATGGGGTGCGAATGAGAGGGTGTTGTCCAGGATGACGCCGAGGCTCTTGACTTTGGAGGAGAAGGGTACTGGGAATCCATCGATAATTATGAGTGGAGCTGGGGTGTGTTGTGATTTAGTGAGGGTGGATTTGGATCCGATGAGCAGGGCCTCGGTCTTGTTTCCATTGAGTTTCAGGAAGTTCCTGCTCAACCAGCTCCGGATCTCTTCCAGGCACGTGATGAGGGAGGTGGGGGGGATGGCAGCGGTGGGTTTGGTGGAGATGTAGACCTGTGTGTCGTCAGCGTAGCAGTGAAAATGGACCCCATGGTGACGGAGGAGTGTGCCCAGCGGGAGGAGGTAAGTGGTGAAGAGGAGTGGACCCAAGACTGACCCCTGGGGGACACCCAGTGAGACACCTGAACACCCAGACTTGTGGTTGCTTAGTTGAACAAATTGTTGACGGCCGGTGAGGTAGGATGTAAACCAGGAGAGTGCAGCACCAGTGATCCCAATACCAGCTAGGCGGTCAAGGAGCAGAGGGTGGGAGATGGTGTCGAATGCTGCGCTGAGATCGAGGAGGATGAGAATGGTGAGTAATCCAGAGTCGGCTGCAAGGAGGAGGTCGTTGGTGATTTTGACTAGGGCTGTTTCAGTGCTGTGTTTTGGACGGAAGCCAGATTGGAACGGTTCATGGAGATTGTTAATGTCGAGGTGGGACTGTAGTTGTGCGGCAACCACCCTTTCAAGTGTTTTGGAGATGAAAGGGAGATTGGAGATGGGCCGGTAATGGTTAAGGTCAGTTGGGTCAGCACCAGGTTTTTTCAGGATGGGAGTGATGGCAGCCAGCTTGAGATTGGGGGGTACAGTACCAGTAGTGAGGGAGGAGTTAATTATGTTGGTGATCATGGGGGAGATGGACGGAAGACATGCTTTGACAAGGGAGGTGGGAAGAGGATCGAGCTGACAGGTGGTGGTTTTGGCTTTGCGGATGAGTTCTGAAACGGTCTGTTCTGTTACTAGGGTGAAGTCAGAGAGGCTGATGAGAGGTTGGCCAGAGGTGATCATCCAGGGTGGGTCATCAGAGGGGGTGCGAGATGAGGCCAGTTGTTGGTGAATGGTGTTGATTTTAGAGCTGAAGAAGTCAAGGAACGCAGTGCATTGGGTGGTGGAAATATCTGGAGGGAGAGATTTAGGAGGCTGAAGTAAGTGGTTGACTGTTGAGAAGAGGACTCTGCTGTTGCCTGTACCAGTGTTGATGAGGTTGGAGTAGTATGAGGTTTTGGCAGTGGTGAGGGCATTCTTGTAGTGATGGAGGTGGTCCGAATACATTTGGCGGTGTACAGTGAGTTGAGTCTTATTGTAGAGTCGCTCCAGTCGACGACCAGTGGCTTTGAGCTGGCGCAGATGAGGAGTGAACCAGGGAGCAGTGTGGGTGAATGAGACTGAGCGGGTTTTCAGGGGGGCCAGGGTGGTGAGGGAGGAGGAGAGGCAGTTATTGTAGTGAGTCACTCATGTGCAAGTCTCAAGTCACTGGTGAGAATCAAGCAAGTCATAAGTCAAGTCATTGCTCAGGTCAAGTAAGTCACAAGTCAAGTCATACAAAAATCTGATCTAACCCAGTTTCCACATTTAAAAATCGGTAAAGAGTAGTTCATAAGTTGAGTTTTATTTCAACATTAACAATAACTGTCTTAACATTAACAATAACTCTATTCAAAACATTCAAAAACCATTATGTGAATAGTTTGAAAATGTTTTTATGATCATTACCTCCAACCTATGAACAGAATCAAATAGAACGTCTAGGTGGCTGTATACGAGAACAGTTCAAGTCAATCACTCAATCTCCCTACATGTTGTAGAATATTATTTACAACACATGGCATCAGACATGAAAAATAAGAATATTTCAAAAGTAATATCACGTACACATACTGAAAGCTGCAAACTTGACGCTTTTCGGCGACAATCGCCGTTTTCTTGGTCAATTTGGTCATTCATGTGAATCGTACGGTGGCGCTGAGCATTCACCAAATAAAAAAAAGTTTCACAGCTAATGTAGCCGTTAGCACACTCAGGATCTCGTAATTACGAGAAAAGATCTCGTAATTACGAGATAAGGATCTCGTAACTATGAGATAAGGATCTCGTAATTACGAGATAAGATATCATAGCATTGTTCCTCTTCAATCTGAGGTTCGACGATCGGCCGAACCCTCCTTTCCAGCACCTTGGAGTAGACTTTACCAGGGAGGCTGAGAAGTGTGATACCCCGGTAATTGGCACACACTCTCTGGTCCCCCTTTTTGAACAGGGGAACCACCACCCCGGTTTGCCACTCCTTTGGCACTGTACCCGACTCCCACGCGATGTTGAATAGGCGTGTCAACCATGACAGCCCCTCAACACCCAGAGCCTTTAGCATTTCTGGCTGGATCTCATCAATCCCTGGGGCTTTGCCACTGCGGAGATGTTTGACTACCTCAGTGACCTCCACCAGGGAAATTGACGACGAAACACCATCAACCTCGAGCTCTGCCTCCAACATAGAGGGCGTGTTATTCGGATTCAGGAGTTCCTCAAAGTGTTCCTTCCAACGTCCGACGACCTCCTCAGTTGAGGTCAACAGAGTCCCATCCTTACTGTACACAGCTTGGACGGTTCCCCGTTTCCCCCTCCTGAGGTGCCGGATAGTCTTCCAGAAACACTTTGGTGCCGACCGAAAGTCCTTCTCCATGGCCTCTCCGAACTTCTCCCACACCCGCTGCTTAGCCTCCGACACGGCAGCAGCTGCAGCCCTTCGGGCCTGTCGGTACCCTGCAACCGAGTCAGGAGTCCTCCAGGATATCATATCCCGGAAGGCCTCCTTCTTCAATCGGAGCTGTGTTCGCGTCCTCGGCAGCCAGTCAGTTTCGTTCTCGGTGGGTGCTGGTCTCCGTCAGGGCTGCGCCTTGTCACCAATCCTGTTTGTGATATACATGGACAGGATGTCGAGGCGTAGTCGTGGTGGGGAGGGGTTGCAGTTCGGTGGTCTGAGGATCTCGTCACTGCTTTTTGCAGATGATGTGGTCCTCATGGGATCATCGGCCTGTGACCTTCAGCACTCACTGGATCGGCTGGCGGCCGAGTGTGAAGCGGCTGGGATGAGGATCAGCACCGCTAAATCTGAGGCCATGACTCTTAGCAGGAAACCGATGGATTGCTTACTCCGGGTAGGAAATGAGTCCTTAGCCCAAGTGAAGGAGTTCAAGTACCTCGGGGTCTTGTTCGCGAGTGAGGGCACTATGGAACGTGAGATTGGCCGGAGAATCGGAGCAGCGGGGGCGGTATTGCGTTCGCTTTACCGCACCGTTGTAACGAAAAGAGAGCTGAGCCGCAAGGCAAAGCTCTCGATCTACCGGTCGATCTTCGTTCCTGTCCTCACCTATGGTCATGAGGGCTGGGTGATGACCGAAAGGACGAGATTGCGGGTACAAGCGGCCGAGATGAGTTTTCTCAGAAGGGTGGCTGGCGTCTCCCTTAGGGATAGGGTGAGAAGCTCAGCCATCCGTGAGGAACTCGGATTAGAGCCGCTGCTCCTTTACTTAGAAAGGAGTCAGCTGAGGTGGTTCGGGCATCTGGTAAGGATGCCCACTGGGCGCCTTCCTTGGGAGGTGTTTCAGGCACGTCCAGTGGGGAGGAGACCTCGGGGAAGACCCAGGACTAGGTGGAGAGATTATATCTCAACACTGGCCTGGGAACGCCTCGGGATCCCCCCGTCAGAGTTGGTCAATGTGGCCCGGGAAAGGGAAGTCTGGGGCCCCCTGCTTGAGCTGCTCCCCCCGCGACCCGACCCCGGATAAGCGGAAGAAAATGAGATGAGATGAGATGAGATGAGATATCATATATTTACGACATAAGGATCTCGTTTATGATAAAAGGATCACGCCTCTCATTCATCAATAACGTTGCTGGCTAGCTGCAGGCCGGCAAAGATGACGCTATCCGACGCTATCATATTTAATCTCCTGCTCGGGTTGAGGCATTGGGAAATATTGATGTTCCTTAAAAGTGAGGAGGGCATTAATATAAGTGTCAACATTGCGCAGACATCTGAAATCATTGGCCGGCAAAGATGACGCTATCCAACGCTATCGTATTTTATTTCCTGCTCGGGTTGAGGCATTGGCAGACATGCAAACGGCGCGCTTTTTGGCGCGAGTCGCTTTTTTATCATACATTTTGGGGACCTGTGTGGTTCGTGCAGATCCAAAGAGTTTTTCTTTTGGGGGGGGGGGGGGGGGGCGTCGATCAGTGCTCGCGTACAGGTGTCAATATTCCGTAATCTGATTGACTGAGACCCCCCGTGCCTTCGAGGTAAAGAAAAGTGATTCCGGAAATGATTTTGTTAGGGGACCAATCACAGCCCTTGCCGTCGCGTCAAAATATTGGATGCGCATGCGCACGGTAGAACTTGGATCGGGCTCAGAAAATCAAGCCCGACCCCGAGCCCGTGCATGTTCTGTCCGAGCCCGGCCCGACCCGACACATTAACTGTAATTAGGAGCCCTAGCCCGATTTCAACCCGACAATTATTTCAACACATATGTAACTTTGTACACATTTGTTACTAGGCTTACTCAGCTAAATATATGTAAGGGATAATGTATAGAACGCCGGTCATTATCGGGAAAATAAGACCCGACAGGGCGAACAGTACACCGACGCGCAGCGAAGGCGTCTTGCTTCGCCCTGAAGGGGCTTATTTTCGAAAATGACGACGTTCTATGCATGATCCCGCTTATAACACGGCTACTTGCCGAAACTAAAAAAAATTCTTTTTACAATTTATTCGTTACCAGCATTCATTCATCATTTTTTCACAATGTCTTGTTTTTAAAAGATTTTTGATGACTTTATGCTCTGTAAGGTGACCTTGGGTGCCTTGAAAGGCGCCTCTAAATTAAATGTATTATTATTATTATTCGTAGTGTTGATCAGCAGTGCAATAATAAATTGTCTGCAAAGACGGTGACATCATTTAGCAACGGAAGACACTGGGGTTAACAAGTCACCGGACTAGCTTCCAAAGTGAACGGAGCGTTCCACGGCATTGAGAAGACCTGTGTAATAAAGGCCTATAATATTTCTGTTTATGGCATCGATTTCTCCTCAGATTAGGCCAATAAACCAATGATACAAATAAAAATAAAAACGCTCGATCAAAGGCCCGGCCTGACCCGGCCCGAGGATAGTGGTGGGAAATATCGGAGAAGGTCGGATGCACTTATTGTACAGCAGGACGCAGGGTGCAAGTGCAGTTGGAAGTGGTCATCATGGCTAAAATTAGAAGGCACGATTAAGGTGAATACAGTGAAGCATAACTTTCCACTGTCTGACTTTTTCAAAAAAAAATAGAAAAAAGGATGTGCTAAATGCACACTCTTCATTAAAGAAATTAATTATGCCAGCAGGGGTGTACATGCCCTGTATTCACACTGTAAGGCAGACATTCATCGGAGGAAAGTGACAACAACAATAAGTACACAAAGTGTTGCACAGCTTCTCCGAAACCCTCTTCCAGAAACCCCCTAAGCAGCAGATAAGATCAGGGACAGTGCCAGGCCTACACTGCCAGTACCTGTACCTGTGATCACATATCCAATGCAGAGGTGTGTGTTTGTGAAAATAAATTAACTTAGTTTAAAAAGTCACTTTAACTGAGTAACTAATATATTTTTTATCTTTCTAGGCATATAGCATATAGCATAGGCCTTCTCATGATAATAGGATATCATGCCGTCATATTTTTTCAGACTTCGGGTAGCTCTCTCTTTTTTTGTCATACATGTGTTTGCATCCCTGATTGGGAAATATGGATGTTCCTTAAAAGTGAGGAGGGCATTAATATAAGTATGTCAACATTGCGCAGACATCTGAAATCATTGGCCGGCAAAGATGACGCTATCCGACGCTATCGTATTTTATTTCCTGCTCGGGTTGAGGCATTGGGAAATATGGATGTTCCTTAAAAGTGAGGAGGGCATTAATATAAGTATGTCAACATTGCGCAGACATCTGAAGTCATTGGGACTGTTCAGGAGAAAAGCCCAGTCGGACCTGCTACAAGTGGCTCTCTTCCTGCAGGAGCAGTTGAACCAGTACGGGATGCTTCACGGATACAAATTGTATCCATATGTATTAATGGTGCTGTCGATGGATTTTCCCATATGGTCATATGGCTACATGCTTACACCAAAAGTAGCAATCCCCGTGTTATTTCTGGCTACTTCCTTGATGAAGTGTAACCAGTTTTCTGAGAGATGCTACATTACCGGGGGTCATCCCTATGTTCCCCAGGTCCTATGTTCCCCGTTTTTCCCAAAAAGGGTCCTATGTTCCCCTGTAGCCATACATACCGGGGAGCATAGGACCCTTTTTGGGAAAAGCGGGGAACATAGGTTCCCCGCAATCTATCAATCTTTAAAGATATTTGAACTTTGACGCTGTAGAATATTGGTGTATTTTAGTGTCTCTCTTTTGTTCACATTTCTAGTCTCGGGACAGGCCAGGGCCTCTCTTACTGATACAAGGTGTTATCTCCAACATTCTGCCATTGTTATGTTTCAACAAGGTTGAACCGACCTGGTCCTCCGGGACATAGCCAGGGCCAGATACCTTATCAAGGCTGAGAGTGCGTCTGTTCACGTGTTATTCATGTATCCCCTTTTTGTATAATACTCGCCCAACCCTTTGGTTCGACGAGAAGAGGGTTCGACAGCCAAGGAACAAGTCACTATAGATTATTCAACCTAAGTCTGTATCTCGCTGTACATCCTGGAATAAACCATCTATTCAACCCTCTAATCCAACCTGTCAAGCTGCTTTGATTTCGACTTCAAGAATTACTACTACGACTGAAAATACACAACGCAGAGTCTGTCCGAACAGTTTAGAAATAAGCTGAAATCTAACATTTGGTGCCGTGACACCGTCTTGAAGAGAGAGGAGTGAGAAGACGATTGCCTCTGAAGATTGCCCTGTGACCGAGAAGAGCGCTAACAAGAGAGCTAACAACGCGTAATTCGCGTGATGACAGCCAATCGGCGTTCAACAGCCTGGCCACTGAGTGACATGTGTAACGGAACAGCCAATCAGCGTTCAACCGGCCAACTCAGTGCAGTGCAGCCCGGGGTGAACTGCAGCATGGAGGAGAAAGTGATTGTTGCCGTATGCGACTCCCGGAGCTCTTTATATGATATTATAAAACGGGGGGCCTAAATCCAGCGATCTGATTGGTTCATAACTGTTGTATAATGAGCGTATACATAACTGCCATGACGCCCAATCATTTTGTGAAAGTTTGCATATCACTCCGCGCCTGGAAGTAGAAACAGTTACAAAGTAAAACATATGTAGAATGATGTAGAGGGTGTAAATGTTGTTACTCCGGGAGTGAGCAAGGCGATGGAGAGACTAACAAAAGCTTAGGCACACGGCGAGAGGATAAATTGCCGGCGAACCGCTCTAGCCGAGCCTTCTCTTGGAGGGACGCTAAAGTGTGTTGCATAGCGACCGTCGTGCATTTTGAAGGCAGCCAGGAGGGACTACTTTTTTGTATTCTTTAATAAAACAGCTACTTTGACTTTCTTGTTTATTTTTTTAAATGTAGTGTGTCAATGACTTTCGTTTTGCCATAATAGTAACCGTTGTATAAAAGCCATAGATAATAATAATAATGAATTGAATTTATATAGCGCTTTTCTAGACACTCAAAGACGCTGTTTACAGGGAAGGGGGAACCTCACTAACCACCACCAGTGTGTAGCACCAACACAGATCACTTCGGTCAGTGGTACGTGCTCATTATACCACCGTGAAGTATTTTTTAAAATAATTTAACAACTGACAGGGTTTGCCTTTACTATGAACATAGTATTTTAAATTTGAATACATTAATTACGTGACATACTGTCACAGCCAATATTAAAACAAAATCTAATGTGGGCAGTGGGACAAAAATTATATTTCCCCACAAAAACAATATTTTATTGATTTGTATAAAAACAATTTAGCTCATTAATTGGAAAAGAGCTTGAGGTATGACGTTTTCTGAACAATAATGCATAGTATAAAGTTAAACACATAATGCACTGCTGTATTCAACTTTTAAGAGCTGCGATGTGAGGGGCCAGCCACATGCCCTTTAAACCACCACGACAACAACATTTCCACTTCTGGGTTCCACTGAACAATTAACGGGTCAATATTCGAGGGGCTTTGGCACATCAAATGATGGAACAAGCATCCTGTACTGGTTCAACTGCTCCTGCAGGAAGAGAGCCACTTGTAGCAGGTCCGACTGGGCTTTTCTCCTGAACAGTCCCAATGACTTCAGATGTCTGCGCAATGTTGACATACTTATATTAATGCCCTCCTCACTTTTAAGGAACATCCATATTTCCCAATGCCTCAACCCGAGCAGGAAATAAAATACGATAGCGTCGGATAGCGTCATCTTTGCCGGCCAATGATTTCAGATGTCTGTGCAATGTTGACATACTTATATTAATGCCCTCCTCACTTTTAAGGAACATCAATATTTCCCAATGCCTCAACCCGAGCAGGAGATTAAATACGATAGCGTCGGATAGCGTCATCTTTGCCGGCCTGCAGCTAGCCAGCAACGTTATTGATGAATGAGAGGCGTGATCCTTTTCTCGTAAACGAGATCCTTATGTCGTAAATATATGATATCTTATCTCGTAATTACGAGATCCTTATCTCGTAATTACGAGATCTTTTCTTTACGAGAACGGCTACATTAGCTGTGAAACTTTTTTTTATTTGGTGAATGCTCAGCGCCACCGTAGAATCGTGTGGAACCGGAGAGTTTTGTTTTGGGGAGGGGGGGGGGGGGGGTCCAGAATTGCGAAAAATTATTGGATCATTCTTATAATTGACATTTCTCTGGGCCAATCGGAATCTCAGCACTTGCTTCAGAATCTTTCTTATAATTGACATTTCTCTGGGCCAATCGGAATCTTGAAGCACACAGCGCCAACTGAGCTCGCCATTGGATGAGACGGTCGCCTGGCTACCGCGCATGCGCATCCGCATCCGCATGCCCATGCATGCGGCCAAACAACGCAAGAGAGCTTGCGAAACACTCGTCCAGAGCCCTGTACCACGAAGCTCGCTTAGAGGGTTAGCGAGGTATGTTGAGCTCCAAGCCTGGGTTAGTTGTACCACGAAAGTCGATCTCTTTTAGCGTCGCTGTATCACCATGGTGACTTATGCTCGCAACCAAACCTGGTCGGGAGCAGTTTTTCGGCTTAGTCTAGCCGGAGATCGGCTACTTAAATCGGCGTGCGCAGCTTCCTAGCCCCTCCTCTGACAATGGCGTCACCATTTGTGGGTGTTCCCGTGGACCTCGGCGCACTTCTCGTACAGGCGTCCCTCCCAGGCCCCCAGGACAGGCATATACTTCCGCAATCCACCCGTGCTCAGAGGCCAAGCCTGGTATTGCAGCTGTTTAGCTGGGAGTGGACGGGGGTCCGTCATTTCATGCGGCCCAGAAGTAGATATCGCCGTCCACTCCAATACAAGTGGGGAACAGGATTGTGTCTCCGCAAGAAATGTCTGGATATCAATCAAAGGCTCATAATTATATTTGTACCCTGTTCTAAAAAAAATTAAGTTTTTTCTTTTCAAAACGCCTCCTCAAGCGTTTTATTAGCAGTTTACGTTGGGTAGGCAGCTGAAAGGAGCCGTACTGAAACAAACGGCTCCTTGCTATGATCCTATTTTGAAGTGCACGGCTCCATTAACTTCCGAATTAAATTAAATTCCGAATTAACTTCCATTAACTCCATTAACTTCCAAAGTCTGAGATTTTTCCTTTACTTGACATGAATGGCGTTGAACACGGATATATAACACACATATCATTGAAATAGCTGGAACAGGCACGCACGTATTGATTACCTGAATGATTATGGGAGACCTACGTAATTTTCATAATATTGTAAATTGTCTGATATTAACATTTCAGTTGCGTTGGTAGGTATTTCATTTTCATTTGCTTGTTTAGCTATGTATGACAGGGTTATGGTTAGCTATGTATGACAGTTGACAATGTTGGTGTATTACAATTCAATATTTGGGTAGGCTACTCCAACTTCGTTGCTGGTCGATATGTAAACATTTACTTTTATATAAATTATTGATTGCATTCTTCGTAAAATAGTTACTTGGAAGGAATCTGTTTCTTAAGCAATAACATTGAACTGAATTTTTTAGGCCTACATACGTTTACTATGTTACTATGGTATTATATGGAGCAATCTTACATATTTATGAAGTTTCCAGATCAATAAAGTTCTATCTCTTTTTATTTGAACTGCCTGTATGTCCTCTTGATTATAGTATTACAGTGTGTACCTTGGTTATCAGCTATCATAGAATGGTGTCCAAATGGCTGCATGTGTAAGAAATAGGATTTGAACCAAGTGTTACAATAAAAAAAAGCTTATATTAAAAGACCCCCCACCCCAAATTTGAACAAAACACATTTTTTGGCTGTTTGGCTGGGGCAGAAGAGTGGAAGGGGAAACAAAGACAGGTAGCCTAAGAAGTAAGGAAAGGAATGAGAGGAAGAACAGTGAAATGAATGAACAGTGTGATAAACGCAAATGATTACCAAATGATTACCAAAAAGGTTATAATTACTGATTTATCAAATACGCAGAGAAGAGCATCATCGAATAAAGATTAAGGACCTGGATTATATCTTACAGTATTGAAAACTGTTGAAATTACAATTCAGAGTGGAGAAGGCTGAAGGCATTGGCCCTAAAAGTGTCAGTTTCACCCACTCTGGATTATCGCTTCAAGAGACTGTGAAATGCTTTTTAAAAAAATTTAATTTCCCCTATTGGTGAAATGAACCTTGTCTTTTAGGTATAAACCACAGCAGTTAAACCTTATTCCAGGATGCTCTACGCTGTTGCCTCCTAGCTCTACACTAACAAATGCGTTCATCACACTGTTCACCCATTTCCTAGCGTGATTTAGCTTCCCCGGATGGTCAGCCCTCCAAAAGCGTCTCTCTAAGTTTTATAACAAATAATTCAATATGTGAAGATTTGGTGATAGAGGTAAAGCATCTTCTTTTAAATATTATAAGCCTTGGTTTAGTTATTCAGTTCTGTTGGATTCCAGCCCACCATGGAATATATGGCAATGAAATTGCTGATAAATTAGCTAAAAGATACTAACCTAATTAGAAGAATTTAACCTTAAGTATATATATATTTTTTTTTTATTTATTCATTTATTTTGTTAGTTTGTTTTATTTTGTTTATTTTGTTTCGTTAGTTTGGTTTTTTCTTTGAATTTATTTGTATGATTTAAAGTATGATTTGCCAACGTCCTTGTCCTTGTCAACGTCCTTGTCACAAACTCCTGTGTAGTAGTCCAGTAGGTCGCGGTATATGGGGAAAAACTATGATCCGCCACTAAACTAGAAGAAGAAGAAGATCTCTGCATCCGGTACGTCACGGACTAGGTCACGTGTCCTGGCCACATACCGCGGAAGCAAATCGCTCCTGTATGTTACCATGCGCCACTGAGCAGTTTGCATAGGAATGAATGGGCGGCCATTTTCCAGTCCGTGGTCCATCCTTTATTATGTCCATGGTCCCTCCGGAGACAGAGGGTTTTACGGGACAGAACCGATCCCTTGGCATTGTCTGACGATATTCAGATTTCAGACTTTATTTTCATTATGCAAACAACGGAATTGTGGTTCTTCATGAGAGATACAGATTCTCATCAGAGGGTGTTCGTTATTTGATCGTCCTTTTGGACCTTATGTAGACAATGCTTACTGTTGCGCATTGAGTCTCCGTGACAGAGTGCTAGAGTGGAGGTAGCGCATCAGTCTTGAATTTCTGAGCGGGGGGTTCGACTCCCAAGTGACGCGAATTTATGTGAAGCTTAAAAAGTCCCAATTCTCATGCATATGGAATACTTATTCACTAAAACGTATGGAATTATATTTTTGTGCTTATTTCGAACTTGAACCCATATTTTCAAGGCCGTGCTGGCACCACATCTATGGGGGTAAAATGCATGATGATAGACCGGCGTATTTGAACCCCAGGTCTTATACGAATCCACTACGCTACAGCCGCTACCTCTCAGCGGTTGAAAACATGCTAGACATTTCCTACATAGGGTGTATTTAAAGTGAATTCCCTAAATGATAGAATAAGGCAGGATGGACGTTGCTTATGCATTTTTAAATCATCATCATTCTATTTGGATTAATGGCGAACAATTCTGCATTTGGCATAGTTATTCTATAGACAATATGCAGAATCTTTTCACTTATACTCATAAAGACTGCTTGATCTATCGTAAAGGTGAGAAAAATGACGCAAAAAACGCCCCTTTCACGTGAACGCGCACTGAACCTAAAGCGGAAAACCTGGTTCAACTAATTGAATCTAAAGTGAGCTTTGTGGTACCATTTAACTCTGATTGCGAGTTGCGGCTCTGTCGAGCCAGGTTTTCCCAAGAAAGCCTGGGTATGTTCAGCGAGCTTCGTGGTATAGGGCACAGAGGGGTGTTCCACCAACGGAGGTTTAACAAACACTGAGTTAACGCTGAACTCTAGGTTGATTTACCCTTTGCCGACTAACCCAGAGTTTTCTGTTCCACAGCAGCGGTTATGCATTAGTTCAAATCAACTCGGGGTTGGTTAACACAGGGTTGTGCGCGTCCACGCCAAACCTAAAAAGACGTGATGTATGGATCATGCATGGAAACCCTGATCGAAATGGCGAAACGGGCCGCTTATTTCAAAGAAATGGAACTTCAGGTTCCCCTGGAGAGCTATGACGAGGAGAAGGACATTATCACAAGAAAAGGGAACGCTAAAGCCTCTGCAACCCGGAGAACCGAAGCCTGGCAGCGGATCGCTGACCGTGTAAATGCGTTAGTTACACTTCAAAAGCATGATCCTTAATATTTCAGCCATGAATATATAAATATCCCAGTTAAGCATTCTTAAAGATCCTACCACATAACCCCTTTCTTCTAAAAAAATATGTGCTCCGATGGCTTCCAAGCAGTCAGCGGATCAAGTATAAAAATGAAGTATAAAAAACATACTAACTGGTAAGCTTTTCCCACCATCGCATTGGTATACATTTAAATAAGCCATTTTTTTAAGCCAATCGTGAAATGGCCGACAGTCGGCAGACTGGATCTGGCCCTCAAATTGTCTTGACCCCGGTGGAGGAGCTGTTAATAAACATAAATTCAGGGCGCCCTGGCATGGAGGGGGTACCTGGAGGTACCTACCTCCTCAGAGAGTCAGGGGCCATACCCCACTGGTTGAATGTAGGTTTTTGTGTTTTCTTGTATTTTATATATTTTTTGCCTTCGAAGTAACACATGCAAACCATGTGCTTGCCACAGCGCATACTATTCCAAAAGTTTATTTTTTTGGTAACTGGGTAGAAAACCTAAAAGTGACAATTCATCAACTTCACAGATCAAGATGGATTAGTGCGTGTAACGATCAAACATTCTCCAGTGGATGCAAGTCCACTGGAGACTATAGTATAAAATAGTCCTCCACTGAGGACTAATTTATACTTTGTGTTGTAAGTGCCTCTCGGCATAGTACTCAGACAATATTGCTCTTTGTATGATAGGAGGCCGATACAAATCTTGGATGGGTCATCTGAAAGGACTGAGATGTGCTCAGCATCTCCAACATTATAGCCTAGATAAAACTACCTTTTGCAAAAAACGGAGGGCTACGCAAATAGTCTGGAGTGAACTGAGGCCAGGTCCTCGATTGGTAGTGTTGGCTATGTAAGGCTATTTAAATATATTAAAGATTTGCGTGAGAATCTATAGGCCTATCTCTCCACTCCAGCAAAAAGTCATTCGATATGCCAAGATGTTGAGCCGTGGTCTTATCAATCGCTCCCGGTGGATTGCACGTATAATTTGCTCTCCGATATCAGCATTTCTCTCATCAAAGGGGAATGCCATTGTGAACACATGAAATCTGCTGGTTGCGGGTTTAATTACCCAAAACCGGGTTATGTTTCAAACTTAACCTGCGCAAAACCTGCTCCGACCAGGTTTGATTCAGAGCATATGTTTATATAGCAACTAACATACCGTGATCCTTTTGGAACGGAAAACCTAGGGTTACCGCAAACCCTGGGTTAACTTACCCGGTTATGTGATAAAACCGGCTTTGTGGAACACCCCACAGGCTAAGAGTCAAAAAAAAAAATTTGTGACAGTTGTGAATAAAATATTTTCTATAAGCCTCAAGGATGTTTTGACATTGATTTTTGATAAAGTATGCTGAGTTTTGTTAAGTCACGCTCAGACTAGTGTAATTTGCATATTACAATAAAAAAAAAATCCCCCCGTGACCCTGTCACCTTTTTTCCTCTGAAGAGTTTGCAGGTCTGAATAAGAGGGGTGGGAGTACATACGTTTTTACTTCTTCTCACTCCTTTTCGGATATGTTTACATTATGTGGCAACCCGGCACGTTGAGCGAACCAACTCCTCCCAAACAGGACACCATTTCGTTGGGAAAAGCCAAAAAAAGCAACAAGTCCGCAAAATTGTATGACCGTATAGGTCGTTTGTACTGCCACGGATTACGACCCACTGGAGCGTATCAAAAACGAGCGCCTCTACAGGTCGCGGGAGGTATGTATGCCACATATATATTTTTGCTCTGTGCATTTAGGGTTTTAGCCATTTTATTCAGGTGTAAATGATTTAAGATCAAAACTCAAATCAACGGTTGGAAAAAAAATAACTCACATTTTTTGCTAAATCTATTCATTTGATGAGTAGGCTATAAGGATATAAGGATACAACCCGGTATAAGGACAACGCCCATACACTTTATTATACTTACATTACATATTGTTTCTAATAACATTTCTAGCGAGAAATATACTTTTTACTTGCATAATCTTCAGTCAGTGATTGTGTCTGATCTTTAGTTTTATAGTTATTAGGAAGATTTAATCGGCTCGCTCGCATGTTTCAACGACGTCAGGTTGCTAGGGACGCTGCTTTCGCTAAACTAGCAGCTCACGTGTTTCCTGCGTTTGTGTTATTAAACCGTTACTTTATGTAACTTTTAAAGACATTGTAATAACCACAGGCGAGGTATTGAGCGAAGTAAGCTTGATAGCAGGTTTATTGGATTCCACAATCGGACAGGCAGGCACAGCTCCACCGGAAAACTACAACAACCAACACTCCCGCCCGGAAGGAAACCCCCGGAACCCCCTCTCAGAAGGCCCGCCCCTTCCTCCCAAACCCTGTGACGCTAAAATATCATCTTGTTAGAAACCCGTTTATCTGAGAGCCAACCCAGTCGCCAAAAGCATACGTTGACAGTGTACGTTTTCGTGAACACTGGATTACGTCGCATTTCAACATAAAATAGCGTGCTAAGCACACATACACGCACACACGCACGCTAACACGCGCACACACACACACACACACACACACACACACACACACACACACACACACACAATGCATTTTGCTGCTAAAACAACAACTTGGGCTGCTTCTAGGACATTTTGGGTGGATTTTGAACGGTATGTTGGCAGGACGTTTTTTGCAGGCAGGACCTGGCAACCCTGCGCTGTTGCCCGAGGTGCAGAAATGCTCCGGAGCAGATCTGGATCCACCATGGCCAAAATAATTGTTATGAATAGCATTAATAGATTCATGCATTATCATTCAACTTGAACATGTGTTTTTACAGTATATAGTGGTGGAGGGATGACGTATGTTGGCAAACCCGGAAGTGAGCGTCGCCCTCGGTTCCCTTGACAAACAGCCAACGGGTTTTCCATTGGATTTTGGATTATTGCAGAAAAATCCTCAACTCCTCAAAAACGGAAAATAAATAAATAAATAAAAATAACCGTGCTCCAAAGAACGAAGTGTAAACCAATGCATTCTGAATGGGAGTGTTTCTCCGATTTTTCCATGCTACACAACGAAATGTAAACCCATGCAAATAAAGACTTCATGGTCATAATAATTTAAATATCATTAAGCTACTACTGAGAGTGTAGGGAGGTATTCTATTTTTTTCAACGGGGCTGAATCCAGTCACTTGACCGTCATGGTTGCTATGGTGGTTGCTATCGACCGCCCCCTCTAATACTCGTGGCTCTAAAAACCACGCGGCAAAGGAGCTGCCGTCAATTGGGTTGTTTTTGTCGTAAACTAGGGTCCGATGGTTGAAAAATAGACAGATATTCCAAGGTATCCTTAAAAGGCAGCTTGGATGTGTTTATTTTCTGCAGTTTAGACTTCTTCTATAACTAATTTTTGTAAGCAAAACACCAAGCTCATTGATTTAATGAGGGAGGGTTATTTGAAACAATTTATTGAATAAATATTTGTGAGAGGTCATTCCTTCTCCTGATTTCACTTCCTATTTATGTCTAGGGTAAATCCCTACTGTCCACAAGCATCCCCCCCTCCCCATATGGATTTGGAGAATTGTTGCCACGTCCCAGTGGTGGAGGTATCATATATATATGAAAGAGGGCATTCAATTATAGCCTACTACAATGATCAATTAGGAGGCCGAAGCCCTAAAGGAAGTGATGCAATAGGTGACTGAGTCGACAACATTTAAGTAAGCTGTATAGGGTCTCTTATATATCAAAGGGGGTCTCAAAGGACGCATACGCTTCAACCTGTGGCTCCAGCACTACAGGAAATGACTCAGCAAGTGCTCCATCTCGTTGCAACTCACCCAGCGGCTCGCTTGCACGATTTTGGCCAGAAGTTCTTCCCAGACCTACACCCTAGCCATCCAACATGCATATCTGAGAATCAGGCCTCTCTTTAATAATGACAAAAAGTTATGAGAGAAACACACATTAACTTTTTGTTATCTCATAAGCGGCGTGGTGCCGGCTCCTTTTGACCTTTTGACCCCCGACTTCAAAAACGTGGCCACAGGCCAACTGTGTCTACACACCTTTAGCCACAAATGTACACCTCCATCCCACAAAAAATGGGGATTAGAAACTAACCACTGTTTTATGTAGGCCTACATTTACTGTACTGTTGGAGGTCACGCCCCTTTGCCGACCTTTTCGAGATAGCTAGGGATGCTAAAATGTTTACACACATTTCCCGGGGCCCCGTGAACGACAGATCCGAGATTTGGAGTTCTAGCCCTTAGAGAAAAAAAGTTTTCCCAAATGGAGTGTCATTTGGACAAAGCCCCTCAGAAGTGTAGCCTGCAAGACCTAATGGTTCAGAATGTGGTGGAAAAACAGTTTTTGAGATAGGAAGGTCCTACCGCCCTGAAATTTGAATACCTTATTCTAGGGCCTAACTGGGACCTCCGCACCGAAACTTGGCCCGGTCGGACCCCGAGGGCAGGAAGGGGGGGCCTGCCCTCGGGGTCTGACCGGGCCAAGTTTCGGGCAGGAAGGGCCCCCCCTTCCTGCCCTCGGGGTCCGACCGGGCCAAGTTTCGGCGCGGAGGTCCAAGTTAGGCCCTAGAATAAGGTATTAAATTTAAGGTATTAAAACCTTCCTATCTCAAAAACTGTTTTTCCACCACATTCTGAAAACCTTGGGAGGAATCAACGGTCCCCTCCTTCGTGGGTGGAATCCCGTCACCCACGAGGACCGGTCTCTCCGTGCAGGAGCTCCAGGGCTGGGAGAGCCCCGAATGAGTGGAGAAGCGGGCTATTTAAGCCCTGCTTCTCCACTTGTTCCTCAGGTGCTCTGAATATCCTTAATTGGCCTGGGCCGGGTTGCCACGATTAATGTTTATTTTTATTTTATTTTTTTACTATCACTATTATTATTATTTTTTTTGTTATTCATTCTTGAATGGCTTTATTGTTGTAATTGGCAAAATTTGTTGTTTTTGTTTTGTCTACATATTCGAAATAAACATGAAAGAAAGAAAGAACAACGAGACCATAGACCCCACATCAAACTCAGACAGTCACAACATGTAAGAAACATATAAATACATTTACATAAATACGAGACCATAAGATATATTTGGGTTTCTCTTGTTTTATCTTAAAAACGAAATACACATAACATTAAGAAAAGGGAAGAAAATAAAAGTAATAATAGATAAAGCTAAACTCAGTTAGTGAGGTCATTGATCGGATGTGCTGTTCAAAAAGAAATGCACTATTAAACTATGCCTTGTGCTCCGTTATGCAAGGTCCAAGTCTACAATTCAACAATGTCTTTTTGCAGTTTTGAGCGCTTTGTGCCAACTTGTGCTCCGTCATACAAGCTCAAAGTGTCACACTGCTTAAGTAACAGAGTCCTTCCAACTAACTATTTCCGAAAAATGCAATCAATAACTTGTGTACAAATAAATGTTACATTTCAACCAGCAACGAAGTTGGAGTGGCCTACACACATAAATAATTGTAATACACCAACATTGTTAACTGTCATACATAGGTAGCTAAACAAGCTAATGAAAAGTTAAATACCAACGCTGAAATGTTAGACTATTAACAATAATATAAAATGATACCGTAATGCACCCGTTCTTTGGATCTTTTGAATAAATGGATCAATATATGGTGAATCACAATGATCTGTCACGGTTAGCGGGTGGCAGGCAGGCAGGTAGGACAGTTCGGGTAAAAGGATAATTTATTAACTCAAAAGGCAAGGAACGCGGGTGACGCGGGTAACACACAGGACACTCACCACAAACTAAAATGATCAGACAAGGAACAAAGGAAAGACAAGGGCTTAAATACCAAACACACACAGGGCGCGCAACGAGTAACAGCTGAAACACATTAGGGGAGGGAGCAGTAATCAAACAGGAGGGAAACCTGACATGTGGAGAAACAAGACCGATACCAAAGTAAAACAGAGGCCTGTTTCAGGTAGCTGGTTTAACATACTCTGAGTTTAATCCTGCGCTCTGAGTTGGTTGACTCAGAGTTCAGGGTTGAAAAGAAACTCTGTGTTTTCGGTTTCAGAACAGAGGGGTGTTCCACGAACGGAGGTTTAACAAACACTGAGTTAACGCTGAACTCTAGGTTGATTGACCCTGTGCCGACCAACCCAGAGTTTTCGGTTCCACAGCAGCGGTTATGCATTAGTTCAATCAACTCGGGGTTGGTTAACACAGGGTTGTGCGCGTCCACGCCAAACTTAAAAAGACGTAATGTATGGATCATGGAAACCCTGATCGATATGGCGAAACGGGCCGCTTATTTCAATGAAATGGAACTCCAGGTTCTCCTGGAGAGCTATGACGAGGAGAAGGACATTATCACAAGAAAAGGGAACGCTAAAACCTCTGGAACCCGGAGAACCAAAGCCTGGCAGCGGATCGCTGACCGCGTAAATGCGTTAGTTACACGTCAAAAGTATGATCCTTAATATTTGAGCCATGAATATATAAATATCCCAGTTAAGCATTCTTAAAGATCCTACCACATAACCCCTTTCTTCTAAAACAATATGTACTCCGATTGCTTCCAAGCGGTCAGAGGATCAAGTATAAAAATGAAGTATAAAAAACATACAAACAAGCTTTTCCCACCATCGTATTGATATACATTTAAATAAGCCATTTTTTTAAGCCAATCGTGAAAAGGCCGACAGTCGGCAGACTGGATCTGGCCCTCAAATTGTCTTGACCCCGGTGGAGGAGCTGTTAATAAACATAAATCCAGGGCGCCCTGGCATGGAGGGGGTACCTGGAGGTACCTACCACCTCAGAGTCATGGGCCATACCCCACACTGGTTGAATGTAGGTTTTTGTGTTTTCTTGTATTTTTTTTGCCTTCGAAGTAACACATGCAAACCGTGTGCTTGCCACAGCGCATACTATTCCAAATGTTTCTTTTTTTGGTAACTGGGTAGAAAACCTAAAAGTGACCATTCATCAACTTCACAGATCAAGATGGATCAGTGCTTGTAATGAAGCCGCCGGCTACGATCGAACATTCTCCAGTGGATGCAAGTCCGTTAGGACTATTTTATACTTTATGTTGTAAATGCCTCTCGGCATAGTAGCCTACTCAGACAATATTGCTCTTTGTATGATAGGAGGCCGATACAAATCTTGGATGGGTCATCTGAAACGACTGTGATGTGCTCAGCATCTCCAGCATTATAGCCTAGATAAAACTACCATTTGAAAAAAACTGAGGGCTACGCAAATAGTCTGGAGTGAACTGAGGCCAGGTCCTCGATTGGTAGTGTTGGCTATGTAAGGCTATTTAAATATATTAAAGATTTGCGCGAGAATCTATATCTCTCCACTCCAGCAAAAAGTCATCCAATATGCCAAGATGTCGAGCCGTGGTCTTATCAATCGCTCCCGGTGGATTGCACGCATAATTTGCGCTCTGATATCAGCAGTTCTCTCATCAAAAGGGCATGCCATTGTGAACACATGAAATCTGCGGTGAACGCCGGTTGAAATACCCAAAACCGGGTTATGTTTCAAACTTAACCTGCGCAAAACCTGGTCCGACCAGGTTTGATTCAGAGCATATGTTGCTATAGCAACTAACATACCGTGATCCTTTTGGAACGGAAAACCTCGGGTTACCGAAAACCCTGGGTTAACTTACCCGGTTATGTGATAAAACCGGCTTTGTGGAACACCCCACAGGTGATCAGCGTTGGGTTAATCAACTCTGAGTATGTTCACTCTGGGTTGAGGGCGTGCCTGTTGACTCTAAAGAGCCATCATCAATGGATCTCTGATAACATGATCAAACATGGACCAAAAGCGTAGATCCACTTACTTTCTCCCACGGAATTGGAAATTCTAATGAACGCGTATGCCGAGCAGTTACCCAGAGAGAGCTTGGCCTGAAATAGCTGAACAAGTCAATGCGTGAGTAAAATAAATAAGTAAAATAAAAAAAAATAAAAGGAAAGTTTAATATCTTCCACTTATTCAATATGTAAATGGTGTTAATGTGTGTGTGTGTCAATTTACGCAACCCGGAGTTGCCCCAAGAGGACTTGGCAGCAAATGAAGATGAAGTACAAAAATATAGTTCAAACAGGTAAACTAATGTTGAATTGAAATCAAATCAATTGTGCGGTTTTGCCTGCTGTACCTAATTTAACAGCTATATTCAACATGTGATGGGCCTATATTTAAGCAGTAAATGTAAGTAGTACATTTCCCAGCCACCCCCAACACTGCCTATATATATATATATATATATATATTGTCTTCAAAATAGCGCTTACTGAATATTAGGGTAACATTTTCCTCCATGTTAGCAAATCGAAAAAAAAAGCAGAGGCCACCTCTGCAGCCCTCACAGAGGCTGAGGAGATGGCCCTCAGACAACAGAGTATGCGTCCTGTGGCTGAGGGCATCCCTGGGGAGAACTCCTCTGATCCCCCCCCTCCCCCCCACCCCCCAGGATAGAAGTGCCTTTATAAGAGGTTGGTTATTCAAAATAATTAAATATGTACACGCAACCCAGCATGTTGCAAATTGGATGGGGCAATATTCTGCGCTCAAGTAATAATTTCACCGTCTAATCATCTTCTTCCATGGCGTCATCGCCCTACTTGAACCAGATGCCCTCACCAACCTCCATGCAATTGTAACAATTCAAAATATGCAAAAGGATGCTTTGGAGATCCAAATTTTGGAACATAAGTTAAAGGTGAGTGAGGTGCAAACTGGGATACTGTTCCCTGCTCTAAAAACATACCCGATATGAATGACTTTTTTTGTGCTTTCAGGAAATAAAGAAATCCTCATAAAAAGTAGATTGTATTTATTAGAACACGGGCTGTGGTGGGAAAAGTTATTTTGTTGAACAGTTTACTCAAAGGGTTTTACTTCAGTGAACAATGCAGACGATTATGCGGAGCATGTGCATGTAGAGAAGAACAGCTTAAAAGCAGTACCAGGGTCTTTTCTGCCTTGCATTCTTAAAATTAGTTTCTTGACTTGCAGCAGTTATAGGTCCGTGGTTAGTCAGCTACTCTGATCATGGGAAAGCCACAACGTTAAAGTGAATGTAGTACAGAGCGGGCGGGAAGCACGGGGCGGATCATTCTGCACATGTGTTAATTGCGTAAAAAAAAAAAAAAACTTAAACTTAAAGCATGCCCCCGGTGCGTTTGACAGTTAACATGGGGACTGAGAAGGTGGACTAAATAAATGATAGATTGCGCTAAAAAACGATAGCGCTCGTGAAGAAAATTATCAGGAAAAGAAAGTATATCCAACCGGGTTCTTAATAATCGTTCCTCACGGAGATTCCTTCTGAGGATCGCAGCCTCTACATCCACAGGCTCTCGTAGAAAAGGACATACCGTTTCTAACACTTCCTTCTGTCGGAGAGCTGCCTTCAGCCTTATAGACAACAAACTCAGAGTAGGTCTAACCACCTCCCGAGCAGGTTAGGTCCACGGCGTATGTTGCCGCAGCAACTAACTCTCGGTTGCGCTGAACCTGCTACCTGAAACGGAAAACCCAGAGTTTCCACTAACTCGGAGCGAACAAACTCGGGGTTGCCTCAAAACCAGCTACCTGAAACAGGCCTCAGGTAACACACCAAAACAAAACAAGGAAACCGAAAGACCATGACATGATCGCAAGCAGAGGACCGTGAGAGTTATTGAGCAGCAGCTGAACCAGTCTAAAAATCGGACACGTTAACGGAGCACTGAACTAGGCCCTCTCGGATGCCATTTGTTTCACTACGACTCCTTTCAGCTGCACACCCCTCTTCCCCAGCAAAAAATAATTAGAGATAACGGCTAATAAAACGCTTGAGGTGGCGTCTTGAAAAGAAAAAACGTAATTTTTTTTAGGACACGGCATGAAGGTGATTATGAGCCTTTAATTGATATCCAGACATTTTTTTCGGAGACACATTCCTGTACCCCACTTGTATTGGAGTGAACGGAGATATCTACTTCTGGGTCCGATGATTTGAGGGACCCGTCCACAGCCCGCTTAAACAGCTGCAATACCAGGCTTGGCCGCTGAGCACTGGTGGATTGCGGAAGTATGCAGTGTTCCTGTCAGGTAACTTGTCAACCCCAACGTCTTCGGTTGCTAAGCGACGTCAACGTCTTTGGCGGACCATTTCACTGCTGATCAACACTACGAATGCTGGTAACTAATAAATTGTAAAAAGATACACCATGTGAAGTTATTTTCCAAATAAGATTTGAAAAGCATTGGAAGTTTATTTACAACACTATTTACATGGTTTCGAAGTAGTACACGAAGAATAAGAAGGGGGCGTTCCAGTCTGCGTAAACGGGAACCCCCACCACACGAGAACGCCCATTTGTGTCTGCAGTGGGATGATATTGCAAATTTGCGACTCGAGTCTGACTCGAGTCAAGTCATGTGACTCGAGTCCCCCATGTCTGTAGACATCTGTACAGGGCTGTTAGAGTTCAGGCGCGGTGCCTGAAATCAGGCTTGTGCTCAGCCATGTATGTTGTCAAAAGGGAAAATAGGTTAGGCCTTTAGTCAACACGTCAACCTACCTGACCTTTTGATTGACATGTCTGCCACACACTCGGCGTAGTCTATATAAGGAAGTATTTTACCTTTGTATGTTTGCACTGAGGATGGCCTGAATGGGACTGAAAACGTTTTGCACTTTACACTTTTATGCAATAAAAACGTATTGTTGCATCGGCTACATGGTGTGCGAGTTCCGCTCCTTTTATTGTTGCCAAGAAAGGCAATTCTCTATGGTGTCTTCGAATGTATTTGATAATTTCAGGCACAGATAATTTCACTTCTTATCAGCCCTGTCTATCATATATCGTCGCTGTCCGATTAAAACCGCGTATGTCCAAAACGGTTACTTTTCAGGAAATGAAAAAAACACCCTAATTTCAAAGCAGTTGAACGTAGCGTTGTCATACTTGGTACGTCATCTTTAAATGTAGTCGTAATATTGACAGTGTGATGGTATAGTTCACATTTTACCAAAATCGAGTTTAAATGGACATACGTGCATATTTTACAGTAACGGTGGTCGATACGCGTTCTTCCGATCATGAATGGGCAAGTCGCGTTTCATACTGACGGATGAATAGGCTACGCTAAGTTTATTAAATAGCCTACGTCCAACCTAACGCTATTTAATAAACTGAGCATAGACTATTAATCTTGTCAGTCTGAATATCAGTGTACTGATTCATTGTCCCTTCATAATTATGTCTCCTGCTAACTATGAAGCGATAATGAATCAGTACACTAACAAGCTATACAGAGATTGTAACGTCCACTCCTTGACCTACGTCTCAGGCGACAAGGGGGAAACTTTTTCTAGCGATAAAGTTAGGCCTACTGTAAAGGAAAGCTATTGTCTCACCAGGCTATCATCAAAATAATATTTATTTGGCACTGTATTGCAGAAAAGAAAAGGAAAAATGAAGCTGCCATTTCACTAAAAAAAACACAGACACCCGCTACCGCTCGCTCTCCTCGCTGACGTCAAACACACACACACACACACACACACACACACACACACACACACACACACACACACACACACACACACACACACACACACACACACACACACACACACACACACACACACAGCCATTCTCGCGCACACACATACGCTACTCGTAACACTATGCCTCGTTATGAAGGTCGGAATGAAGCGGCCACCGATTATTGACAGGATGGGTACTTTATTCTACCGGAATCGTTCGCTTCTTCACTAGACGTGAAGAAGCGAACGATTCCGGCAGACCAACTGCCGGTCAAATCACACAAAACAATAGAGACAGCCCACATAGCAAAAGTACTCCGCGCCGGATCCGCCGCGGAGGTATCGCGGCTTCCGGAACGGGCCCGCGAAACGGACCCGTATCGGGGTCCACTTGCACGCCGCGTTGGATCCGCCACGGAGGTGGATCGCGGACCCGCCGTGGCTCCGCGCTGCCTCCGCTCCGCATCCACGACTAAAACCTTACCTCCGCGACGGGTACGTTCGGGACCCGTAATTTGATACATATATCCGTCGCGGACCCACAACGGACCCACAACGGACCCACAACGGACTCATACAAATCGTGGCTCATCCGGCCCGGATCCGTTTGTCCTTCCAAATCCCTTCTGTTAAACTAAACTATTTGATAAAACTAAAAACTATCGCTAGAACAAGGCATACTACAGCAATATAGCCCTAAAGCTTAAATCTGCATTGCATATTTTCAACCTTACAATACAATAGGCCTGACAGAAAAGGTTCAATTCAAAACATCGGTTTACTGTACAAAAGTAATAACTTCTCAATGGAAAATGGACATTTATGGAAAGATACCGGTTATAGCCTATTCTGTTTTTGCTAACCTGTTTAATGAATGTGGCTACATTCATTTTGTGGTCAGAAACTCATTTAGTGCTTTACCGGCCTATAGTGCATACATTTTATATATTAGGCTACATCTTCAATGAAATTCAATGAAATGTTGTGCAATGCACAGCTAAAATATCAGAAAATTAAAAACTGGTTAACAACAAGAATCAAACGTTCAATAATTTGAGTAATTTTTATTCATTATGTTCACAACTGCTTCATTACGGCTTCACTACGGCTGTGAGGGACATGTCGGGGGACGGACACCTCCTCGTCTCTTTGTCGCCCGATCCATGGCCAGGTTAAACCACCTGATGGTGTGCTTTGTGACCTCCGCATCGGTGACGGACTTTGTGAGGGAGTTTTTCCTCACAGCACCTGAAATCAGACAAATATGTTTATGTTTATGGTATGTAGCATTCAAAGCCAAGTAGGCTAACACAATACAATAGGTAAGGAGATTAAATAATAATAATTAAAAAAATTACGAGGTGCAAAAAAACCTGACTTGCAAAGTTATGAAGGTTGTGGGGATCAAAATAAGAGGTGGGTAAACTAAGAATTTGGGTAAATTAAGAATTTGTGATCAGGGCAAGGTGTGCCATGATTAAAAGGACATCCAAAATGTTCAAACAATATCAGTTGTATTAAATGTTTCCCTGATCAGAGCACATATATTGTGATGTTGATAGGTTTTCAATGTAGTGAGTCCCCGGGACCCACAGGTGGCGAGTTGGGTGGGTCCCTGAGAAATTCAATGGGTCCCGACTCCCCAGTTTAAAAAATGTGTTTCTTTTTTATTATTATTCTATTTCTTAAATTAAATGAATAGTGTTAAACTCCTTGATGGTGTATGATATGATTATAATAAACGGATATATCAATGTATTGTAGCGACCCTGGGACAGTTAAATAGTTTGTGTGTTATGTGTTACATTATATTTCGTTGTCCGTTATGCCAGTTGTTCTATGTGCATGTATTGTAATGTTCTTCTTGTCAATCAGCGTGGGGGGCGAATCATTAGGTCAGCTGGGGGAGGGCCTTGGAAGAACAGGAGGGTGGGGGCCTGCACGCGAGTGAGACCGTGTTGCCGGGGTAACCGGGGTTTGTTTGGGTCCGGTTTGGCAGCTGTTGGTTACAATGTTGTTACAATGTTACGGGTTTCTGTGACCTGGTTTTTGGTCCATTAAAACTACCTTCAACTAATGACTCGACATGATTATGTCACCGGCGAGGTCGTTACAGTATGTTCAAAATGTGGAATGCGCGATGTATGCGCAGGCGCCGTTTGGGCATAACAATATGGCGGCTGCCGTTCAATGTAGTGTTCATCACCACCACCGGGTTTCATTTATTTCATTACAGCACGTCCCCTAAACGTTACAACATAATCGACACGAGTCCGGGACCCCTTTTACGGCTTAAGAATATAGACATGTTCTTTAAAGCGTCGTGGTTGGATTTCCTCTCGCCGGCTGGCGAGTTGGACTTGATTACCAGTCTTACTCTCCCACCTTTTTTCAAATGAAAAACAGGCTAGGGGGTTTTCTATTGGCTCGCCAATTGTCTGGTGGTTTTGTTTACCAGTATGGCACTCCCGCCGTTTTCTTCAAATAAGAAACGGCCGAGAGAGTCCCATTATTGGAGAGCCGAATTCCGTAGCTCCGCCCCCGGTGGCAGCGGACCTAATGGAAACCTAGTTGCTCTGGTTTTTCTTTTCCTTTCATGGGTTCCATGAAGCACGGAATAGAGCCGGAGTCTTTACAGACTCACTTTTTTCTCCCTTGATCATTGCCTTGCTTGATCTAGGAGGAATTAGTTTTTTATAAAGCTGTTGTGTTTTACACTTCCTTGGCTTTTTGAGTCTTAATGTGTTCTGGTGACTTAGGTCTTTTTGACTGGGGTCCAGCAGGAGTACATTGATCGGGCTCCGCTCGCAGCTTCACCTTAGCCCATAAGGCGAAGCCTAGACGGCGTAGCCTACATGAAATAGAACGATAGTTATTATTATAACTCTAGTTCTATGATTGTAGGCGTCAGGCGCGTCGTTAGACCTGGGCATTCGGGGCTATAGCCCCGGATCTTTTGGGATCAGCCCCGGATCTCTGCCGTAAAAACAAAACAAAAAATTATATATATATATATAGCTGCTTTCATACACGTAAGTACTGGCTGCTCTTCTGAATATATGCTGCATCGTTGCAGCAACATTGAAGACGATCGCGTTGACTTCTGCGGTCTGTTCTGCCTCCATGCTGTCTGCGTCAAACCAAAACAAACCTGAGTGACAGCGGCCGCACTTATCCCGCCTCCTGCAAATGTACGTAATATCCCTCCCCTTGCAATGCCGGCGCTGGCACTGGCCGCGGGAGCAAGATGTTATTCAAACAAAAATACATCAATCATTGTTTTATTCTTTAATTACACAATTTCTTTCATTCTTATAAATAAAAAAATAGTATAAATACATATATAAATCTAGCCAACTTGTCAATCAAAATTAGTCTTGTCTTGTCTCTCTAGTGGTTGTTCATTCTAAAACACTACAATCTTTTGAGAAGCAAATGGTTGCAGCCTCTATAGGCTTACTGTGACGCTGATGTGAGTACTGTATGCATGCAATACTACTACTCATAGTAATAATCAGAGAGGGTTGAGAAACAGTGGGTTGACAATCCATTCTGGTACCTCATTTTGAAAATCCCCAAAAAAGAAACTTCACATATATACTGTCTTTCAATTTTTAATACATTGCTTTGGAGGTTTTCAATCTAACATCCCACTGGTTTGATTTTACCTAAGAGAAAAATGTTTATTTTTTAAAGCATCCACAGCAGCCATAATAATGAGATTATGAGACAATGAGAATGAAGCGGCAACAGTGTGACTGTACAGAGTGAGAGAGATGGCTTCAATGGATGACCAGGGATTGGTGGTGGCGTTACCCAGGAAGGGCGGCTGTAGTTAACTGCAAGCAACAGAACATGAATAGTGAAGTGGAGGAAGGAGTCGAAATGAGACTTCATTAACAGATTCATGTACAGCTCAGATTTCTATGGAGATAAGCTTCTTAAACAACTTGCATACAGCATAAGCAAGTACCAGAAACAGTCTGGGAAGATTATTTTTTCATTATTTAAATCTACATCCTGGTTACACGTCGCGCGATAGCGCATATCATTTCATGCAAGCGAGTGTTTACTTCCTGGTTACAGGTCGCGCGATAGCACATATCATCTCATGCGATCTTAAAGAGAACCTGACGTGAACAGTTTAGGAATGCATATTCCGGGAAAACATTAGAACTCTGAAATGCTGACTAAATATAAAGCATGTTTTTATCTGTAACATTAAACCTACACTGACAATAAGTAATAACTTAAAAATGAAACATAAAAGCAGACCACTACTTACTTGCCGTTGCCTGGCTGGGGGAGAAAGGTCCGTCGGAGGCGGAGCAGCGATGGCTTCTTGACATCGGGTAGGTGCACGCAGGCTATATAGGCTATTCTAATGTCTTATTTTTGCCCTGGCGCTCGGCATAGGCGACCTATGTGTTGGGGGCGCCCTTAATTAATTAATCGATACATTAATTAATTAATTAATTAATTAATTAATTATTTAATTAATTAAGATACCGTAGCACGCAGGAGTCAGGACGGTGCTCCCCCCCGGGCTAAAGCCCCGGATGTTTTCAATTGCTAACGACGCGCCTGGTAGGCGTAGCCGTCTAGTTTCCCACCTGCTGTACCCTCCAATTGCTGAAAGAAAAGCTTGGAGGATGAGCGACGGTATACACCGCGTTATATAGACACGATACCGTGGGAAATGTGGGCGGTGCCCACGCTGATAGGTGCATAGTTTGAAAGTCCATAAGGCGAAGCCTAGACGGCTACGCCTACAATCATAGAACTAGAGTTATAATAACATAACTATCGTTTCTTTGGCCAGTTACTGTGATTAAACACGAGTTGTTTAATGTTCACAATGTATCGTTTTTCATGGGGAAAATGAGATGCGTCCCCGGGACGCATGGATAGTGAGTTGAAAACTTACATCGTTGGAAAGCCTGAAACCTCCCCTTTTAAATAATGCCACATTTGTAAGGAACATGTATTTGTGGTATGAGCAGCAGAGCTGAATGGGTAGGTTGCGCCCAAGAAAAATGTGCCAAACAGCATTCTGCCATTGACTCTTAGTTTGAGCTTTTGGTATTCCCAGGCGATGCCAATCAGGGACAATGGCAGAGCGCTGAGAGTCAGAGTCAGAGACTCAATGGCAGAGTGCTGTTTGGTACATTATTCTTGGGCGCAACCTACATACTCAGCACTGCTGCTCATACCACAAATTAAAGGAACATTTTAAACAATGCAAGACAATTTTCACAACATAGACAGAATATGTTATTCCAAGCAGAAGGAGAAGAAACCATCACATTTTCTTTAAACTACAGTTTTATGAATTGGCATACCACAAGTTCTGATGACCATGATGTCATATTTTGGCCAGTTTGACTCTGGTGTCTCACTGTTGGCCGCTGCCCTTTTGGCACGTTCGGTGTTTTTATATTTTGGCCAGTACACCATCCCGTCATCACACCAATTTTCCGGGACCACAGCAATGTCCCCGTCGGCAAACTTAATGAGATGAAAACTCATCCTTAATGTAGAAAGAAAGAAAAATTATTTGTCATGTGTAGCAGGGTTAATGCTTCCCACTTGCCATTGCCAGCGAGATCCTTGCGCTGGCTGTGGTAGTGGGAGCCTTGGTTGGAGTGCTAGAGCTCCCCCTAGCGGAATGCGGGGGTTGTATTGTACGTTGCTGCCTCCTCTCCTCAGTCTACGTATACCCCGGCTGGGAGAGGTAGGTAGTCAGAGCAGTTAAATATGAATCCACACTTTGGCGATGTATTACGGGAGTCTAAATGTACATAATACTGTATTAATACTTGGTTGCTTGTACATATATATATTGTGTTCCTTGGAATCGGTTATTACATTTAAATGGACTTTAGGCTTAGGATCGCTAGCTTGGCTACCATGTGCTTTGGTCGTAGCTACTTAGCTAGCGTGGACTGCGCCAAGAATGTGTACTTCAGCTTGTCTTTCTCTCATGTTAGGCTGCCATTGTGAGGGTTCTCAAAGAGCATTTCCCATGTTAACTATTCCACCAGGTATGTCACCAAAACGCCCATTCAAATATTAATTTGTTTAATGTGATATTTATTTCCATGTAAATGGCTAGTCTACGTATACCCCGGCTGGGAGAGGCTGCCATTGTGAGGGTTCTCAAAGAGCATTTCCCATGTTAAATATTCCACCAGAATAAACGGCTGGCTGCCAATGGTTCCATCGTGGTCTCAATCACAACGCAACGAGAGAGTACGCAACCGCTACACATGCAAAAAAAAGAAGTGTGTGTGTGTGTGTGTGTTTTATACATTTAATTTAGAGGCGCCTTTCAAGACACCCAAGGTCACTTTACAGAGCATATAGTCATCATAAATCGTTTAAAAAACAAGACATTGTGGAAAAAATAAAATAAAATAAAAAAATAAACATAATAAATAAAAATAAAAAAAAAACAAGACACGTAGTGTATACCTGGAAAAATACCACCTTTTCTGAAATACTTACAGCAAGAGTAATGAAGTAATGGAAGTAATAGTCAGAAGTCAGTAGTCAACCATATTATTAAGAGTTTTTAACTTGAACTGATTGTTTAAACTGATTGATTTATTGAACTGATTCATAGGCAGTAGTCAACCATATTATTAAGAGTTTTTAACTTGAACTGATTGTTTAAACTGATTGATTTATTGAACTGATTCATAAGCAGTAGTCAACTATATAATTAGTTTTTAACTTGAACTGATTGTTTAAACTGACTGATTGATTGATTGAATGAACTGATTCATAGTCAGTAGCAACTATATAATTAGAGTTTTTAACTTGAACTGATTGTTTAAACTGATTGATTGATTGAACTGATTGTTTTTTTTATTCCTTATGTATTTAGTGGAGGAGAGGTATGGCCACAAAACCATCCCTGTACGGCAAGGCTACACATTTCTGTCGCAGCGCTGACACCTCAACCGACTTCAGCTCATCAGATGCATGATTGACAACGAATATGTTAATTCTGTCGGAGTTGAAGGGGTAGGTATAAAATGGCGACTGCTGGGAAAATTCAGTGTATACAATGAACACACCATTATCATTTTGGATGATGTTTTTGACAAGGCAGACTTTCTCCCCCACCAGAAATACATTGTCCCCTGTTGATAATTTTACTGTCCATCGTTCACATCTCATTTCCCCATATTGGCCCTGCACTCCCATCCCAACAACAATTGGCCCCACAAAATGCTCCCTTTTTAGAGTGATGTCTGCATCAACATCCAATTTCCTAGCTTGAACCTCTGAAAGGCGCCGGACAAGCTGGGCTAGTGGGAACTCCGGTTTTCTTACGAGTTTTTTTATTTCCCCGAGGTAGTTCTCATACGGGAACGCTGAAAAAGTATCCAAACAGCCATGTCGATTCACCTCGTCTGCTAGGTGGACCAAACAGTGAACATTGTAAACAATTTGGTCTGTCCCATACAGCTCACCAAAATGAGCAACAAAAGACTTCAGCAATTGGCCAGCATAGTCTACAAGGCTGTGATGTTGAGGGCTTACCAAGATCGATATGGCAGTTGACAGGAGCATGAAATTAGAATACATATTCTGGTCCAAGAATCCCGCCAGCACCATAGGGCCAGTGTACAGTAAAAACTGCCGGAATTCGATTGCCTTCCACCGATCTAACTCTCTAAGTGACCGTGGTCTCCTGGCAAACTCAACTGGAACATTCGGCCTGACAGACTGGAGTTCATGTGACATCCTGTCAACTATCAGTGCAGGCATTCTCACAGTTAAAGGACCCCGGAGCCAGAACTGGAGCATTTTTTTAACAACGCCCAAACAGACTAAATGCATGTAATCTAATGGAAACTGTGTTACCATGCCTATCTTGATACCCTGAAATGGATGAGGTCCCTCATGGTGGTGAATTTCATCGAGCTTTAAGTTGAATGACATGTCCGTTCTAAGGGGGTGCTCTGGTCCAGGGAACGACATGCGGTGATTCTGGTACTTCCCCGGGTGTTGGCACTTATCGCACCCATGGTAAGCATTATGGGCCTTTGTTTTTTTCACGAAGGCCCGTGCAGGGGTGTCACACACTACTGTGTGAAGCTCAATTGTGAGGTTCTTATCACCAAAGCAAAACCCAGCCTCGAGCTCCTTTAATTCAGTCACAAAATCTGATAAGAACTCTGTGGCCGAACTTGGTTTTTTAGGTCCACAGTACGCCCCAATCACCACTGGTTCCTTCATAGGGACGGTAACTAGCAATCCAAGGATCGGCCACAGCTGTAAAGTGGAACTTTTAAATAAAGGCAGACCATCTACATTAACCTGCAGCCCCAATGTCATGCCCTCTGTCAGTATTTTGACGTGTTTATTTAAAGTGTTCCTTAAGGAGGAAAGGATCCCAAAGTGATGGTAGTTCCCCCCAGCCTTCTCTTGAATATCATAGTGGACTTTTGTTTTGAGAAGGGTCCTACCATCCTTGGGCAGATTGGGATGGGTTATGTTGAGTATGCTCAACAGCGCAGTCAGGGCAACCATTGAAATGCCAAATCTCACTGCCCAGTTGGCAATGTTATCGGAAAGGGATGGGGATGGGACATCAGGTTCAGAATCTGAACATGTTGTCCCATCCCCATCATCAAAATCCATGTCCTCTTCACTTAAATCGTCAAGTGAATCAAATGCATCTGCAGCTGAAGAGGTAGGAGCAGTGTCCTCAGAGAGAACTCTGTAATCTTGCCGTCATGTCCATGTCAGTCATGTCTGTCCTAATGTCAAGAAGCCTTTTTTGGACGTCAACACGTGCCCTTCGTCTTAAGGCGTTTGAGGAGACAGGCAGAGTCTTTCTATTCATTTTTGTTCTAAAAGAGACATTTGAGAAAGACAGGTTGCAATCAATTGATCATTGTTCCTAATGTAATGTTCCTAATCATTGCTCCTAATGTTGTTTTTTAAATAAATACATTGTTGAATATACTTTAGTGGTGTTGTCTGTTTCATTGCTACAAACTAGACAAAAAAAAACATTTGTGATGCTCTACTTGTTTCGGCTACAGAAATGGCCTTCTTGAAAATGTATGTGTGAGGCATTATTATTCTCATTATTGTTAGCAGACCATTCATGCCACATCAGGGCGCTTTAGTTCCATTGATGTGTTGTGACTGCGTGAGTAAAGTGGGAAGCAGAAACCAATATGGAGGGAATGTAATGAGGTTGCAATGAAATCTTCTGTGCTCCAAAGGCAATTGTATCATAAACGTAACATGAGCAAGATGCAAGGGATAATGCCTGACGAGGTGTCCATTAACAGAAATGTTGACTTACTTGATCAATCAAACCCAGCAGAGGAGGCAATGGCAGAAAAGTTGAAGCTGCAGAACACAAAATAGAAGATGATGAGGACCAAGTTCCATAATTCTACCATAATAAATCACAAACAGGCGTTGTCTAAACGACTGTGAAAAATGTTGAAGCTTAATTTTCATTACAAAGAGGATGGAAAAGGGGCAATAGACACTATGAGACCAAACTCTGCTGGAACACCGTGGCCACGGCGTTCCCGCGTCTCCCCCGACTCCCGCCGTGCCCCGCGAACGAATGAATGAATGGCCCGGGAACCGTGGGCAACGCGGCCACGGCACTCCCGCGTGCCCCGTGAATGAATGAATGGCCCTGGAACTGCGGGCCCGTGACAGCAGCCCGGGCAACGCGGGCACTGTCACACTAAATTTGTACCGGCTGCCAAATTTGTACCGGGCGCATCATCGTCGGACGACGCGATCATCTGCTGACAGGCAGGTTTGGAATGGATTACGTATCGTAATCCATTCCAAACCTGCCTGTCAGCAGATGATCGCGTCGTCCGTTGCCGGGCAGGTTTCAAAAAACATTCGCGCTCATGTTGCCAAAGACGAAATAACATAATACAGTTAACGGATCGCTTGATAACACTTGTTTTTACTTTATATTTGTATTGTATTTAATTGTTTAATCAAATTGAGCAAGTAAACTGAGTGTTTAAAGCAGGTCAAGGACGAAATAGCACAATACAGATAACGGATCGCTAGATAGAAGGTTCGCGAATGTTCACGTCATTCGACGTGATCGTCCGTTGCCAGGCAGATAGGCTACGAGTAGATAATGGATATGGGCCTTAAAACAGACCAGACCGACACGGGGCTCATTTTCCCCATAATGACCGGCGTTCTATACATTGTCCCTTACATAACATAGTCTGCCGAAATTGCTATTGCATTTTAAATCAAATACACTCACATGATCAATCACTTGTCGGTTCTACTGCTAGTTCAATATCAAGCAAAGGCATTACAATACAATTATAGCATAGCCCCTACACGATGAAAACCGAAAGGCCAATGTTTACTGTGAATGTCGCAATATCTCAATTAATAAATGCACTTACTCAGTCAAGAGGATTCAGCCCAAAGTCGAAAAAGCACAGAAAATCTCCGATGATGTCTTGACCTTCTCCGGTTCTTTAAGCGTCTGCGATAGCTGTTAAATTCAACCGTTATAAGTGGGCGGAGCCATCCTCTGTGAAAGGCGCGTCCGCATCCAGGTATCCGAAATGGGTCCGCTCAGGATCCGCTGTTTGACAGTGGGCGGAGCCATCCTCTGTGAAAGGCGCGTCCGCGTACAGGGATCCGACATGGGTCCGCTCAGGATCCGCTGTATGACAGTAGAACTTTCGGAGGCGGAGCTGATCCTCTGGGCGGCGCCCAAACGGATGAGGCAGCTTACGCTGGTTTGGCGGATTGAAGGCGGATCCGCCTAGGAGTCTCCTGCTATGTGGGAGGGATCACACAGGACTTTGACGGCTGTGGAGAAATGAAATCCTCCGTATCCATGGAGAGCTGTCATCACAGAGAGGGCTCTCTTCGCAAACTTACGGCATCAATAAGAGGGGGCGGTGTCAGCAGACTATTATTTAGACAAATTAGCAAATTTCAATCTGACAATTTTACCAGAGAGTTAGAAAGGGCGTATCGTGCTTCTGCCTTCTCACACCGCGAGACAGGTTCGTGGCTTTGAGTGTCGTGATTTCGGTTTCGATACGCGTTACAGCTAGCCTGGTTCTACCAGACTCTCGTACTCTTCACTTCATTTCATTTGTACAGAGAGTACTGAAGGGAAATTCAAATTGAGCGGAAGTACTTAGGCGGGCGGAGCCAGGCTACGTTACAGCCCTATTTAGCCTACTTTATTTACGTCAGTCCGGTTCACAATAAAAAATATTCGGTGAAAATTACAAAAAAACTAAATACCTTAACTTCAAAGTGTTATTCGGCTACCCGATGATGCGCTTCCAGAGACGCTAATGAGATGACTCCACAGGGCGGGAGATACGCGGCGGGATTGACAGCTTTGACACCAAATGGATATACTTGAAAATCAGATGACGTGTTTCACAACTTTTCATTGGTCAATTAGGTTCATGACGCATACTGTATACGGAAATGAACCTGGACATAACTATCATCGTAAAATCTCAAAATCGGCAAAAATGGACATACGCGGTTTTCATCGGACAGCGACGATATACTATCACGGCCGAAAGCTGTGCGCCTCCAGACGAAATGAATCTCCAACGACTGCATCGGGTTCTCCCACTTCCACAACAGTTTGCAGTAGACCACCACCACTGCCTCGGCAGCGGGGGACAATGGCGGTCAATCCCTTTCTCCTCCATGTAGCGGTTCATGTACCTCAGGGAGTCAAAGCCAAAGTTCCTTTCCCCAATTCCATCTCAACCTTGGCTGAGATAACTCCCACTACGAGTCTAGTTGTGTAAGTACCAGAGATGTCAGAGAACCTGACGTGTTATGCGCCATAACACCAACAGCAGAACGGTTATCCAAATAAGGTGTACAACACTTCCGTTACAGTGTGTGTATTCACACACGTGGCACCCTCACAGTCGTAGCTCGTTGGGCCAAGCAGTGAAAGAGGAGTTAACATATCCCCATATGATGACATACGGGGGAAAATTCCAAATGGTTCGCCTGAGCTTTGTTTTTTCAAAAGGCAGAGCAATTGCACGCTTTACACCTAAAGCCATTTCTAGCTATTGGGGGGAAAATAGGCAGGCTAGGGGAACTCATGTTAGAAAACCACTGTAGCACTTTGAGATCATTGAATTGATATAAAGTGCGTCATAAATAAAATGTTGTATTATTATTATTATAAAACCCAAAGGTGAAATTTTCATACCATGGGACCTTTAAAGGCCCACTATGCAGGATCAGCCATTTCTTCGCTGTTTTTTCGGTTTGCGCTCACACTTTAATCTACTCAGCTCCCCCTACAGCTTCTGAGTAGATATTTTACACTGTCCTAACAACTCATTGACACCCTTCCACACCCACTTCTACGCTAGCCATGTGCATTTGTTTTCAAAGAAGCCGGCGAATGCGTGGAGCCATGTCCAAGGTAGGTGTTCATAAAGAGACAAGGTTATACATTTTTTAATTGTGTATGTGTTGTGTTACATTAAACATAAACCCATCCTTTTTTATAGTTGACGGTGTGACGACCAGCACTCGAGTTGAGGGAGGATGGCATCCCCCTTTGGAATTAAAATAATCAAAATGATCCGCCTTCTGAAACAGCCATCCCCCCTTCCCATCCCCTGTTGTTTCATCAATTAATGTGGAAATATTACCGCTATTTCATTATAGCGGTTTCCTTTTTCAATTCGGCGCAGGGTTGCCGCGGTGTGGAGATTTTCACACAGAGTAATACACTCGTGTCAACACCGGTATTACAGAGTATAAACGGTATAAACTTTGAAACTATGTCAACCGCCATCTTCTCAGTCAACTCTCCTCTCACACTAGTGTTGGCTCGTTCGTTCGCGAACCGGTTCAAATTAACGAGTCTTTAGGACGAAAGAATCGAACCGGTTCACCCTTCGATTCACCGGAAACTCGACTGAACAAACGAACGAGTTTCCGGTAGCACTAACTGCACTGAGCCTGACTGACTCAGCTGAGAACCATGCAATGCCGTGCATTCCATGATGCGATTCACCGTTACCGGAAACTAGGCTGAATTGCGAACGACTCCTCCACGTTCAGTCGAGTTTCCGGTGAAATCATTCACCGGAAACTCGACTGAACTGGGAGGAGTCGTTCACGAATCGTATGTTTGTTCAACCTGGTTTTCGGTAGGGGTAAATCGCGTCATGGAATGGACCCCATTGCACGGTTCACAGCTGAGTCAGTCAGACTCAGTGGAGTTAGTGCTCCCGCCTCCCGGAAACTCGACTAAACGAACGAATGAACGATTCGCGAACGACTCCTCGTGGCGAACTGAATCACGCGAACTGGGTCACGCAAACAAATCATTAAATCCACCACTATCTCACACTCTGTGACAGCGTCTGGCAGCGTGCCAATTCTCGGTGACAGTGGCTGTGTCCCAAATCAGGGGACGCATCCTTCGAAGGGTGCATTCGAAGGGCGATTGCGTCCCAGCCGCTTCACACTCGGCCGCCAGCCGATCCAGTGAGTGCTGAAGGTCACAGGCCGATGATCCAATGAGGACCACATCATCTGCAAAAAGCAGTGACGAGATCCTCAGACCAACGAACTGCAACCCCTCCCCACCACGACTACGCCTCGATATCCTGTCCATGTATATCACAAACAGGATTGGTGACAAGGCGCAGCCCTGGCGGAGACCAGCACCCACTGAGAACGAAACTGACTGGCTGCCGAGGACGCGAACACAGCTCTCGCTTTGGGGGTACAGGGATTGGATGGCCCTGAGGATAGACCCCCTTACCCCATGCTCCCGCAGCACCTCCCACAGTTTCTCCCGGGGGACCCGGTCATACGCCTTCTCCAGATCCACAAAACACATGTAGACCGGATGGGCATACTCCCAGGCCCCCTCCAGGATCCTTGCGAGAGTGAAGAGCTGGTCCGTAGTTCCACGTCCGGGGCGAAAACCGCATTGTTCCTCTTCAATCTGAGGTTCGACGATCGGCCGAACCCTCCTTTCCAACACCTTGGAGTAGACTTTACCAGGGAGGCTGAGAAGTGTGATACCCCGGTAATTGGCACACACTCTCTGGTCCCCCTTTTTGAACAGGGGAACCACCACCCCGGTTTGCCACTCCTTTGGCACTGTACCCGACTCCCACGCGATGTTGAATTGGCGTGTCAACCATGACAGCCCCTCAACACCCAGAGCCTTTAGCATTTCTGGCTGGATCTCATCAATCCCTGGGGCTTTGCCACTGCGGAGATGTTTGACTACCTCAGTGACCTCCACCAGGGAAATTGACGACGAAACACCATCAACCTCGAGCTCTGCCTCCAACATAGAGGGCGTGTTATTCGGATTCAGGAGTTCCTCAAAGTGTTCCTTCCAACGTCCGACGACCTCCTCAGTTGAGGTCAACAGAGTCCCATCCTTACTGTACACAGCTTGGATGGTTCCCCGTTTCCCCCTCCTGAGGTGCCGGATAGTCTTCCAGAAACACTTTGGTGCCGACCGAAAGTCCTTCTCCATGGCCTCTCCGAACTTCTCCCACACCCGCTGCTTAGCCTCCGACACGGCAGCAGCTGCAGCCCTTCGGGCCTGTCGGTACCCTGCAACCGAGTCAGGAGTCCTCTAGGATATCATATCCCGGAAGGCCTCCTTCTTCAATCGGACGGCTTCCCTGACCACCGGTGTCCACCACGGTGTCCGAGGGTTACCGCCCCTTGAGGAGCCTAAGACCCGGAGGCCACAGCTAGCCACCGCAGCTTCAGCAATGGAGGCTTTGAACACCGCCCACTCCGGCTCAATGCCCCCAACCTCCACAGGAATGCCAGAAAAACTCAGCCGGAGGTGTGAGTTGAAGATACCTAGGACGGGGGCCTCCTCCAGACGTTCCCAGTTCACCCGCACTGCTCGTTTGGGCTTACCAGGTCCATCCGGAAATTTCCCCCATTCCCTGATCCAACTCACAACCAGATGGTGGTCGGTTGACAGATCCGCCCCTCTCTTTACCCGAGTGTCCAAAACATGCGGCCTCAGATCAGATGACACGATCACAAAATCGATCATTGATCTTCGGCCTAGGGTACTCTGGTACCAGGTACACTTATGAGCACCCTTATGTTCGAACATAGTGTTTGTTATGGATAATCCATGACTAGCAGAGAAGTCCAATAACAAACGACCGCTCGGGTTTAGATCAGGGAGGCCGTTCCTCCCCACCACGCCTCTCCATCGTTGCCCACGTGGGCGTTGAAGTCAACCAGCAGAACTACGGAGTCCCCTACTGGAGCCCCATACAGGACTCCATTCAGGGTCTCCAAGAAGGCCGAGTACTCTGAGCTGCTGTTTGGTGCATACGCACAAACAACAGTCAGAGTTTTCCCCCCTACAACCCTTAGGCGCAGGGAGGCAACCCTCTCGTCTACCGGGGTAAACTCCAACACCGCGGCGCTCAGCCGGGGATTTATGAGTATCCCCACACCCGCCCGGCGCCTCACGCCCTTGGCAACTCCGGAGAAGAATAGAGTCCAACCCTTATCCAGGAGTACGGTACCAGAGCTGAGACTGTGCGTGGAGGTAAGCCCCACCAGATCTAACTGATAGCGCTCCACCTCCCTCACAAGCTCCGGTTCCTTTCCCCACAGCGAGGTGACGTTCCACGTCCCCAGAGCCAGCTTCTGCCGCCCGGGTCTGGTCCGTCGAGACCCCTGACCTTCGCTGCCACCCATGTGGCTGCGCACCCGACCCCAACGGGTCTTCCCACAGGTGGTGGGCCCATGGGATGAAGAGAGGGGGGGTGCCACGTAGTTTGTTCGGGCTGTGCCCGACCGGGCTCCGTGGCAAACCCGGCCACCAGGCGCTCGCCATCGAGCCCTCCGTCTGGGCCTGGCTCCAGACGGGGGCCCCGGGCTTCCTCCGGGCCGGGTCACATCTCCTCTTCTTTCGTTGTTCATTGAGGATTTTTGAACCATTCTTAGGCCCAATCTCAATACTTCCCCTTACCCCTTATCTTCCCCCTTACCCTTGAAGTTGCGCGTTCATGTGAGAGCTAGTGGTGTCTCAATACCCAATTTGATCAAGATTAAGGGATAAGATTGAGTGCTATGTACCCCTTATTTTTAAGATGATTTGAGAGCTCACTTGCTCCTCCAAGGGCTATCCCAGAGCACATAGCGAAACCGGGAATTTTAAAAAAAACATGGCTGCTTGATGCGAGGAATATTTTACAGCTATCTACACAACTTTTTATATGTTTATAATGACTCGGTTTGATCTGAAATGTGCTACACGGACGATGCATAGTATTGTAGGTCTTAACTGAAGCTTTCAAACTGTAGTTTTAGGATACAATTAGCGTGTATACCACCACTCCATTGGCTTATATGGTAGCTTGCCAGCTAGATGCTAGGCCTGCTGCAGCGGATTCGAATTGTATCCGAATCCGTTCGGTTCGTTTACCACAGTTCGGAGCATTCTGGAGATCCGCGGATTTCGGTTTCATGAAGGCATTGCCTTATGTAGAGTATTTTGCCTACTGTAGCCTACGTCCGATACAAAAAGGGTGTTTAGGACCCAGCGGAATGCATTCTCTCCAGTGCTGCCCGAGCCAATGAGACTTTTCCCGCCCCTCCCTTCAGCCTGTCAGCGTTCAAAACAAACTGGGCTTTAAACTTCGTTGCGCTCGTCGCCAGAGTTCTAGAGTTATCCCTTACATGTTACAATCAGTGCACCATGTTTTCAAATGCATTTAGGGGAACATTTATTGCACAAAAAAGCCTTGCAAGTTGTCTGATTGCAGTCAATTAACACATTGCAAATAGCCTGTGGGTCTCATTCATTTTTGTGTTTCTCCCCCAAACCCTCCGTCAAAAAAAAGTCTGCCTTTTTACTATCACGGACATGATCCGAACCGTATCCGAAACCGAGGCCCAAAACGGTTATCTGAACCGAACCGTGGACACACTGATCCGTTTCACCACTATGCTACACACACCCTCAACTCTTCAACGATGGCGGCAGCATCTAAGATATATATATCGCTCTTCTTCTCTGGCTTTTATTGGCGTTTCGGCGCTCTGGTGACGGGGCAGCCAGCTGGCGACGATGAATAATGACGTACCCGAAACCGAGTGGCGTCTCATTTCATTGGGGAAAGATCTCAGCCCTTGGCCCTTACACTTGCAAGTGCTAGGGTTAAGACAAAGACAAAGACAAAGCAAAAGGGGCAAGGGGAAGAATCGAGATTCGGCCTTAGTCTGGCCCCTCACCTGAGACCACTCTGCCATGAGAGACCCTACCAGGAGCACAAGGCTCCAGACAACACAGCCCTCAGGTTCACAGGGACACGCAAACCTCTCCACCACGATAAGGTGACGGTTCCAGGAGAGGTATATAATTGTATTATACATAATATACTTATGTTATGTGTTCAAAGCACTGGTAGATTGTAGGTATATATGAATGAATGAATCAGATCAGTTAAATAATATATCCAAATAAATACATGTTTATCATCTCTTTCTTTGTCTTTTTCCCCCTGCATAATAGTAATCAACCGTACTTTAAATGTGATGTATGATTTAAGTTCTCAGACAATTTCACTTAGTTTTATAAAAATGTAATGGATTTTTTTTTTAATAAAGACGATTCGATCAACCGCAACAAAGCTTTTGTGACTTCCTCAACGAGGCTCCATGCAAAGGAGACATGACCGCATTCATAACAGACAAAAGTCAAATAAATATCGATCAGCTTGATTGCTGCCATGTTTTATTCATAAGCGCACATGTGTTTACAAGCGCAAACGCAGTATTAAAAAGCGGAAGCGCTTCCACACTAGCAAGTCGTTCCAAAGTCCGACCGCTAGGAAGCACTCGAGCTAGCACTCTAGTCTCATCTTCATAGGACGCGACTAGCAAGGTCGCGTCCTAGCAAGGCTGCAGACTTCACATTGGGAAACAGCCCGAATGTATCCTTCACGGCCCAACGTATCCCAAGATTCATTGCGCGTTGGATTTTTTTCAGTCAGAGAGAGCGGAAGCGGCAGTTGCAGCAAATTACATTATTCAATGACAAAACTATGTAAAACATTTTTTTTGTATTAAAATAAAGTTGGGACTATTTTAAATTTGTAACTTTATTGTCAAAGTTCAATTTCATTAACACAAGCCATATAACGTTAAACTAATTAACGTTATATTTTAAATAATTATTATATAACCGAATCAGAATCAGAAAACGTCATTGATCCCCGGGGGAAATTGTTTTGTTCCAGGTGCTCCGTACAAATAGAAATTACAAGCATAGAAGATACGATTATAAAAAATAGAAAATTATGAATAAAATACAATAAAATAAAAGTAAGAATATAGTAAGAAGTGGACATCTAAGTGAAAGTGGACATCTCTGAATGGGTTACATAAAACGGCTCCATATTTCTTCTCTGCCGTCCGGTTTGAACCGCAGCTGTCAGGGTTGCTAGGTGACAGGAGCGACGCGTCATCACGCAAGGTAAAGGGTGTTAACGGCTTGTTACGCAAACTTGAAATGCTCCGTAGGGCAGACCGTCTCATTTAAAAACGTTTGTTCGGCCTTCGGTCCGGCCTTCACGGTCTACGAAGGCCACACCTTCATGGACCGCGTCCTTCTAAGGATGCGTCCCCTGAATTGGGACACAGCCAGTGTCTTATAACGTTCTTTATACAACGGGTGGCTTGAATCCAGCGATCTGATTGGTTCCTAACTGTTGTATAATGAGCGTATACATAACTGCTATGACGCAAACTTTCACAAATCATTTTGTGAAAGTTTGCATATCACTCCGCGCCTGGAAGTAGAAACAGTTACGAAGTAAATAATATGTTGAATGATGGAGAGGGTGTAAATGTTGTTACTCTGGGAGTGAGCAAGGCGATGGAGAGACTAACGAAAGCTTAGGCACACGGCGAGTGAACTGCTCCATAGGATAAATTGCCGGCGAGCCTTCTCTCGGAGGGACGCTAAAGTGTGTTACATAGCGACCGTCGTGCATTTTGAAGGCAGCCAGGAGGGACTACTTTTTTGTATTCTTTAATAAAACAGCTACTTTGGCATTCTTGTTTTTTTTTTTAAATGTAGTGTGTCTATGACTTTCGTTTTGCCACACTAGTAACCGTTGTATAAAAGCAATAGATCACTTCAGTCAGTATTATGTGCTCATTATACCACTGTGAAGGGGGTCGCCGGCCCCTCCGCTGCGCGTCGGGCCGAACAATGCCCCTTAACAGTGGTATAATAGATAAGATAGATAGATAAATACTTTAATAATCCCAGAGGGAAATTATTTTTGTCACGAACTCCAGATATACATACACAAATAAATAAATATTAAGAATAAAATATAATATAAAATATAACGTATATATCCATATATATATATATACACACACACATATGCATGTATATATATACATATACATACAACATAAATACACATACACACACAAAAGATAAAAGATACAACCTAAGAAAAACAAATAACAAATTTAGGGACAATATAAATATATATACAACACCATATATACATACATATATTGTGGTAACCCGGTCCTCGGTTGGACCGGGTTCCACGGACAAACGACACTTTGGTGTGAAGTATAAGCCATTTCAGGCATTTATTAACACTCACTTCAAATCAGACAAACAATGAAGGAGACGCGGTCTCTAGGGCTGTTTCCCAAAGTGAAGGCTGCAGCCTTGCTAGGACGCGTCCTTGCTAGTCGCGTCCTATGGAGATGAGACTAGAGTGCTAGCTCGAGTGCTTCCTAGCCGTTTGTAACGTCTGACTTTGGGAACGACTTGGTAGTGTGGAAGCGCTTCCGCTTCCGCTTTTTAATACTGCGTGTCCGCTTGTAAACCATGTGTAAACACATGTGCGCTTATGAATAAAACATGGCAGCAATCAAGCTGATCGATATTTATTTGACTTGTGTCTGTTATGAATGCAGTCATGTCTCCTTCGCATGGAGCCTCTTTGGGGAAGTCACAAAAGCTTTGTTGTGGTTGATCGAATTGTCTTTATTAAAAGGAAAATCCATTCAATTTTTATAAAACTAAGTGAAATTGTCTGAGAACTTAATTCATGCATCACATTTACAGTGCGGTTGATTACTATTATGCAGGGGGAAAAAGACAAAGAAAGAGATGATAAACGTGTATTTATTTGGATATATTATTTAACTGATCTGATTCATTCATTCATATATGCCTACAATCTACCAGTGCTTTGAACACATAAGTATATCATATAAAATACAATTATATACGTTCATTAAAAATTACAAACATTGCAAATGATCGGTTGTGCATTAATTTTACAACATTGGATAGTGGCACTATCCCTTCCACCGGTAAACAAATGTTTGTGCGCCACCCTAAGGCGCACAAAAGCCTCCGTTTGCTGGGCTGACCCTAAAAAAAACGATTCAACACAAACATAGGTATACATAAATAATGTAATCTTGTGAGCGAGTAAATTGACATTGGTGACAGTGGTGTTTAACACCAGCTACGTCCATGCAAAATATAGCAACGTATCATTAAGTTGCAAAAACGTTTGAAAAGTGGCACAGGTCTTTAGGCTTGATTATTTGCATTAACATGATGAATCTATAAAAAGCAATACGGCACAAAATATTTCTGAAAACGAATATAACTTCACTTCATTTGAACGTGTAGGCCTACTGCTCTGCCATTTTCAAGAACCCGCCCAGTGAACGCAGAGGATTGTGGGTAGTTTTGGCTCGTCTAGGATGCAGCGATGCATCCTTGAAAAATCTCGGAATTCTCAAAAACAAAGGACGCAAAAATGGCGCGGCTTTCTAGTGTCCTCAACATTGGAACAGTGCTTGTCGGCGTTCTATGACGTAGCGTCCTTAAAAGGGCGGCCGTTGAGCATGCTTCCTTGACATTGGGAAACAGCCTAGGGCCTCCGTGGGCCTCTAGGCTCTCTCCTTGCCACGAGCCCTTCCTTCCTGCACCCGACCCGTGCTGTGCTGTGCTGTGCCTCCTTTTAAAATGGCTCCCGTGCTTTCAGCCAGGTGTCCCCCAATCACCCTGATTGGGGTACCGAAAGGGCTGCTCTCCATCGCCGGCTGGTGGGTGGGGGTGGTACACTCCGTCCTCCACGGTACCCCGGGCCCGTCCAGGCCGAGGACCACGTGGCGGGATGCCACAATATATATACATATACACACATACATACATATATACATACACATGTATATATACATATATATATACATACACATACATACATAAAAGACAGCACTGTACAAAAAGAATTGTACAGAATTGTAGGCCTACGGTATAAACGGTATAGAAGGTACACCATTTTGAATTTGCGCTACGGTATGGATTTTGACATTACCGTGAGACCGGTGTGACCGGTAGACAGTGTTGTGTATAACGCGTAACAAAGTTAGTAACGCGTTAATACAGTAACCTAACTACTTTTTCACGTAAAAAGTAAAGTTACGCGCAACTACTGAAAATATGAAACATAGTTCCTTTTTCAATTCGGCGCCACGTTATTTTTCCCAGGGACAGATTTGACAGCGCTACTGCCTTCTCAGGCAGTATGCTATTGCGCAAGCACGCAGGTGCGCAGCAAGCGCTCCTGCGTGCTTGCGCAATAGTCCCTTCACGAGCTCTCATTCCACAACGTACGAGACAGACGCTGATAGAGAAGCTGTCTCTGCAATCAGACATTGCTTCCGCCGGCATTTTGAAAGCCAGTACTTACGTCAAAATACCAGCGGTGGAACGAGATAACAAACGCTGTCACTGTTTACCTGTCAAAGGACATGGTTCCCTTTCAAAATGTCGATTGAAAGGACTTTAAAGAGATGGTCAAAACACTCGATCCCAGGTACGCGTTACATGCCCGCACACACTTCAGCCAAATTGAGATGCCAAAACTATACGGCAAGGTCCGCAAGCAAGTGGAAAAACTAATCCATACTATTAAACAAGTGTTTTTCAGAGATGGAAGTAACTTGAGAAAAGATTTTATTTACCCCTTCAGAGGCATTAATATCGAAATTTGAAGATAAAATTAACATACCGTGATATAATACCGTTACCTTCATACCGTGATATACATTTTAGTACATACCGTACAGCCCTAATTTGAAGGAACTATATTGTGTTAAATTCGAGGTAAGTCAAGCTTTTTGGAGCAAGAACAACAGCTATTTGTTTGCTTGATTCAACTAACATTAGCTACCGCTTTTTTGATGTGATATAATTTACAATAATATTGTATTTTTAGGACAGAGTCAACGCCGAGTATTGCACGAATGTAGACCTTGCATATAGTTAGTAAATTCTAACAACAACATAGGGCTATTTAGATAAATAATCTGGAAAGGGTGTTGTCCTAGGCTAATACACCAACAGCAAATTTCTGTATAATAAAGGGCTACATTTTTCGTCAAAATCTTTCAGTAGAAATCGTTCCATTGTATTGTGTTCTACAACCTCCATGATGAATATTCACACTAAACCCCGCCCGGGGTAGCTCAGAATTCGAGTAGCCGTATATCTCGAAACACCGTTCAGACCTTGGACCGATGATTTCCCCCCCCCCGACACTTGCAGCTTTTTTACTCTGAGGAGTTTGCAGGTCTGTTTATTAGGTAACCCATCTATTATTATATCTATCTATTATTATAAAAATAGTATTTTCTTAATTATAATTATATTATTAATTTCTGCAGATTTTTTTTTTTATTACTGGAACAATAAATAAATAATAACTATTTGTTGCTGGTGTGCAACTGTTGTCCTCAACATAGGTAATGCCGTATACCGCGGCAACCCTAGCGCAACGTTACTTTTCCCAGAGACAGATTTGACAGCGATATTGCATTCTCGGGCAGTATATGTGCCCGAGAAGGCACTATTGAAGGCACTTTTGCATAAGTACGCCTGTTGCCAAGCACACAGGCGTATTTACGCAATAGTGCCTTCACGAGCTCTCATCCCACACCGTACGAGACAGACGCTGGTAGTGTGAAGCTGTCTCTGCATCTCAGAGATCGCTTCCACAGGCAACTCTGTCCCCTTTTCTCCCTTTCATTCCAACCCGTGAGCAACGCTAGTCTCCCTACTCTGCAGAATGCATTTTTGAAAAAAAAGAATAAGAATCAATTTTAAAAAATCCTTTTTTAAAAAAATTTAAATTTTAAAAAATCCTTAAAAAATCCTTCAATTTTAAAAAATCCTTAAAACGATCCTCCGAATCGTTTTGGGGATCAAATAAGAGCGATGACATGACAGTAGTCATCGCTCTTATTTTATCCCCAAAAATATATAATGATAATAATAATAATAATAATTATTACACCGTTGGTCTTCCACCATATGCGCTGTCATCAGCACAAATGATCAGTCCCTAAAAGTTAAAATCCACCATCCCCCCTGGCTTTTTTTTACAACTCGACCACTTCTGACGACCCAGTTGGGTCTTTGACCCCGCCCCTGCTGTGTGTATGCCTGTGTTTCTCTCCCTGCTAATTAGGAGATTGTTGGCAGGTGTGGGATGGACCTAGCCTGGTCCTACCAGACCATCGTACTTAATTTCATTTGTACAGAAGGTCTGGAACTGCTCAATTGACAAACGTTCACTCACTTGGAGGCGGGTGTCTGTAGAAGTTTTTAAATGATTGGATCTGCCCAGTGCCACTCTAGATCTGCCATAACCAATCGCATAGCGTTTGGTCGAGACGTATATCATGCGACGGGACCGGCTCCTTCACCACTAACGGAGCCAGCTGGAAAATCAAACTTTTCCCGAACCCGGTGGGGAGAAGCGCCACAACATCATTGCCACCAACAAAACTCTGCAAAGCTTGTTCTTGCTCCGGCTTTAATTGATCGATTTTCGGCAGCGATCCCACAACAGACCGAATAGCTTCTCTCGTATCCTTCTCCATTGTCTTCCTCTGACTACAACTGAAACTGGCGCGCGACCTAGACGTCATCGTTCTCAGCCACTCCCTCTGTTCGATGATTGGACCGCCAGAAATCTGGTTTACATGGAATGCATTTACATTAAGCAGACAAGTATTGAAGTGAAATGAAAATTGAGCGGAAGTAGGTAGGTGGGCGGTGCCAGGCTAGGATGGACCTAGCCTAGAAATCTAGTCGCCCCTAGCGGCAGCAAATTTAATTTGCAGCCAGGGAGGTCTAGCCTTCTGTCGTCGTTTTTCGCTGCTGGAAACAGAAAATGGGACAGGCCAATCAGATCGTGAGGGGCGGTATCAAGCCGAATGACGACAGAGCTGCGACGGTTCCGTGTTAAAGGTAAACAATAATGGCTGCTGCTGCTGGCGAACAGCTGTCTTTCGGCTCGGCTTTGGCCGCGACTCTTCAAGACTTGAAGTTATCATTTTCTTTGAGAAGTGAACAAAGAACTGCACTGAAGTCTTTCCTGGAAAAGAAAGATGTATTCGGAGTTTTGCCGACCGGATACGGTAAAAAGTTTTGTCGTTGGTCTCCATTCTCTCAATCCACCGGGACTCTCTAAATCGACGCCACTTCGCCCGGGGCGAGACTTTACGTCCTACATCACTCGCTATGGGTGTGCATGTGTGCGCGTAGCCGTCACTCGCGATGGGTGTGCATGTGAGAAAGGTTTTGGCTTTTAGTGTCTATGGGTTGGTAATAACGATTCTGATGATTTTTATGATGGAAAAGTGTCTTTTATTTAGATAATCTTTGTTCAGTGAACGCATAAACCCGTTTGTTAGTTAGCAGTTGAACAAAATGCGATCTCTTTGTTTACAGTTACCAACGACCAACGTTTAAAGACTGATGATTGGGAGTTCGATTCCCTAGTGATGCAAGGTTTTTTCTTTCATTTTGGACTGTGTTGGGAAAAACGGTCTGTCTAGCTACTGGACCAGATAAAATGAGACGGAGAGGTAATAAAGTCTATCGGCACGAGGACCTTGGATTTATTAAGTAAAGTGGCAACGGTTATACAGAGTCATAAAGCGTGAGAAATCGAATATGTCTAAGTCCCTAATCAGCGCTGATGGTTCGTCTGGAGCTTCGCCTCCGTGGAAGGTCTGCTTCAGAAGAAGATGAAGAGTCCCTGTGTGATGCAGTCTTATGCTGTATCCTCCTCTCGATGAGGTGTGTGCGTTTGAGGTGTGTGCGGTTCGGTGTGTTTTGGCTCCCAGGCCCTGAGAGGGCTTCGTAACAGGGAGAGTTCCTCGTGTCTCCGGTGTGATAAATTAAAACGGGGAGTGCCCCCCTGAAATGTCTCGTGTGTGGTAATTTAATGTGGCTCTGAGGCCCTGGTATGGGCAGGTGTATCTCTTGGTTCCTCCTAACGGGGCAGAGCTCTCAAAATGTCTCCTGTGTGATAAATTAATGTGGCTCTCAGGCCCCTAGTATCTGCATGTGTTCCTTCTAGTGGGGGAGAGCTTCGAGGTGTCTCCTGTGTGATAAATTAATGTGGCTCTCCCGTTCTGGAGATGATACTGGTGCATTGTCTGAGTGTCCACCATCTGCCTGCCTGGGAGATGGGGCCTTCAGCTCCGGCCTTGACCTGACTATATATTATCATGTTTGTGTTATGTGTTCGTTGGGTTTAGAGCAAGAGTCGACTATATATTAATGTGCCTGCCATATGATGTGCTCATCAGGTTATTTTTCCCAACATATCCCCCTCAAGACGACTTTTACTCATTAGGGGTACGAGGGATAGGACTCCAGCGCGGGACTACCATTATAACACCATTAGAAATAACAGAAAGAAGGCAAAATGACCATAAAAACAAACAACCATGAGCATGGGACTAAAACAACTTGCTGGACCGGGCGTATGGGGAACCATGTGGGAGAAACGCTACCCATGCTTCAGACATGGGTATGCCATACACACCCCACCTAGGGGGTGGCATCCACCCCGGCCTTACATCGCGAGCAGACAATACCAACAATACTGGCAGCAGATGATACACAACAAAACCAACACCAAACCATAACAACAACAACAAAATGCAACAATAAAACTACCAGTAAACAATAACGATATAAACAAAAATGCAACAATCACACAAACACTACACAATAACAATCACAGGAAAGAAATGCAACCCTGAAACGTGTCCCTAAATAATAATAATAATATCAGAAAGACATGAGGTAAACAACGAATGGCAATCCCCCTCAACCCATCCCTAGATGACCACACACTAAGGATGTGAGGAGGAGTTAACTGGTCGTGTAACAATAAGCAATCACACGCATGGGGTATTCAGGGTAGGCCCGGGGCACGGGAATAACTGAAACCACGGAATAGTCCTGAGCGTCATCACGGGCAGGTGGTCGCAAGGCGCCACCTGTGCATTAGACCCTTTTATTCAACTGCGTTCAGGACCTCATCTGATAAACGGGCAATCAAGGCCCCTGGAATCTCGACCGTGTGTATCCCCGAGCTCCATCTAGTGGGACAGTGATATAGACAACAACATTTATGTTCCCGGCGTCGGTTGCGTAGACGCGGGCATAGATATGGGAGCGGCTAAAAACAGTGAAGCGTACAGAAGCGAATACAGCCAGGGGTGCCCTCAAGCCTTAAGGGAACGGGACGCAGCCCCTGGTACCGGAACGCAGATCCCTGGTCCGGGCGACGTGGGTGCATCAGGTGGGAGGGGGGTGGTGCCGTTGGCGGGGACGGGAATGGGGCAGCCCACCTGGAGAGGTTACTAGCACGTCACAGGCGGGGGGGAGGGGCGTGGTGGTGGGGTTTCAGCATACGGTGGTGGAAACAGGACGCCGGGGCCGTGCACCTGGAGAGGCCACTAGCACTCACGGGTAGATGTCCGGCTCGGCGGGGACGCAGTCGATGGCGGGGGTTGGGAGTGTGTAGGGGAGCTCATACTCAAAGTCAAAGGTTGCAGGGTGAGGGAGGCCATACTCACAGTCAAAGTTTGCAGGCGCTATCTGGTCGTCCAGGGGAAACTGGTCCGGGAAATCCAGCAGGGGCATGAGGGGGGCTGCTTCGGAGTAGGGAGGGGGCTGTTGTTTCTCCTTTTCGAGGGCCGTGGTGATGAGGCGCGAGCAGAGGGTGCGGGCGCAGGGGATGCAGCAACACCCGCAGCAGACCACAATCCCGACAAAGCAAGCCAGGGATGACAGGACGGCCATGAGAAGGCCCTTCCACTTGCCGAACATGTCAGTCATCCATTTCTCCATTGGGTTGTCGACCCCAGAGTCCTCTGCCATCTGGACGGAAAGAGCTCGAAGGCCGGCCAGGGCCTTTGTTACTGACCCGTCAGGGGCCGTGTTGTTGGGAATGAAGGTGCAGCACTGAGCCCCAAACATCGAACAGACCCCCCCTTTCTCGGCTAACAACATGTCCAGGGCTAGACGGTTTTGATACGCCATTAGAGAGGTGGCGGCCAGTTGTGAGGCCAGCCCTTCTACCGCGTCGCGAGTCAGGTTGGATAGGCGCTGGACGTTGTAGTGAATGTAATTAATGCGATCTACGTTTTTGTTGGGGGTGATTGGAAATATGGCAGAGATAAGGGGTATGTTCTCGAAACCCGCGGCTATCTGATCTGCTAACTTAAACTGGTTTGGAACGCCCCGGGGAATGCCTATGCTATCCATGTACGTGGGGGTGTTCTTGGTTAGGTCAAAGTGAGAGCGGTGAGAGCGGTGTCGCGGCAGTGTCGAGAGGTAGTTTGGTTATCGGGCCCGGGCGAACCCCGGGTAAAGAGCGTGACGGGCATAAGTAGGCGCACTATAATGCAGGTTCCGGACCATTGTGCCGGGAGTGTAAGTCTAAGGGTGAATTTGTCACAGGACCAGAATAGGTCTTGGCGTCCTAGGCCCGGTTTGGTCATGTTGGGCCAAAGCGTAACGTTCGTGATGGAGTGGCACCACGACGGTGGTACCGCCCCAACATTTACCGTACCGACCCTGGTGATGCAAGAGTGGGTGTACTCCCCAGGGGAGTACACCGGGGGAAGTGAGTTGTTAAGGCCGGGTGGAAACAGAGAGCTAAGGAGGCCGCAGCCGCCCGGTTTGCGGGTAACAAACAGAGCTAACATGCAATGAGAACCGATGGGGTCGCTGGTAAAATCGAACAGTACCGGGGTCGAGATGAGATGGGGGCGAGCTGACGCACAGGCTACGCAGTCGGACAGCCCCTGGAATCGGATCGTAGCAGCAATCCAGCTGAGCCATGCGTTATCGTCTGCGTAGCCGGTTGCGAGCGCGATGGAATCGTGGGTGGGGAGCCGCCCCACGGAATCTAAATCAAAAATCGTGACCGGGCCGTCGCGAGTCATTATGGGTCGGACGGGGGGTTTAGGAGTTGTCGTGTTGGCCCTGGAGGCTGGTGCGGTGAGTGTGGTGGGGGCCATTCTGAAATTTATTTTCAACAAGGCCAGCGTGTCCGGGCCGGAATGGGACACCCCGAACGCGAGATAGGCAGAGTCAGTGTCCACACCGCACACCCGAATCGACCCAAATTTGGGGTTACCCCATCCTTGGTACGGGTTGCTGGTAATGTTCCTGAGGGTAAGGGTGATTCTGCCGTTGCCTCCCGAGAGGAAGCCATTCGCCTGTAGTGCGGCCGTCGCGTCAGGCCTGTGGAGAGTCTGAGAGCGGTTAGTCACATAGTACCCCTGGTGCTTCCCTGTCATCCATAGTACATTCCCCCACCCACTACACCAGCGCTGGCTTATGCTGTTGTCCGGGGACATCATTACCCCGTTGCCCTGGACTCCCGCTAAGGAACCCTTGGGTTTATCGCAGATGTATGCATCGTATTTTTCCCAGGCTGCGGGTCCGCCTACGCACGAAACGACGTCGCATAGGAGGAAGGTATAGGCGGCGCTGGAACCGTAAGTATAGGTTAAGGATAGCCCACCGTATCGGCTGAGGCAGGGGTCGCTGGGGGACTTGACGGCTTGCAGGGGTGTCTGTCTCTTGTGGCGGTGTGGACCCTGGGTTGGGGGTCCCGATGAGGGTTGTATCGTCGTAGACGGGGGCTCGATGGTGGAGAACTTCCCCGGGATGGCTGTATGGAAGTCCATTCCCCACAGGATGAAGAAACCCATCATGACTCCGGTTATTCCTACCATGCCGATGATGCAACGTCTATTGGTCCGGGCCTCCTGTGGCGTCAGTGGTGGCCTCATGATGCAGCCGTGCGAGGTCGCGTTGAACGGTAGCCAGGGTGCGGTCATGTGGGTTGTCGGCCTTGCGGGTGGTAGACAGATGGTGCCAGCGGGCGCCGCTCTTTCCTGAAAGGGAGACAGAGAAGGGGGTGGCCAGAAGTACCTTATAGGGGCCTTCCCATCGGGGCTGAAGGCACTGTCTCTTGTGGACCCTGACCCAGACCCAATCCCCGGGATTAACGAGGACGGGGTTGGGATCTTCGGGGGTCGGGAGGGAGGTGACCTGTGTGTACAAGGCTCGGGAGGCGAGAGTCAGGGCCTGTACATATTCTAAGAGGGCTTCATCATAATGGTCTAGTACCGGGCCCCTGGGGGGAGAATGTGGCCCGGGCATGGGCCTACCTGTCACTAACTCGAAGGGGCTAAGCCCGCACCGGGAGCTAGGATGGGAGCGCACGCTGAACAATGCCAATGGGAGAGCCTCTATCCATATCCAGCTCATCTTTTTCTTAGAGGCGTAGCCCGCTAGCTCTTCCTGCAGCAATTGTTGCTGCTGGGGACCGGTGTCCCCAGGGTGAACTGCCTTCGCGATCACGCTTTTGAGAGTCCGGTTCGCCCTTTCCACCAGTCCCTGGCTCTGGGGATGGTAGACGGAGCCAAACCGGTGTGCTATTCCTAACGCGGCCTCTACCTCCTGCAATTTGGCGTTAGAGAAATGGGACCCGTTGTCTGAGCAGAGTAGCTTGGGGTAGCCCCAACGGGGAATGATGTCATTTAGCAAAATTTTGACCACGGACGCGCTGTCTTCACGTTTGGTGGGGAAGGCCTCTACCCATTTGGTAAATCTATCGACGATCACCAGGAGGTAGCGTTTCCCCTGGGTGCGGTTGTCCAGCCCCATGTCGGTATAGTCTATGTAGAGTTCTTGGAAGGGTAGTTGGGGAACAGGGAAAACTCCTCTAGGGGGTTTGTGGGCTGGGCGTGGGTTGTGTATTTGGCAGGCGTGACAGTCTCTGATCACTTCCTGGATGCTGGCCCTCATTTCGGGGTGCCACCAGTCTCGCCGGATTGTCTCCATTGTCGCGGTGGTGGACTGGTGGGTACGGGAGTGGGCGTGTTCTTGCATCTCGCCAAGGCATATCAGGAAGTCGCTCATGCTCCTCGGGTGTGGCCCCTCCCCTAGGGGGTTCATCAGGGACAGGACTAGCGGCGGTGTGTAGCCCCCCGCCTTCTTGGCGGCCGCATCGGCGGCGTTGTTACCGCGGGTGACCAGGGAGTCTCCTTTTGTGTGGCCCTGGCACTTGATGATGGCCACAGACTCTGGTAGCTGAATGGCGAGGAGCAGGCGGACGACGAGGTCCCTGTGCTTCAGGGGCGCCCCTGTAGAGGTCAACATACCCCGCCTTTCTGCTTGGGTAGCGTTCAGATGGCAGAGCTCATACACGTAGTTGCTGTCGGTGTAAAGGTCGAGGCGTAGGCCCTTCGCGGCTTCGAGGGCTACGACCATGGCCGTGAGTTCAGCCCTTTGGGCCGAGGGATACTCCGGGAGTATCCCTGAGTGTCTGGTGTGGCAGACCCCTGTCGTCCCCTGTTCCACCACCGCCCAAGAGGCGATGTTGGTTCCCAGGGCATCCTTGTAGCAGCAGCCGTCGGTGTACCACACTGTTTTGGGTGTTTCTAGGGGTGACCCTTGGAGGTCTGGTCGTGCTCGGAGTTCCGACAGGATGCGAGGCGTGCAGTTGTGGGGGGTGCCGTCCGTGTCTGCGGGATACTCTCCGGTCATATTCACTCCTTTCGTCGAGTAGCTCACCGAGGGATCCGTCAGGGCCTCGGTCAACCGGATCTGGGTGATGGCGGTCGACAGGGTGAAGAGTGAGCTCTCCACCGCAGCCTTAACTCCGTGGGTGGTGTGCACCACCGTGGGGTTGTTCATGGTGAGGAACTGTGTTTTTCGTAGGGCGATGGCGATGGCCATGAGATGTCTGGCGCAGTGAGGGAGTCCTAGGGCCGGAGTGGGTAGGGCCGAGCTGTGGTAGAGGAGGATCCTTCGGGTGCCGGCCTTTGCCTGCCAGAGGGTGGCCGCTACATTTCCGTTCCTCTGTGTGACGTCCAGATGGAAGGGGGTCGTATAGTCGGGGGCTTGGAGGGCGGCGGCTGAGTGGAGGGCCTGCTTCAGCTGATGGAAGGCGGTGTCTTTTCCTGGGTCCCATTCCAGCGGGGCCCGTAGGTGTCGGGCCCCGGCTGTGGTGACCATCTGGCGGAGTTCGGACGTCCGCTCTGTGAATTCCGGGAGGTACTGGCGGCTGTAATTGCACAAGCCCAGGAAGGCCAACATTTGCTGAACCGTGGCGGGTTTTGGGTAATTCAGGATGGTTTCTCGGGTGTCCTGGGTCATGTCTCTGGTATCTCCTCCGACCAACCTCCCCAGGAATCTCACCATGGGCTGGACAGCCTGTAGTTTGGGCCGCTTGACCTTGTACCCTGCTTTCCCTAGGGTCTCGAGCAGGGTCTTGGTAGCGTCCACACAGGCTTGTCTGGTAGGCGCAGCGAGCAGGATGTCGTCTACATACTGGACCATAACCACTCCGTCGGGAAGTACAGTGTCCTTGAGGTCCTTTCGCACACAGTCGTTGAATATGGTGGGGGTCTATCGGTACCCCTGCGGCATTCGGGTGTAGGTGAGTTTCTCTCCCTTCCAGGTAAAAGAGAAGATGTCTTGTGAGTCTTTGTTCAGGGGGATGCAGAAGAAGGCGTTGGCCAGGTCTATTGCAGAGAACCAGAGGTGTTCGGGGTTAACCACGTGGAGCGCCACCTGCGGGTTCGGCACCCTCTCTGGGGGTCCTTCTGTGGCGTCGTTCACTAGACAGAGATCGTGGGCCATCCTCCATGTGAGTCCGTCCACCTTTTTTACTGGGAGAATCGGGGTGTTCCAAAGGGACTGAGAGGGTCGGAGGACTCCTGCCTCTTTGAGTCCCTGTATGGTGGCTGTGATCCCTGCTTCTGCCTCGGGTCTGACCTTGTACTGGGGCTGGTGAATCGGGGTTTGGTCGGGTTTGAGAGGTATTTGGATGTTGTGCTGGGGGGTAAACCCCATGTCGTAGGCGCCGGTGGCCCAGAGCTCCGGAGGGAGGTCGTCTAGCATGATCTTTACGTCGGGATCTTCGGCTTCCAGGGGGCTGGGGGCGTTGACATCCTCGGGGGCGAGCGGTCGTTCGCGCTCCACTCGTTCTGCCACCCCCCAGGAGGCCGTCCGGGGGAAGGAGACTCGGATCAAGCCTTTGTCAGGGGCTAGGTGTATGTGGGGGTTGTCGGTGGGGGCCCACTCTCGTACTTGAGTCGCTCGGCAGATCATGGGCCCCAGCTTCATGGCCGTGTGGTGCTTGGCTACTGCCAGGGTCACGTGTGGTCGGGACTCGGGTTTAAGACGGTACCAGTATTCTTGATCCGGGGTGAGGAGGGTGGGGGCCGCCACCCCCTCAGGTCCGACGTACATTGCTTCGTAGAGGCATTTCTGGCCGGTTCCCTCCATGATGCGGCTCCATTGTTCGTCGTAGCTTTCGTCTGGGTCACGAAGGACATTGAGGGTCGTGTGGAGGGGGTCGTGCGGTGGGTAGAAGTCCCCCTGTTGCTGGATCCAGGGGGCCCACTCTTGATACGTTTCTTCTAGGGGCTTGAGTCCGTCCGTGGTAGTCATGTTCCGAATCCAATATACGTCTGACGGGGGGCTCAGGGGCGGGGGTTCATGCACCAGCATCATCTGGGGGGGTTGGTCGGCTTCTGTCGTCATTGAAGTTCCTTCGGGGGAACAGCTGATGTGGCAGTTGATCTTGCTCAGGATGTCTCTACCCATGAGGTTGGTGGGGCACTCGGGGGCATATAGGAGGGAGTGGTAGAAGGTTTGCCCCAGGATGGTGAGCGGCAAGGGGGTGGTGAGGGGGTTTGTCTTTTCTATTCCCGAGAACCCCATGGTAGTCAGGGTTCGAGTGGAGAGGGGTGGGATTTCATGGTTCAGGTCCCCGATGGTGGATACTGTGGCTCCGGTGTCAACCATGAACCGAATCGGGGTCTGGTTTACGAGTCCGTCCACCATTGGGGTTCCCGTTCCCAGGTTCACCACCTGGGTCCCTCTCGAGGCTCTCGGGTCCCGTCAGTATTGGCTGTCGTATCCCGGGTCCCTCCAGAGAGGGTACATCGGGGTTCCGGGGTTTGAGGCCTGCGTCGATCCATTTCCAGGGTTACCGTAGGGCGGACCGGGTCGCGGTTGACGATCATGTTGGTCGTGTTGCATCCCCGGCGGTCCCGACTGGGGGCATTCCCTCGACCAGTGTCCCACGAGCCCACAAATGAAGCAGGGGTAGGACCGGGTTGGGTTTGTGTTTGGGGTCCGGCCCCTCCCTCTCCATTTGGATCCGCCTCTATATCTGGACTGATGGTTCTGGTACATCCCGGGTCCCACCTGTGTTGCTGGGTTCGAGGGTGGGTATGGGTACGGGTACGGCGGGGGTTGGGGCCCCCACACTTGAGCGGGAGGGGCTTGCACCTGGGTCGGAGGAGGCCCGCCTGGCTGGACCAAGGGGTTGGGGGTAGGTGGCGGGGCCGGGGGCGGGGCCACTTCGAGGGGCATGATCTCGGAGGCGTGGTCTTTGTTGAGCTCCTTCTTGTCCCGGTTGTGTTCCTGGGTTGCTTTCTTCACGTCCATGCGCAAGAGTCGTTTCTTCAGGTCGCGGTCTTCTTTGACGTCTTCGTCTTCCCGGTCTTGCTCCAGGTTCACGTGGTGTGTAATGGCCTCCTCCCAGTCCATGGCGTTCATTCTTCCGAGTCCAATCACCGTCTTGAGGGCTTCGCGGATCTTGGTGCAGAGACCCGTCTCAACCGCGGTCCGGAACATGGCTTCGGTGGCGTCGGAGGCTCCTGGAAGGGTTCCAAATCCGTCTTTCCATCGTTCAGTGGCTCTTGTAAGGAATTCGCCCGCTGATTCACTGGGTTTTCTTTTCAGGCCGGTCATGCATGCTGCTGAATTCTGGGGGGGGTAGAGGCCCCTCAGGGCCTCCCACCATATGGGGCGGTAGGGGTCGAAGGGGGCGTTGTCCGGCTCTCTGGTGGTTCTGGCCACGTTTTCCACGTCGTTGACTGCTCGGGGTCCTTCTCCTCTCATGAGGACCGCTCGGATGTCCCCCATGGTGAGCCGGTCAGCTGTGGTCAGTCGCTCAAGGTTTCTGATCCACTTGCCCGCCCCCAGTTTGATCGAGGGAAGGTCTTCCAGTAGTCCCTTGAGGTCGCGGTGGGTCCAGGGAACGTACATTGCTTGTCCTGCAGGGGTGTCCATTAGTGGGTACATTGATTCTGGGCCTTCATTCTGGTCGCGGTCCATCCGGTGGCTGGGGGCTTGGTTCCTTTGGGACCCGGACTCTTGTGGAGTGCTAGTGGTGGCCGTGGTCGTGATCGGGGTTTCGATACTTCGGGCTTGTGATCTGCCCGGGCCAATTGTCCCGCGGATTGCGCCTCTTCCCCACCTCTGGTCTCTGCCTTCGTTCCTTTCCCGCAGCTGTCGAGACAGGAGATGGACTTCTGACTCGATGCTGTGGGTCATTCTTTCCAGCGCTTCTTCTTTCCATTTTGCTCCCAGTGGGTCCCATTCCAAGGTGTCTGCATCATCATCATCTGTTTCCTCGTGTCTTGCGTGTCTCCCTTGGGGAATTCCGGAGTGTCTTCTCATTTCTTCTGTTGCTCCTGCTACTTCTGCTTCTTCTTCTTTAGACGATAGGTTGATCAGGAAGGAGGCCAGGTCCAATGCGCTGGCGCCAGGGGCGCCGATCCGCGTCCGTATCCTTTCTGCTTTCGGCTGGGCTCGCTCTGGTGGTGGTAACCTGGTTTCGGGGGCCTGGGCTTGGCTGTAGTTTGAGGAGGGGGGTGTCGAGTTCTCAGCGCTGGGTGGTTCTTGCCCCAATGGCCCGGCTCTTCCTGGTATCATCGGCCATGGGGAGGAAGCCGTCGTCGGCTTCAGGCTATCCTTGCTTTGTGGATGGTTTCTCTTTGTGAAGTGGACCCCTTTTTTGGCTCGTTCCGGTTCCAGGGGGGCGGGGTTTTGCCAGGTCACCGTGACCGGGGACTGAGGTGTGGCGTGGGTTATTTCGATAACTGGGTACATGAGATGGGGGGGCGCAGGGACCTGGGGAGGACCCATCTCGGTGCCACTCACTCCATCTGCGGGTACCTGGGTGGGCAGGGGCGGGAAGTTGGTCGGGGCATAGGGGAGGGAGTGGGTGTACGGAGGTGGGCGGGCCTGTACGTCGGCCCTCGGTAGGGAGGGATAGAGCGGGGCTGTCGGGCTCGATTGGGTAGGTGCCGGATAGACTGGGGCGATCAGGTTCGGTTGGGCAGGGGTTGTAAGGTCCGCTAGGAAGGGATTCCTGGTGGAGGGGGCTATTTTTAGGGTGTGGGGCGGGAGGCAAGAGGCCAATGCATTTAATACTAAGATTCTCTTTTGTTTTATCCGGTCTTGGGCTTCGAGTGCATCCGCTCGTCCCGCCTTGGTTCCAGCGTTGTCGCGGCGGACCTTCGCCTGCTCATACTGGCTGCCAATGTGCGCGTGTATGGCGGTCCGGCCGGTCTGGTCGAGGGGTCCCATTCGGATCACGCCCTCTCTCTGCCAGGTTTTAATGTAGACATCACATCGGTCCTCCCATTTCTTCCGGTCTTGGCCTTTCAATATTTCCCCGGTTCAGCGTTGAGGCACAGCCAGCCCAGCGCTCTGGTTCGTTGCTCGTCCGACATGGTGGGCGTGTTTTTTTTTCGCTTCTTCTTACAGCAGCCTGGTATGGGGGTGGTCGGGGTTGTGGACGCCCTTGCACTGAAGGCAGGGTGCGGGGAGGTTTGTCTTTTTAGCTTTATTAGTAACTGGGATAATTCTTCTAGCAGGGGGTGATCGAGAGTCGGGGTTGGGTTGGTATTGACGCTGTTCAGTAGGGGGCGGTGTAGTTGGGGAAGGGCAGTGTTGGAGTGGTCCAGCAGGGGGCGGTGTAGTTGGGGAAGGGTAGGGTTGGAGTGGTCCAGCAGGGGGCGGTGTAGTTGGGGAAGGGTAGGGTTGGAGTGGTCCAGCAGGGGGCGGTGTGGGGAAGGGTAGGGTTGGAGTGGTCCAGCAGGGGGCGGTGTAGTTGGGGAAGGGTAGGGTTGGAGTGGTCCAGCAGGGGGCGGTGTAGTTGGGGAAGGGTAAGGTTGGAGTGGTCCAGCAGGGGGCGGTGTAGTTGGGGAAGGGTAAGGTTGGAGTGGTCCAGCAGGGGGCGGTGTAGTTGGGGAAGGGTAAGGTTGGAGTGGTCCAGCAGGGGGCGGTGTAGTTGGGGAAGGGTAAGGTTGGAGTGGTCCAGCAGGGGGCGGTGTAGTTGGGGAAGGGTAGGGTTGGAGTGGTCCAGCAGGGGGCGGTGTAGTTGGGGAAGGGTAGGGTTGGAGTGGTCCAGCAGGGGGCGGGGTGACTTGGGACTGAGTGAGAGAACTCAAAAAATGGCGGCCGTGATGCTATAACTCTGTGGGGCCTGTCTACCACACGAGAGCGGATGAGAGACTAGGGGGTAACTCTTGTCACTCTTGGAGGAGGAGAACGAGAAAGAAGGAGGGGGGGGGGGGGGGGGGGGCAAAAAACAACAACAGGGCCTAGAGACGTTATTCAATACATCCAGAAATTCCTCATAGCCTTAAGTCGTTATCCATCATTGTCAATTTATTTATTTCCGCAGGTTAAGCCATAGACCAAAACAATACGTCAGAGAGACATTATTCATCATTATCAATCTATCTATTCTTTCCTTTACCCGTTTTAACGGGTAAAGATATAGCGGACCACTGATTCACTCACAGATTCTCTCTTTCCCTCTATCCAGCTTTCTCTCACGCAAACGTACACACCCAAACGCATGTTGACGCATACTCGCTGGCACGCACGTACACACTGACGTACACACACATGCACGTATACGGTCTCACTCACTTTCTCTGTACTGTGTGTTAGTGTGTCTCTCTGTGCTGCCTTAATGGTGTGGGTCAACAAATGGGGGTGAAATGTGTTCTCTCTCTTTCATTCTTTCCTCCCCCTCTTGGGGTCAGGCTGCACTTAGGACCGTTAACAGATAAACCTGGAATGCAACATCCTGAACTATCCATCATGGAACAAGGCCTAATAACTATCTCTCACACACAAAAAGATCCTTCTGTCCCTTCATTCATAAATAACTTTTCACTTTATTATATATATAATAATAATAATAATACATTTTATTTATAATGCACTTCGTATTCAAGAATCTCAAAGTGCTTAGATATAAGCACTATATATCCGGATTAATTCCCGGATATATAACTTAATACTGCTCCCCCTTTCCAAATTTCTATATACACAAAACTACGAGGCTGACCACCGAAATTGGTACAGGCCTCGTCAGGCCGAACCAAAAACACTCTCACAGGTTCTAACTTCCATACAATTCTAGGGAGGGGAACTACAACATGATGTGGAGTAGAGGACTTCAAATATGGTGGACGGGGACCTCAAATGGGAGGACTACACATATGGAAAAGGGGATTACACTCTGGGCCTGAAAACCATACAGAGTCCCTTCTCGTGGTCCTGAAACCACCGTTCATTGTTAGAAAAACACGCACTCTATCGCTACCTCCAACTGTCTAGAGGGAAAATGGTCCCTCTCGATCGTCCTCCGACTTTAGCTCTCCTAGTCTATCTCTCTCGCTATCTCTCTTGCTCCCTCTCACACAAACACACACACACACACACACACCTAAACAGACCTTTCTCATTCTGTCTCCTCCAAACGCACACGCAGAAACATCACCTCTTGCGTACACGCGCACAGAGACGCACACAGCCTCTCTCACTCTGTCTCCTCTAAACGCACACACAGAAACATATCAACAGACTTCTCGTTCTGTCTCTCGCAGATGCACCCAGAAACATATCAACAGACTTTTCATTCTGTCTCTCACAGCCTCTTACACACACAGAAACATCACCTCTTGCGTACACGCGCACAGAGACGCACACAGCCTCTCTCACTCTGTCTCCTCTAAACGCACACACAGAAACATATCAACAGACTTCTCGTTCTGTCTCTCGCAGATGCACCCAGAAACATATCAACAGACTTTTCATTCTGTCTCTCACAGCCTCTTACACACACAGAAACATCACCTCTTGCGTACACGCGCACAGAGACGCACACAGCCTTTCTCTCACTCTCACGCGCATACACACTGTCTCTCTGTCTCTCTCTTTCACCCATGCTCTCCTATTCTTCCACCCACGCCGACTCTCGTTCTCGACTCCGTACACACGCACTTGCTCTCTGGTCGTGAAGGTGGGGGTGAGAGGTCTCTGCTATCCCTAGTCTGCGTCAGTTCAGGTGTCTGTCCGTCAGTCCCCGCATATGCAATGAATATATGGCCAAGAAATCGTTGTGCTTCCTCGGGCGCCTCAGATTCACTTTATCAAGGGCGGCGAGCCTTAGGCCTCGAGGGTGTTCTTTCACCACGCAACGAGCCTAGTTTTATCTTATTCTCTCTGTGTGTCACTCATGCCCTAGGCACCGTTTCCTCTGCAAAGGGACTCTAACCCTGATAAAGGACTCTAACCTTCTTACCACATAGAATTATTTAATACACATACAAAGAAGGGGACTCTAACCCCCCTTGAGACATGGGTGGGGACTCTAATCCCACCCGAGGGACCCTAACCCCCTTAAGACATAGTTGGGGACTCTAACCCCCTTACCACCGAAATTATTTAATACCTAAACAAAGAAGGGGACTCTAACCCCCCTTTAAGACATAGGTGGGGACTCTAATCCCACCCGAGGGACCCTAACCCCCTTAAAACATAGTTGGGGACTCTAACCCCCTTACCACCGAAATTATTTAATACCTAAACAAAGAAGGGGACTCTAACCCCCCTTTAAGACATAGTTGGGGACTCTAACCCCCTTACCACCGAAATTATTTAATACCTAAACAAAGAAGAGGACTCTAACCCCCCTTTAAGACATAGGTGTCTCCATTACACATCCATTACGTGGCCATCGGTAGTCTTGTATCACTATGCCCGATTCTTATAGGCCCTATGGTCTCGAGGGTATTCTTTCACCATGCAACGAGCCGATATTCGATGTGTCACGCGTTCAGGGTCAATCGGATTTAGGGGGAAATACTGGGATGCAGTCCTATTCGTCCCCACGAGATATCCCGTAGAGAACCGCTCTCACAGTCTCACCTCCTAATGATTCCTATATAACTATGCAGAGTTTGGATTTTATCAACAGGTTCTGCCTACCTTTTGTTGGGCGTGCACGAGGTGAGACTGCAGGAATCGGTCCGGTGCTCCGGGGTCCCGAGGTCGTGCCGCTCTCCGTCTCTCGTTTCCCAGTTGCGTGTTCAATTCAGAAAAAATCACGTCGTGGGTCACCAAATTGTTGGGAAAAACGGTCTGTCTAGCTACTGGACCAGATAAAATGAGACGGAGAGGTAATAAAGTCTATCGGCACGAGGACCTTGGATTTATTAAGTAAAGTGGCAACGGTTATACAGAGTCATAAAGCGTGAGAAATCGAATATGTCTAAGTCCCTAATCAGCGCTGATGGTTCGTCTGGAGCTTCGCCTCCGTGGAAGGTCTGCTTCAGAAGAAGATGAAGAGTCCCTGTGTGATGCAGTCTTATGCTGTATCCTCCTCTCGATGAGGTGTGTGCGTTTGAGGTGTGTGCGGTTCGGTGTGTTTTGGCTCCCAGGCCCTGAGAGGGCTTCGTAACAGGGAGAGTTCCTCGTGTCTCCGGTGTGATAAATTAAAACGGGGAGTGCCCCCCTGAAATGTCTCGTGTGTGGTAATTTAATGTGGCTCTGAGGCCCTGGTATGGGCAGGTGTATCTCTTGGTTCCTCCTAACGGGGCAGAGCTCTCAAAATGTCTCCTGTGTGATAAATTAATGTGGCTCTCAGGCCCCTAGTATCTGCATGTGTTCCTTCTAGTGGGGGAGAGCTTCGAGGTGTCTCCTGTGTGATAAATTAATGTGGCTCTCCCGTTCTGGAGATGATACTGGTGCATTGTCTGAGTGTCCACCATCTGCCTGCCTGGGAGATGGGGCCTTCAGCTCCGGCCTTGACCTGACTATATATTATCATGTTTGTGTTATGTGTTTGTTGGGTTTAGAGCAAGAGTCGACTATATATTAATGTGCCTGCCATATGATGTGCTCATCAGGTTATTTTTCCCAACAACTGCACACACATCGCGACAGATACGTGCACAATGTACACACATCACTGTCTTTACAATTTCTAGGCAACCGAAGTTTAAAGATTGTCAAGTGGTTAACTCTTGAATCACATGTACTAAGACCTGATGGGTTAGTGGTCAGGGAACAACTCATTAACGCGGGGATAAGGGGTTTGATTCCTTAATGAAGCTAGCTTTTTTCTTTCATATTGGACTGGATGTTTGCATGCCATTTTGCGGAACTTGTAGTTTATGATGAAGAAATGTTACTGTATGAAATGTCACCCACGGAAACGGCTACGCGCACACATGCACACCGATAGCGAGTGACGAAGGACGTATAGTCCCGCCCCGGGCGAAGTGGCGTCGATTTAGAGAGTCCCCAATCCACCATTCGCAACACTTCCCCATGGAAATTTCCGTCGCTCTGACTACGTCAACTTCTTCGTTGCTCTGATTGGTTGTAGCGCTATCCTATTGCGTGCCGAGGGAACTTGGAAGACAACCGTTTATCCCGCCCACACTGCCACCGTACGAGACCAGACCCAATATCTTTCCGATATGGTTCTGGCTTGCCAGGCTAGGATGGACCGGTACTGCAGTATAAAGAGCCTGCCACAACAGACCTAGGGTCTCATTTATAAAACTGTGAAAAAAACGGGACTGAAATTGGTGTACGTGACTTTCCACGCCAAGGTTGTGATCTATAAAAAACTAACTTGACGGGAGAATGTGCGCAGCCCTAAGCAAACTCTGACCCATGCGTACGCATGGTTTGGAGGAAAAGGAGAATTCGCGACACAGATGGTGTGGTGGTGAACTGAAGTCAGACAGAAGAATTGTAGAGTGAGAAGAACGATTATGTTTTATCATCGCCCTTCATAAATTTAATTTCAAGCCGTATCATGCGTTAAATCTATGTAATCAGAATAATTTAAGTCAACTGTGTTATTTCTCAGTTATAACTCCAGAAACATCTCCTTAGAATAGAAATGAAAAAAAAATCTATATTTAATCCCGTCACTCCATACTGTCCACTGACGGCGCGACTGCATGGAATAAAGCATCTGAACAACATGCGTCAATAACATAATATTTTTATGTGACACTGTAAACACATAATCAAATGTCAATTAAATCCCAAGTGTGGAAAACCAAGCCATATACTCCTCATCACAATCGTTATATTATTGTCCGTTCCTCTTGATGCTTTTCATGACAAATCAAGCATCAAAAAGGGGTTGTGTTCAAAAACATTTTGCGTGGGTGATTACAAACTGTTTATCCAAGGTGTTCTCGGTCAGTCTTAATACGTAACCCTATAAATACAGCGGTGAGCGCCGTGGTAATGCTGCACCATGGCACTGCTGGAGGTCATGCAAATGGCAGGATTCGGAGGGAGAGGGTCTTCAGGGACCATAACGATTTATTGGTGCATAAAAATATGTACCTTTATGTCAGACCACTTCTTTTTTAATCCTGGGACTGTGCGCTCCGTGCCACTGACAGAGTTCACTGCTGCAGCAACATGTTGCTACTCACTCTGCTTTTTGTTGTTAGTGATCCCAATCCTGTGACCGCCGAACAAAACTACTTTTCGGGCCTCCACCTCACCCACACGTGTCTGGGTGTGGGTATGGCCTTTTGCCATTGTTTCCGACAAGACATATTACTTGCATCTGAGTCTGTTTTATATGCAGACCACATTCATGAGGTTGTTTGCATTGACCATTTGGTGCCATGCCGTAATTCCGACGCCTCATTGTTCCGACGTCTCAATGTTCCGAAATATTTCCCATTAGATCGACATGCCACTATTCCGACGGTTCAATGTTCCGAAAACGAAACCCATTGGTCCGAAGGTCCGTTAGTCCGACTTTTCGAAAAGGAGGCGCATTAGGCCGACGGTTCAATATGCCGAATAGGAAAAATAGTTGTATACCTCGCTCGCTCCCTCTCCCTCTCTCTCTCACTCTCACTTTCACTCTCTCTCTGTCTCCAAAATACAACCTAGGCCTACATATCACGTTCACGATGAATTTTGGAGGGCAAAAAGACAACGCTTCACTTCATTTCGTGAAGAACCGTCGGCCTAATGCGCCTCCTATTTGAAAAGTCGGACTAACGGACCTTCGGACCAATGGGTTTCGTTTTCGGAACATTGAACCGTCGGAATAGTGGCATGTCGATCTAATGGGAAATATTTCGGAACATTGAGACTTCGGAACAATGAGGCGTCGGAATTACGGGCAGGCCCCGACCATTTATGGTTTAAAAAGGGGCGTATACAGGGCGGAACGTGAAGCTGATTCAGCTGCGCACACTTGTAGGCACTCTGTGATTTATAAAGCAAAGATTGCTTAGAGGTGTGCGTACGCAGGGTTTTATAAGTCAGAATATTTTTTGGCGCATGCAAAACTTGGCTTTTGGGCGTACGTACACCTTTAGTAACGATCCCAGGCACAGCTTTATAAATGAGACCCCAGGCATCTCCCTCCTCCCAGCATTTGATTGCCTTTGTTTGTAACACATGGACTGACATGAACTTTTTGGTTACTTACATTTATACTGACTTGCACCACACTTCTTATTGTTATATAATAATAAAAAACCCAGTTTATGTTGCATGCATAGAGCCAGCATGTCACATATGGGGGCTCATCCAGGATGGTTTCTGGAAGTTGGTCTTGTGGCCCTGCTTGCTGTCCCTTACAGCACCTATTAACCCCGGGCGGTCACCCATCAAAGTACTAACCAGCCCCGACACTGCTTAGCTTCTGAGATTAGACGACAGCGGGCGTGTTCAGCGTGGTATGGCTATATGGTTGCTTGTAACCAAATTGCTATGGGCACACCGAAGTTTAGAAGAAGTTAGGGCTGTGTTCTATACGGATCCAGTATCCTGCCATTATTCAAACCTGAAAAAAAAGTTTCAATGGCTTGTAAGTCTGGGTTTGAAAACTCAACACCTTGTAAAAAAGTTTTGCAACACTGAAAAAAGAGATTAGAGCCTGTAAAATAATTAAAAAATCTGCAAACATGATTTTGTGTTCTATTTTATCTTCATCATTTTCACCAACACATTTAGTAAGTAATTTTTTTTCCACTAACATATTTTCAAAGTTCAAACAATTTCACCAGCGCATTTGCAGAGCTTCAAATCTATGGAGCCAGTTTCCTGCCATAATTCAAACCAGTCCACCGCCCAGACTCCCCCATCCGCCAACACCCGCATGGGGATAAGGGAGGGACGAAGGATGTACATGTGCCGTTCACCGGGCTGTGCGTGATTGACAGTACTCTGCCGATGACAAGAATGTGATTGGAATGTACGTCAGCCGAGAGCAACCAATAGGTTTAGAGCTAAATGGTCCCGCCCCCAGGAATGTTTTTTTTTTCTTCAGACTTTGACTGTCAGGAGTTTAAAAACGAATGCGCGACAGAACACTGCCAATATTCACGTGACTCAAAGTTTGCGCCTGTGTGGTCAAATCTCTGAAAAGTCAGTGCCGAAAAGTCAGTTCTGAAAAAATACATTGCAATGGCGTAAACGTACGCCTTTACAAGTTTTTAAAAATAAATATTCAACCTTTCAAGACTTATTTCTCAATGTATGAACACCTGTTTGCAGAATCCCATTTACAAGGTTTCAAAACCGGGAAACAATGGATCTCTGCAAATGCGCTGGTGATATTGTTTGAACTTTGAAAACATGAACAAACAAAAACAATACTTTGAAAATGTGTTGGTGAAAATGATGGAGATAAAATAGAACACAAAATCATGTTTACAGATGTTTGAATTTTTGTTTGAATTTTTTTCAGGTTATAATCTCTTTTTTCAGTGTTGCAAAACCTTTTTTACAAGGTGTTGAGTTTTCAAACCCAGACTTACAAGCCTTACAAACTTTTTTTCAGGTTTGAATTATGGCAGGAAACTGGCTCCATACAAATCGGGCCCTGTTCTAACAGTGTATTTCATTGTTTCCCGGTTTTGAAACATTGTAAATGGGATTCTGCAAACAGGTCTTCATACATTGAGAAATAAGTTTTGAAAGGTTGAATATTTATTTTTAAAAACTTCTAAAGGTGTAGATTTACACCATTGCAATGTATTTTTTCAGAACCGACTTTTCAGCACTGATGCCTCGTTTCCACATACGTACATTCTCGTATGCGATCCAACCGTCTCAGACCGAAAGTCCATTCATTCCTATGTGATTCTCCGTAATGTCAGTTTTTCCTCCGAGACTCCTCCCCTCCGTAAAATTTCTGTCCGGTATGTCCATAATATACGTTCAAAAATGTTTACTTCGCTGTCGTTTTACGAAGATACCGTATGAAAGTTTGTATGTTTTTCGCAAAACATGTAAGTACCTGGCAGGCCAAAATCCTCACCGATCTCTTTCCAAGCCTGGTTGGTTTTGTTTTTATCTCTGTATATGTCGATCCTCATGTTCCAAAGTACCGGTCTCCTAAAAACGGCCATTATCCAGTGGTGGACGAAGTAAACCAATTGTGTACTTAAGTAAAAGTACAGTTACATTGCATTGAATATTACTCAAGTAAAAGTAAAAGTATTCACCTCATTTTTTTACTTGAGTAGAAGTACAAAAGTATCTGCCTTCAAAAATACTTAAGTATTAAAAGTAAAAGTTTTTTTTTTTTTTTTTACTGTCACATCAAAACCCCTACTTGAACAGGTGATCAATGCTTTACATTTGCCTAATCAAACAAACAAATAATATTAATGATCTCTCTCAATGACCACACCACCTTGTGCTTCCAGCTCCAGCGTGACTTTGCAATTCTACAATCAGGACGACACCTGAGGTGCGTTCAAGTTCAGCGAACATAGGCGAACGTTCGCAACGAACGCGTTGACATTAAACAATTAATTTTGAACGATTTTTGAACACTGTTCTAAACAAACTGTAAACGAAAAAAATGGATACGAAGGCCATGGTATTAGCGGCAGCCTCCATGTTAATGGAAGAGTTTACAGAAGAGGGTTTGCAAGTGGTCGACCTCGTTGAAAGCCTACTGCAGACAACCAGTACGGAAAATTCAAGAATAGAGGGCTACGTCACCGAAGTTGTACCCACTTACTGCGATATAACGTTCAAATCGCATTTTAGGATGCAAAAGACAACAGTTGAAGTAAGGGTGTAGATAGGCTATATGAAACGTTTTATCTATTGCTTTCTGTGTAGGAAAGGAGTAAATGATTTCAATATAGTTTAGTTTAATGCCATGGCAACGAATGTCACGTAGCCGAAGAGAGCACCGCGATCCATCTCTGTTTGTGGAGAACTACCTCTTCAGACAGTTTGCCTATGTTCGTAAACGTTTGCTTGCTTATGTTCGTTTAACGGAAAATGTTTAAAATCGTTCGCGAACGTTCGCCTATGTTTGCGATTCTGAACGCACCTCTGTTGTTAACTTCAGCAGATAATCGCGCGCTGGGCGCTGCCGCTGATTGGATATAGTAGCGATACACTTTGACCTTTTGGTATTTTATTAAAAATAAAAAAGGAACGAGTAAGGAACGAGTGTTTCTGTAAATGTAAAGAAGTGAAAAGTAATAATTTTCGCTTTAAATGTAGTGAAGTAAAAGTATAAAGTCTTACCAAATAAATGTACTTGAGTAAAGTACAGATACATGGAAATGTTACTTAAGTACAGTAACGAATTACATGTACTTCGTTACTGTCCACCACTGCCATTATCATACACTCCCCCATCTTTTGTCCGTAAATAAATTCATGTCCGTACGTAAAACACTAGCGACTCCTTCCGTCAATTTACGGAAGCACTGATACGAAAAACATACGTATGTGGAAACGAGGCGTGACTTTTCAGAGATATGACCAAACAGGCGCAAGCTTTGAGACATGTGATTATTGGCAGTGTTCTGTCGCGCATTCGTTTTGAAACTCCTGACAGTCAAAGGTCTGAAATGTCTGAAATCGTGAGAGGGGTCTGGCTCATGGACATATCATAAAATGACAACGGATTCCAAAATGGCGCACATTCATTCCTATGTAAACTGCTCAATGGCGGAGTAGGGTCTATCTCAAGCCCCCAGGAACAGTGCATACTTCCGCAATCCACCAGTGCTCAGCGGCCAAGCCTGGTATTGCAGCTGTTTAAGCTGGCTGTGGACGGGTCCCTCGATTCATAGAGCCCAGAAGTAGATATCTCCGTTCACTCCAATACAAGTGGGGAACAGAATGTGTCTCCGCAAAAAATGTCTGGATAACAATCAAAGGCTCATAATTATCTTTATGCCATGTCCTAAAACAATAGTTCAGTGCTCCGTTAACGTGTCCGATTTTGGTTCAGTTGCTGCTCAATAACTCTCACGGTCCTCTGCTTGCGATCATTGTGATTCACCATTGATCCATTTATTCAAAAGATTCAAAGACAAAGAACAGGTGCATTACGGTATCATTTTATATTATTGTTAATAGTCTAATTAACATATCAGTAGCGTTGGTATTAAATTTTTCATTTGCTTGTTTAGCTATGTATGACACATAACAATGTTGGTGTATTACAATGTGTGTAGGCCACTCCAACTTCGTTGCTGATTGAAATGTAACCATTTATTTGTACATAAGTTATTGACTGCATTTTTCGTAAATAGTTAGTTGGAAGCAGGGCTCTACACTAACTATTTTTTTCAGGAGCACTCGTGCCCCTAAGTTAAAAAATTTAGGAGCACAGGAAAAAAAAATGGGGGCACAATAGGTTTTTGTTTAGAACATTTATTAGCGTGCAGAAATTGCACACACCAACAGCACCAACTTACTAAAGCAAAATGAAGACAAATAAATAGACAAGATTACATTTAGGCTACACAAACCAGCACCAATTTCGGCTTCCACCGTACCAGGGTTATTGGGCTGGGTGCGATTTATATAGAAATCGGGACAGCGAGAATGCCTGGTTGACTCGATGTGTTTCACCACAGCATCGCGTTTCAGATTAGGGTTCCCCGTTATAAACAGAGAGGAGCCTGCCATTGCTGATGGGGCTCCCTTACAAAATGTACAGAACATTTTCATGTTCTTAGCATCATAAACTAGCCACCCGAAATCCTTCAACCAGTCGGGGGTTGAATTTGTAGACATTATCGACTACAGTAACAGCATTAACTTTCTCCAGTCTATTCATAAAATTGTAATGACCAAGGAAGAGGCAGTGAATGAAGTATTGATTAGACAGCGATTTAGATACCTAATAAACGTTGGAACACACAAGACTGGTAACCATAGCAATGTAGGTAAACAAACCCGCTAAACCCTCCCGCAGCGCTACGGCCATCCGGAGGTGCACAGAGCTTTTGGCCGTGATATTATATATACAATACAATTATATTAGATTATATACTATTCTATATAGAGCTCGGGGAGTCGCAAACTGCAAAAAATCACTTTCTCCTCCATGCTGCGGTTCACCCCGGACTGCACTGCAGGGAACGGTTGGCCGGTTGAAAACTGATTGGTTGTTACGTTACGCACGTCACTCAGTGGCGACGCTGTTGAACGCTGATTGGCTGTCATCACGCGAATGTCGCGGCAAAGTTGAAATATTTCAACTCGAGCAAAAGTGGCGTGCTGCAATCCACCTGAAATCCACGTGAACGCGCTCGCCCGTGCCGGGCAAAAGTGTCGCGCTGCAAATGGAATCGCTGCTTTCGCCCCTTCGCGTTTGGTGTGAACGCACAGTATAGTGCGCTGTGGAGAAGTCACTCGCACGCGTGCTCCTGTTTTGTTTTTCTCGTTCGCACGCCGAAATATTCACTCGCAAATGCGAGTGAAATGGGCGCACTGTAGAGCCCTGGTTGGAAGGAATCTGTTTCTTAAGCAGTGTGACAATTTGAGCTTGCATGACGGAGCACAAGTTGGCACAAAGCACTCAAAATAATTGTAATACACCAACATTGTTAACAGTCATACTACATAGCTAAACAAGCAAAAAATACCAACGCTACTGAAATGTTAATTAGACTATTAACAATAATATAAAATGATACCGTAATGCACCTGTTCTTTGTCTTTGGATCTTTTGCATATATGGTGAATCACAATGATCGCAAGCAGAGGACCGTGAGAGTTATTGAGCAGCAGGCAGCTAAACCAGTCTAAAAATCGGACGCGTTAAAGGAGCACTGAACTAGGCCCTCTCGGACGCCAGGTCGAAACAACATTTGTTTCTCTACGACTCCTTTCAGCTGCACACCCCTCCTTCTCCAGAATTTTTTTTTTTTAGAGAAAACGGCTAATAAAACGCTTGAGGTGGCGTTTTGAAAAGAAAAAACGTACATTTTTTTAGGACATGGCATAAAGATAATTATGAGCCTTTGATTGATATCCAGACATTTTTTGCGGAGACACATTCCTGTTCCCCACTTGTATTGGAGTGAACGGAGACATCTACTTCTGGGCCCCTTGAATCGAGGGACCCATCCACACCCCGCTTAAACAGCTGCAATAGCAGGCTTGGCCGCTGAGCACTGGTGGATTGTGGAAGTATGCACTGGTCCTGGGGGCTTGGTAGAGGCCCCAGCACCTCTGTGTTTGGGTGCGGCCCTCTTATTTACCCGTGTAGAACGTTGCTTCGCATTAGTTCCGTAAAATCAGTAATATCATAATTGTTTTAATTGGTCAGCATGGGGGGGGGGGGGGCAGGGACATGTCTAAAGGGGCAGGGGCCCCCGTAGGCCCCCTTGTAGAACCGCCATTGGTTACAACTAAAGCCCTCCACCTGCTAACATGACCCTATCCCCACCGCCTTTTTTAAAACTGTGTTTGTCTAGAGGTTTTCTAAGGTCTAAGTGTTAGCGATTGTAAATAACTCCCTACTGTATTTTCCCCATGCCACTAAAAACTATTATTGTGAAAGCTCTCCTTAAAGATCCCATGCCATGCTATTTTATGGATGCTTTAATATAGGTATTAGTGGGCCACAAACACAGTATTCAAAGACGTCCCCGAAATTCAGCCGTGGTGCAGAGTTACAGCCACTCCGAACCAGTCGCACATTGAGCTTCCCCCAAACGCGCTGTTTCGGTGGGCGTGTCAAGGCAGGTCAAGGAGGGGGGTGGGGGTGTGGCCCTGAGCAGCTTGTAGCCACAGTACCATGCGCTCTGTTTACGGTGGATGTATCGCAATGGCTCGTAGAAACCCATATTATACATAGATATCTATATCATATAATATATAATATATATTATCACCTGGCCCTGAGCAGCTTGTAGCCACGGTACCATGCACTCTGTTTACGGTGGATGTATCGCAATGGCTCTTAGAAACCCATATTATACATAGATATCTATATCATATAATATATAATATATATTATCACGGCCAAAAGCTGTGTGAGCCTCCAGACGATAGGCTATTATGAATCTCAAACGACCGCGTCTACTTCAGATTGATGTGGAAGTGGAAGAACCAGAGACGTCGGAGAACCCGACGAAGTCCTTTGTGATTCATTATATCGTCTGGACGTGCACACAGCTTTTGGCCGTGATAATATGTATTATTTGATATAGATATCTATGTATTATATGATATTATTTAGATATAGAGCTCCAGGACTGTAACGCAAGTGTTGTACACTTCCTTGTTATTTGGATAACCGTTCTGCTGTTGGTGTGATGGCGCATAACACGTCGGACTCTCGTCTCCCACTACGAGACTCGTAGTGGGGGTTATCTCAGCCATGGTTGAGAATGAATTCGGGGAAAGGAACTTTGGCTTTGACTCCCTGAAGTACATGAACCACGACATGGAGGAGAAAGGGATTGTTGGCCGCGAATGTATCCCGCTTGAGCCCTGCTTCCCGCCGCCTCGGCAGCGGTCAGCGCTAATCACCGCCTCCTGAAGCCAAGGCGGTGGTCCATCGGCAGCGAGGCTCCGGCGGGAGACGACCGCGGTCAACAATCGCTTTCTCCTCCATGTCGTGGTTCATGCCTACTTCAGGGAGTCAAAGCCAAAGTTTCTTTCCCCCAATTCATTCTCAACCATGGCTGAGATAACCCCCACTACGAGTCTCGTTGTGGAAATACCAGAGACGAGAGTCCGACGTGTTATGCGCCATCACACCAACAGCAGAACGGTTATCCAAATAACAAGGAAGTGTACAACACTTGCGTTACAGTCCTGGAGCTCTACATCTAAATAATATCATATAGCCTAATAGGCCTACATAGATATCTATATCAAATAATACATATTATCACGGCCAAAAGCTGTGTGCACCTCCAGACGATATAATGAATCACAAAGGACTTCGTCGGGTTCTCCGACGTCTCTGGTTCTTCCACTTCCAAATAAATCTGTAGTAGACAGAACCGCGCGCTGCCTGCTGCCTGCTGCCGGCGCGAAGCACCACCGCCCGGCTGCCCGCTGCCGGGCGGTGGTGCTTCGCGGCGGTGGTGCCTCGCGGCAACCGGCGGCAGGCAGCATGTCGCAGTTCATGTACTTCGATGTCGTTCTGCCATTGCATTCAAAATTCTGTAACTAGCCTGTTACTACGAACTTAGCAACTACCGTACACGTATTAGCATTTAGCACTAGCTCAATCACGACTCCTTCAGAATTTCTGTGGGTGGTTACTAGGGCTGTCAACGAATATTCGAAGTTCGAATATTTGTTCGAAATGAATCAAAAAACACGAATTCGAACGTGAAAATTAATATTCGAATGTGAAAAAACACTCCCGCGGTACAAGCGCCTCTATCTGCTTTGTGAATGAGCCTCTGTCTGTTCGCGATGTCCCTCATAATATTCGAATTCGAAAACACTCCCGCGGTACAAGTGTAACAGACTAGTATTGTGAAGAGCGAATGTATTTTATCCCCTCGGGGTTTCCGTACTTGGATATAGGTATTCCAGCTCTCACGCTGTGACTGGGTGACTTCTGATATGTACTAAGTAAACGAGACTATTTTCCCTTCCACGCTTGTGTCATTCTTGTCATATAAATATCTAAGTGCCAACGCTCGGTTACACAAGCGCCTATCTGCTTTGTGAGTGAGCCTCTGTCTGTTCGCGATGTCCCTCATAATATTTGAATGTGAAAAAACACTCCCGCGGTACAAGCGCCTAACTGCTTTGTGAATGAGCCTCCGTCTGTTCGCGATGTCCCTCGTTTTAAAGTAAGGAAATGCCCAGCAGGAAGCCGCCGCCCACCAGCACTCTCAACGAGACGTATATATATATATATATATATATATATATCCCACTAATTTGAACCATGGTTTTGTCGCATTATTGACATATTGACGGCAACTGCGTAAAATAGGCAACCAGATATTCGAATAGTTCGAATTCGTGATTTTTTTCCAAACGAACATTCGAATGTCATTTTTGAGCAATTTTGACAGCCCTAGTGGTTACGAACCAACCAACCAAGTGGGGCAGGGCCATGAATAATAATTTGACAACGCTACGTAGCAGTGTCACCTTATCCAGATCGGCTCATTTCTTCTGCCTTTTTCCTTTCATTGGCTATTGCATACAGCAGACAAACTGCATAGATTTCAAACTTACCACAGGTCACAAACTTATTCTGACCTATGTTATTTAACAAACAATAGGAAAAATGTGATTTTAATGGCATGGGCTCTTTAAGAAAAGTTACCTGGATTCTTCAGCGCTACACAATTTTAGGTCAATTGCAAACCTTGTTTTTTAAGTAAAATCCTTGAGAAACTAGTATACAAACAGCTCAACGATTATTTACATCACAACTGATGACAAGAAACTCAAAATATTAGTACTTTTAGACTTAAAGGAACACTCCACCCATTTGCATTAAGCTTTGCATTGTTAGAAACCCAGTCATACTTTTGAATGGTCATGCAACACTCTGTATTTACCACTTACACTTCCTTCTGGCAATGACGCCAAAATCGTTGTTTTGCGTCATTGCTAGAAGGAAATAAAAGAGGGGGGATTTCTATTGAGACTACAAGCACTAGTCCCCCCCCTTTCAAACCTGCCCATAGGGGGTGGGACCCAATGCGCTAACAGATCTATCACAGGTCAGTGCCAGTGCATTAGACTTCACCTGCAGAAAACATGGCCGAAGGTACTGAATACGCAGACAGACACAATATGGAGGATTGGGATTTTGAAGAAATTATGGTAGAAACTGATGTTCTTGGCTACCTTTATGAGCCCCAATATAGCATTGAGAAGCTGAGGACTATGGAGGAACTGCGGAAGGCTGAAGCTGCCGCCGCTACAGCCGAGGCAAACGAACTGCCTGTCGCAGACGAGGAGCCCGCAATGGCTTGAGCTGGGGCGGATTGGTGGTGCCTGTGCTCTCACTGTGCGCCAATGGACACAGAACAAGAGTCTGTCTGCTGCCGTGAATTCCAGCAGTGCCAATTTCTTCCGGACGAATTCACGGAATCGGAAGATGACACAGACGTGTGGTTGTCGATCACCCGAGTTTCGCACCCCAGGCTTTACGCCTCATCTGAACAGGGTATTGGATACATATTTCCAGACCCAGAAAGTGTACTGGAAATGCCAGGCAAAGCCCGCCAGGAGAAACAGACGTCTGAGCATAGAGTAAGTGTTTGTTTTTTTACCAACACATTGGCTACAATAGTTATGAGTCCCGGGGAACGTGACAATGTAGCTATCTGAAAGTAGCCGATCTTATTGCCAGATCATAGGCTACGTTACGTTAGCTTGTAAGTCTGTGTAATGCTGGATAGGCTACTCAAGGCATAATTTATCTTGCTTTGCTAATGTTGTTCTCTTTCTTTCTTAGACAGTATCAGCTTCCTCTGTTGTCCAGGCCATCAGAGCTCATTACCCAGTACAAGACGGGCAGTACCGTGGTTACCAGGAGACAGTAGATGCTCAAGATGAGCTGTGACTATTTTGACTCTAGCAAACACACACTACACGTTTTTTTTTTGTGTAATGTTTTTATGCTGTACAGCATGGGCGAGACTAGCACCTTTTTAGGGGTGCTGAAGCACCTCTAATAGGGGGCTCAGCACCCCTAAAACTTGGACTAAGGAATGTTGTTATTCTAAAAAATGTGTTTGTCTTTGACAATGTCCAAAACATACTCTGTTGTTTGTTGTTTAAAATGTATATGTTAAGGACGAAAATGAAAACAGCCCGGCTTAGCAAATGGTATTGTAGCTACCCTGGGACATTTAAAGAGTTTGTGTATTATGTGTTGCTTTGTATTTAGTGGGTGGGGGCTTGCGTTGAAGGGACCGGGTTGGGGGTCGGGCGTTGCCCGGGTAACCGGTTGTTGTTGGTGTGGATTTTTGCTGTTGGTTACGGGTTTTCAGTAACCAGGTTTGTGACATTAAAGTTCCTACAAGTACTTGTATGACTGGACATTGTTATGTCGCTGGCGAGGTCGCTACAGTATCATCCTCTTCTCACACGCTCCTTCTCCTCTGTACCTGCACCGCTCCGCAGCCCGCCCGTCGTCCAGCGCGACTCACGCAGAGTGAGATCCATTTAGTTGTAATGTTGCGAATCAACTAAGTAACTTGCTCCAAAGCTGTGCCTCACACTTCTTTCCTTTACCTAGAGTTGTTTAGATTCCGATACCATATCGGTGAGTGCTGGAGTCCAGGCACCGTTTACCAGTTAGCTCCGTTAGCCTGGTTAGCTCCATTAGCACCGCTACAGTCGAACTGGAGCGATCCGTTTATTCAGCAAAAACAGCAGAGCCACAAATACCTGTGTAGTGCGTACGTGTGTCTCTGTTGTTAAAGTTTATCGTTACTTTGAGACTCATTTTAACAATCGGGAGTCATGTCAACATGACGTCAGGCGCGTCTTTTCTGGTCCGTCGTCATGGAAACATGACGCCATGCCAGTGGTGCGGCGTTTGAACCAGAGTGAAAACAAACGTGTGTACGAGCTGAAAAACGAAACGACATATAGCACCAGTATGTGTGAAAACACTCACTGTGGCATTTTTAATTAATTGTTATTTTTTCCTCTCTTTCTTTTTTTATATCTTTAATTTCTAAGTATTTTCAAGATCTTTGGACTTTTTGGGTTTACCTCCTTTTTTTTTTTTTTTTGCTCTTGATGTGAAGCTTGTTTTATCATTAATTATTGATGATTTATATTGGTTTATAAAAGTTCAGACAGGTGTGCAACCAAGTAGATTAGAGATTCCCATTTGTAAATAATTGACAGAAGATGACTTGCATTTTGTTGTCCAAGTACCTGTTACTTAGTTCTATGACAATAAAGTTTAATCTAATCAAATCGAATGACTGTTGATACAAAAGGAGGCACATGAAGCTAACGGTCAGGAAAACCAGCTGAGTGAAGAAGGTTTTGTGTTTGTTACAGGGGGCTGTCTGTGTGAACTGTCACAATAAAGCTGGTGTTCTGGAAAGGGCTCCAAAAAAAAAATCAGGATTTTGGAGTTAGTTGAACCAATGTTAAAATGCTAAAGTTATTTTTCAATAGATATCATTTTTGTTTTTGTGTGAAAAAAAGGGTGGGTGGTGGCTTGTTTTGCAAAACGGCGTTGGAAACACCAGGGTATTGGCTCGGGATATGTAATAGGCCTACTAATACACACAGGACCAAGAACAGTGTTGGCAATTTAACACTTATCTTGACATCAACAAAGTTGACCAGATAAACAATGCCAGACTGTAAAGGGGGTACGAAATGAAACGAGGTACTGAGCATCAGCCTTTTGAAGACGAGCAAGGGCTGCTGGTAGCATATGTTCTGCTGCATTCAAAAAAACAAGCGCCCAGAGGATAATTGCATCTGCCAAATCCTGACCACCAGTAAACACTTGCGAAGGACCAATGTAGACTTCACTCGTTGCAACATCATAAGCAAATTGCCCGCAAATAAAATCCCCTACAGTTTAGGATAAGCACACAGGTTATGCAAGAACATATTTATGTCAGGATAGGCCTACCAGGCTGCAGGCTCCAAGTCGTCACATATCTCAATCAGACAAAACAACTATAAACGCATTGGCATAGCAATCGCACCGTGTGTAGCTGCTACTAGCTGCAATCTATACAATGCATACTAGCTGGAGCACCACCCAGAATCAGATCACAATCGCTTAGGACCGTGGATAACCTTTGGCCAGGTCATCACGAGCAAACAGAACCAGCAGCAAAGTTTACGTAAACCAATTCCTTACCTTATGTGGCCCTCCACATGCAGGCTAGATGATGTATCCATATCGTGTCACAAACATGCTTTTTACAGGAAGCAAAAGGACCGGCTATTTTCTGAATAAAAATGTCAATTTTGGCTGTCTATCTTGAAACATCGTTCACAGCAAACGTGACGGGGCAACAAGATCCCATACAAAGTGAACGTATAGACGGGTATCGGACAGATTTTTTTGATTTGTTTTGATTTGTCGCGCCACACTTTCGCCGTGCACCGACAAATTCGCTCGAGATGAAATATTTCAACTTTGACACGAATTTCGCGTAATGACAGCCAATCAGCGTTCAACAGCGTGGCCACTGACTGACATGTGTAACGTAACAGCCAATCAGCGTTCAACCGTCAAACTCAGTGCAGTGCAGTCCGGGGTGAACTGCAGCATGGAGGAGAAAGTGATTGTTGCCGTTTGCGACTCTCGGAGCTCTATATATAATAGTATATAATATAATATAATTGTATATATAATATCACGGCCAAAAGCTCTGTGCGCCTCCGGATGGCCGTAGCGCGGGGAGCTCATAGGGATTGGGCTTCTCGGGAGTCGGGGTTTGTTTACCGGCGTTGCTATGGGTTCCGGTCTTGTGTGTTCCAACGGTTTATTAGGTAGGTCTATCTAATAAATGATGTCTTCGTGCGCGCCTATCGCATGATTTTAGACTCGACGATTTCGGTTGAGTATGTGGGAATTTTTTCAGTCGCAATTGGTTTGCAAATTTTTAAAAGTGGTGGGGACAAAATTCGTATTTCAAAGAGTGGGGGGGACATGTCCCCCCCGTCCCCCCGTAATCGACGCCTATGCCTGCTGTACAGTAATATAAAAATGATACGTTTGAAAAAACGAGGGCAGAAGTCTTAACTAGTCAACGTATCACGGGGATATGTTTACTAGGGCTGTAACGATACGCGTATCAAACCGAAAATCGCGATACTCAAAGCCACGAACCTGTCTCGCGGTGTGAGAAGGCAGAAGCGCGATATGCCCTTTCTAACTCTTCGGTCAAATTGTCCGATTGAAATTTGCTAATAATTTGTCTAAATAATAGTCTGCTGACAGCGCCCCCTCCTATCGATGCCGTAAATATGTGACGAGATGCCCTCTCTGTGATCACAGCTCTCCGTGGCTACGGAGGATTGCATTTCTACACAGCGGTCGAAGTCCTCATATGCGATATGAACGACATTTATCCGAGTGGGCCAAGCGCGAAAAAAATTGCCTGTGTGATCCTGTCTCTATTGTTTTGTGTGATTTGACTGGCAGTTTGTCTGCTTATAGGTCGGAATGAAGCGGCCACCGATTATTGACAGGATGGGTACTTTATTCTACCGGACTCGTTCGCTTCTTCACTAGACACACGCGCTACCGCTCGCTCTCCTCGCTCGTCCACTCACTCGCTGACGTCACTCACACACGCATACGCACACTGCCATTCTCCCGCACACACATATGCTACTCGTAACACTATGCCTCGTTATTGCGACGTTCATGTTTTTCCTCATCTATTGAAAGTTAGGCTATTAAACATGTTGCATTCTATACGGCCTGATTATGTCATTATTTAAGCTACATAGCCTAATAAGAAGCGCTAATAAGGATATTTGAATAAACCAACCAAACAGTTAAAGGGGCTCTATTATGCCTACCAGCAAAAAGCATCCTCCAACTGCAATCTTTGGTTATTTCTTTATTAATTTAGCGATACTTTAATAGTATTCTTTCGGTTCAAATCTGTTCAGTGTTCCAAATTATTTGTTATTAAATGTTACATTAAGATAATTGGTATTTAAGTGTTGTTTAAATAAAATGCTTTTTAAATTTAAAAGAATCGTGGGATGTATCGAACCGTGGGTAAAAAATCGTGATACAAACCGAATCGTGAATTTGTGCATCGTTACAGCCCTAATGTTTACACAAAGTTTGCTCGCGCTAGCACTCGCGCTAGGACTCATGTAGGACCATGGGTCCTTTCCCCTCCAAACTGAAACAGGCGGGCGGTGCAACGAGCGCAATGCACTGTGGTAGTTGGAGGATTTCTTACTTTTGAGCCAGAAAGACAGTTTCTGCCTTTTATCAGGCTAGGATGAACTGATTTTTTTTTACATTTTTATTTATAATGCATATGATTATTTACTTCATATAACCTTCAAAATCTCCACCAGTGAAGTATCCCTTTAAACTGTGATTCTGAAGAAACAATAAATGATATCGAAATTCCGTTTAGATATTATTGAAGAAACAAGTGTGTAGATTTGTGTCATTTTTTGAAAGAAGGTAAACGGTTGAAAAATGATTTAGTTACGAACAGAAGCGGCCCGTACTATTAGGCAAATCAGGAATTTGCCTGGAGCCCCGGGCCCCATAGAAGTCCTTAGGGGCCCCCAAAATGCCCTCTCTATATTTTTTCCCCGTATTTATAGTTTTTATAAAAATGTATTCACAATAGTAGCATCGGGATGTCTATTACCCTAATTATTTACTGTTTTGAAGGTCTTTCCGTGTACACCCCCTTCAGTCTGCACTACATGGACTATTCCATGTTACGCGCATCACGCGTATGCGGAAATTATGTAAAATTCAAACAGTAAATAGCGATCAGAGAGAGAGAGAGAGAGAGAGAGAGAGAGAGAGAGAGAGAGAGAGAGAGAGAGAGAGAGAGAGAGAGAGAGAGAGAGAGAGAGAGAGAGAGAGGCAAAGAAACAGTGAGACTGAATGCTGATATCTTAGGTTAACAGTCAGTGTAATATGTGTCCCCAATATATCTTATTGTTTTGTATGCTTTTTTATTTTTTGCAGGTGACACAAAATAGACCACAATGCCCTGTCCAACCCCCTGCTGTGACCTACTGGAAACCTAAGGTAAATAAATAATGAACAGTTTATGAAAGAAGGGTAGAGACTTTTGCTCATCCCTTGTATGGAGTATCATATATATCAGTATCATATAGTATCAAAGCTCCATCAGATTGGAACAACCTTCCCTCCTCACTTAGGTCTATTACTTCTTTCCATATCTTCAAATCATCTTTAGTTTTGCATTATAAAACATCCTGCTCTTGTTTCTGATCTATCTTACCTTTTCTCTCTAGGACTCATTCTACTCATACCTGCTTTCCTTTTGTCCACTATACTATTTACATGTGTGTATCTGGGTTCAAATATGTACTGTATATTCTACTTGTGCATGCAAGAAAATGTATTTATTGTATGTAATGTATATAAATATATTTGATTGTACTCTGTGTAATACTGGCTGGTAGGGGGTGGGAGGGGGGGGGGGGGGGGGGTAGCTATGGGGAGCATTGTTGGAGTGTGTGTGGGTGTGTGAGTGTGCGTGCGTGCGTTTGTCCTGTGTGTTTGAATTTATGTTTATAACTTACTTTTCACTTTCATTGTATTGTCATTATTGTAAGGACCCCCTCGAAAATGAGATGATACATCTCAAGGGGCTATCCTTGAAATAAAGAAAGAATAAATATCAGGAACTAGGGATCGACCGATTATCGGCGCTGATATTCGGCATTTTGACGCATGTCGGCATCTGCCTTTTTTTTTATCTGACGGCCGATAGGAGATCAATTAAAAACGTGGTTATTTTGGCTCTGATGCAGCCACGCCTCTCTGTCTGCTGTCACTACGCTGTCTCCAGCATTGTCCCACCAACAGCACCATCTGAATGGTTACACTCTGGTTACACGCAGAGCCACGACGGGTAACAGCCAATCAAGCAGTGAAAGCTGTGCATGCAGAGTGCTCTCACACACACGGCGGAGAGTTGAAAAGGTTTTGTCTGGTTTGGTTTCGAGGTAAGTTTAGGCAGCAGACTCTCGCGAAATTGTAATAAACATCCCAGTCCTCTACAACTCACAACTACTAGTAACATTACTGTGAGCTAGGGCTGGGCGATATGACGATATATATCGTGTGATGATATAAAAATGTCTATCATATTATCCTCTATCGTTTATATCGTCTTGTCGCAAATCACACTCTTTACGGTAATATTTTACGTCATTTGGACGACGCTTTACATTCTTCCACACGGCACATGAATGCAACACAAACAAACATGGAGGAGAGTGAACGAGACAATTCTGAATAGGAGAAGGACTCCCACGACCAGCCAAGACAAAGTGAGCTCGTACCTAAAAGAGGGGCTACGAAATAGGCCTTTCCATGTGGTCACTTTATATAAACTACCGTAATTTTTGGACTATAAGACGCGCCTTTCTTTTTCTTTTTTTCGATTCTGCGGCTTATATAACGGTGCGGCAGAGGACAGCTGATTTGGAACGGAACAACAGCTGTTCGCTTTCACGGGGAAAAACTAAGGAACTTCAACGTACTTAGGCCTACTAATTAACCTTCAAAAGCTATTAAATCTTCAACAAAATATGCAGATACTGTCAAAATCCGTTCCAGGGAGTATATAGGGATTATTAATGTTGTTTATGATGGTGTTTTTTTCTGGAACGAGTATTCGAATATTCGCTCGGAAAAACCAACGAGTATTCGAAGCCTGAAAAATGGCATTTGGGCAAGCCCTAATGGTAATTAAACATTAAAACACCTGCGGTTTTGTTAGGGGGTACGGAACGTGGAGACCCAAGCGCAGACACAGGCAGAGACGAGGTAAGGGGAACGGGGTTTATTGGAATGTAGACGAGTCGGACAGGCGGGGAGTCAGGAACCAGGAGGAGCGTCGGAACAGGCGGAGAGTCGGGAACCAGGAGGAGCGTCAGAACAGGCGGGGAATCAGGAACCAGGAGGAGCGTCAGAACAGGCGGGGGATCAGGAACCGGGAGGAGAGTCAGGCAAGCAGGAGTTCGGCGACCGGGAGTACTGAGAGAGGAGGGAGAGTGTTACCACGGGGACAGATTGCAGGAAAACTTGAGAATACTAGTAGGACCGATACTGACTGTGCAGAAGTAACGACGAACTGGCGCTAACTGGCAGGAGATCTCCAACTGAAGAAGGAACTGGTGATGAGCTGATAGCACACAGGTGTGGAAGGAGAAGAACCACCGGCGCCAAGTGGCCACTAGGTGGAGGTAGTGGACCGCGTAGCAGGACGCTGCGTGACAGTACCCCCCCCTCTACGGACGCCTCTCGGCGGACGCCCAACGCCAGCAGGATGACCTCGGTGGAAGTCCCGGACGAGCGAGGCATCCAGGATATTCTTCCGGGGAACCCAAGAGCGCTCCTCGGGACCGTACCCCTCCCAGTCGACGAGGTATTGAAGGCCCCGCCCGCGGCGCCGAACCTCCAGGAGGCGACGGACCGTCCACGCCGGATGGTTGTCAATAACCCGGGGTGGAGGTGGGGGCGGGGCAGGAGGAGACAGCGGGCTGGAGGAGACGGGCTTGACCTGGGACACATGGAAGGTCGGATGTATACGGAGGGATGGGGGTAGCCGGAGACGAACGGCACAGGGGTTGATGATAGCCTCAATCTCGAAAGGTCCAATGAACCGGGGGGAGATTTTGGGAGAGATTCCCTTCAAGGGTAGATCCTTCGCCCGAAGCCAAACCCTCTGGCCGGGGGCGTACAGGGGTGCAGGTAGGCGGCGCCTATTGGCCTGTAGTTGGGAGCGGGAGGATGCGCGGACCAGCGCAGCGCAAGTACGCTTCCAAGTACGCCGGCACCTGCGCATGTGGGCCTGGACAGACGGGACCGAAATCTCCTCCTCCAGCTCGGGGAACAGGGTTGGTTGATAACCAAGCGAGGCCATGAACGGGGATAAACCGGAGGATGCGTTGACCAGCGTGTTGTGGGCGTACTCGACCCAGGGGAGCTGAGAGTTCCAGGATGAGGGGTTGGCGTGAGAGATACAGCGGAGAGCTGCCTCCATCTCCTGGTTGACTCGCTCTGACTGTCCGTTGGACTGGGGGTGGAATCCGGAGGAAAGGCTGGTTGTGGCCCCTAGCGCAGCGCAAAACGCGCGCCACACCTGAGAGGTGAACTGAGGACCCCTGTCCGAGACGATGTCCACCGGAATGCCGTGAAGGCGGAAAACGTGCTGGACCAGGAGGTCCGCGGTCTCCCTAGAAGAGGGGAGCTTGGGGAGCGCGATGAAGTGTGCGCCCTTGGAGAAGCGGTCAATCACGGTGAGGATGGTGGTGTTACCCTCGGACGTGGGCAGACCGGTGACGAAGTCCAGGGCGATGTGAGACCACGGTCGACTAGGAATGGGTAGAGGTCGCAGCAGGCCGGAGCGGGAACGAGTAGACGTCTTATTCCGGGCGCAGGTTGCGCATGCTGCAATGAACGCGCGAACGTCCGCATCCATGGACGACCACCAAAAACGCCGGCGTATGAAGTCCAGTGTGCGGGTGATTCCTGGGTGACAGGTAAGCCTGGAGGAGTGAGCCCAGAGCAGAACCCTGGACCGTACGGCGTCTGGAACGAACAAGCGATTCGGAGGACCGGTACCGGGGTCTGGGTGCTGATCCTGTGCCCGGCGCACCGTGGACTCAATCTCCCAGGTAAGAGTAGCGACCAGGCAAGCGGGGGGCAGGATGTTCTCGGGGTCAGAACAGCGATCCTCGGGGGAGTGCAGGCGGGACAGGGCATCCGGCTTCCCATTCTGGGAACCGGGACGGTAGGTGAGGGAGAAATTGAATCGCCCAAAGAACAAGGCCCACCTGGCCTGCCGGGAATTCAGTCTCTTGGCCGACTGAATGTACGCCAAGTTACGGTGGTCGGTCCAAACAATAAAGGGCTGGTCCGCGCCCTCCAGCCAATGCCGCCACTCCTCCAACGCGAGCTTGACGGCCAGAAGCTCACGGTTCCCAACATCATAGTTCCTCTCAGACGGAGACAACCGGCGGGAGAAGAAGGCGCAGGGGTGGAGCTTGTGGTCAGGGGGGGAACGCTGGGAGAGGACCGCGCCCACTCCGGTGTCAGAAGCGTCGGCCTCCAGCACGAACTGAAGAGCGGGATCAGGCTGCACCTGGATGGGCGCAGAAACGAAGCGGAGCTTGAGGCTCCGAAATGCGGTCTCCGCCTCCGGAGGCCACGAAAAGGGGATCTTAATGGAGGTCAAGGCCGTAAGTGGTGCCGCGACCTGACTATAGCCTCGTATGAACCGACGATAAAAGTTGGCGAATCCCAAGAACTGCTGCAATCTCTTGCGGGTTGGGGGGGAGGGCCACTCGGCCACCGCAGAGACCTTGGAGGGGTCCATGCTGATTCGGCCCTGACCGATTATATATCCCAGGAAGGCGACGGATGGCACGTGGAAGACGCACTTCTCCGCCTTGACATATAGCCGGTTCTCCAGCAGTCGCTGTAGGACCTGCCGGACGTGGACCCGGTGCTCCTCCACAGACCTCGAGAAGATCAAGATGTCGTCTATGTACACGAACACGGAGCGGTTCAGCATGTCCCGGAGGACATCGTTAACTAGGGACTGAAAAACAGCGGGGGCGTTGGAAAGACCGAAGGGCATGACCAGGTACTCAAAGTGACCCAAAGGAGTGTTGAACGCGGTCTTCCATTCATCTCCCTCCCGGATGCGAACCAAATGGTAAGCGTTGCGAAGATCTAGCTTCGTGAAGACCATGGCACCGTGGAGGGGGACGAAGGCGGAACTAATGAGGGGCAAGGGGTACCTGTTCTTCACCGTGATGTTGTTCAACCCCCGGTAGTCAATGCAGGGACGAAGTGTGCCATCCTTCTTCCCCACAAAGAAGAACCCTGCTCCAACCGGTGAAGAGGATGGGCGGATGATCCCAGCAGAAAGAGATTCCCCAATGTACTTCTCCATCGACTCACGCTCGGGCCGAGAGAGATTGAACAGACGACTCCCTGGGAGGGGAGCCCCGGAAAGGAGGTCAATGGGGCAGTCATAAGGGCGGTGGGGGGGCAGGGACAAGGCGTGGGACTTGCTAAACACCTCCCCGAGGTCGTGATATTCCTCCGGAACAGGGAATAGGTTAGGAGGCGTGGGGGCCGGCTCGAGCTCTGGTGCTCGAGGTGACTGAGCGGACCGTAAACACTGGGACATGCAGTGGGTACTCCAGGACATCACGCGACCTGTTCGCCAATCGATCCGGGGGTTGTGAGTCCTCAGCCAGGGGTAACCCAAAACGATCGGGGAGAAGGGGCTGGTAATCACCATAAAGGAAATGGACTCGTGGTGATTCCCGGAAACGAGTAGGTCTACCGGGACGGTACGGTGCTCCAGTGTCCTCCCGTCTAGTGCCTGGGTCTCGATGGGGGAATCCAGCGGAACCGTGTCGATCTTCCATCGCAGGACCAACTCCCGATCAATGAAACTCTCGTCGGCCCCAGAGTCCAGGAGGATAGAGAGCGGGAGGACCTGATCCTGCCACAGGAGAGCAGCCTCCAGGAGGGGACGGGAGACCGAGGGGTTACGGGAGCGGCTCGCCAGGATCCCTCGGCTTACTGGCAAGCCCGATCTTTTCCCGAAAGCGAGGGACAGCCTGACCGGAGGTGGCCCGAAAGACCACAGTAGAGGCAGGAACCGGAGCGCAAACGGCGTTCCCTCTCCGCGGGGGAGAGATTTGTGCGTCCGATCTGCATAGGCTCGGGGGAGTGTCCCCGCTCGCGGCGAGGTGGAGCGGAGAACGAAGCGGAAGGTCGAGGTGTTGCGTGCGGCTCGAACCCGTGCGAGACTGGGCGTGAACCTCTCTCCCTGCGGCGTTCGCTCAACCGGTTGTCGAGCCGAATAGAGAGAGCGATCAGCTCGTCCAGATCCGAGGGTCCCTCCCGGGAGGCAAGCTGGTCCTTGATCTCATCGGATAGCGCGTTCAGGAAAACCCCCTGCAGGGCCTCCCCGTTCCAGCCGCTCTCAGCTGCCAGGGTGCGGAATTCCACAGCGAAGGAGGCGACGCTGCGGGATCCCTGACGGAGATGTAGAAGGCGCTGAGACGCCTCCCTTCCCCGGACCGGGTGGTCGAAAACCATCCGCATCTCCGCGGTAAAGGCGGAATAGTCTCTACAAACCGCGGAACCACGTTCCCACACGGCAGTAGCCCAAGCGAGCGCCTCGCCTCGCAGGGAACCGATGAGGAAGGCGATCCGTGACCCGTCGGAGGGGTAGGTCAGAGGCTGTAGTTCGAAGACCAACGAACACTGGAGAAGGAAGGACCGGCAGGATCCCAGGTCCCCCGCATAGCGTTCTGGTGCAGGAATGTACGGCTCCCGGGGCGAAGCCGATGAACCCGGAACAGCGACGGATGGATCCGGCGAGGGGGCGCTCAGTGACTGTATAGCCACGGCCATCTCACGAAAGTTGGAGGTCATCTCCTTCAGGGTGTGTGCGTGCTGACCCAGGAGATGTCCTTGATGGGAGACACTCTGGCGGAGTGACTCTGCGTCCGCTGGGTCCATGTCTTGGCCAGTTCGTACTGTTAGGGGGTACGGAACGTGGAGACCCAAGCGCAGACACAGGCAGAGACGAGGTAAGGGGAACGGGGTTTATTGGAATGTAGACGAGTCGGACAGGCGGGGAGTCAGGAACCAGGAGGAGCGTCGGAACAGGCGGAGAGTCGGGAACCAGGAGGAGCGTCAGAACAGGCGGGGAATCAGGAACCAGGAGGAGCGTCAGAACAGGCGGGGGATCAGGAACCGGGAGGAGAGTCAGGCAAGCAGGAGTTCGGCGACCGGGAGTACTGAGAGAGGAGGGAGAGTGTTACCACGGGGACAGATTGCAGGAAAACTTGAGAATACTAGTAGGACCGATACTGACTGTGCAGAAGTAACGACGAACTGGCGCTGACTGGCAGGAGATCTCCAACTGAAGAAGGAACTGGTGATGAGCTGATAGCACACAGGTGTGGAAGGAGAAGAACCACCGGCGCCAAGTGGCCACTAGGTGGAGGTAGTGGACCGCGTAGCAGGACGCTGCGTGACAGGTTTATAGTCCAGTGCGGCTTATATATGTACACATCATTCAATTTAGCTGCTGCGGCACTCTGGTGCGCCTTATAGTGCGGAAAATACAGTACTTATTCATTGAATTTACAGTAAATGTGCTATATCGTGATGTAGATCGTTATCGGGATATGAATGACCTATATCGGGATATGATATTTTGGTCATATCGCCCAGCCCTACTGTGAGCCCATTAACGTTATCAAAACATGCTCTGGACTGAATTGAGTTTATTAGGTTTTTACTCTCTCCCTCACACACAGACTCCTACTATCACAGATTATTTCCATATGGAAATATTCTGTGATAGTCTGCTCGCTCGCAGTCCGTTAATCACTCGAAACAAGGTTGCTGATAATATCGATATGGAAATAGTCTGTGATAGTAGAAGTCTGTGTGTGAGGGAGAGAGTAAAAACCTAATAAACTCAATTCAGTCCAGTTTTATTGCAGGGAAGCACGTTAAGCAGTGGTTATACTTCTACAACTGTGTAATGCGCTATCCAACTGCGTAACCATGGAGCCCCTCGAACCCGGCTTTAAGGTGAAGGCTGATTAGCTTTTAGCGTAACGTTAGCCCAGCGGTCCGCTTTCTCCTTCTCTGGCTCTAGACGCTCAGCAGACTGTAGCAAAACTCTACAATTCACGACTACTAACGTTACTGTGAGGCCCAATACGTTAGCAGCAGCTGTCTGTTCCTATGATAAACACTGATTATTAAAGTGAAGATGCTGTAGGCTATTTAGTGTTTTTAAACGGTTTAATCACTTGAAACAAGGTTCCTGATAATATTGATAGGGAAATAGTCAGTCATACAAGTAAGAAGTCTGTGTCTGTGTCAGTAGCGGTTCCTGGCCGAGCTCACCAGGGAGGCAAACATGAACGCGCATTCATGAACGCGCGCAGTGCACCCGCACATGCATGTCTTTTCTACACAACTTTAAAAAAAAATAACATACTCGCGTGACGCGTCGTTTGGAGGCGTCGTTAGAGAGGATAATAACAAAAATTAACTAGACACTTAGCAGTGTATCAGCAGAGTACAATGCTTCTAAACTTTTAATTAAACGTGCAGACAAAGTTCAACTTCATAAAGTTAAGTTCATTCATGGTGCGAGCGTGCTGCTTAAATGCAATGCATGGCATGGCAGCCTACAGGGTCAACGACACGTATCTTCCAATCACATAAATAAAATATTGTGGAAATTGCATTAAATGGAAAGAGACAATTCCTCACGTTTGGCACATGAATGCGTGACTCGTTTATTTCGTTAGAAAACCAAAACAGTAAACTAACATTTAATGGGACAGCCATCCCTGAACAACCAAGACAGAGTAAACGATATGCATACAACAGTGTAGATTATATTAATTTCTCCTCCGGATTGTACTTTCTTAATGTTCCCGTTACAACTTCAGTTAAAGCCGCGGCATCTCTTTCTGCACTGACATCCTCAAATCCTAAGAATCGTTCGCACGCATTCCCTTTCTCATTCACATTATCTAAGGATGACAGAGATCTTACACTGGCAGGACACATCAGTTGTATCGTCAGCTTGCACGGCGATGAATGGAGCTGCACTAATTTCGCGATCGATGTCTGCCTTAATCACCATTGCTATGCTATGAATTATGTCGTTCTTTATGGCTTTTGATGTCCCTTTGAAAACTGTGGCTGATTCTAGATGTTGAGCTAGCAGGATCTACCTCACAGTAAGACTCCACCAATTCAACGTAATTCCCCTTATTAAGGCTATTCAGCTGACGCATTGTGCCCACGGAAGGCCTGCTCTTGCTTCCCAAGATATACCACTGCAATAATCATTTTACGTAGTATCTCCCGATTTCTTCTCACAAGTCCATTGTGGCGCTGGGTAGCGATGCTAGCTGCCTGGCTGAAGGCTTCATCAATCTGCACACGTCCAAACAGTTTCAACTTTAAGTTGGAATTAATGTGGCTCTTTGACTTGCCATGTCTCTCCATGGCTCTTTGAAAGTTCTTCTTTAAGTCATCAAATCCAATGCTAATCCATGGGTTAGGTGTAGGTGATTCATCAAACAAAATGCAAGGCCAGCAGAATAATTTCCGATCAGAGCCAGCTATCCATTCCGTCCGAGCGTAGTTCTCCTCCTTGAAGCTTCGTGAGCCACCTGCTTTTGTGGTCTGGATCAAGTTCAGTCTCGGTGTTGTTCTTCCATTCTCTTTGTGCTCAAACTGTAGCCTCGAAAATTGTGTTCTTGTAGATATTGAATTATATTCTCCTCCATGTTGATATCGTTGTTAGTCGTAATCTTTCTCAGCCGCGGCAACTGACTAGAAAGAACGAATTTGCTCAGAACATTATTTAAAAAAATACTGATTTGTGATTGGTTGCAAGGAGTAGATGAGGCTGGCCTCCCTTCCTATGTTTAACATGGTATAGATGATTTACCTCGCAACAGTGAAACTGAATTGTGATTGGTTATTTTTTATTCTCAAAGGCGGCAAAAGTGAGTTTTGGCCTCTTTGCCTCTGTCACGTTAAAATTGTACAGGGGGCGAAAATTGTACCGGCCTACGTCATCGTTTGTTTACATCCTGACAACCTGACAACCTGCCCGGCAACAGACGACGCGATGCAGAAAACATGTTTCCAAACGACGAAATAACATAATACAGATAGCGGATCGCTATCTGTATTATGATAGATAGCGATAACACTTGTTTTTACTTTATATTTGTATTGTATTTAATTGTTTAATCGAAACAATAAAAAAAAATTCCCGCGAAACGGGCGATCGCGTCAAATGACAAATGTTTTGCCCGTGAAACTGGCGATCGCGTCAAATGACGTAGGAGGGTTCTTGAAACATAATACAGATAACGGATCGCTAGATAACACTTGTTTTTACTTCATATTTGTATTGTATTGAATTGTTTAATCGAATTTAGCTAGTAAACTGAGTGTTTTAAGCAGGTTTCATAGTCTAGAATGTTCAAGAACCTTCCTACGTGATTTGACGCGTCATTTGACGCGATCGCCCGATTTGCGGGCAATTTTTTTTATTGTTTCGATTAAACAATTAAATACAATACAAATATAAAGTAAAAACAAGTGTTATCGCTATCTATCATAATACAGATAGCGATCCGCTATCTGTATTATGTTATTTCGTCGTTTGGAAACATGTTTTCTGCATCGCGTCGTCTGTTGCCGGGCAGGTTGTCAGGATGTAAACAAACGATGACGTAGGCCGGTACAATTTTCGCCCCCGGTACAATTTTAACGTGACACCTCCGCTCCCTTCAGTGGTCAACCCTGGACACAACAACAACATGCTGAGAGTAACGTCGGCCAGCCTCCGCGCTTGCAAAGGCACTTCGCAGTTGTTTTTTAACATTTTCAAAATGTCATAAACACACATTGCACAGTGTTTCCCATACATAGACCATTGTGTGGCGCGGCGCCACAGAATCAACCTCGAGCGCCACGAATTGATTCTGTCTTTTTTTATTTTATTAATAATATTACTATTATTTATTTATTTATAACGCGATTTGGAAATCTAAAAATCGTACCGTCCATTCATCTCCGCATAGCACTCGTTCTCCCTGTCATTCTCGTACACACACACACACGGAGCGAGAGCGACGATACGCTAACACATGAACCCACCGATGTCACCCGTCGCTTAGCAACCGGACACGCTGGGGTTGATAAGTTACTGGACTACTGTAACTACTACGGAGTGGTAATAACTAAGACGTGAATCAGGCAATAAATCCAATTTCCTTGACAGCGGTAAAGTTCGGTGTGCATTAAAGTACAGACGGAGTGGACCAATTGCGAACTACTGCAGCTGCTCTAAGTTAAACCCCAAACTAATCTGAATAAGTGTTTATAGCGGACTACACCACCTCTTCTATTCCACATTGAATTCTATTCCGAACCGATTGAGGCGTATATATATCAGGGCTCTAAAGTGCGACCAATTTGGTCGCACATGCGACCTAATTTCTCAATGGTGCGACTAAAAAAAATCAGAGGTCGCACCGGTGCAACCAGCTGTTCAAAAAGAAAAAACCTCCAAGATAACCACCATTGCATGTCTTTACCTTTTGTGGAAGAGGGAGGGACAGTTTATTCATAATATTGTAATGACCACAGAAGAGGCAGTGAATGAAGTATTGAATAGACAGAGATTTATTAGATAGGCCTACCTAATAAACCGTTCGAACACACAAGACCGGAAACATAGCAACGCTGGTAAACAAACCCCGAGAAGCCCAATCCCTACGAGAGCTCCCCGCGCGACGGCCACCCGGAGGCGCACAGAGCTTTTGGCCATGATATTATATATACAAATATTATATTATATACTATTATATTATATATAGAGCTCCGGGAGTCGCAAACGGTAACATTCACTTTATCCTCCATGCTGCAGTTCACCCCGGACTGAACTGCACTGAGTTTGACGGTTGAACGCTGATTGGCTGTTACGTTACACATGTGACTCAGTGGCCACGCTGTTGAACGCGGATTGGCTGTCATCACGCGAAATTTGCGTCAAAGTTCAAATATTTCAACTCGAGCGAATTTGTTGCACCACAAATCCTCGTGAACGCGCTCGCCTGTGCACGGCGAAAGTGTTGCGCGATAAATCAAAACTTGTCGCCGGTTTTCTCTCGCGAAAAATTCGCCCGATACGCGTCTATACGTTCACTTTGTATGGGATCCTGTTGCCCCGTCGGGTTTGGTGTGAATGTGAACACACAGTTTAGACAGAGAGAGTGGATGTGGAGGAGGGTGACCAGACATCCCCGTTTTGGGTGACCTGTCCCCGGTCAAAGTCCCTGCTCATAAATGGTATGTTGTGTATGAACTTATTTATCGTGTGTGTGTGTGTGTGTGTGTGTGTGTGTGTGTGTGTAGTAACGTTAAAGTAAGTTGTTTATCTGAACTGAAGACCTAACGTAACGTTATAAAAGTCAGTGGACGTTAACATTATGAAAATGTTTTCATATCTGTCATTAGTGACGCTGTAACGTTAACGTTAGCATGAGATTACCAGATGATGACATTGTATGTGGCTCTGTTTTGGAAGAGGGGGAGGTGGAAGACTGCTTTGGTAACATATGATTTTCCTGTAGGCATAGGAACATGAGACTGTTAAAAATAATAAATTAATTAATAATAAATCAATGGTTGATAGTTGTGTGTGTTAGGCTAACTTCTGTATTTTGTGTCGGGCTGTGTGGGTAACTAATGACTGTAGTAGTTATAAATGCAGACCATCTGATTAGCTGATGCCCTGAGTCATGTAGCCTATAATATTAATATACTCATATGTTTTGACTTGGTCATTATTATTAATTACATCTTGATGATATTTACGATATTTATTTATGATAATATTTAATGATTTTTCACAGCGTGTTTTACGGCATGTGACTGCAATTGAGGATAGTCCATAAGACATAGAGCCATGAGATGTTCAGTTTGAAGTTTCAGTTTAAAACACTTGCACTTTTAATTTAGATTTTCTTTTTATTTCATTTATCTTGAGATGTTTTTAGTTAGATTTCAGCTCAGTGAAGCACTTTAAGCACCAACATTTTTCAGTGAAATTACCTTTCTTGTGCAAACATTCAAATAAAGAACTTTATGTTGACCAGATTCTTAGTTCATTTACTAGTCAATAATGCCCATATGGGCAGCTATTTAAAAAACGTGAACCTGTGAAACTGCAGTGTTGAATGCGATAGGTCGAAAATTTGGGTGCACCTAACATTTGTGCTGGTGCACCTAAGAAAAAAAGTTAGGCGCACCAGTGCAACCAGTGAAAAAAGTTAGTTTAGAGCCCTGTATATGATACTTTTCTATTCCGATTGAGCTGTTCTTCCACATCTATGCGGATCAGATGTGTCCGCATGTAAACGCAGAGTTACATGCACACTCACTGACGGCTGATTCGCCCGCTCCTCCTGTCCACGCGCAATGCTTGAGGTCAATGGAAAAATATATTTGGCACAGAGAAGACGGTCTGCGACATTTGCAGTTTACCAAAGGTTAGTATGATATACTGTGGTCTAACACACCTGCCCAAATTTTTTGTTAACTCAGAAAAGGTAATATTAGCTTTATGAACTCAACGTTATTGATATTGAACATCCCGCACCCGTCATCATAGACAACGTCGTTGGTAACGCAGCGAACACTGCGATTAAGATGAAATACGGTTATAGTTTAGATAGGCCTATACGGTGCCCATATCAAAAAGAATAGAAAACATTTATTACATTCTATTCTTAATATTATTTTATTCTGACTCTGAATGTTTGTTGCTTTAATCCAGATGAGTATTGAAAAGTTTTTTCTGCACCAAAAAAGGCCTCGTCCAGACGACGCGGAGCAGCTTGAGGAGGTAGTTAGCTTAGTCTGAAATCAAGTTGAACAGTCAAATGGCTGTGGCTAGTAAGTGTTTATTAAATATATAATAAATTCATTTCGAATGTTCCTAGGCATCAAACAGTGCTGAACAACCCAGTGCTTCTCAGGGGCCGGGCTGTTCAGGAGAGATACTGATTAATATAGGCCAGGAGGACAGCAGACAAAATGTTGCTGAGAGGTGGAAACAGATTAGTGTAGATTTTAACTTTAAAAAAATAAGAGTAGGGAAAGTAATTTCGATCCTTCTGTTCCTGGTAGAGAAAATTTGCTGATCTGTTCATTGTAGGTCATCCAACCCTACATTACTGGCCTGGAGACCGAACTGAAAAGGAGGTTCCAGGAGCTGGACATCCTAGGAGCCTTCCAAGTCCTTATGTAACCGGTCTGGCTCTGCGTTGTGTGTTGTGAAATGGAGTAGGACACAGGGACTTGGTGTGTCACTTTAGCCGAACTGTAGCGACAGTGGCGTATTTATTTCTGAATTAAATAAATGCACAAATAATGCAGCAGCATTAGTACACAGGACACTGCAGCACGTCAATCTCCTCACAGCATTAAAACAACAAGTGAGCTTGGCCAGAAGTGCCTTACAATACATATATTCAAATATATGAAGTCACAAAAGTTCACAATACAGACATACATTCAAATCCACCTGAAAACTATACACCACCGGCTAATTAATATTTTATATTAAAATAAAGTACAACATGGGAGCAACATTAACATACCTGAATGAAATAAATGCACAAATAATGCAGCAGCATTAGTACACAGGACACTGCAGCACGTCAATCTGAAATGGCGGGAAACGAACAATGAACAGGCTGCCGTCACTGTGTGTGTATCCTCAAGTGCTGCTAAACAGTGCGCTAGCTAAATAGTTCGCTAAAACACTCAAAACTCTTGCTAAACAAATACACAGGAACACATGAACAACACCAACAAGCACAGAATCACACCATAACTCTATCTCACCGTTTACACTGGTTATTTTCTCATTAACAATTTTAGAACAGAAAGCTGCACAGAGCAGAGGAAAAACACTCACCTCCTCACAGCATTAAAACAACAAGTGAGGAATGGCGAGCGCAACGGAAGAAAATGACGTCACGATCGAAACTTCAAAATAAAATAACAAAAGCTCCCAAACGATCTATTTACAGAGAATATCACGAAATAAAAGTAATAAATAAAACGAGGGAATTTTGGTGGAATGCATACATACATCTTATGTACCTGCTACACTTAGACCTCAGTCGGCTGCCCTCCCTGACAATATGTGCATTGCATTCATTATTTTAGTTAGTTGCCTTGTTGTACCTAGTAGTATATTGTTACTATTTATTTTATTTTTCCTAAAAAAGTTAAATATTGATTCAGGTAGGTCTTGAGATAATTTGTACTTGAAATAAAAACCTCCAGCTTTAGTTGTCTGTTGCAATTCATTCCTTGAATGTCACAGAATCAAAAGTTCTGGTAAAAACTAAACTTGTGGGCTGACGCCGCCGCGTCGCCGTGCCGTGCCGCGCAGCCCGCCCGCCCCAACCCCCCCCACCCACCCCCGCACCACACATTGGTCCTTGGTCTGTGGGAAACGCAGGATAATTTTGAAAAATAAATATTTTTTAATAATAATTTATTTTAATTTTTTTACAAAAATCACGAGGAGGCGTTGCCTCCTCTAAGGAACCGCCACTGGTGTGTGTGTGTGTGTGTGAGAGAGAGAGTAAAATTCAGTTAGTTTTATTACAGGGAAGCACGATGAGGGGATGGCTAGAGAATTGTGTGTGTGTGTGTGTGTGACTGTGTGTGTGTGTGTGTGTGTGTGTGTGTGTGTGTGTGTGTGTGTGTGTGTGTGTGTGTGTGTGTGTGTGTGTGTGTGTGTGTGTGTGTGTGTGTGTGTGCGCGCCACATGAGAAACTAACAGCAAAGCACTGTCTGTCTGAGAGAAAACTGTCTGGCAATAATGGCTGTTTAACTAGGGAACTATTTATTTATTTAAATTTTCAGTTGTAAAAGATTAACATCTCAGTTCAGGAAAATTTTAGGGAGCCATTTATTTGTTTAAATGGTGTTATGTTGCAAATCTGATAAGCTTTTGTGTTTATTAAACATATGCTTAAAGGTTAAGTGGTTAACCTTAAAGGTTAAGGTTAAGTTAAGTGTTGGAGTTTGTATTATTCAAAAGTTTGACACCAATATTTTCCCTTTCTCTGTAAATTAATATCGGCTCAGAATATCGGTTATCGGCCCCCTTGACTACTAATCATAGGCGTCGATTACGGGGGGGACATGTCCCCCCCATTATTTGAAATACGAATTTTGTCCCCACCACTTTTAAAAATGTGCAAACCAATTGCGACTGAAAAAATCCCCACATACTCAACCGAAATCGTCGAGTCTAAAATCATGCGATAGGCGCGCACGAAGACATCATTTATTAGATAGACCTACCTAATAAACCGTTGGAACACACAAGACCGGAACCCATAGCAACGCCGGTAAACAAACCCCGACTCCCGAGAAGCCCAATCCCTATGAACTCCCCGCACTACGACCATCCGGAGGCGCACAGAGCTTTTGGCGGTGATATTATATATACAATTATATTATATTATATACTATTATATATAGAGCTCCGAGAGTCACAAACGGCAACAATCACTTTCTCCTCCATGCTGCAGTTCACCCCGGACTGCACTGCACTGAGTTTGACGGTTGAACGCTGATTGGCTGTTACGTTACACATGTCACTCAGTGGCCACAAAGTTGAAATATTTCAACTCGAGCGAATTTGTCGCGCCACAAATCCTCGTGAACGCGCTCGCCTGTGCACGGCGAAAGTGTGGCGCGACAAATCAAAACAAATCAAAAAAATTCGCCCGTCTATACGTTCGTATGGGATCTTGTTGCCTCGTCGCGTTTGGTGTGAACACACTAGAGAAGTTTCAAGATAGACAGCCAAAATTGACATTTTTATTCAGAAAATAGCCGGTCCTTTTGCTTCCTGTAAAAGGCATGTTTGTGACACGATATGGATACATCATCTAGCCTGCATGTGGAGGGCCACATAAGGTAAGAAATTGGTTTACGTAAACGTTGCTGCTGGTTCTGTTTGCTCCTGATGACCTGGCCAAAGGTTATCCACGGTCCTAAGCGATTGTGATCTGATTCTGGTTGGTGCTCCAGCTAGTATGCATTGTATAGATTGCAGCTAGTAGCAGCTACACACGGTGCGATTGCTATGCCAATGTGGTTATAGTTGTTTTGTCTGATTGAGATATGTGACGACTTGGAGCCTGGTAGGCCTATCCGGACATAAATATGTTCTCGCATAACCTGTGTGATTATCCTAAACTGTAAGGGATTTTATTTGCGGGCAATTTGCTTATGTTGTTGCAACGAGTGAAGTCTACATTGGTCCTTCGCAAGTGTTTACTGGTGGTCAGGATTTGGCAGATGCAATTCTCCTCCGGGCGCTTTCTTTTTTCTTATATATTTTTTTAATGCAGCATCACATATGCTACCAGCAGCCCTTGCTCGTCTTCAAAAGGCTGATGCTCAGTACCTCGTTTCATTTCGTACCCCCTTTACAGTCTGGCATTGTTTGTCTGGTAAACCTTTTTGATGTCAAGATAAGTGTTAAATTGCCAACACTGTTCTTTGTCCTGTGTGTATTAGTATTACTTATCCCGAGCCAATATCCTGGTGTTTCCAACGCCGTTTTGCAAAACAAGCCAAAACACAAACTGTGTATTCAACTTATTGTTCGAATAGGATTTTCAACACCTGACTATACACTGAGCATATTGTAATGCAGCGTTGAATGGATGAATAGCTTACATAAGGGTACCCAGCACTTTTCAAACCACACTCAAGCTTATGGTTATTGTCCCCACCACTTCTAAAAACAAACTGACGCCCTTGCTACTAATCATCGGTATCGGCCCTGAAAAACCATATCGGTCTATCTCTATTAGGTACATTAGACCGGTAGATGCAGGGGCCCCAAAATTACTGTTCGCCTGGAGCTCCCAAAGGCCTAAATTCGCCACTGGTTACGAATGTCTTAAGTGTCAGAGGTGGGCCAGACGGCTTCAATGGGCTAACTCGAAACGCAGCCGATATTAAACTAAAACTGTTATTCTGAATAAAAATCTGTTTATGGTTCGTTCTTTGAATATTCCGATTTAAAACAAAATCAGAAAAAACAATTAACAGTCGTTTTTTGGTTTTTATGATTTGGTTTTGAAGCCAAAAAAAGGCAAAAGGAATATACAAATAAACTGTATTTTTCTGTTTTTTAAATCAAAACGGGAAAACTGAATAATCCAGTTTCTTGTTTTGTTTGCGTGATATTTAGATAAAACCGCAATGAATGCCAGGAAAAGGGCCCGCGGATTTAAAGAAAATACATATAAAGACTGTAGGAGCCATATATATGTTTTGTTCATACTTCGTATTGGTTTGGTTTCACATATTGGAAGCAATAGGTATTGGACGTTTAATTTGTATTGATTATTTCTAGTTGGAACAGTGTGTGGTCACGTGAGTGTGTATGCCCCCCTGTAGGTCAAGGGGAGCATAAAGGTGTGCCAAACCAGGAGAAGGAGTGCCCGGTGCTTGCGCATACCATCATTGACGACAACGAAACCAGAAACACAAACACTTAGAACCACAGTTTATCGTACTTTTTACTGCTTGATTGTTCAACAAAATACATCATCAACCCGATCAATAAACGTCTCTTGGTTTTCGAGTCAAGATAACAAGGCACCGGTACACCTCGGAAGTGGTGAGAAAGATATCAGAAGCTGTGTTAATAGGAACAGTCGAAAAACATCTTGTTAGCCACTACAAAGACGTTTCAAACGTTCCATCGAGTCTCTCGCATTCTACAATGGCCAGCTTTATTGTGTTCCGTGGGAGCCGGCGACTTAATAATAATAATAATAATACATTTAATTTAGAGGCGCCTTTCAAGACACCCAAGGTCACCTTACAGAGCATATAGTCATCATTCAAAACTATGTAAAACGAATAAAAGGAAAACAGAGGTTAAACATGAATAATAATAATAATTAATAACACTCAAAGACGCCTAAAGTGAAGGGGGGACCTCACTAACCACCACCAATATGTAGCACCCACTTGGGTGATGCACGGCAGCCAATCGGTGCCAGAACGCTCACTACACACCAGCTTGAGGTGGAGAGTTAGGGATGAGGTGGAGAGTGAGTGAAAAGAACATATTTAAACACTATCGACCATATTTAAACACTGTCGATCACATTTAAACAATATCGACCACATGTAAACACTATCGACCACATTTAAACACTATCGACCATATTTAAACACTATGGACCACATGTAAACCCTATCGACCACATGTAAACACTATCGCCCACATTTAAACACTATCACCCACATTTAAACACTATGGACCACACGTAAACCCTATCGACCACATTTAAACACTATCGCCCACATTTAAACACTATCGCCCACATTTAAACACTATGGACCACATTTAAACACTATGGACCACATGTAAACCCTATCGACCACATGTAAACCCTATCGACCATATATAAACACTATCGACCACATTTAAACATGTAAACCCTATCGACCACAATTAAACACTATCGACCACAATTAAACACTCGACCACATTTAAACATGTAAACCCTATCGACCACATTTAAACACTATCGACCACATCCAAACACCATCGACCACATTTAAACACTCTCGCCCACACCTACACACTATCGACCACATGTAAACACTAGCGACCACACTCAAACACTATCGACCACATTTAAACATGTAAACCCCTCTCGACCACATTTAAACCCTATCGACCACATTTAAACCCTATCGACCATATTCAAACACTATCGACCACATTTAAACTATCGACCATATTTAAACCCTATCGACCACATTTAAACACTATCGACCATATTTAAACACTATCGACCACATTTAAACCCTATCGACCACATTTAAACCCTATCAACCATATTTAAACACTATCGACCACATTCAAACACTATCGACCACATTTAAACACTATCGCCCACATTTAAACACTATAGACCATATTTAAACACTATCAACCATATTTAAACACTATTGACCACATTTAAACACTATCGACCACATTCAAACACTATCGACCATATTTAAACACTATCAACCATATTTACACGCTATCGACCACATTCAAACACTATCGACCACATTTAAACCCTATCGCCCACATTTAAACACTATCGACCACATTTAAACCCTATCGCCCACATTTAAACACTATCGACCACACCCAAACACTATCGACCATATTCAAACACTATCGACCACATCATGTAAACACTAGCGACCATATTTAAACACTCACACAATTTGATACATATCACCATATAGATATAGATTTGTGCTGATTATATTATTACGATCTATCCTTGTATTTAAATTGCGGATCCCCATAAAGGGTATAAATTGCCATCCCCGTATTGGGTTCCAATAGGTTGACTGACTCTCCGTCCATCCTTCGTATCATCTGCTGTTCCAGCGCCAGACAAACGGCGGTGACACTACCGACGGAAAAAGCCGTTACGTCCCATTGTTTGGAGTGAAAGCAGTTTCTCCCTATCCATATAATATATATATATATAGATCTACACATATAAATAGTTTATAAAAGAGTTAAAAGTTTACAAAAACACACTTAAATTACTTAAATTACTAAAAACAACGCAACACGCACGGAGCTACTGGATAAGCGTCCTACTCGCGTCGGCGCCATGGCAACCGACGCGAGTCTGCGAGTGGACGATCTGAAACTAAATCTGAAACTAGATTTCTTCTTCGAAGGTCGTGCTCCACACAGAACCTCCTCACCGTCATAACGGAGCACTTCGGGGCACCAGATTGCTTTAGAGCGGTACTGATCGCGTCGTGTGTCATTCCAGTGTCAAATAGTTCACGAATAAAATCACCATAAGGTTCAAGTGCGGCCATAACTACACTCTAAAAAGTATATTTTTGAAAAGTTGAAGTAAAGCAGTTTTGAATAAGTTTGATTCAGATTTCTGCTTTAGCGACGGCACTGTACTTTTGTGTATTATATCAAATTGAAATTGTACTTTATTACATTGACCTGCTTTTCTTATGCAAATGAAAGCGCTTAAATTAGGTTTCCCTGTCTAACGTCATGACGTAGACGTTTATTTGTTGAACGTCAACGTCTTTTCCAGCCAGATTTCTGTAGCTGAAGCTGACATTTTTTCTCCTCGTCAATCTCATCATCCACGCGGTCAAGGTCACTCTGAAAAACGGTACGTTTAATGTAGACAAAGTCATGTTTTACCAATTTTATTTGTCAGATAACAAATGTTCTGCCTGTATGGGTCAAAAAATGTACGTCTTAAGGGTTAACTTTAGTTAACGAACTGGACCGGACCAGCTTGTTAAGGTGCCATGCCTTAATTCCGACGACTCATTGTTCCGACGTCTCAATGGTCCGAAATATTTCCCATTAGATCGACATGCCACTAATGCCGACGGTTCAATTTTACGAAAACTTAACCCATTGTTCCGAAGGGCCGTTTGTCCGATAAGTCAAACAAGAGTGTGACGACCCCGCCTACTTATTGACTACCTATCTTCATTAAGGTGATCAGCTGATGACATCAGCTGGATCTGGAGCACCTGGGACCGGTGCTCCAGCCGAATAAAAGAGCAGCTGATTGCCTGTTGTGGGCGCTACTCCTTGGCTCCTTGCAGGCGTCCACACCTTTTGGGGTTTTCGTTGGCAGTTTTGTTTAGTTATGTTTTGTACGGAAATAAACCTTTATTTTATATTGGTAAATGCACCGTCTCTCCCGTTTTTGTCATCGCCGTTGAGCCGGGTTGTGACAAATGGGGGCTCGTCCATTCGGTTTGCGCAATAGTTGAGTGTAGATTTTGTTTGGCCTTTGTTTGTTTGCCTTAAGGGTAAAACGGTTGTTGCTCATTTTGCGAGTGTTTTTCCGTAATTAAGGGGAGAGTTCATGGTGCATATGGGCTGACGGATCAGGGTGAGTATCTGGGTCGCTCATTTAATTTATGCCATTAACAAAAGCCGGTTGACAAGTGTTGTCCTCAGCGTGTGGGTCTTAGTGCGGTGCGGAGTTTTCCCTGGTAGGCATAGCGGCGTTCCCCTTTGGGTTCGTTGCGGGGGTCGTGGTAGTGTTGTGGCGGCATAGTGGTTAAAGCATTGTCTTGGGAGCATGTCCGTGATTTCGGGGGAGTTGCTGGCTTGCTAGTCGCTTTCCCGGGTCAGCGGTCTCTAGTGCATAAGTACCCGCCACTGCCCGCTGCATGAAGACTAGCCGGGAGTTTAGTTAGGGGGTTGATGTTTAGTTAGCGGGGAAACTCCAAACTGGCATCCTCTTAGTGCGCACGGGGACACTTCGCTGTCTTGCTGGTCCGGTTCGGGCATAACGGTGTGTTTTGCTTGGTCCTAGTGGGTGGTTTTGAGATGGCTGAATGTGAAGCGTTTTTGAGCGTGTTTCCGCGGCGAGGGGTTGGTCTGATGAGGACTGTGCTCTGCTGCTCCAGTGCGTCCTCACGGGTAAGGCGCAGGGGGCATATTCGTCTATGAGCGCGGCTGATGGCAGTAGTTACGTTAAAATAAAATCTGCAGTGCTGAAGGCTTATGAGCTTGTGACTGAAGCATATCGCCAACGTTTTCGGGCTTGGGAAAGGGAAAGTGGCCAGACCAATGTTGAATTTGTTCGGGATTTAACTACCCATTTTAAACGTTGGTTGGCTGCGCTTGATATATCTGCTTTTGATGAGTTGTGTGAGTTAGTAATTTTGGAGCAGTTTAAGAATACGCTACCTGGTTTGATTGCGACCTACATTAGTGAACGGAAGGTTGCCTCTGCTGCAGAAGCGGCTGTGTCAGCAGATGAGTACGTGCTGCTCCATAAGGGCGATGTGAGAGCGCACACCCGGCCGCAATGATTCTGGCTGGGGTGGAAACAGGCGAGGTGTTGCGGCGGCTGACCAGATGCGTTCCGGGGGCTGACCAGATGCGTTCCGGGAAGTCTGGCATGCTTAGATCCGAGTCTCACTCACGGAGCAGTTTTGACAGCAGTAGAAGCTGTAACTATTGTCACGAGGAGGGACATTGGAAGGCAGATTGCCCTGCATTAAAGGCTAGGCACCAGGTATTGTGAAGAGTTGGTTGGTATGGAAAAGGGATGGTTGGTCGGTATGGAGATGAGTTGGTTGGTATGGAGATGAGTTGGTTGGTATGGAGATGAGTTGGTTGGTATGGAGATGAGTTGGTTGGTATGGAGATGAGTTGGTCGGTATGTGGGAGGAGGTGCGGCCCTTGTGGTTTACACAGATCATAATCTTCTGACCTTTTTAAGGTCATTGCGGTGTCCGAATCAGGGGTTGATGAGATGGGTTTAGTTTCTGCAGGGATATGATCTTGATATTTGGCATATCAAAGGGGTGGATAATGTCATTGCCGACGCGCTGTCAAGTGCTCCTTTGCCATGAGTGAATGTGACTAGTGGTGCCATTTCATGCTGTTTGTGTTGTGTTCTTCTGTCCGGTCTGGCACATTATAGGCCGACGGTTCAATATGCCGAATAGGCCTACATAACCGTCGGCCTAATGCGCCTTTCCAATGGGAAATATTTCGGACCATTGAGACGTCGGAGCAATGAGTTGTCGGAATTACGGGCAGGCCCCCTAGTTAAGTCATGCTAACTTTAGGTTAGCTTAACATGTTCGATGCATTTAACGGATTTTGTGAAATGTGTTAACCATATGTTCAAACCACTGGTGTGCTAAAGGTAATGTGGCATTAAAAATTATAGTGATCGTTTTGCTATTAAAAGATCAGTAGCAGCAGCGCTCTGCTGCTATTTCATTTAGCATTTTTCTAAATTAATGACATGTGCAAGTAACTTCCACGCGGGGCTCTCCTGGTGTAATATTGTTACTGAAAGTAGTCTTAAGTTTATGTATGTCATACTGTGTACTGGTTAAGCTGCTTATTTGCACATTAACACAGATACATTTAGGCTTACATGTGTTTGCAACTGTGCTGCGCAGTTCTGTTAAGATGTGTGTGGGGGTGGGTGTTTTATTGCCGCCATCGTCTCCGTTAACGTATTTAGTGAGACACAGGCGACGAGAGAGGGTGCATTTCGTTCTCATGAAGCACAGTGGTGAATCCGGCCGCTAATTAAACAACACCACTGCTCTGCTGCTATTCCTTTTAGCATTTTTGTCAGTTTGCTAGCGGAGAGTTGGAGTAAACCTTTGGTTAGTAACCTTGTGCGAGGTAGTCTTGTGGTGTAATACCGTTACTGAAAGTAAACGCACACAAGTCATGTAGTTTACTGGTTATGCTGCTTATTTGCACATCAGCGTGGATACTTAAAGGCATTTATTTTACGGTCAATGTGGTTAACCCCTATAAGGGACGTCGGACTTGTGGGCTAGCATCGGAGAAATGACATGAATCGAATTTCTCACTCGGACAATTGCAGTTGTCCAATTGAGGAGCAGAGTCGAACTATGGCTGTAATCGGATTAAAATGTGCATGTTAACGTACTGAATGACGAAGCCCTGAAGCAGAGCTTCGGGCCAACTACATTGGCTGGCTGCTCATGTTGCATTGTTTTCTCCCTCTTTCCCACATTTGCGGAAATTAACCTGATTGTCAAGCTCAACACTGAATTGAAACATCACCACTCCCTTAATATTAATTCATTTTCTATTTGCTCTTCATGATTCTTTCCCTGATTGGTGGTGGTTACATCAGCCCTGGACACAACTCATCAAACTACCCAAAGGTAAGTTAAACTGCAGAATTAGAGTGCTAAAGACAGTGATTTTTTTATGGCTTTAATGTCATGAAATGTTTGGTCATACCATCTGAACCGAAATCAATTTCAACAGTTAAGGTGGAGTGCAAATTACTTCCAATGGGCATGTGTGTATTTCCCTTAAGCCAGACTTGATAACTGTATCCCTTAAGGCACAGTTTCTCAATCCTCTTAAAAAAAACAATTCAGCATCATGAATACAGAGATATGTTATTGCCAAAAAACTATTGAAATATGTTCTGTAATATTTAAACAATACCTGCATGTTGTGGAATTTATTGTCATTTATATTAAGGTGAATGGTAGGCTATTACAAACTACATTTACACTGTTGCTGTCTTTGATGCCTCAGTCAGATAGGAATGCAGTTTCATATTTATCATACCATTTACAACGATCACCTTTTACGCAGTCCGTGTGAATAAATATTAATTTGCATGAAGGACATTGTTGATCTGGTCGTCAGTCCCATTCAAACCCAGGACTCCATTGCATATCTTGATTTTAAGATCTCTGAGCACAGAATTAGATTCCAAGAGGTTTTCCCAGACTGTCACCTTAAACCAAAACACAATTTCTTAGAGCATTACCCATATTTGATCCAACAGTTTGGTCCACTAGTTTCCCTATGGACGATGCGTTTTGAAGCAAAGCATAGCTTTTTTAAAAGAGTTGCCAGGAATATCAGGTGCTTCAAAAATGTGCTACTTTCCCTTTCAGAGAGACATCAGTATCAGATTGCCCATCATTTGCATGCATGTAGCTTTACCAGACCTCTATTGGAAGTGACAAATGTTTCCACTGTACACATCGATGTTCTTAACAAGGACATTTCAAATGCTCTGAGACGGATGTCTTCAGATATGGACACAGTGGGCTTGGCCAAAAGCGTGACATATGATGGACTAAACTACAAGTGTGGAATGATCTTGATCCAAGGCTCACTAGGAGGACTGCCAGAGTTTGGTGAAATCATCCAAATGGTGATACTGCAGGACAAGTTGATCTTCATTGTGAAGAAGCTCATTGGATGGTATATTGAACACTATAGAGCTTTTGATCTCAAACCATCCCCAGTCGAGAAAGTGGATCTTATTGAGCCACAAGAACTACATGATACATACCCACTGGCAGACTACAAAATTGGAGGGATGCGTCTTGTCACATTGAAAAGATATATCCATGTTTAAAGGATGAGCCCTCTCCATGTAATCTTGTTTTATTTTGTTCTCAATACATTTTATTTTTCATACCGAAAGCCAAATGTGGTCCACTTACAGAAGGTAAATTACAGGACATCAATTATAAAAAAATGTATTGATTAAAAAGGGATAGTTCAGTATTTTTTTATTTGCCTCACACCTTATTGTGCTTTTGCTCTCTTTTCAGACTGCCATGGCTCATTCCACAACTGCCAGACTTAAAGTGATTTTGGGGGACAACAACATTGAAAAACTGACACTTCCCAATGGAATACCAGAGTCACTAGATGACCTCATCGGCACGATAAAGAGTACGTTCGGATTAAAGTGCAGCTTGAAACTGCAGTACATGGACCAAGATTTTGGCAATGACTTTTTCAATCTGAACTCTACTGCTGAACTCCAGGATTTGGGGACAATCAAGGTCATCCAGCAAACAACGTTGATCAGTGCCACTGCAGCCTCTGCTTCTGTTTCTTCCGAGTCGGATGACTGTGTTTCACTGGCATCAAACGACACTATACTGCTTTCATCCCCTGAGTCTCTGTCATCTCGAACCAAGCAGTGGCCAGAGGAATTTCCAATTCCTCAATTTTCCTACGACACAGAGTTGCAGTTAGTGAAAGGTAATTCTGAGTGCCAGGTTGGAAACAAGTTTTTGACCTTGAGCTCCCGAATAAAATCTGATATCTTGAATAGAGTAGTTGAAGAAATTTACCGATATAAGGCCTACCCGGAGGATGCACATTTCTGCACAGTTGCAGAGGCCTTAATCAAAAAGCACCCTTGTTTAAAAGAGCCTGGCTCATTCAATGGCTGCTACGGCTGGAAACAGCGACTGAAGTACAAAATGGGAAACTACCGGACTCAACTCAAAGTGCTGGGGTGTCCAGAGCTGTCAGTAAATTCCCTGAGATCGAAATCAACGATGGATGCTTTCCCTGCTAAAAAGGTGAAGAGGCCAAAACGAGCCAAAGCCAACTTCTATCCATCCTTCCCTACTGGAGAAACTCAGGACAGCATGGAAAAAGAGAGAATAGAACTTCTGACAGATGTCAAGATAAGGAACAATGAAAGGGTAATCACGGACAAAATGGCTTGCACGTTTGCCTACAGACGACAAGAGGTGGTCAACCAAGAACCCAGCATTCAAGACATTAAAGACCGGTGGTCTGCCTTGTTCCATCAGAAAGAGGTATGGTAACAATGGAACTGAAATGACTCTTGAATTGAACATTGTTTATTGACAGAATTTACATATTCAGTTAAACTTTTCGGTGCATTGACATTTTGCCTGTTGTGTATGCAGGCTTCAGTGTTTACGTTGTTAAAACTGAGATTGTATGTGAGGTAATTTGCATTTCCTTTTTATTTATTCACTGTCATTTGTTTTAGATCAATGCAGAGTTCCTGAGGCTCATGGCTGTTCCTCTTGAGGATAAGTTCTTCGCCCAGTTAGACATCCACTCAAGTCAGCTAATCAGAGTCATCCGTGCCAAAGGTGGATCAACACGCCAAAAGAATGCTGACATCATGGACATTTTGGACCAGGTACATCTAGAGCATCAAAAGTAACAAGTTTCCTTGGTTGCTTAGAGGGTGTCACAGTACCCCTATCTATTAAAGATGCATCATCCGGATTAGCTTAGCGCCGGTAGCTAAGGGGAGCAATAAGCGTGCCTCCGCTGGCAGCAAAGAAGATGAACTAAACTAATCACTACACGCTCCTGTTGTTTATTTACCAAGTTATGTTATGCTCGTTATTTCTGGCACGTGTTATTTTAGAACCAAATGCATACCAGTAGGAAACCGCATGGGATGTAAACAAGACGTCAGTGACTATAAGGAGCAGAAGAGAGGTTGCTGTGAAGATCCAGAACCGTTTAGATTTATACATTTTCAGTTAGGGGCCACAGTGCTCCTAGTGAAAAAAGTTAGTCTGGAGCCCTGACCTGTCTTCAGAGATTTTGAAGATTAAATTAATCAAGATTTTATTGTCCTAGACTGAGGACATTCATCTTCGAAGGGAGTGTGTCCTGAAAGCCCTCATCATCTTCCTCGGCGAGGATGCAGATGACCTGATCAAGGAATATCGTGTACGTTTCTACAGCAATTTGCATTTCAGCTCATCTCATCATTTTTATCCTGTAAAACATAGACAATTTTGTCAACTATAATTACTGAAACCTGTTTGGATTGACTACATGTTGTATTTATAATATATGTAGTGATTCTTGCGTAGAGCTACTGGTGAAAAGGTCGGAGTCCTGCAAAACATCAAGACACAAAGTACTTGACCCTGTCATGATACCAGGCTTGGCCAATAATGAGATGTGTGGCTGAGCCTATAAAGGGCTCCAATCCATAAAGCACTATTCAGTGAAATGAAGTCGATGTGATTTTGCAGTTGTCTTTTACTGCGAGGCGTGAATAAAAGTGCAAAGTGATGACAGTGATGTTTTGTGTCATGTACTTCAGGACTCTGGACCAGAGGACATTCAAAGGGATCTGGAGAATCTCACTGTGGCAGTGTTTGTCATTCGAAAGGACGGGGAAGGACCGCAGGAGCCACCTGAAGACATAGGCATTGTCATCGAGGGCGTGAAGGTGTTGCATGGACTGACTTCAGTTGCCTCAGCTTGTGCCCTGCTTCTAGGTTTGCTATATGCACTTAACCTTGCTTATCCCAAACCCCTTCGTTTTACTTTCGAAGTGCTCCAGAAAATCATCATGCACCTTGAGCAACACAAGATGTCTCCCAAAGTCCAAAATCTGTATGGCAGACTTCAAAGCTCGCAGTAATGACACACATCACAATTGATTCCTTTTCTGGACCCAAAAATGGCCTAGGGAAGAACAATGTTAAAGGATAAATCCGGTGTAAAATGGATCTGGGATATGTTTAATATGATAACGAGATGGTATGTTCGTTTGGGTGAAAAAACGCATGTAGACGCATTCTTAAGTTGGCTGTTTTCAGCCGATTCTACCATCGGTAGAATCCACGCTATAAACTTGGAATCATGGGGGCATCGTCTCATGGTAAAAATGAAATCGCTATTTTAAACCACTTAAAAGGCTAGAGGTAGCCCGACACTTCTTTGGTAGTATAATAAGGGTCTTAAAATATAAAACAAGGCACTGATAACTTTGTAAGTGTACAGATTGTTTATTAAAAATGACATTTTATACACACAATACCATCAGTAGTTCATCTTTCGACGCCATTTTGTATTTAAGACTAAGTATCTTGGCGAACATGGAGCATGCGTATTGTTCACGGATGTCACAAGCTCTGTGTTCGTCAATCGACCTATCGAGTCTTAAATACAAAATGGCGTCGACGGGTGAACTACTGATGGTATTAAGTGTGTATAAAATGTCATTTTTAATAAACAAACTGTACACTTACAAAGTTATCAATGCCTCTTTTTATATTTTAAGACCCTTATAATACTACCAAAGAAGTGTCGGGCTACTTCTAGCCTTTTAAATAGCGATTTCGTTTTTACCATGAGACGATCCCCCCATGATTCCAAGTTTATAGCGTGGGCTAAAAACTTAAGAATGCGTCTAGATGCGCTATTTTGCTCCCAAACGGACATACCATCTCGTTATCATATTAAACATCCCAGATCCATTTTACACCAGATTTATCCTTTAAGACATGGGGCCTGTGAAACTCGAGCCTCTTATGGTTTTTTTGCCTTTGTGTTTAAAGAGACAAATATTCTTCAAACCAAAAGATGATACACATTGATTTTGTTGCAGGTTTATCGTAGAAGAGTTTTCTTCATTTTCTGTTCATGTTTCCATGTGTTTTCAAAATAACAAAAAATACAATCTGTTAATGCTTAGAGCTCAAATACCTTACTGAGGTGTTACTGTTAGTGTCATCCATCATTCAAATGTATTTTCAAAATATATGATAAAATTGCGTTATAATAACTATAATAGGATTATTTTTTTGGTGTTCTATAGAGGTGTTCTATATGGTTAAGCTAACCCAATGCATGCAGTTACAGGAATGGTTAAGCAATTGAAAATGACAAAAATATTTTTGTAGTATAAACTGTAAATTTTACCTGTATGCATTTAATGTGAAATGTGTTGGAAGATATCGGCATGTTGTGTTTTATACTTTCATATAATAAAGTATTTAAAAAAAAAAAAAGAATTGAAAATGTGATCTTTTTTTGAAAGCCAACTTAAAATTTTAATTGTAAGAAAGTATTTCAATTATGTTGAGTAAACTTACATTTTACATTAAGGTTACTTTAAAAATATTCTTAACCTCAAGTCAGAATATTGGGTTCTAAGGAAGCAGTATCTTACTTTAGGATATAGCAAATAATTGAGTTGGAAAAAAAGGAAATTTTAATTTGTTGTGCATTAATTTTAAGTTTGATTGATGCAAATTGTTTATTTGAAAACTAACATTTTAGTCATTTGATCCGACTTAAAACAATTGGGTTAGTCGAACTTGCTATTTTTATTTGAATAAACTTAATTCATTTACGTGTTACCAATTGAAGTAATTCAATTAAGTTGATCCAACTATTTTCTTTTTACAGTGTAAGGCTAAATATAATTAGACAGTCTATTGCTGGTTTAGGTGGTTGGCTCTTTTTTCTTCGCTGCGTTCTGCCTTCTGGTGTAGCCTATAACTATAAATGTATCTATTTTTGTTTTTCTGTTTCGGGTTTAAAAAACCAACACACAAAACACAAATAAAATGCTGATTTTTTGTTTATTCCTTTTGCCCTGAAAACGATATCATTTTTTTTGTTCTGACTTTATTCTCAAAATTCTGACTTTTTTCTCAGATTTCGGACTTTTATCTCAGAATTCTGAGAGAATAAATCAGAATTCTGAGATTAATGTCAGAATTCTGAGAAAAGTCAGAATTCTTAGTATGTTAGAACAAAAAAAATTATACTATAGTTTTACTATTATTTTATTAGAATTGTACTGCTGTATTTTTCTAACTGTACAGTTAAGCACCTTGTATTGCAACTTTGCACAAAAGGTGCTATATAAATAAAGTTTGTATTGTATTTGTCAGACACAATTGGCGTCACACGTTAAACAATTGTTAAGATTGAGATTTTTCTGTTTGAAATGTTTTCTCATCCTTAAAATTAAGCATGTTTATACCATATCTTTGTATAATTGTATCGTTCATTGTACGTAACTACCCAAATTTGTATGTTCCAATACTTGAAATACCTTGCCAACCAATGTTTACTCTTTGTCCCGTCCATTACCATTTACTTTTAGGACATTTAGCAGACGCTGTATTTTCTATCATTGCAATAAAAAGATGATATTGACTCTTTCGCCCATTCAAATTGTGGTTGGGTGCAAGCAAGGATTTTGCAAGGGGCAAACAAGGTTAAGAAAGGTTAAAAGCCATATAAGCTTACAAATACATTTTATTTTCTACAAAAAGGAGCCTGTTAACAATATAGATCATAGGAAGATAAACCGAAGATTGTTCTGGTGAAATAACGCCTTTTGTCAGCAGAAAAAAAAAGTCATGGCTGGTGAGTAATGAGTGACTTAGTTCATCATGTCACAATTTAGAGACGTCTTATCTTTATACAATATATATTAATAATATATACACCTTTATATTTATGAAAAATTCTGCTGATACACCGTTGTCGGATTATGAATGTGTGTATAAATGAGAGGCAATAATTGTAAAGCCCTTTCGGTGGCCGCTTGTCTAAAAAGCGCTATATAATGCAGTCACTACCATTATCCTCTACAGTATTGACAGCTAAAGACTGGTAAATACTTAGCTGAAAGTTTGGCTATGGTCAGGAAATAGACAAAACAAGATGTGATGTAACGGTTTCAACACAACACGTTTGCATTTAGTTCCCCAACATACTTCCCCCTCAAGGGTTTTTCAGTGCTCTTTTAACAATTGTTGTTGAAATGAACAAGTTTTTTCATGCCGACAATCGGCTAGTTACTATTTAAGGAAATGTTTGTTTGAATCACATACAAACATATCGCCTTGAACAAACTTCCTTATTCATAAATACATGAGCCAACAAACGAAGGCCAGAGAACAAAAACACCTAAGCACTTATGTTTATGTGTTGAATAACACCAATCTAAAATAAAACATGCACAGCATTGTTTTGCTAGAAACACCTGTTCATTATTATAATCCGCCATCAGCAGCCTCTTGATGCTGTATGAGTGAGCTATTTCCCGCTAACAACACAGAATGTATTTTCACCTTCAGAGCTGTAGTCACCCAGTACTCACATAAAGTATCCCTATTTCATTGTGGACAAAGTAATGTTTACACTCTTGTCTGTCCTACTTTTCTCCTTGTGAAGAATAAAAAGCCTACTCAACAGTTTATTTTTGAAACAAACAAATGCACACACACGAGCGCAAAAATGCAGACTTGCACACACTAAATGGAGTTGTCAGGCAAAGGCTCCCTTGCATGGATATGTATTGAAAAAGTAAGGTCTACAAAGGAGAGCCAGTTTGGCTGCCGTGCAATACATCCTCCCTAGAAACCCAGAGGTCCTCTGCTTAACCAGGGGGTCTGTCGCTACCTTCCACAGATCATAGATGTCCTCTATGTGACCATGGGACGTCATCATTTGATCGTAGATGCACACGTGATAGGGTGCCTTGCCTTCCCCTGAGAAGTACAAATGTTCCTGTGGGGAAACGCCCATGGAGTGGGCGCATATCCCCATGAACACGTCATCTATGTAGATGGTGGCATTGAGTTTGAGAGTGGCCTGATAGATCTTCTCCGCCACATCCCTGGAGACCACATACCCGGCCCCTGCTGTGTAGTCTGGGTAGGTGGGCCACGGGTACATCTCGTAGGGCACATAGTACTTGCTATCCTTGTCACGAATCGGCGGGGCCCCCCGGTGCACGCGGCCGATCCAAAAGTCTTTGACCTCTTTTCTTGCCTTTTCCTGCAGGTAGCCTACCAGGTTGGGCATGTGAACGAAGATGTCGTCGTCGGCAGTCATGACGAACCGGGCTTGGGCGCAGCGGGTGTGCGCCCAGTGAAACTGCTGGATGAGCTTCAGGGTCAGATTGTGAAATGTGTCTGCGAAGTCTTGCTGGATCAAATCTCCATTGAGTCTGTCCTCTTTGACGAGCTTGTCCTGGACTATGGCTTTGTGGCTTTTGGTCGCGAAAGACCCCGCTTCTTTGGTCCCAAAAGACCCTCCTAGGGTGGTCCCGGGGGCCCCTAGCACAAAGACCACCTTCACGTCAGCCCCGAGGGTTTGGAAGATGTAGCTCTCGTTGCCCCAGGTGGAACGGATTGCCTTGCGCCTCTTGGTGTTCTCCGGAGAGGTTTTGACAAACAGCAGGAGGAGGACATCCTGGTTGGCGCACTTATCCTGGTGGTCCAGCAGGTAGCGGTAGTTGCTAAAGCTCAGAGCCTCCTCCTGGGGAATGGTGAAGCTGTCTTTGATGAAGGTGAAACGGTTGTCCAGGAAGCGGTATGAGTAGGACTTGACGTGGCTCACCAGACTTTGGTCCAGCTGTTCCCAGCACACCATCATAAGGGATAGCACCAGGCACATGGTCAACAACTGCACACGCTGGCACCTGCGCATCTTACGAAAGTTCATGAACATCCTGGAATATTTTGGGTTTTCCTCTCACTCACTCTGCATAGGTCTTGTCAGGTCCTGGAGGCAGCATTAGGGATGATGACCCCGGTGACGCGTGAATCGCGGCGTGTGCGTTGCCGATTGTGGTGAATCGGCCTGCTCTCTGAGTATTCCATCATAAGTTTGGCACATGCGGCAGTAGATGGTTGTTGGTTTACACTCCGATGGGGGTGCATCTTGAATTAATTAGCCTCCGTTTCCATGGCTCTGAAATTGAACACAGAGTGCATGTTTAGTGGGGATTAAATTTAAAAGTGGAAACAGCTATATCTTATCAGGCTGTATCAATAGCCAGACAAGCCACACTTCAACTGTCATAGTGGAAGTGACTTCAAATCAGTCATTTGAATTCATCTCACCATTTCAATTAATAAGTAATCAATAAAGGCTGAAAACTATTTCAACACAACTTCATAAAAACGCACATTAGTGAATCAGCCGTACCGATAACAATAATTCCAAAAAATCAGCTTAAGAGTGGAGGTTAAACAATGCGACCCGAGACCCGCCACTCGTAGGGCGTTACACCGTGACACAGCCGCAGCATAAGCTGAGAGAGCCAAAAGTCAGGGGGAGCAGTGAATGCAACAGCCAACACAGCAGGGGCAGGCCATAATAGAGGGCTTTAAAGGTACGCAGCCCATGAAATCGCTGAGAGCTATGGAAAGCTTTTGGACTCAATGGAGGATGGCAGAATAGCTCCGGGGGCCACAGTACAATGAGAATAGCCTGCTTCCGCCCAGGCCCTAGGCTAAAAACTAGGGGGGTGTGGACCTGGTGCCTAGGACTCCCAGCGCACCCTGAGTGGCTTGGCACTAATGGGGTCATTGGCTTAGAATGTCTCTTTCTCTCTTTCCGTCTTTTTCCATCCTACTCCCCTTCCTCTCGCCATCTCTCTCTCTCTCTCTCTTTTTTCTGTATCCAGCCCTCCATTTCTCTCTGCTCAGCTTCGTAATGAGATCAAGATAGGTTGCCTACTAACCTTTGCTTCACATCATCACTCATAAGCAGAGTAATCCACAGTCGGCCCCGCTGTAGGTTGAAATCACTCATTTGTTCTCACAAACGATGACACTCTTGCACAATACTGCTGATATACATAACGATAGACCAACCATCGACACCAGTCAGACTGGGACCAAAGCAGTGTGGATGTTCTTGTCTTTGACCAGTGTGGATCTCAGAAGCTGTAAATGGGTGTATAGGCAACATGGTAGATAACAGCCGACTATACTATTGGATAGTCAAGACACATCAGTGCTACATGCTCCAATACATGCAGGTGATTCCATCAATGCTATCCTTTCATGATGGGCAGAATGTTGTTCAGCCAATATTCATCATGGTACGGATATAAAGTGGTAGCACGAAAGCAAATTGTAAAGCACTTAAAAACTTTAAATAATTAACAGCATGAGTTAAAAAGTGTCTTGGACTTTAGGTTGAAGCTTGAGTCGACAATGATCGAGTTTGTTTACTTTGCCTTCAAGAGAAGATAGGGATGACGAGATTGGTTGGTTAGCCACCATACCACCCTGTTGATCCTATACCATCTTCATGTTAACTCGTTGGATCAGCCTGGGTTGGAGGCCAAGGTTGAAATCTATTTTAAAGCGTGTACGTTTTTAGAGCTGTTTGGGCAATTGGTTTAAGGGGGAAAGATGGTGATCGCATCACCTCACGAAACAGGTGCTAACGGTCAACTGACACCAATGTTAAACATGTCATTTGACCCTCCCTTGTTCTACTCTGAAGCGCAACACTTTCCATAGGGTCAAATGTTTCATATTTAACGCTTCACCGCTGATGACGCGAAGTAGGTAATATACATTTCTGAAAATGTGACCCTGATATTCTCTTGAAGGAATTAACTCCTGACTGTTACTCACCGAGAGGCAGGCTACTTTCAACACTGAACTTCAACTTAACATTCGCTTCGGTAGAAGCACACGTAGAACTGAACTGAATTTAGCGCTATGCTATCATTTCTTCTTTCCAATTGGGTCACAATTTAAAAGGTTTCCTTGTATAAAGGGTACAGGCTATATGAGCGCAGGGTGCTGTGTGGTCCCAGAAACTGGTTGGATCAGTCCCATTACTTTTAAACAAACAATCAATACCTCCAACCTGAAAAGCCTTCTAGTGTATATTGTACCAACCCCCCATCCCTTCCTAGCCTTTTAAAGTAAAGAGGAACGATCCCCAATCGCATAGCATTTTTCCAAAGTCACAAGTCAACTTGTATGCCTAGACGGGCGAGAATGGAGAACGGGGAGCGGAGAGAGGACAGGAGAGAGGAAAGGGAGGAGGAGAGAGGGGGGTTAAGACTTCGATCACTCACCCGTTAACCTGTTGTCTGTGGTCCGGGGATCCGAGCGTCAGGGAGAGGAGAGCCTGTGGGATGAACGGTCTTCTTAGTCTTCGTCCAATCTGCGGTCTTGATGAGGCGGAGATCAATATCAATTATTCCTTGTTTGTCTGTAAAGATGGCATGTTTGTGAGTGGTTTCGAAAGTTTGTCGGCAAGTGTAGGCCTACTTGCAATGCCCTGAGTTTGCGTATGGGCATATGTGTGTGCGTTGGGAACGAGAACTTGCTTCCAAATGACTTTTCCCTGTCTCTCTCTCTCTCTCTCTCTCTCTCTCTCTCTCTCTCTCTCTCTCTGTCTGTCTGTCTGTCTGTCTTTTTCTCGTCAGGAAGGGAGGAGGAAGCAGGGGCGTGGAAAGGGAAGGGGCTGGGTTGCTCATTGTTTAGTCACCAGTGCCGTGTTCTGATATCCATATTTCCATGAGTACACTTAAACGAAGTACACTATCCGCATTCACTAAGTGCGCTAATTTTCAGATGTCAGTGCTGTTCGAAATCGAATATTCCGCGGTGCACTAACCGGAAATTACGATCACGACTGCCGCCGCGGCTCCTCCCCCTCAATAAACATCCGGCTTCGAATGGTGAACTCTCTACGCCTAGCAGCTATACAAAGCTATAACAACTACAAAAGGACTCAATTAATGCAGGCTATTGGAAAATGCGCCGACTTTGGCTCAGCCTGGCTCCGCCCTCTTCCGCTACGTAGCTGAGTGGCTGCCGTTGAGTACGAAAAGTGTACATCGCCATATGTCCATGATCGCCACCAAGCCCCAAGCATGGACCCCAAGCCACCAGGAACAGTGCATACTTCCGCAATCCACCAGCAGTGTTGCCAACTCTTCAGTAAGAAAATTATCTATTGAGTTCCTGCGCCTGTCGTCATAGTTGCTGGTCACGTGCCGAAAAACGATAGGCGTAGCCATTTTGGCAGTAATCGCGTCAGTTATCTGGCAGGCACTGGGTGTGTTCGAAACCGCCTACTTGCTTACTGCTTACTACCTACAAAATATTTGGCTTACTTCTCGAATCCTTAAATAATGATTGAGTAATCCATTTGAGTAATCGACGTTCAGAAGACCGTCCTTACTTAACCACCTCAGATGACGTGAATCAAATGACGTGTCAATAACCTACCGACCGGGCGCCGTTAATAAACATTATAAATAAATATATAAACGTCACATTTAACGTTACAGTACACCTTCAACCTAAGGATTTGCGGTGATATGTTAAAACAATTGTTAAACAATTATTAAAAGCACTGCTGCTGCGGCTCCCCGTTTAGCGCCATTGCTTCCACTGTTCTTTTGAATAGACGCAGTGCATTCTGGGGCAGTTTAGTACGTCTAGTAAGCTAGCGATGCTTACTCAAAATCTTTCCGGAAGTAGAAGACATTCGGATACTACTCGCTTACCTAAACTCGCTTACTAAGTTCTCGCTTACTCAATTTGACGTCATAGTTAGTAGGAGTAGTAAGCAAGTACGCGGTTTCGAACACACCCACTGACTGGCTGTCACGGTGACACAGTGACACTTGACAGGATGGTTGACAACTGTTGTGCACCAGGTTGCCGAAACAGACGAGGGAAGAAGAAGGGATGTTCGTTTTATCGCATCCCAAAAGATGCAGCGAGGAGGGAAATGTGGTTAAGTGCTATTAAAAGAGCCAGGAGCCAACAGAACAACAGTGAAAGGTGGGACCCGCCGGCCGTTGGATTTCGGTTGTGCAGCGAACACTTCATATCAGGTGGGTGACGAATACAGTACAATGTTACAAAAAGTTTCTGGTCAGTTTAATTTTACCTAAGTACTTGAATCATACCATCCAGTTATTATAACTAGCGGACATAGTGACGTCCCTTTTTCAAGATATGGTTCTGGCGCAGCCTACCCAGTTAGCAAATTAGCTTGTAGTAAGCTAGTGGTAAACAAACCCGTGTTGACATTCCTTTTTATTTTGTAGGGAGAAAGAGTGACAACCCTTTATGTCCAGACTTTGTGCCATCGCTTTTTAGCTATCTTCCGTCTCCAGAGAAGAGGAGACGGAAAGCTAGACTGGAGGTGTTCAACAGGAGGCAGAAGGCGAAATTGCAGAAAATAGAGCAGGCAAAGCTATGTGCAGAAGCCACCCGTCTAAGGTGGGTAAAACTAGTTGTTAGATCAAGCCCCCGTCTGATTGATTATTTTCATGTTGGGTCTACTTGTGATCGGTGTTCAAATAGGTAACTGCCATGATATGGTTATAAACAAAAACATCACACCAGTCATTTAATGAAGGATAATGTCATGTGATTTCCATGAAACATCCCAAACTGTAAACGTGTAAACATGTCATTGTCATCAGTATTGTATGCATGATAACTTCATTTGCTGCTTCTGTGTTTTCATCAGGGCATCAACTGATTGTCCCCAAAACAATGCAGCAACAGAAGACCAAACCACAGAGCCCTCCATCACAGAAGACCAAGTCATAGAGCCCCCCATCACAGATCCTTTGGAAGACTCAGGTGATGAAGATCCTGTCCAGCCTGATCCAGCAACACCACCATGCACCTCTGAAACCTGTAGTAAGCGCATCAAGTCTCTTGAGCTAGAATGCCAAGCTCTAAGAACTGAAAATATGTTGTTAAGGGACAAAATAAGTAGGAAGACCCTGACAGAGATAAGTTTGCAAAATGATGATAAAAAGGTGAATGTCCTCACTGGGTTAGCAACCTATACATGTCTGATGACCATCTTTCAATATTTGACTCCATTTCTCAAACTTAAGGCATCGATAACATGTTTTCAACAATACATGTTGACTTTGATGAAGCTGCGAATGAACTTGACATTTGACTTTTTAGGTTTTTATTTTGGCATTGACCCAACTACTGTCTCCAGACACTTCAAACACTGTGTTAATTTGATTTATTGTAGACTGGTGCCAAGTCTAGTGGTGTGGCCTGAAAGAGAATCTCTAAGAACATCTCTTCCATATGTATTTAGAAATGGCGGCTACGAGAAGACTGTATCATAGATTGTTTTGAAATATTTCTAGAGAAACCAAGTAGATTGCGACCCAGTGCACAGTGTTACTCAAAATACAAATCACATCACACCATGAAATATTTAATTGCCTTTTGCCCTCAAGGTACAATTTCTTTCATTTCTACTGGATGGGGAGGTCGCACCAGTGATAAGTTCATTACAGAACACAGTAATTTTTTACCCAATATTCTCCCAGGAGATGTTGTTTTGGCAGACAGGGGGTTTCTGGTGAAAGAGTCTGTTGAAAGGTGTCAGGCTGAATTAAAAATTCCAGCATTTACTCGTGGGAAAATACAGTTAGATCCTGTTGACATAGAGAATACAAGATCTCTAGCCTCTTTAAGAATTCACATTGAAAGAGTCATAGGAGTACTTCGTCAGAAATATACTATCTTACAAAACACTGTGCCAATAACTTTCACAGATATAGAGACAGAAAATGATGTTACTTATCTTGATAAAATTGTGAGTATGTTGTGGACTAACAAATGTACCAGATTCTGTGGTGCCCTTTGAGTGATGAATTTGTGTGCCAACAGAAAATAAACCTTTTTGATTGCTTCTCACTTGTTTGTTGTGACTACTTTTCTCACTCACTAGATTTGAATGATCTATCCATGTTTTATGATCGCTACAGATACTACTACAGACAGTCAGACACAGAAGAGAACAACATTGGCTTAACAGTTTTTATTAACCAATTAAATATTTACATTGCATCAGCTAGTTCATATTCACACATTGTGTAATTAAGTAAGACTAAATAATTAAGGTTTTTTTTTGGGCATTGATTAGTTTCCTACAGCTTGGACACACCCACTGTTTCGGTACCCTTTTCATCCGAAGGCAGGTTTGGTGGAACTTCTCCACGGCACAGAACCCTGAGGCACAAACAAGCATGTTCCCTGCCGCAGGTGCGCGGCAGTAGCACCACTGTTGCTGGGGATTGGTGTTTGCAGTTGCTTGTTTTGGTGCAGAAAACCATTTGCCTAACAACTCTGGGATTATACATTTTATAAAGAAGGTACGAGCAAGTTCAAGTTCTTTTTGGAAGAATTCTGAGTCGAATGTAATGCGTTCCACAAAGAGTGAATCATCTTTTTCTGTCCACAGAATAAAATCACAGTAATCACATTTCGTAACAAATAGCTGCATCTGGACTTGGTGGAAGTATGCTTAACTGGTCTCGCTTAACTTTAATTTTTCCTTGGGAATCTTGTTCCAGGCAAAAGTGTCCAACAGACTGTACAGCTTCACTGATAGAAAGGTCCTTTGCTGAAAATGGACACTTAATTTCTATAACCCCTGTACCACAGCAGCTGCAGGAAACATACCCATCCGGTGAGGCCCCAATAAATGGGTGGAGAGTTGATATTTTAAATCCGGCTGGTCTAATCAGGACATCTCTGTGTGATAGACGATGTTGCATTTCGTAGTATTTTCTGGCTAGTTCTTCATTCTTGCATCCCCAACTGAAGAAAGAATGTAAATATTAGGTTTTGACAATAGTAATGCCCCCCACATTACTACTTCCCTGCCCTTAACAAAATGTTTACTGCTGTACTTGGTTTACCCTTCTGCTCTTTTTTTTTTAAAGAATAGCCTAGTACTTACTGCATTTACCCTCTCTGTTCATTCACCTCACAACTTCTCTATGCTCATGAATACCTGGTAGCCTCACTGCTGAAAACATGGGACTTTGGGTCACATATCTGTCTTATGAGAGACACTGCTGGCTTTCTTGGTTCTGTTCTTGTTGCTGCTCTGAAGGTAGATCCTGTCACCCTACCACTCCTCTGATCAAACCAAATTCTGGACTTGGACTGGGCTTGCGTCTCCTCCTCTACAATATCACTCTGAAGAAAACATGCCAATCCAGTTACTCAGTTACTCATTTACATTGCAAATTAGCAGCACACACAGAACATGTGCACATAACATGGTAGATCTTAGATTTCAGTCAATAGTAAAAAGAATATGTTCTCTACCTGTTGTTCAGTGACAGTCAAGTCATCAAATATTCCTTCTGCACGCTCTTGTAATTCAGCCAGGCTCAGGTCTCTTGCCTTCTTGTCGTACAAACTGGTAAGGGGTTCAGGTAAATCAAGCTTGACAGCCTTTGGTACATAGGTTGTGGCATACCCGGGAACAACTGACAGAACAGCAGGTCTGCAGGACTTCCCATCTTGAGTCCGGCACTGAGAGAGGTTTTGGTAGAACTGCGCTTGCTCAGCAGCAGTCAGGGGTGGGAAAGATGGGGGCGCAGATGTACCCTTGGTGGAATTCCCCTTTTTATTTTGTTGACTACTGTTGAATATGATGTCCTTTCCCTGTTGGTACTCCACATTCTTCCCAGCATCCTCACTGGGAGAGGTCCACTTGCATTTTTTGGACGTGCAGCTGATCTCCTCATGCCTTGCATTGTTTTTTTCCCACAGTCTGAAGAGCACAGCTGACACATGAGAACAACTCTCCCCAAGTCCTGCTGTGCAGTTACAGTGGGCTCCCATCACTACACCGTCGTTCCTCACCACCACCCATGGCTTCAGTTGACTGTCATTCAGCCGTTGGGAGTGATTAACCTATGTATGAAATTCAAAAAATATAAATTAAGGTTGAAAATGACAGCCACTTAGGTTGGGTACGTTCAAAAACACAAACTAGCAAGTTACAGATGCACTGCAGTAGCTACCCAAGATAATAAACAAACATGCTAACGTGAAACTGCCGTACCTAGTCAAGCTAATAAACAAACAATGCTAACGTGACACTGTATCAAACTGGGATAATTTAATACTTACCCTTGCAGTGATGATACCGAAGTCTTTGGATGCAAGAAAAAAAAGCACCCCAGGAGCGTTATATGGGTCACTTATATTTAAGCGATGTAATTTTCCAGTATAAAAACGAATTTCATCTAAACTAAAATGGCACGTATACTCGCTCGGTAGGAACTCTTGAAGGCTGCTGGCGCTGGTCGTCATGTTTACTGCCAAAATGGCGTCCGACAACCAAAAGTCACGTGACGCAGGAGCTCAATTGGCTCTCCTAAAAGTCGCTAGAAGACGCTAGATGACGTCTTCGCATAATTTGCATAACTGGAAGTAAAAATCCCATTCATTTTCTCCATAGCATAGCCATTATAAAACATTATTAGCCCTAATTTCATCACCATCCAAGGGAGACTTAAAAGACTTGATATAAGGCCCTGTACATGACACAGTTTGCAAAACATAGTTTATGGCACAGAAATCTACCTTGCAATAGTGACAGTATGCTTGTGTGTCGTCTCCAATAAACGGCTTTAACCAGCCCTTAAAAGCTTGCTTCCCACTCTTTTCTATATTTGTGTTGGTACAGTTTTGACTGCGACATGGTAAAGACAGTTTGTGTAGCCTATTTGTCACAGAAAGGCACACACACACACACACAGTGGACGAGGTGAGGTGAGTAATGCCGCTTTTCCACTGCATGGTACCAGCTCGACACGACTCGACTCAGCTCGCATTTTTTGCGTTTCCACCGCGGTACCATGGTATCTGGTACCTGAAGTGGCTGCTTTTTCTAGTACCTACTCGTTCTAGGTTCCAAGCGAGCTGAGCCGATGCTAAAAGGTGACGTCGGCAGACGGCCGGCGACTGATTGGCCAGAGAGTGTGACGAAGTCACGAGAGCGACATGGCAACCATGCTGGTAACATCCATAGCAGCGCCGCAGCCAACATGTTCCACTTCTCCAACTTCTTCAACATGCCAGCTAATAATAGTAATGCGATCGATGTCCTCCATTGTTGTTATGTGGGTTCTGTCCATGTGTGGGTTGCGTATGTGTTGTTTGCGTCGCGTACACAAATACGTCACGGCCCTTTCGCGCAGCCGACCCCGCCCACGTCCAGGAGGTACTATTTGCGGTGGAAAAGCACCCGTGCTGCTACCGTGTCGAGTCGTGTCGTGTCGAGTCGTGTCGAGTCGAGCTACATGTGCGGTGGAAAAGCGGCATAAGTGACTGAGCCAGTGTGAGTCAAACTGTGACACAGTGATTTATTTAGTGCAGTGATTTATTATTTTATTTAAACAAAGAAAATATGACATTATCCTGCCCTGACTGTACGTCAGGGGGCGGGATCAGTCGGCGGCGGCTTGCTGGCCGGGACGAGGATTCATATGCAGCCCGTATGCCGAGGCGTGAACGTCTCCTGTTAGCTCCTGCTAACAGAGCAGCTGGGAGGGACTGCTGCGCGAGGACTGGGCCGCCTGTAAGTGCTTTGAGAGGGGGAGGGGCCGCGCAGGCAACCGCTGCTCGTTGTGAAGAGATAATAGCGATACGTGCTTTCACCTCAAAAAGTCGCCAAAAGTCACTAAAACCAGAAAAACAAGCTAGATTTGTCGCTTTAAAAAAAAAAAAAAAGTCGCCAAAGGGGGCTGAAAAGTCGCTAAATATAGCGACAAAATCGCTGAGTTGACAACACTGTCCACCAGTGCTCAGCGGCCAAGCCTGGTATTGCAGCTGTTTAAGCGGGCTGTGGGCTGTGGACGGGTCCCTCAAATCATAGAGCCAGAAGTAGATATCTCCGTTCACTTCAATACAAGCGGGGAACAGGAATGTGTCTCCGCAAAAAATGTCTGGATAACAATCAAAGGCTCATAATTATCTTTATGCCATGTCCTAAAACAATGCAAGTTTTTTCTTTTCAAAACGCCACCTCAAGCGTTTTATTAGCCGTTTACTCTAGGATACTTGCACAAGCACTTCCTGATTCGCCGTAATACAGCTCCACAGCTTCCGGTTCCAAGATGGCAACGTTATACACCCGTGTTTACAAGAGCTGCCGACAATAAATATCACTGATGTACATCGTTTATGTAGGGAAACAAAAACTCTGACAAGCAAATTGGAGAAGGGGTTTAGGCTGTATGCTGTGACCTATATTCACAGCTACGAAGGTAAGAAAACTACGTCTAACAGACGCTAGCTACTGTCAAAGTCTAATCTGTCAGTTAACTGTCACTTTCTAACGTGTATTACGATGCAGAAACAGGAAATTCCAACAAGATTTCTTAACCAGTGTTTTATATCAGCCCTGATGTTTGCCTGTTATGTTGAGTAATAATAGTTTAAGTATAGCCACGGTTTTGCGTGTATAAAAGTAACATTACTTAGCCACCTAACGTTTCTTTCCATGTAGTAACATGTTATAGATGTGATGATGCGAGTAACCCAGTACAAATGAAGCTTAATGAATTATGTTATTTCATTCAGTGTCCAATAAAGACAAGCTGACAGTGCAGGTCAGCGTGAGAGCCTTGTGCTACAGGTCGATGGGGAAGAGCGAGGCTCCACAGTTTGAGTCTAGGCAGGAAGCTGTGTTCATCCCTGTTCAGTGGTGTTTGTTCGGTTAAGCAGTAGCTAAGTGTAGTCCTCAAGGGCCACCAACTTGAATGTTTTTCATGTCTCCCTGTTTTTCCACACACAATTTAATATAGTCAAGGTAATGAGTACAAGACTATAACTTTTCAATATTCAAGATATTTATTGTCGTTTGCACAGCAGAAGTACAGGTACATTGGAATAATTGTGTGATTCTTGGAGTCCGCTTTAAAAAAAAAACACATCTTTATTTTAAGAGGGAGAGAATATATAACACGAAGCATTCAGGATGGTAGGCTTTTTCTAGCACAGTTTAAGTACTTACCTTCATAAGAACCAAGTTGTTTTTTAAACCCATGATGCTGAGGTTATATTTCTAAGGATTTACCCTTTCTCTTAGATCAAGCTTTGTGATTCATCACCAGTGATGAAAAAAGAAAGTTAATCTATGGGCTGGAGCAGCTGTCTCAGAGGAAAAGAAAAAAGTATAGCTCAAAAACAACAAATACAAATGCAATGGCATCACGTATAATTACATCTGTAACTACTTATAAAGTACTGTTGATGCACGTGCAGTTGCGACAACTTCTTTTTTCTGGGCAGCTGATTTGGCTCTGGAAACACGGACCATCTTGTAGAGACAAGGCTGAATCAAAGACCAAAAAGGTATCAGATGGTTGTAGCTGGCAAATCTATTCACAAAAGACATCACATAAACATTTTCCATTAGAAGTGTACATCAAAAGTATACCTTGTTACCAAAATAATGTCAACAGTAACTACTAAGATTAAGATTTTATCGTGTATATATATATATATACACATATACATATATATATATATATATATCAGAGCTGTCAGTTAAACGCGTTATTAACGGCGTTAACGCAAACCAATTTTAACAGCGTTAAAAAAATTATTATAACGTCGTGCAAGCGAAGAGAAGGAAGGAAGAAATCACAACGACACGTCGGTAACACTCTTAGCCGGCGCGGTGTTTGGATTTCGCTACGCAAAGGTATTAACTTACAAACTGCTTTTATAGCGGTCGAGGGAGAGGCACTGCTCTCAGAGCCAGCGACAAAGCAGAGTACAAACAGTGAAGTGGAGCAGAGCACATCTTTAAAAAAAAAATCGCGCAATTAACGCAATTCTTTTATAAAAAAAAAAAAGTTTATTTTTTTATTTTTTGGCTCAAAACAAAGAAGCAGTAGCCTGACTGCTATGTTCAAATGACATTTGTTCAAAGCAGTCGTTTAATTGCACTATAGAATCTTTTTTTATATCGTCCTGTTTTGATCAGTATATGCCAATGTTGTTATCAATAAAAAATCATTTGCACAAGGCAAGCCGATGCACTACACCATGTTGATAAGAGAATTAAAATGAAAATAATTATGGGACAAAGAAATCAAGGGATATTTAGCATAGAAAAATAATTTGCGATTAATCGTGAGTTAACTATGACGTTAATGCGATGAAATATTTTAATCGCTTGACAGCTCTAATATATATATATATATATATATATATATATATATATATATATATATATATATATATATACACACACACACACACACATACATACATATACATATTAAGGCTGGGGGTAAACGATTATTTATCAAACGATTAATCGGGCGATTATTTTATCGATTAGTCGACTAATCTAATGACCAATTGGACGTTTTTTTTTTTTTTTCTGTTGCTCGATTAATACAAACCATAATGTATCTCAAATAAATACCAAAAAATTCTTAATAATATACTTTATTTAATACGGAACCCGTAAAGGGACATGAAAAAAATGTGCTTGCGCTCCGCCTCCAACTACGAGATGGTTAGTTACATCTTTCCTGCTGTCGGCTCCCAGACCGAGGAGCACAGGTGATACGTTCCCTCCAGGTCCGATGCGCTCTCGGGGGCATGACCCTTCACTTTGACCGACAGTGAGTCTGCTTATAGGTCGGAATATGATGGAATGAAGCGGCCACCGATTCTTGACAGGCTGGGTATTTTATTCTTACACACAACCGGACTCGTTCATGACTTCACTAGACTGACACGCACGCTATCGCTCGCTCGTCCACCTACTCGCTGACGACACACACACACACACACACACACACACACACACACACACACACACACACACACACACACACACACACACACACACACACACACACACACACACACACACACACACACACACACACACACACAGCCAGTGATAGGCGCACGATGTTTCCCCATGCTCATGAGATACTTTCTCGTGCGCACGAGATACTTTCTAATGCGCACGAGATACTTTCTCGTTTGAGATGCTCCAACATTGCTGTCGTGCTCTTGTGATATGCCAACTCCATTTGGCAAAGAGTGCAAATCACAACACCTTTCCGTTTAGGACTTAACTTGAAGTATTTCCATACCTTTGATGATTTCGTGCGCGGACATTTTCCTTTATTGTGACTTTCGTCCATTTCTCAGTCGAAAATCGTCGACCGAGAAATTTGACGTCGACGAATTTTTGACGTTGACGCGTCAACGTCATCGACGCATCGCTACAGCTCTAATACATATACATATATATACATATATATATATATATATATACATATACATATACATATATATATATATATATATATATATATATATGTAGCAGGGTGACCTGTATTTCTCCCATATACCTGTTTCAGCCTCAGACACAGAGCCTCAGACTCCCTTTTACCTGTATTGTGACTTGTGCCACTACGCAACGGTTGCTCTACCGGATGGCGTCGTACTCGTAACTAATCCCTGGCACTCAGCTGACAGGTTTGTTTAGTTTCAGGGGTTGACATTAAGGTTTCAAAAGCACTTGCCCATCGGGCAAGTACAGGTCAGGTTCGACTTGCCCGAATGTGATGTTCACTTGCCCAAATTATAATCAGAATCTTGAACAGGCCTCTTTTTGCCAGGCATGCGGCCTGGTTTTGGGGGGGCTCAGAAAAATCATCCAAGCTCAGACTGAAGCTGAATGTTAGCTTCAACACATGTTGTGTTTAAAAAATAACAAAATTCCCTTTGTTTACTTATGTATCGAGCGGTCACATTGTGCCATGAAGTGATTTCAGTCCACCGTTGCAACCTATTAAAGCTATCGCCAAGTTATATGCAGGGCTCCAGAGTGCGCCTAATTTGGGCGCACATGCGCCTCGAATTCGGGGTAGTAAGACCAAATATTTTATTTGGGCGCACCGGTGCGACTGAAAATGTATCTGGTATAATTATTATTATTTATTTTTTTACAGAGGAGTCTATTCATAATATTGTAATAACCACGGAAGAGGCAGTGAATGAAGTATTGATTAGACAGTGATTTATTAGACACCTAATAAACCGTTGGAACACGCAAGACCGGTAACAATAGAAACGCCGGGAAACAAACCCGCGAAGCCCAATCCAGGGGCCTGTACTACGAAGCTCGATTAGAGGGTTAGCGAGGTATGTTGAGCTGAAAGCCTGGGTTAGCTGTACCATGAAAGTCGATCTCTTTAAGCGTCGCTGTATCACCATGGTGACTTAAGGTACGGCCACACCAAACGCGTCACCTGCGTACCACGCGTATAAAATCGGCAATTTTTCCATAGGGAAGCATTGGTGTACGCGCGTATGAGGTGCGTACAGCGTATCATGCGTACCAAGCAACATTTTACTCGCTGTAGGGGCGTATGAGGCGCGTACATATACGCGCGTATATATACGCGCGCACATATACGCGCGCACATATACGCGCGTACATGTACGCGCGTATATATACGCGCGCACATATACGCGCGTACATGTACGCGCGCACATATACGCGCGTACATGTACGCGAGGAGTTCAAAAAATTGAACTTTTTATGCTCATACGCGCCGCAATAGCCAATCAGCGTTGAGCTTGACCCGACGTCACTGGCAGAGAGTAGTGAGCTTGGACAGAAGCATACGGCCGACATCTTTCTTTATTCTGTGTGGAAATAGTAACATAGTTACGCCATTAAATGCTTTTATGGAAACATTTCTAGCGAGAAATGTGCATTTTACTTTCATAATGTTCGCTCGGTGAATGTGAAGGATGTTTGGTTTGATAGTTATGACGAAGAGGGAACGCTCCGTTCACTTGCATGGACAGAGTCTCTGGTTACTAAAGCAACCTCAACGTCTTGGCGGACTATATATCTGCTGATCAACACTACGAATGCTGGAAACACACCAGACACACCATGTGAAGTTATTTAACCCGATTATTGTTATTTATATCCGAGATTACTTAATCTAACCCGATCTAAACTCTATCACCCAAACACGGCGACGTTTGGGTTTCCTACCTCGGACTCCAGAGCAGCCATGTCCATGGCAGCCACGGCCGGCAACTTTCTTTATTCTGAGTGGAAATAGTAACATAGTTACGCCATTAAATGCGTTTATGGAAACATTTCTAGCGAGAAATGTGCATTTTACTCTCATAATGTTCGCTCGGTGAATGTGAAGGATGTTTGGTTTGATAGTTATGACGAAGAGTGAACGCTCCGTTCACTTGCATGGACAGAGTCTCTGATTGCTAAGCAACCTCAACGTCTTGGCGGACTATTTCTCTGCTGATCAACACTACGAATGCTGGAAACACACCAGACACACCATGTGAAGTTATTTAACCCGATTATTGTTATTTATATCCGAGATTATTTAATCTAACCCGATCCAAGCTCTATCATCCATCCAAACACGGCGGCGTTTGGGTTTCCTTCCTCGGACTCCTTAATCCTCGGACTCCTTAAATGGTCAGATACGCGTGTATCTGACCATTTTTGACACAAAATGGTCAAGCAACATTTTCGCTGCGTTACGCACGTACATGGTACGCGAGGTACGCGCTTGGTGTGTTCGCACCTTTACGCTCGCAACCAAACCTGGTCGGGAGCAGCTTTTCAGCGAGTCTACCCGGAGATCGGCTACTTATATTGGCGTGCGCAGCTTCCTAGCCCCTCCTCCGATAATGGCGTCACCATTTGTGGGTGTTCCCATGGACCTCGACGCACTTATCGTACAGGCGTCTCTCCGGAGACAGAGGGTTTTTCGGGACAGAACCTTTCCCTTGGCATTGTCTGACGATATTCTTTATGAGAGATACAGATTCGGCATTTATTTAAGGAATTTATTTAATGGTCAAGATATTATTAATCAATGGCGTAAATATCGACGGTGCAACCGGTTGGTGCAGCTGCCCGGGTTGCCCCCCCCCCCCCCCTCAACAACTCAAAACTTGGGTGCACCATAAATACGTGCTGGTGCACCCAAATAAAAAATTTAGGCGCACCAGTGCACCCAAGGAAAAAGTTAGTCTGGAGCCCTGATATGTAGACCTGCATGATTTCATGCAAATGTACTTAACTAAATGTCAGAGGTAGTAGCAAAGATATGTTTTTTTTAACTTTCACGTTTCTTGTAGCTCTAACTGAATAATCACAATCGCGTTTTTAGTAGTGTTGTCAGTCACGATACTGGATTTTCTAACTTTGACACTATACCTGGAAAAATATCGATATTCTATACCATTTTCGATATCAGGGGAAAAGTTTTTTTCAGGAAAGAACATACCCAAAGTAAATAGAGTATATCTCCACAACTGCAAGGGCGATAATGTCATCTTTGTGCCATAAGAAAGATTGTTGTGCAAGTGAAATATTCAATGGGGATGATACTTGGTTAAAGTGAATAAAGCCATGGAACACAGCATAAGTGGAAGATAACATTTCCACCTGAAATAATTATCAGTTGGTCGTTATCATTTGGGAGCGATGTCTTACTACAGGGTGTCCGCGGAGGTCTTAAAAGTCTTAAAAAGTCTTAAATTAATTTTTCTAAATTTAAGGCCTTAAAAAGTCTTAAATTCGTCAAAAATGTCATATGCTGGTCTTAAATTTATAACTCGGAGGTCTTAAATTTGTCGGGGCAGGGTTATTTATTTTTTTATTTTTCTCGCGGGACTTTTCGGGAAGGAGATGTATGAGAGGCTACTTTCTTGCTAGCTGCATATATAAACGGATGTCTGCGCGCTTGCTAGCTAGTCTGCAACAATGGGTAAATGCAAGTTCAACGTCAGTTGGCTGGAAGACGTCCGTTTCCGAGGTTGGCTAGCGTCCGTTGCCAACCCAGAACAGGCCAGATGCATTCCGTGCAAAAGTAGCCTACATTCAAGCTCGGCACCATGGGGATTAAGGCTGTCGTCAGCCATATGCAGAGCCAAAAACATAAAACCTCTGCCAGGAGCCACACACAGACCCCAGCCATTTCTACGTTTTGCATCTCTGCCCCGGCGCCACCGCCGCAGACGGTCCGCGCTGCTAGCACTGACCTGAGGGTAGCATTTGGTGCGACACCAACACTGAAAGCGGAGGTGTTGTGGATTCTAAACACAGTGGTCAAGCACCAGTCCTACAACTCGAATGAGGGGATAGGAGATCTCTTCGGTTTGATGTTCCCTGACTCTCAAATCTCGAGCACCTTTACTGCTGGAAGGGACAAAACGGCGTATATAACTCGCTTCGGACCAGCGCCTTTCATCCGAAACGAGCTAATCTGCAGCGTCAACAAGGCTGATTTTGTTTTGATATGAGACGTTGAACCACGCCACCAAAAGCAAGCAACTTGACGTGCACGTCCGATATTGGGTCGGAGATCGAGTGCATTCCCGGTACTTGGGCTCGCAATTCATGGGGCCCCACATATATCAGGGTAAAAGGGATGATGATACATAATATTTTTTGGACAATATGCAGAATCTTTTCACTTACGAATTAACACGGTCGGCTATTTTTGCCAGCACGCCACCCCAGCCATATTATGGGCAACCGTGTTCCCCTTGGCTGTGATTTGAACTTTGAATTCCTCGTAGGAGTTCATAATAATACATTGCTCGCCTTGGATGAAATACACCACTCTTGCGCGATTTATTTTGCATAAGGGTGAGTCAAATAACGCGAGAAACGCCCCTTTTATGTGAACGCGCATTGAACCTAAAGCGGAAAACCTGGTTCAACTAATTGAATCTAAAGTGAGCGTCGTGGTACCATTTAATTGTGATTGCGATTTGCGGCTCTGTCGAGCCAGGTTTTCCCAAGAAACCCTGGGTATGTTCAACGAGGTTCCTGGTATACCCCCCAGGTCTTACTGAAGGCATTTATTTAATGGGGAAAATATTATTAATCAATGGCGTAAATATCGATGGTGCAACCGGTGCAGCTGCCCGGGGGCCCAGACGCTGTCACCCCCCTCTAAACAACTCACAACTTGGGTGCACCATAAATACGTGCTGGTGCACCCAAATTAAAAATTTAGGCGCACCAGTGCACCCAAGGAAAAAGTTAGTCTGGAGCCCTGGAGTATCACTTTATGTTCAATAAACAGACAGAAAGTAAACTTGAATGAGTCTCATTGAGTGACACACATGCTATGCTTGGGTTGTAATACAGCGGGATCCCCCCCACCATCGCAGGTTTAAGGTCTTAAATTTCATTCAAGGTGGTATTAAAAAGGTCTTAAAAAGTCTTAAATTTGACTTGCTGAAACCTGCAGATACCCTGTACTATGAGACACAAATAAAGGTAGATATCTTACAATTTTGACACTTGACCCCTCTTTAAATTTCAGGGCAAATATATTCGAATGCACCAAGCCAAACACTCGCAAATTAACATATGGCCACTAGATTGCGCTGAAGAATATGTTTTCTGATTGAAGGCAATTTACCTATTTCCTAAGAAACCTTCTCTTATTCATTGATTGAAAATTTGGCCCAGACACTGGGTTATCTGTTTATGGTGGTTTTATTCGACCAGAATCAACTTTGTGGACAAAAATCACAAAGGTTTTCATTTTTGGTTGTTAAAAGAAAAGGGGACGTTTCTTCTTAAGTTGTTATTTGCGAGTTTTAGTCACAGAATGATATGTTTTGGACTGTTGGAATAAGTGGAGGCTCAGCTTTCATGTAATATATAGTTTGTGAGGGTCCAATTTCGTGAAAAAGATCGCTATTGCTGTGCATGTGCACAGTTATGAACCCCAAAACCGTGTTCTTGCATATGACTTTCCTTGGTAATTTGCCTCAATCCAAAGTACTTCCAAACTGCACTCCTCCATCACTACTCCATTTTCCTTCTACCTAAACCGTTTGCGGAGGCGCTGCACTTGCGATGCTAGCTTTGTTGGCTAACCTTTAGCCAACACCTTCGAATCCATGGACATATTAACCCTTTAGCCAACACCTTCGAATCACGGCCAGAGAACGCACTGCGAGTGACAGAAGGCGGGGCTATATTCGCACTGAAGCGATGCGTGTCTGTTAACTCGCTTTCCGAGAGAAGAGAAGACGGCGCGCTGAACAATTGCAAATACTTATATTTTGTGTTATTTTGCGGCAAAAAAGTTTGTTCTGCAGTTTCTAAAAACATTTGAATAAACAGCCTTTATATTAACATCCACCCAAAATCCACTTGCCCGTTCGGGCAACCAGAAATCAATCTCAACTTGCCCAAATAGGACTTTTGGTTGCCCCGGGCAACCGTTAATGTCGAGGCCTGAGTTTCCTCTTTGGGTGCAGTTCAATATCTGCCCCAACTTCCTGTAAGACAACCTGATGTGCCTGGATATCCAATGCCCTAATGTGGTCTCTGTGCTTTCTTTTTAGAGTAGTGTTCCTGTCCGGGCCGTACCTTTGGGAGGCGCGGTTCGGTGGTTTGCCGTGACACTTGCATGTAGATAAGTCGGGTGTTACCTGCTCAATTCATATATTTTTACAATTGTTTATTAATTGTATTTTGTTCTAGGACCAACATTGGTGGAGTTGGAGACGGTCACATTCTGGCGCTGTCGCTTCAGTGCTCCTATTTTCCTCTCCTAGAATAATAACATGACTTTTTTCAACCATTTAAAAATAAACTTTTGTAGACTTGAACTGGAAACACGTCTCTGTAAGTCTTTACACAAATCTGTATTATAAATGTTGTTTGTTTTTGTACTATTGGTGCGGTCACATTCATATATATAAATTCTGATAAGACATGGACATCCCCAACTCCAATTACACCATCTCTCAACATGCCACTACTTGTGTGCTATTAATCATTCACATAGACCTATTAAGAAATAAATTGGTACAGTACTATAAATTAATCTGTAACGTAAAGCTATTTTCTAACAAACAATGTCCCTGACTGACACACATCCCCGTCACGTAGGGACTAGGCTAATAACAGAGTAATACAAAAAATGTGACTGTGAAAAAGTGACTTCCCTTGTGTAAATTCGGATGTCCGCGTCGCAGCCAGCAAACCGCTGCAGTCCAAACTCTCGCTGGAGACGTAACTCCTGTAGCTCCTTTCTCAGCTCCTGTACTTCATTTTAGACGCTTTCAGCAGCGGAAGCGGCCATATCCATGGCAGCCAGTTCAGGGACAGAGCAGTAGTCTTGATCGTTGAATAGGAGATCAACTTCATCTTCCGGAGGGGCAGTTTCGACGAACCGATCAACTCTCTCCCACACGCCGCGCCTTGGGGTTTCGACTGTATACTTGTTCCACTCAAAAAGGGTCGCTACGGCACCTTTTGTAAATCTCCTTCGACCCTGAAGAGTATTTGGCTCGATCATCTTGTCAGAACTAAAGTGTCTGCAACAGACCTGTGAGTGGTGATGACATATTGATCCCGGCGTATGTTTACAATCCATTGACTCCTCACGTCAGTTTGCCTCGGAAAGCCATGGAAACTTAATACCCCTTTGGATTTGGCTGATGCTGTACAGTGAGGGACACAGCAGTGCTCGGCGTAGGTTTCTCCTGCCTATAAAAAGGAATCGTTTTTAAATGTTTGCGGCCTTGATTCATGTCTAAAGTGTATAAACGTCAGCTGGCTAGCGCGATAAACACACAGACCAGAAGCGGCCGAGCTGTATTATTTGAAACAGGAAGTACGTCACACAGCTTAGCGCATGCTGGAGAAGGAGGGGTGTGCAGCTGAAAGGAGTCGTAGTGAAACAAAAGTTGTTTCGACCTGGCATCCGTGAGGGCCTAGTTCAGTGCTCCGTTCACCGTCTTATTTTTGTACGCTTTATAAAAATCTCATGCTTAAGACTTTTCAGACTATTTATATCTAGAAAATAAATAAAAGTAAACCAGTGGCAACAGAGAATCAGTACTTGGACCATTATTATTGTATTGAAAAGCTCCCAATAAATCAAAAAATGTTTGTGTCGTAAACCACAACTCGTACATTGTGATGATACATATTGGCTAAAGGTGAAGACAGCAGATTGCACTAGAGACTTTACATGCAGTAGCATCATGTTCTCACCTCCAAATATTGGCATAAACCTTAGAATATAAAAAGCTCCATAACAAAAGTATTTTAATTATTAAACCCTGTACCAATAAATGACTTAATGGTTGGTTAAATGAGAGATGTGTCTTCTTTGAAGCTGAAGACATCTTTGTCCATGGTAACTCCACTGCCCTAAATGGATACACAAATTCACATAAGTACAGCTCTGGTGGACATTGTCTTTGTATGCAATTAACTTTATACTAACAGTCTCCTTAGAAGGAAAGCGGTAAGGCCTCTTATTGTAAGCATGGTCTTCGTCAGAGTCCAATGGCATCTGTAAACCAAGCATCATTATTGCGCCATTATGTTTAATATGCAAAGGTTTACCACTTGAAAAAGCGATCCAGGTTGGATTCAGAATGACACAGTACCAAACTAAACCTACTGCAGGAGCCATAAAGATACATGAAGTTCTTAGCACTGACCACTGTGCAGTTGAAAGTATCCTTTTTCGTTTCGTTTTCTGAAGACAGGTGGGACATTGTCTCGGAGGGTTGATTTTCCTTCCTCAGTAAAGTGGGCGAACTTCCTCCCATACCTGTAATTAAAACACCAGAGCATTAGATTTATTACCAGGTCTTATCCCAAATTCCTCTTGATAATACATAAACAAATATTATGTTTGTAGCACCGCAGCATCCAGCCCAAGGTCTTCCACCAGGACAACACACCACCACCGTCTCGGGAAAGACATGTCATGCTGAAAGATGTTAGTCAAAATGCAATCATTTCCTTATAGTATATTTACGGATTCTGTGTTTCATAATAAAAACAGCTAGTGTTGTGATAACCCTACTTAGTGCATACACTCTGAATACTCACTATTTTTGATTTAAAAAAGCTTTCCTGTTAGCTGTTTGAAAAATACAACATTTTACTACAAAGTTTGTTTATTCAACATTTTCTGGTATAAATCTGCATAGAGACTGCCTCTACAGTCCTTCTGATTTTTTCAGATGGCCTATGGTGTTTATGTGCCTTATTACATAGGAATGGCTCAGCATACTATATGTTGGTGACAGGTATAGGCAGACTGACAGGTCACGTGGTGTTGGGGCTACGTCAGTCAGGATCAGTGGTAAAAGTCAGCTGTTCACGCGCGGGTGGCTTGAATGAAATGTTTGAGATGAGAGGGGGTGGACGGGGGAAGTCCAACTTTGCTGACCGCACAATCTATTAACATTTAACGCACTTTAGCACCGATCACTTTAGGACTATGCTACTATGGAACGTTTTTAACTTATCTCTAATAAAACCAACAAAACGCAGTACCCATTCTTAAGTGATTCTTGGAACAAGCAGCGCGTCTGGCAAAAACATATTTTCCCGATCTAGCCTCTCGGTGACTAAATAAGTGGTTCGATAGTCGCCATACACTATACATCATTCATTCATTCATTTGATCGAGTCTCCTCGGGAGTAACTCGGGAGTAACGGTGGGTCACCATCAGGGGCGGAGTGGGGCACTAATAGCCACCGGGAGAATCCTCCCCGGTCCGGCCCCACCCCCCTGCAACACCGTTTATTTATATATTTTTTCAGTAATAAAAAAAAAAAATGTAAAAATGAATGATATAATTATAATTAAGAAATTAAAAATGGGTAAAATAGGTCACAGTTCTGCTCTGTGCGGAAGAGAATTGGCGCTCCGAGAATTGGCGCACTTCCTTACAAGACCAGTAACCATAGCAACGCCGGTAAACAAAAGCACTCCGGATGGCCGTAGTGCTCCCCGCACTACAGCCATCCGGAGGCGCAGAGCTTTTGGCCGTGATATTATCTATAAAATTATATTATACTATTATATAATATAGAACGTTATAAGACGCTGTCACCTAGTGTGAGAGGAGAGTTGACGGAGTGACCTAGTTTAAAAGTTTATACCATTTATGCTCGGTAATACCGGTGTAACGTGTTGAGACGACTACTACTACATGTTCCAAATCTGTTAACGTATTCTCCATCCATTAAAAGAGAAAGATCAGTTAAGTCATTAATTCGTCTGAAATATACCAGCCTGCACATACACATTTGACTAGCAGCTTGTGCTAGCTCCCGCCTAGCAATAACGTCAATGGTGGAGCTCTGGCTAATTCACCTGCACAACTCTTTAATGCCTGATTTCAGCACTTAGATGCATCCCCCTCCAGCATCCGCTTCTTCTTTATTCTGGCCTTTTCAGCCCCTCCTTTCTCTTTTCTCTTCTTGCCTTCCATGAGTGCCACAACAAGCAAAAGCAAGCAACCACGAACTTGCTCGCCTTCTCTGTCTGACGCGTCTTTAGGGCTATCCCCCTACATTTCCGAAAATGGACTTGACCTGCAAGCTGTTTATTGGATAAACGCATTTCCCAATCCAGGAGTCTTTGCTCCATTACGTCAATTCAAGAACAAACATATTAAAGTAAACTGTAGTTCGTATTATTTATTCATGGCCATGAAAGTTCTGTAACGCCTGAATAATGAAGAATTAAATGAAATAAAAAAAAATAATATAAAAAAAAAAACATGAATGAGACATAGAGAGTAAGCAAGTGGTATAAATATTGGTTGGATGTTCTTGAGACATATATTGTTTATTTCGGGGATTTTCACGGCGTCTTGGCGGGGAATAAATTATGCTCAGGGCCGGCTTGCAGACGCCTCGCGACCGCTCACAACTGTGGGCCGGTCCAACTGACTTCGCAGGCTGCTACACAATTGTGGGCCGGTCCACCTGAACTCGCTGGCCGGCCGACCGGGAAATCTCCCGATCGTCCCGACGGCCACTCCGCCTCTGGTCACCATCGTCATTCCTTTTGATAGCTTATACAGACAGGGGGGACGCCACACCTCTCTGCCCAGAGCAGTCAGGGTGAGGCGTCTCGCTCAGGGACGCCTCGACACTCAGCTAGGAGGAGCCGGGAACTAGCAACCTTCCGGTCACCAGCCAACCCGCTCTACCTCCTGAGCTACTGCCGCCCTCGTACACTATACATAGTAGTTCGTATTAAGTGTCCCCGTTGTTAGGATTCTTATTCTTAACTCCATTGTTTATAATATACGTGTCATTCATCATTTCCACGGCTGATGTCAACTTAATTCAGGGCTCTCAAGTTTTGAACTGAGTTCAGAGTGAGATTTTGTCTGCGGCGGCAGCGGGGGGGATAGTAAGCATTATTGGCCCTTAACACTAATATTCGGAAACAACACTGCCTCAAAAGGATATTGGCCTGAGCAACACCAGAGGCTATACTTTTCCCGGAACTTTTAAACGTTGCAAACGTGCAAAACCATAATTATATATTTATGTGGCATTCATTAGGCCAATGCTTTGGTAAAGTTTGTAAGTATGACCAAGTGTTTCTTTCTGTTCAATAGATAGAACTTTATCAATCCCCTGTAGGAGAAATTTGTTAATGTTTGTCCCTATAAAACAACGATGGCAAAAAAAAAATACTAAACATGACGGTAACTCTAAAGTCAAACCGTCCAATCTGAAGGCTCTACTTAACCACTCCCCCTACTCACTTCCAGCATTGCAAAGCGAACAGAACTGAGTAGGGGACGATTTTGAAATTCTGCCCGGACACATTCTTTTTAAAAGTGTCTCAAAAGAGGACATGTCTGGGCAAAAGAGGACGTCTGGTCACTCTTCGTAAGGGGAACCCATTTCATTCCTACCTGTTCCACTTTTAAATAGTGGCACAAGTTGGTGGGCGCTATCCTGGTAATTTCTCTGCGTGAGAAATACGAAGTGTGGCGTGTGAGCGTGTGCATGGGTCGAATTGCGTGTGTCTCACGCCGAATGTGTGAGACTTGAGAGCCCTGTTAATTTGAATGAATCAAAGTGCGGGAGGCAAAAAAAACCAGCTAAGGTAAACGGGTAATGTAGTAAGATAAATGTAGTAAGGCTAATGTAGTAGGCTAAGGTAAACAGGTAATGTAGTCACGATCTTGAGAAAGCCTAAAAAGAAAGGTCTAATTTACAGTCAAGTGAAATTGTTCTTACCTCCATTGTTAATTTCCACTGAATATCAGCGGCGGCCATATTAGTTCTGTAGCGTTAAGCACGCGCACGAGCTATGGGCGTGTCTGGCAGAGCAATGGGCGTGTCTGGCAGAGCAATGGGCGTGTTTGGCAGAACAATGGGCGTGTTTGGCAAGTGGCTCCGGCTGCAGATAGACCCTACTCCTGCGCCATTGAGCAGTTAACTTAACATAGGAATAAATGGGCGCCATTTTGGAATCCGTTGTCCATTTTATAATATGTCAATGCCAAGCCCCCAGGAACAGTGCATACTTCCGCAATCCACCAGTGCTCAGTGGCCAAGCCTGGTATTGCAGCTGTTTAAGCGGGCTGTGGACGGGTCCCTCGATTCAAGGGGCCCAGAAGTAGATATCTCCGTTCACTCCAATACAAGTGGGGAACAGGAATGTGTCTCCGCAAAAAATGTCTGGATATCAATTAAAGGCTCATAATTATCTTTATGCCATGTCCTAAAAAAAATTACGTTTTTTCTTTTCAAAACGCCACCTCAAGCGTTTTATTAGCCTTTTTCTCTGATTATTTTTTTCTGGAGAAGGAGGGGTGTGCAGCTGAAAGGAGTCGTAGTGAAACAAATGTTGTTTCGACCTGGCATCCGTGAGGGCCTAGTTCAGTGCTCCGTTAACGTGTCAGATTTTTGGAATGGTTAATCTGCTGCTCAATAACTCTCACGGTCCTCTGCTTGCGATCATTGTGATTCACCATATATTGATCCATTTATTCAAAAGATCCAAAGACAAAGAACAGGTGCATTACGGTATCATTTTATATTATTGTTAATAGTTTAATTAACATTTCAGTAGCGTTGGTATTTAGCTTGTTTAGCTATGTATGACAGTTAACAATGTTGGTGTATTACAATTATTTATGTGTGTAGGCCACTCCAACTTCGTTGCTAGTTGAAATGTAACCATTTATTTGTACATAAGTTATTGATTTTATCTTCCGTAAATAGTTAGTTGGAATGAATCGGTTTCTTAAAGGGACACTGTGTAATATTTTAACTCATTTATTACCTCAAATCAACGTATTCATTCATAATTAAGTCCTCATTGGTGTAAAATAATCTCTGCCAAAAATCTCACTTATCCTCCTGAGCGAAGAATAATTAATATGTAGTTACATAGGACGGGTAAGCTTCATGGAGGCTTTCATGTTCTTCCGGTCTATGAACTGCCGAGAGGGACAAAAAGCACTACGTGGTACAGGAAATGCAAACGCGTTTTCACTCTGAGCCAGCGTGAATGATGACTGAAATAATTCACTATCTTGCTCGAGGAATAATTACTCATACACAGTGGCGGCTGGTAAATTTTATTATACGGGGGGCAGAAAGTTTGTAAACCAAACCCCTGTAGGGGGGTCTGGGGCCCTCCTCCCCCCGAAGATTTTTTTGGGTTTTTCATATAAAAACGAAGCATTCTGGTGCATTCTGACAAAATAATAAAGACAAAATAGAACATTTCCTTACAAAGACAAATGGAGCCGGGGAACTACGTTTTTACTTAATTTATTTGCCTTGTAGAGTTCAGCAAGATTAAAAGTGCAAATACATCAATAATAATTTGGAATTACCGGTATACACAAGTTAACATTCTCTCTCTGTCTCTATCTGTATGTGTGTTTGTGAGAGAGTGAGAGTGAGAGAATGTGATTCTAAAAGGGTGAGTGTGTTACGGACAATCTATTGTGTTGGTAACTTCACTCATAAATCTATCTACAGTTTAGTATGCATTTAGACAAATACGATAAAATATCAATATAATATGTGCAACCTTTTATGTGTGGTTGTTCAAGACACACTGAAGGCATGATGCCACCATAGGTTTGCAGAGAACTATATACAATATGCACACTGAAGGCATGATGCCACCATAGGTTTGCAGAGAACTATATACAATATACACACTGAAGGCATGAGGCCACCATAGGTTTGCAGAGAACTATATACAATATACACACTGAAGGCATGATGCCACCATAGGTTTGCAGAGAACTATATACAATATACACACTGAAGGCATGATGCCACCATAGGTTTGCAGAGAACTATATACAATATACACACTGAAGGCATGATGCCACCATAGGTTTGCAGAGAACTGTATACAATATATTTCATTTCCAATTTTTCTGAATTGGATCGTCGACTAAAAGGAACTTCTTTGAGAGACGAAACGGAATTGCTCACATTTGCAGCCATGTTGAAATCAGCAAGTGACTTGATCGAAGATATCCCTTCACGCTCTTTGCTCAGTTACGTATGACGCAAGCACGTTAGGGCGAGTCCCAACTCCCCATTGAAAATGCATTGAAGGCTCAATTTCCGAAAAAAATACTTTAACATTAGAGTCAACGGAGAAGGCTTGGGCGATTTTCCACGTCGATGAATTCGCCCATAGAGGCGGGACCATTTGAAACGCGACATTTGAAACGCTGATTGGACAATCTGTCATTGTCCAATCAGAATCTGACGATTCTGATTGGACAATGACAGATAATAGGTCTAGAACACTGAAAACTACTTTTGCCTTGATAGAATAAAAAAAAAAAATAATCCTCTTTCTCCCAGTTGGTAGTGCGTCGCCCAATTCAACCCTATACACCATCCACCCCTGCTCATACATCATTAGCTTAATAATAATCATAATAATAATACATTTAATTTAGAGGCGCCTTTCAAGACACCCAAGGTCACTACACTAATGATTTAATCATTACACTAATCATTTCGCTTACACTAATGATTAAATGCAGTTTGAAATTTGTTTGAAATAACGAACCTCATCATCACTCGAATGACTCGATGAGGTAGTATTGGATGTCATGACACAGCTTCTTGGCACATACTGCCCACCGTACAGGGCTGGACTGGGACCAAAAAATGGCCCTTGCATTTTTGGCCATGGCAGCCCACTATGATTATTTATTCGACATGCGGAGGCACACAACATACCAGAGGATATATCCGCATATTGTGCTGTTTCAACAATTAAAATAAAGCGCAGTAGCCTACATGGAAGAGAGTAACCAACTTCAGAGTATATTTTATCTTAAGTTAGAAAATCTTTTTTGTTTCCTCATCAGATCCCAGTCCATCATGCTCCTCTACTTGTCTGCCGTGCCACTATCATGGCTCATTAGGGGTGTAAATCTCTGGTTTCATCACGATACGATATTATATCGATTCATTGGACAACGATACGATATTTGCCGATATCAAAAGTCTGCCGCGATACGATTTCGATTCAGGGGCATGCGATCGATATGAGACGATATCATATGCCCATTTAACACAACCTCTTACAATCACATCAACTCACATCAACTTAATTATAATTTCATCATTTTATTTCTTTGCTCTTCCGGATATTTAAAACAAAAAAAATCAATTTTTAATACAAATAATAAAGTGCCACATAATTGCATTTAAGTGCCAAAGGTTTTTTATGGCTTAAATTAAAGAGCCTGTAATGATCTTTCATTTTGAACGTAGACCATTCCCAACCTATCTGTGTGGATAGTTTTCTTCTAAAAACAAAACATCCCTCGGAATCATCTTGGCTGTTAAGATAAGCCGTCCGTGTTGCCAGATTGGGCACATTTTTCAGCCCGATTTGGCTACTTTTAATCACGTTAGGCTGGAAAAACGGGACATCTGGCAACACAAACCAACACAAACTCGCTGTTGCCTCGTTTAACCGGTGAATGGATACGAGCGGCTTGGCGCTTTGCGCAGAAATAGTTTCACAAACACCCGCGAAAGGAGATATATAATAATAAAAGGGTGTAATACTGCGATATGCATCGATGTTTGGCCGTTGCATCGATGCAGTTGGATCGTTCGCCAATCAATCGATGTATCGATCTACATCGATGTATCGTTACACCCCTATGGCTCATGCATCACCTCTCAGCGCCCTGCCCAGCTGCATCTTATTCCGTTACTCCAGCTCTTTCACAAAAGTGACAAACACACTCTCCACCCAATTGTTTTTAATCTTTTATTAATTATACATGTAAGGTGTGCTTAAAGGTTGGGTATGGGATTTGCGAAACGCCAGCAGATTTTGAAAATACACAACTCAAATGGTCCTACCGCCTCTCCTTCAACGCTGACTCTGACTCCACCCATTCCAAGGTCATGGACGCGCAATCATGCACGAGCGAACACAGATGCGCGAGAGAGAGCCATTAGCTAGTTAGCTAGCTCCAGTAGCTACCGCAGGATAACAACAAACAGAAGCTTGCTCTGGGTCACGAGCTTTGAGTACGTGCACAAAGGGGTTGCTCGGGGAGCGGGAGGGGGAGGGGGAGTGCAGTACGACCGTTTAATTGACATACTTACTGTCCAATGTCACTCGGTGGGTCTGGAAATCATTGGCTGGAGTTTTTCGAGCCCTGCCCGTTCCACAGATGATTGACTTGTTTAATTTTAATTTCAGTACTTCTAACTCAGTGGCTGTAAGTGGGTTTTGATAAGGATTTCAAGTAATTTTGCAAAGATGGCCAAAAAAGAGAATTCCATACCCAACCTTTAAGTGTACACCTGCCATTTACAGTTATCATCTATACTATCCTAGACATCTTTAATATTATTTACATAGGCCTACAGTAGGCCTGGTTTCCTCTGAATGTTTAAATAAAAAAATCCCCTGTCCATGTCAGATCCCTGTCCATCATACTCCTGGGGCCCTATTTTAACGGTCTGAAACGCAAGTGGGAAGCGCAAAGCGCAAGTAGCTTTGTGGGCGGTTCTACGGCGCTATCGCTATTTTACAGGCGGATAAATGACACTTGCGTCGCGGCGCAAGTGTCAAAAGGGTTGGTCTGAAGCAGCCTAGTTACCCGTAGGTGTGGTTTGGGCGTAACGTCCAACAAACCAATGAGAGTGCCAGCTCCCATCTCCTTTAAGAGCCATGAGCGCATTTGAATCGGACGAGTTGATATTTTGACAGCGCGTCTGCAGTCTCCGATGAGACAAATGCACATGAATTTCAAACTGCAAATGGCTCAGTTTATTGCCAAATAATCTGGCCTAATTCACACATGGAATAAGGGGTTTTCTTCCACAACTTCAGAAATACTGAGTCCTCAAATAAATTTCGGCAAAGAAAACGTATATGATATAACATGTGATATGCGGTAACTGTGGTTCTATTTAATGATATACGCAATACATTATAAACATTGTTTCTTATCAGTATTGTATGCTATCCTAATATGCATGTGTCCCCGCGGTAATAGACATTGCCATTGATTGTATTATGCGTTACGTGTTTAGTTTGCGTGTGTTTAAACAGAGCACACACGCGCGCATTCATTCATTCTTTACACTCACTCGCGGTAAAACAATGTTTTTCACGATCAAATACTCATCAATCCTAAAAGTTATGGGCATGTAGGCCTACACGATGTCTCTGTCAAGAAAATATGTGTTTGCTGTACGGTGTTTGCAGATGCATTGATTTAAAAGCTGTTAAAATTTAAATCAGCTGTTCTTTCCCAAACAATTTACCAAGAATGTGCGGCTAGGTAGATGGGAGAAGCAAAGTGTATGCGGGAGGTGCACAAGCAATCCGTATGCATCGCATGCGCATGTATGCATGCGCCCTTAAAATAGCATCTGAACAACGCGCCACTGACTTTAAACCAGGTATTTCCTGGTCAGTAGGGCAATGGTATTCAGAAACGGCAAAATACCGTTTGCGCCAGAACACGCCTCCTCCTTCCGCCGAACCGCCCCTTGGGGCGCATGATCAATCCCTAATTTACCGGCGAGTGGCGGTGGTGGGAAAAGAACGCTCTGCGCCAGTTGTAAACTAGCAACGACACATGCGCCAGTGACTAAGTCACTTGCGCCGGATGCAAGATAGGGCCCCTGGTGTTGTCCTTCTGCACACCTGACTGCCTCCTCCATCGATTGCGGCCACAGCCCTCTCCCTGTACAATATTTAATGTTAAATACATTTCAGGATCAAGTTTGAGATTCAGTTTCAGTTTTACTTATTTTTGAAACCTGACGTGGGGCTGGCACCATCATATCTGTCTTATTTATTGCACCCACACATAGTAGGTCCATGGTACCATGTGGGGTCATTTCAGACCCCTTTGCTTCCTAACACCTTTTGAGTTCCCTGGGTACACCAGCTGATGGGTCTGTGTATATATTGGGCATTTGATTCTCGTTTCAGAAACAGAAATATATTAAAAAATGAGCGGTAATTATGATTTGTTTTAACATTCAAAAAGGTATATACAAGGTGCTTTTCTTATAAAGTCATAAAGGGGCAAACTAATCTAAAATAATTGTTGGATAGAGAATCATCGGGGGATTAGTAACTTATACTTCCATGGTCGGTAAACAATGCGACTGCGATCGCTCAGACCTCTCGCTTAGTATGCTACAATGCTAACAATGCTAAAAAACAAGAATATTTCTGCATCCGGTACGTCATGAAGTAGGGCGTGGCTAGGCTCCCAAGATGCGGAAGCATCTCTCTCCTTGATGTTGCACTGCGCCATTGAGCAGTTTACATAGGAATGAATGGGCGCCATTTTGGAATCCGTTGTCCATTTTATAATATGTCCATTGCCGTGTTCCAATATCCATACTATCCGTACTTACTAGCCTAAGGTTGAGTACGTAATATAATACATTTAATTTAGAGGCGCCTTTCAAGACACCCAAGGTCACCTTACAGAGCATATAGTCATCATTCAAAACTATGTAAAACAGACAATAAAAGGAAAACAGAGGTTAAACATGAAGAATAATAATAATTAATAACACTCAAAGACGCCTAAAGTGAAGGGGGGATCCTCACTAACCACCACTAGGGCATTCCGATTCAAATCGGGCAAAAATAAGTGTACTGAAAGAACCCGGATGGTGTACTCAAAACGGTCAAATCGCGAAGTGTGTGGCGAAGTACACTTTTCGTACTCAACGGCAGCCATCTTAGCTACGTAGCGGAAGAGGGCAGGGCCAGACTGAGCCAACGTTGGCGGATTTTCCACATAGCCTACACATCAATAGAGTCATTTTGTAGTTTTTACAGCTTTTTATAGCTGCTAGGCGTAAAGAGTTCACCGTTCAAAGCGGGATGTTTATTGCGGGGGAGGAGCCGCGGCGGCAGTCGTGATCGTTATTTCCGGTTAGTGCACCACGGAGTATTCGATTTGGAAAAACACTGACATCTGAAGATTAGCGCACTTAGTGAGTGTGGATAGTGTACTTCGTTTAAGTGTACTGATAGAAAGTATGGATATTGGAACACGGCACATGATTGCCACGCACTTCGCGATTTGACCATTTTGAGTACACCATCCGGGTCCTTTCAGTACACTTATTTTCGCCCGATCTGATTCGGAACTGATTCGGTGTCCCCTTTTTAAACGCCCCTTTTTAAATGTGTTTGTCTTCCGCTTTGTGTTGAAACTTCCGGTCGGCTAGTTACAGCTAGATAGCTACATTGAAATACCCAGCGAATTAAGATGGAGAGGCTAACTTGGGTAGAGACATAAAACATGTCAAAAGTTTGGATGGAGGGATTGTACTTCGTCACCCGAGGTTAATGAACTCCACCGAGTGGGTGGATGACATGCGGCGGTGGCCTCAGGTGTCATATGGATATTTTTAATTATTTAGTGCTGTCGGTGGGCGTCGATGGGTCGGCCATGAAAAATGTCAAGAACACCGAGGCGTATCAATATTTAAATAGTGAAAAGGTCAGTCGTGATTTGCATTCAAAGAACGAGAAGGAGGAATATCTCTTTTTGAACAACACAGTCTCACTCCGAGAACGTCAAATACCGACTGTTGGCAAAGGCCCTTTAGCGTCGGTGACTGACGTGAAAGGTACCCTTTTTAGTCGGTCGGTGACGGTAAAGGTACCCTTCGGCGTCTTCTGCATACGGAATGGGGGGTGCCTCACTACGTCTCTAATAGACGCTGTGAGCATCTTTCCTATTGGATAGTTTTTAGGATATTCTTCTGTGAAAATGGCGGACATACTTTTTATCCTGGGTGGAAAATATGATATTTTAGCATAGTTAAACCATTAAAAGTGTTTATGTAAAAAAATGTAGCGAGAAATGTGCATTTTACTTTCATAATCGTCGTTCGGCGAATGTGAAGGATGTTTGGTTTGATAGATATGACGAAGAATATTTCATCGGGCGATAATGGCCGGCGTACAGGCATCCCGGGCTCACGAAAATAGGTGACACTGTCACGTTATTTAATCTATTGAAACGTGATCAGGTACACGTATTTTCTAAATGTTCGTGTCAAAAAGCACAATTTTCAAACTCATGCATATCAATTGGAAGTATTTGTCGTGATTTAAGCACAACTTCCATCTAAGGTTCTGTCCGGGAGCTTTCTCCCTATTGTCCCTTAAGGAGCAATAGGGAGATATGCGCACAGATCGCACGGTTTGACACTTTCAAAATGCGTGCAGTACATACGCCAAATGACCATTTCGTGTGCATACGATACACACACACACACACACACACACACACACACACACACACACACACACACACACACACACACACACACACACACACACACACACACACACACACACACACACACACACTGCATTTCACTGCCAAATAAATAAATACTAAGGCAGAATAAAGAATAAATTAATTCATTATCATTCAACTTCAACATGCGTTATTACAGTATAGTGGTGGAGGGATGACGTGTGTTGGCCAACCCGGAAGTGAGCGTCGCACTGGGTTCCCTTGACAAAATGCCAACGGGTTTTTCCATTTGATTTTGGATTATTGCAGAAAAATTTGCATCTTTGAAGCACCTCCTCAAAAACTGATAATAAATAAAAATAACTGTGCTCCAAAGAAAGAAATGTGAACCAATGCATTCCGAATGGGAGTGTTTCTCCGATTTTTCCATGCTACACAGAACGAAATGTAAACCCATGCAAATAAAGACTTCATGGTCATAATCATTTAAATATCATTAATCTCCTGAGGGTGGTATTCTATTTTTTTCAACGGGGCTGAATCCAGTCACTTGACCGTCATGGTTGCTATGGTGGTTGCTATCCACCAGCCCCTCTAATCCTTGCTCGTGGATTCGTGCGCGTGCGCGAAAGCTGCAGGCTGCCGGTTACGTTGCTCCAGCCTTTGAGTTCGCTTTTTTTTAACTTTCTTAACTTTTAATACTTTTGTTCGTTCTAGTTTGTTTCACTTCTAACCCGGTGAAGTCCTACTCTCTCTAACGAGGCTGCTTTTGAGGGTTTTAGTGCTTTTTTAGTGATTGTTTTTTATGCCGCAGCAACAAGCTGCCTTTGTTTACTCCGGGGAACAGCTGTTTGCGCTAATGCCGACCGGCATAGTGGACAGACCAGCTGATATCCCACCTGAACTCTGGAGGAAAGCTCACCGGGGATGCAGAGGAGGGAAACAATGTCGTGGGATGAGAGGAGGGTCGAGACGGGAAGGGCTTATGGATAGGAGAAGATTTAAGCCGTGTCTCCCCTCGGTTGTTATGGGAAATGTGCGGTCTCTTAGCAACAAAATGGACGAGCTGACAGCGCTGACGCGGAGTCACCGGGAGTACCGGGAGTGCAGCCTGATGTGTTTTACTGAGACATGGCTGCACAGGGACATTACGGACCATATAGTCTCTGTGGATGGCTTCCACACCATCCGAGCTGACCGGGATTGTATTGAGAGCGGTAAGCGGAATGGAGGGGGGGTTGCCGTTTTTGTAAACAGCAGTTGGTGCAATCCTGGTCACATCACCATTAAAGAACAGCTCTGTAGCCCGGATGCTGAACTGCTCGCCGTTGGACTTCGTCCATACCATCTGCCTAGAGAGATCCCGCATGTTATCATTGTTGTACTGTACATCCCTCCCTCTGCAAACCCAACATCTGCCAGCAGCATCGTCCACACCACCATCTCCAAACTCCAGACTCAACACCCCAGTGCCCTCATCATCATTTCGGGAGACTTTAACCACGTCACCTTGGATAGAGTTCTGCCAACCTTCAAGCAATATGTGAGCTGTCCTACCAGAGAGGAGAGGACCCTGGACCTGATGTATGCTAACATTAAGGATGCATACATCTCCTCTTCTCTCCCCCCTCTGGGCAGGTCAGATCATAACCTGGTTCACCTCAAACCCTGCTATGTGCCGCTGGTGAAGAGGAAGCCTACGACCACAAGGACTGTGAGGAGGTGGTCGGGGGAGGCTTATGAGGCACTGCAGGGCTGCTTTGAGGTGACTGACTGGCCTGCACTCTGTGAGCCCCACGGGGAGGACATTGATGGGCTTACAGAGTGCATCACGGACTATATCAACTTCTGTGTGGACTGCAATGTCCCTGCTCGGACTGTTACCTGTTATGCCAACAATAAGCCGTGGATCACAAAGGACATTAAGGCCATCCTGAATGAAAAGAAGAGGGCGTTCAGAGATGGCAACCGTGATGAGGTGAGGAGAGTACAGGTGGTACTCAAACTTGCAATCAAGGAGGCAAAAGGCAGATACAGGAGAAAGCTGGAGAATAAACTCCAGCAAAACAACATGAGGGATGTGTGGAGTGGTATGAGAAACATCACTGGGTTCCAGAAGACTGGTGGCATGGGGTTGGAGGGCTGTGTGGACCGGGCCAATGAACTGAACCTATTTTTCAATAGGTTTGATACAGCGGCCCCTCCCCCACAAGACTCTTCTGCTTGCTGCCAAACACCTACTGCCACTCCACCTCCCCCTACTCCTTCTCCTTACAGACCTCTTGTCTGCCCCTTGACACCTCAATTCACTCCTACCTACTCCACCCCTCCTCCCTGCTCTGCATCATGTCCTCTACAACCTGAGGACCTCACCCCTCCCCCAACTGTCACCTCTACAGTGTCCTTCACGCCTGACCTGGTGAGAAGACAGCTAACAAGACTCCACTCCGGCAAAGCTGCAGGCCCCGATGGTGTGTTGCCCAGGGTGCTTAAAGCCTGTGCCCATCAGCTGTGTGGAGTACTGAGTCTGGTCTTCAGCCTGAGCCTGCACCTCCAGAGGGTCCCCGTGCTGTGGAAGACGTCCTGCCTCGTTCCTGTACCTAAGAAGCCGCGTCCCAACGGCCCTCAGGAATACAGACCGGTGGCCCTGACGTCCTATGTCATGAAGACCCTGGAGAGGCTCATCCTGGAGCAGCTAAGGCCTATGGTCAGGCCCTTCACTGATCCACTACAGTTCGCCTACCAGCCCCGCCTGGGAGTTGAGGACGGCATCATCTACCTGCTGAACAGAGTCTACTCTCATCTGGACAAGCCGGCAAGCACTGTGAGAGTCATGTTCTTTGATTTCTCCAGTGCCTTCAACACCATCCGTCCGGCTCTACTGGGTGAGAAGATGACTGCGATGGAGGTGGAGGCCCCCATCGTGTCCTGGATTGTTGATTACCTGACGGGCAGACCACAGTACGTACGCCTACAGAACTGTGTGTCTGACAAGGTGGTCAGCAACACTGGGGCCCCACAGGGGACTGTCCTCTCTCCCTTCCTCTTCACCCTTTTCACCTCAGACTTTATCTATTGCACTGAGTCCTGCCACCTTCAGAAGTTTTCTGATGACTCAGCAATAGTTGGCTGCATTGAAAAGGGGGATGACCGTGAATACAGGACTGTTGTGGACAACTTTGTCACTTGGAGTGAGCTGAATCACCTGCAACTCAACGTGACAAAGACGAAGGAGCTCATTGTGGATCTGAGGAGGGAGAAAACAGCAGCTGTGACCCCTGTTTCCATACAGGGGGTCCCAGTGGACACTGTTGAGGAGTACAAGTACCTGGGGGTGTACTTTAATAACAAGTTGGACTGGTCTAGAAATGCAGAGGCTGTCTACAAAAAAGGCCAAAGCCGACTCTTTTGCCTCAGGAGGCTGAGGTCCTTTAACATCTGCCGGACGATGCTGAGGATGTTTTACGAGTCTGTTGTAGCCAGTGCAATCTTCTTCGCTGTCACATGCTGGGGCAGTGGGATGAGGGTTGCAGACACCAACAGACTTGAAAGACTGATTAGGAGGGCCGGTGATGTTGTGGGGGAGGAACTGGACACCCTGACGACCGTGGCAGAGAGGAGGATGCTGTCCAGGTTTCAGTCCATCTTGGACAATGTCTCACACCCTCTCTATGACACACTGGCCCTGCAGAGGAGCACCTTCAGCAGGAGATTCCTCTCACCCAGATGCACCACAGAGCGCCACAGGAAATCTTTCCTGCCTGTGGCCATAAAAATGTACAACGCCTCCCTTAGAATGTCAGACACCGTCCCTCTCTGTAATCTCTGACCTCAAACAAGGACTATAATTCTTGCACCTTTTGCACAATACTGTACAATTCTTTTTGTACAGTGCTGTCTTTTGTGTATGTATGCATGTATGTATGTATGTATGTATATATATGTATATGTATATATATGTGTATATGTATGTATGTATGTATATATGTGTATATATGTATGTATGTATGTATATATATGTATATGTATGTATATATATGTATGTGTATATATGGTGTTGTATATATATTTATATTGTCCTTAAAAAAATTGTATTTGTATATTTTTGTTTTTCTTAGGTTTTATCTTTTGTGCATGTATGTGTATTTGTGTTGTATGTATGTGTATATATATGTGTGTATGTATGTGTATATATATATATATATGTATATATATATGTATGTGTATATATGTATGTGTATATGTATGTATGTATATATATATATATATGTGTGTGTGTATGGATATATATGGATATATATATGTTATATTTTATTCTTAATATTTATTTATTTATTTATTTGTGTATTTGTGTATGTATATCTGGAGTTCGTGACAAAAATAATTTCCCTCTGGGATTATTAAAGTATTTATCTATCTATCTATCTATCTATCTTACATGGCTCTAAAAACCACGCGGCAAATGAGCTACCGTAAATTGTGTTGTTTTTGTCGTAAACTAGTGTCCGATGGTTAAAAAATAGACGGATATTCCAAGGTATCCTTAAAAGGCAGCTTGGATGTTTTTATTTTCTGCAGTTTAGACTTCTTCTATAACCTATTTTTGAAAGCAAAACACCAAGCTCATTGATTTAACGAGGCAGGGTTATTTGAAACAATTTATTAAATAAATATTTATGAGAGGTCATTCCTTCTCCTGAGTTTTCTTCCTATTTATGTCTAGTGTACAACCCTACTGTCCACAAGCATCACCCCCCCCTCCCCATATGGATTTGGAGAATTGTTGCCACGTCCCAGTGGTGGAGGTATCATATATATGAAAGAGGGCATTCAATTATACTACAATGATCAATTAGGAGGCCGAAGCCCTAAAGGAAGTGATGCAATAGGTGACTGGGTCGACGACATTTAAGTAAGCTTTACTTTGAGGTCTCTTATATATCAAAGGGGGTCTCAAAGGACGCATACGCTTCAACCCGTGGCTCCAGCCCCACAGGAAATGACTCAGCAAGTGCTCCATCTCGTTGCACCTGCACCCAGCGGCTCGCTTGCAAGATTTTGGCCTGAAGTTATTCCCAGACCTACACCGTAGCCATCCAACCTGCATATCTGAGAATCAGGCCTCTCTTTAATAATGACAAAATGTATGAGAGAAATACACATTAACTTTTGACTCATAAGCGGCGTGGTGCCGGCTCCTTTTGACCTTTTGACCCCAGACTTCTGGGGGAATAGCTGAATCAATTCATTAGTCAATCAAAAGCATGTAAATATCTTCCCGGTGGCGTAAGAGGGAGAACAAGGTGTCCTTCAACATCTACGCTTCCAGGCGATTGCAACGGTGCCACACATGAGCATAATCGAACATGTTTAATGGTAGTAATTAGCTGTCGAAATTGGAGGCCTTAATCAATAATGAGCAGCTATTGGTTTGCTTCCCGATAGAAATTTGTGACAAATGACATGTTATTTAGCCTCTACACGTTGAGTTGAGTCCAATGACACCAAGCATGACACTCTAGAAAATGGTAACATGTATTTTACATGGTACACCTAGGTCTAGGACATGATCTCGGTGTAGCAAGAGGGCGAGCTTGATCTCATTGGACTCAGCTTAACGTGTAGATGCTAAATAACATGTAATTTGTCAAAAATCTCCATCGGGAAGCAAATCTATAGCTGGTCATTATTGATAAAGGCCTCCAAAATCGACAGCTAATTACTACCCCGAAACATATTCAAATATGATCATGTGTGGCACTGTTGCAATCGCCTCGAAACCTAGATGTCAAAGGACACCTTGTTTGCCCCGTTACGTAACCGGGAAGATATTTTACTTCTAATTAATTGATTCATATTTTAAGGTTCTCGGAGTGAGACTTTAAGCGGCTGCAGCAGAAGTGTTGAGACGAAAGATGATATCAAGACATTTGTAGAATATTCACATTCACATTATGATTCTTCGTCATAACATCCGACCAAACATCCTTTACAGTCACCAAGCGAGGATTATGAAAGTCCAGGCCCCCCCTTCCGGCACTCGGGGTCCGACTGGGCCAAGTTTAGGACAGGAAGGGCCCCCCATTTCCGGCCCTCGGGGTCCGACCGGGCCAAGTTTCGGTGCGGGGGTCCCAGTTAGGCCTTAGAATAAGGTATTCAAATTTCAGGGCGGTAGGACCTTCCTATCTCAAAAACTGTTTTTCCACCACATTCTGAACCATAAGGTCTTGCAGGTAACACTTCTGAGGGGCTTTGTCCAAATGACAGTCCATTTGGGAAAACTTTTTTTCTCTAAGGGCTAGAACTCCAAATCTCGGATATGTCGTTCTCGGGGCCCCGGGAAATGTGTGTAAACATTTTAGCATCCCTAGCTATCTCGAAAAGGCCGGAAAAGGGGCGTGACCTCTCACAGTACAGTAAATGTACATAAGACAGAGGTTAGTTTCTAGTCCCCATTTTTTGTGGGATGGAGGTGTACATTTGTGGCTTAAGGTGTGTAGTCACAGCTGGCCTGTGGCCATGTTTTTGAAGTCTGGGGTCAAAAGGTCAAAAGGAGCCGGCACCACGCCGCTTATGAGATAACAAAAAGTGAATGTGTATTTCTCCAATAGCTTTTTGTCATTATTAAAGAGAAGCCTGATTCTAAGATATGCGTGTTGGATGGCTAGGGTGTAGGTCTGGGAAGAACTTCAGGCCAAATTCTTGCAAGCGAGCCGCTGGGTGCAGGTGCAACGAGATGGAGCACTTGCTGAGTCATTTCCTGTAGGGCTGGAGCCACAGGTTGAAGCGTATGCGTCCTTTGAGACCCCCTTTGATATATATAAGAGACCTCAAAGTAAAGCATACTTAAATGTTGTCGACCCAGTCACCTATTGCATCACTTCCTTTAGGGCTTCGGCCTTAAGGACAAAGCCCCTCAGAAGTGTTACCTGCAAGACCTAATGGTTCAGAATGTGGTGGAAAAAGTTTTTGAGATAGGAAGGTCCTACCGCCCTGATTTGAATACCTTATTCTAAGGCCTGACTGGGACCCCCGCACCGAAACTTGGCCCGGTCGGACCCCGAGGGCCGGAATGGGGGGCCCTTCCTGTCCTAAACTTGGCCCAGTCGGACCCCGAGTGCCGGAAGGGGGGGCCTGGACTTTCATAATCCTCGCTTGGTGACTGTAAAGGATGTTTGGTCGGATGTTATGACGAAGAATCATAATGTGTATGGGAATATTCTATAAATGTCTTGATATCATCTTTCGTCTCAACACTTCTGCTGCAGCCGCTTAAAGTCTCACTCCGAGAACCTTAAAATATGAATCAATTCATTAGAAGTAAAATATCTTCCCGGTTACGTAACGGGGCAAACAAGGTGTCCTTTGACATCTACGTTTCGAGGCGATTGCAACAGTGCCACACATGATCATATTTGAATATGTTTCGGGGTAGTAATTAGCTGTCGATTTTGGAGGCCTTTATCAATAATAACCAGCTATAGATTTGCTTCCCGATGGAGATTTTTGACAAATTACATGTTATTTAGCATCTACACGTTAAGCTGAGTCCAATGAGATCAAGCTCGCCCTCTTGCTACACCGAGATCATGTCCTAGACCTAGGTGTACCATGTAAAATACATGTTACCATTTTCTAGAGTGTCATGCTTGGTGTCATTGGACTCAACTCAACGTGTAGAGGCTAAATAACATGTCATTTGTCACAAATTTCTATCGGGAAGCAAATCAATAGCTGCTCATTATTGATTAAGTCCTCCAATTTCGACAGCTAATTACTACCATTAAACATGTTCGAATATGCTCATGTGTGGCACCGTTGCAATCGCCTGGAAGCGTAGATGTTGAAGGACACCTTGTCCTCCCTCTTACGCCACCGGGAAGATATTTACATGCTTTTGATTGACTAATGAATTGATTCAGCTATTCCCCCAGAAGTCTGGGGTCAAAAGGAGCCGGCACCACGCCGCTTATGAGTCAAAAGTTAATGTGTATTTCTCTCATACATTTTGTCATTATTAAAGAGAGGCCTGATTCTCAGATATGCAGGTTGGATGGCTACGGTGTAGGTCTGGGAATAACTTCAGGCCAAAATCTTGCAAGCGAGCCGCTGGGTGCAGATGCAACGAGATGGAGCATTTGCTGAGTCATTTCCTGTAGGGCTGGAGCCACAGGTTGAAGCGTATGCGTCCTTTGAGACCCCCTTTGATATATAAGAGACCTCAAAGTAAAGCTTACTTAAATGTCGTCGACCCAGTCACCTATTGCATCACTTCCTTTAGGGCTTCGGCCTCCTAATTGATCATTGTAGTATAATTGAATGCCCTCTTTCATATATATGATACCTCCACCACTGGGACGTGGCAACAATTCTCCAAATCCATATGGGGAGGGGGGGGTGATGCTTGTGGACAGTAGGGTTGTACACTAGACATAAATAGGAAGAAAACTCAGGAGAAGGAATGACCTCTCATAAATATTTATTTAATAAATTGTTTCAAATAACCCTGCCTCGTTAAATCAATGAGCTTGGTGTTTTGCTTTCAAAAATAGGTTATAGAAGAAGTCTAAACTGCAGAAAATAAAAACATCCAAGCTGCCTTTTAAGGATACCTTGGAATATCCGTCTATTTTTTAACCATCGGACACTAGTTTACGACAAAAACAACACAATTTACGGCAGCTCATTTGCCGCGTGGTTTTTAGAGCCATGTAAGGATTAGAGGGGCTGGTGGATAGCAACCACCATAGCAACCATGACGGTCAAGTGACTAGATTCAGCCCCGTTGAAAAAAATAGAATACCACCCTCAGGAGATTAATGATATTTAAATGATTATGACCATGAAGTCTTTATTTGCATGGGTTTACATTTCGTTCTGTGTAGGATGGAAAAATCGGAGAAACACTCCCATTTGGAATGCATTGGTTCACATTTCTTTCTTTGGAGCACAGTTATTTTTATTTATTTTCAGTTTTTGAGGAGGTGCTTCAAAGATGCTAATTTTTCTGCAATAATCCAAAATCAAATGGAAAAACCCGTTGGCTTTTTGTCAAGGGAACCCAGGGCGACGCTCACTTCCGGGTTGGCCAACACACGTCATCCCTCCACCACTATACTGTAATGACGCATGTTGAAGTTGAATGATAATGAATTAATTTATTCTTTATTCTGCCTTAGTATTTATTTATTTGGCAGCGAAATGCAGTGTGTGTGTGTGTGTGTGTGTGTGTGTGTGTGTGTGTGTGTGTGTGTGTGTGTGTGTGTGTGTGTATCGTATGCACACGAAATGGTCATTTGGCGTATGTACTGCACGCATTTTGAAAGTGTCAAACCGTGCGATCTGTGCGCACATTGGTGAGACTGGAAAAGTTGTCATATTCTTAGTTATCACAGACAATTTTTAACAATAAATGTTCTGTACGGAGCTCCTTAAGGGACAATAGGGAGAAAGCTCCCGGACAGAACCTTAGATGGAAGTCGTGCTTAAATCACGACAAATACTTCCAATTGATATGCATGAGTTTACGCCGGCCATTATCGCCTGATGAAATATTCTTCGTCATATCTATCAAACCAAACATCCTTCACATTCGCCGAACGACGATTATGAAAGTAAAATGCACATTTCTCGCTACATTTTTTTACGTAAACACTTTTAATGGTTTAACTATGCTAAAATATCATATTTTCCACCCAGGATAAAAAGTATGTCCGCCATTTTCACAGAAGAATATCCTAAAAACTATCCAATAGGAAAGATGCTCACAGCGTCTATTAGAGACGTAGTGAGGCACCCCCCATTCCGTATGCAGAAGACGCCGAAGGGTACCTTTACCGTCACCGACCGACTAAAAAGGGTACCTTTCACGTCAGTCACCGACGCTAAAGGGCCTTTGCCAACAGTCGGTATTTGACGTTCTCGGAGTGAGACTGTTGTTTTGAAAGCTGCAGTCCACCCCAGTCAGACCAGCACACCAAGACTAAGAACATTCTATCTCAGAGACATGCTTCCTTTTGTTTCAGACGAGTATAATGAAGGTCGCCTGTTGCTCTGTGAGGGTTATGCTGTTATGCCAATGCTTACTTTATGCTACTTAACTACTTGTACATATTTTAACTACTATTTGTATATATTATTGGCGTTTTTAGTATTATGTCAAAGCATTAACTCAATCATTAAAGGAGCATTTCACCGGTGGAGGCATGAATATGTATTGAAATTGTTGTCCCATATGCAGTCCAATAATAAAATAAAATTCTAATTTTGTGCCATCTTGACAGAGAAAAGGCAGAACGTGACTTTTTGGCGCTTGTGGATTGAAGACAACAACTCCCACCATGCACCACGATGCACAGCTTCGCTGGCCACTCCCGCTGATCTAGATCTCCGCCTATCGGACACCTCGCTGTTCCATCTACCAAGCTGATACCGCAAGACTGCTTGAAAATCATTTCACACAACATTTCTAAAGAAGATCCAGTACCTTCCGCCATTGTACTTCAGTTTTATCAACAGCCTCTGTTAGCTTAGCTTCAGACGCTGTGGATGTTAGTTTCTGCTGGTGAAGTCCCAGTGGGTCGACTAGTGCTTGTAGTCTTACGAGAATCCTCCCCTCTTACACTTCCTATTGAATGATGCACGACCAATCAAAAATATGAGTGGGTTTCTAACGATACAAAGCTTAATGGAAATGGGTGAAGTTTCCCTTTAAGTCAAACAATAATACCATAGAGCACTCGTTCATTTAATGTTGAATGAATTCAAGACAGGTACGATACAGGATGAAGAGGAGACGCGGGTCAACTGTAGAGGATAAAAACGTTATAACGTCATAAACCCATAACCCACCTTTAATATAAATGGGTGATGTTTCCCTTTAAAGGATTTAGCAAATGCCTCACGTGTTAAGTTTATTTTATTGACCCTCTCTGACAAAGACATCACGTTTGTGTATAAAAATACAGATATAAGTTTAAGTTTGGTATATATTTGTAAAAATGAACAATAGAAATAATAGAAACAACATTTTAACCTTTACAACTGAACTTAACATCTGATTGAACATCTTATTCCACATCTTCTTGTATAATGTCCCCACGAAGATTACCTGCAGACTTTCAGAATCTTGTCAAATTTCGGGGCAAGGTTAATTGGCACTGTTTAAGAGACTATTCTGTAGAGATAGACGATATGTTTTTTTCAGGGCCGATACCGATTATTATTAGTTAAGGGGGCCGATAACCGATATTCTGAGCCGATATTAATTTACAGAAAAAGGGAAAATATTTGCGTTTTAATAATACAAACTCCAACTTCATTTAAATGCCTTTAAGCATATGTTTAATGAACACAAAAGCTTATCAGATTTGCAACATAACACAATTTAAACAAATAAATGGCTCCCTAAAATTTTCCTGAACTGAGATGTTAATCTTTTGCAACTGAAAATTTAAATAAATAAATAGTTCCCTAGTTAAACAGCCATTATTACCAGACAGTTTTCTCTCAGACAGACAGTGCTTTGCTGTCAGTTTCTCATGTGTCTCACACACACACACACACACACACACACACACACACACACACACACACACACACACACACACACACACACACACACACACACACACACACACACACACACACACACACACACACACACACACACACACACACACACACACACACACACACACACACACACACACACTATTCTCTAGCCATCCCCTCATCGTGCTTCCCTGTAATAAAACTAACTGAATTTTACTCTCTCTTTCACACACACACACACACACACACACACACACACACACACACACACACACACACACACACACACACACACACACACACACACACACACACACACACACACACTTCTTACTTGGATCACTGACTATTTCCCTTTCAATATTATCAGGAACCTTGTTTCAAGTGATTAAACCGTTTAAAAACAGCATATTCACTTTAATAATCAGTGTTTATCATAGGAACAGACAGCTGCTGCTAACGTATTGGGCCTCACAGTAACGTTACTTAGTAGTCGTGAGTTGTAGAGTTTTGCAACAGTCTGCTGAGCGTCTAGAGCCAGAGAAGGAGAAAGCGGACCGCTGGGCTAACGTTACGCTAAAAGCTAATCAGCCTTCACCTTAAAGCCGGGTTCGAGGGGCTCCATGGTTACGCAGTTGGATAGCGCATTACACAGTTGTAGAAGTATAACCACTGCTTAACGTGCTTCCCTGCAATAAAACTGGACTGAATTGAGTTTATTAGATTTTTACTCTCTCCCTCACACACAGACTTCTACTATCACAGACAATTTCCATATCGATATTATCAGCAACCTTGTTTCGAGTGATTAACGGACTGCGAGCGAGCAGACTATCACAGACTATTTCCATATCGATATGGAAATAGTCTGTGATAGTAGAAGTCTGTGTGTGAGGGAGAGAGTAAAAACCTAATAAACTCAATTCAGTCCAGAGCATTTTTCGATAACGTTAATGGGCTCACAGTAATGTTACTAGTAGTTGTGAGTTGTAGAGGACTGGGATGTTTATTACAATTTCGCGAGAGTCTGCTGCCTAAACTTACCTCGAAACCAAACCAGACAAAACCTTTTCTCCTCTCCGCCGTGTGTGTGAGAGCACTCTGCATGCACAGCTTTCACTGCTGATTGGCTGTTACCCGTCGTGGCTCTGCGTGTAACCAGAGTGTGTAACCAATCAGATGGTGCTGTGGGTGGGACAATGCTGGAGACAGCGTAGTAATAATAATAATAATACATTTAATTTAGAGGCGCCTTTCAAGACACCCAAGGTCACCTTACAGAGCATATAGTCATCATTCAAAACTATGTAAAACAGACTAGGAATAAAAGGAAAACAGAGGTTAAACATGAAGAATAATAATAATTAATAACACTCAAAGACGCCTAAAGTGAAGGGGGGACCTCACTAACCACCACCAATATGTAGCACCCACTTGGGTGATGCACGGCAGCCAATCGGTGCCAGAACGCTCACTACACACCAGCTTGAGGTGGAGAGTTAGGGATGAGGTGGAGAGTGAGGGAAAAGAACATTTAAACACTATCGACCATATTTAAACACTATCGATCACATTTAAACAATATCGACCACATGTAAACACTATCGACCACATTTAAACACTATCGACCATATTTAAACACTATGGACCACATGTAAACCCTATCGACCACATGTAAACACTATCGCCCACATTTAAAGACTATCACCCACATTTAAACACTATGGACCACACGTAAACCCTATCGACCACATTTAAACACTATCGCCCACATTTAAACACTATCGCCCACATTTAAACACTATGGACCACATTTTAACACTATGGACCACATGTAAACCCTATCGACCACATGTAAACCCTATCGACCACATGTAAACCCTATCGACCATATATAAACACTATCGACCACATTTAAACATGTAAACCCTATCGACCACATTTAAACACTGTGACAGCAGACAGAGAGGCGCGGCTGCATCAGAGCCAAAATAACCCCGTTTTAAATTGATCTCTTATCAGCCATCGGATCAAAAAAAGAGGCCGATGGCGATATGCGTCAAAATGCCGAATATCGGCACTACTATTCTGTAGTTCAGTGGTCATCAACCTTTTTAAGATCTCTGACCTCAACCTGTGTGAAAGGCAAGATCTACCTATTGAAGACTTGAGAAAAAACAGACAGCACAGAATGTATTTCCAATTAAAGGTCTTTTATTGTCTAATTGTAAGAATTACATGTAATTCTTTCCTCAGCTATTTTTTTAATGCAATCAATCAAAGCTAACTGAAAACAAAAAAGAAACCATGTGCCCTATTTCCCATTTATAAAATTGTACAACTGTACAACAACACACACATAACACAGCAAACACAACACAACAAAGGGGAAAAAATCTACACACTTGCAGTGGACAGATATTGAAGTGCAATTAGCTGTTTTGCTTACCCAATAACCACATGTAAGTTAACAAATGTATGATTCACATTTTAGCAAGTGGAACTGTGATGTGTATCAATACAATTCTCAGTGCAATTAAGTAAGCGCCATGTCCCATCTAAAGCAGCATCACCTCTAGGGATGGGAATTGATAAGAATTTCACGATTCCGATTCCGATTCTGCTTATCGATCCGATTCCTTATCGATTCTCTTATTGATTCTCATTGGGTGAGAAAATAATTACAAATGTGTTTGTTTGTATTAAATCTCTTTAATATCTGATCAGAAGTGCGGCTAGTATTAGGAATTTGTAGATTTTCAAATCAATTGGTCTAGACAAAAAAATATATGTTTGGCTTTTTAAGCCCAAATGCCATCATTATGTGCCATAAAACTAAAAACACAGACTGAAAACAGTCAAGTAAGAGCTTGTGCCTTTTGGAATGCTAACAGTGCTCATTTGCATTCAATTTGTAACAAAATTCAACTGACATAAATAAAATGAAGTAAGATTAGACAGAGATTTATTAGATGGGCCTACCTAATAAACCGTTGGAACACACAAGACTGGAAACCATAGCAACGCCGGTAAATTAACCCAGAGAAGCCCAATCCCTATGAGAGTTCCCCACGCTACGGCCATCCGGAGGCGCACAGAGCTGTTGGCCATGATATTATATATACAATTATATTATATTATATACTATTATATATAGAGCTCCGGGAGTCGCAAACGGCAACAATCACTTTCTCCTCCATGCTGCAGTTCACCCCGGACTGCACTGCACTGAGTTTGACGGTTGAACGCTGATTGGCTGTTACGTTACACATGTCACTCAGTTGTCACGCTGTTGAACGCTGATTGGCTGTCATCAGGACAAAAACTTGTCGGCGGTTTCTTCTCGCGAAAAATTCGCCCGATACGCGTCTCTACGTTCACTTTGTATGGGATCTTGTCGCCCCGTCGCATTTGGTGTGAACGCACAATGCGCTTCTTCCTCGGCGGCGCCGATGCAAGACCAAAGACGGCTTTCGCCATCGGCCAAGGGCTCTGGCAGTTCAGGGTGATGCCCTTTGGTCTCTGCAATGCTCCCGCCACGCTCAAGAGACTTATGGAGAGGGTTCTGGCTCACATCCACGGAAAACAGTGCATGGTCTACCTTGATGACCTTCTGGTCCACGCCAGGGACTTCAAGCTGGCCCTGCAGAACCTCCGCCAGGTCTTCCAAACCATTCGGGGGGAGGCCTGCGCCTACACCCCAAAAAGTGCAACCTATTGCAGCGCGAGACCAGGTTCCTGGGCCATGTGGTGGGGCCAGAAGTCGTGGCTACGGACCCTGACAAGGTGGAGGCGGTGAGGAATTGGCCCATCCCCCGAAATGTCGGTGAGGTGCGCAGCTTCCTGGGGCTCGCCTCATACTATCGACGGTTCGTCCGTGAATTTGCATCAATTGCCGCCCCCCTGCACCGTCTCACGGACAAGGGGAGGGAGTTCAAGTGGGAGGACAACTGTGCAGCCGCCTTCACCCAGCTCCGTGCTGCTCTGACAACCGCACCCATCCTGGCCCTTCCTGACCCTGGCCGCAGCTTCATAGTGGACACGGATGCCAGTGACGTGGGACTGGGGGCAGTCCTGTCACAAGGGGGAGCAGGGGGCGAGAGGGTGGTGGCTTACTACAGTCGCTCCTTGTCTCGCCCCGAGCACAACTACTGCGTCACCCAACGTGAGCTCCTGGCGGTGGTTCAAGGCCTTCAAACACTTTCGCTCTTACCTCTACGGCCAGCGGTTCCTTCTCCGGACGGACCACGCGTCCCTGACCTGGTTGCTTAGCTTCAAGGAGCCTGAGGGTCAGGTGGCCCGGCGGATCGAGGCCCTACAGGACTATGATTTTGAAGTCCAACACCGAGCTGGGGGTCTGCACAGCAATGCAGATGCCCTGTCCCGACGCCCGTGTGAGGACTGCAGACACTGTGAAAGCCAGGAGGAGCAAGATGGAGCTACTCTCCAGGTAGCTGCCACGGGACAGGTCGGGCCAGGTGAAGGTTGGCTGACTGCAATGGAAGACCAGGAGTGGCAGGTGGCACAGGACAGTGACCCAACCCTGGCAAGGGTGGGACAGTGGGTTGACAACCAGGCACCCCCCAGCAGGCTGTCTCTGCCTTGTCATCGGAAACCAAGACCTACTACTCAGAGTGGGCCACCCTGGCACGGCGTGATGGACTGCTTTACAGGGTCTGGCGTGCACCAGGTTGGGGGAGAGATGTGTGGCAGTTACTGGTGCCCAAGGACTGGCACCAACAGGGTGCTACATGCGGTCCACGGTTCGTTGGGGGCAGGACACTACGGGGTGGCCAAGACCCTCAACAAGCTGCGCCAGCGTTTCTACTGGCCTGGTTGCAGGAAGGACACAGAGCTTTTTGTTCACTGCTGTGACTCCTGCACTGCTAAGAAGGGGCCGACTGGACGTTCCCATGCCCCTTTGCAGCAATATCAGGTGGGGGCCCCCATGGAGCGGGTTGGGGTGGACATCCTGGGCCCATTCCACATCACAGACAGAGGGAACCGCTACGTCCTCGTGGCCATGGACTATTTCACTCAGTGGCCGGAGGCGTATGCTGTCCCCGACCAGAGTGCGGTGACCACAGCCGAGCGTCTGGTGTGTGAGATGTTCTGTCGGTTCGGGGCACCTCAAGAACTGCACAGCGATCAGGGGCGGAACTTTGAGGCTCAAATCTTTGCTGAGGTGTGCAAACACATGGGGGTAAGCAAGAACCAGGACGACGCCCCTCCACCCCCAGAGCGACGGGCTAGTGGAGCGGTTCAACCGCACGCAACTGGCCATCGTCACCTCACGACACCAGCGAGACTGGGCCCGCCACCTACCCCTTGTCCTTTGGGCTTATCGCTCAGCGGTGCAAGAGAGCACGGGGTGCACGCCAGCCACACTTATGTTCGGCAGAGAGCTGCGGACGCCTGTGGACCTAGCCATCGGCGCCCCCCCCCCCGACACTGATCTCCCCAAGATACCGGGCTTCGAGTACCTGCGGGACATCCAGCAGCGTCTGGCAGAGGCTCACGATTTTGCCAGGCAGCGTCAGGAACAGGCGAGGGCACGACAAAAGCGGGAGTATGACCTCCGTTGCCAGGGCCGTCGCTATCAGGACTTTGTTGTCAGCTGAGGACAGGGGACATTCTGGTGGGGGGCAATGTAGCGCCGGGGTTATGTTTGTTGTTTTGTTATACCACTGCTATTGGTTGATGTGTTCCCATCATGCTTTGCTGTGCGGAAGGGGAGGAGTTAAAAAGACGTTGAGCTTTGTTGTGGTTACGGGGGCTCGTTGAGCTTTGTTGTTGTTACGGGGTGCTCATTGAGCTTTGTTGTGGTTACGGTGGACTTGGGATTTTTCAATAAAGTCACTGAAAGAATATAGCACGCCTCTGCTTTTGATATTCGCCACAATATGGACACCTGCAAGTAGTCCCAGTCAAATTGTCTGTTTCACCATTCAAAACGAGAGCTGGTAAATTGTGAAAAATGCATTAAACCGTGGTTACCATGGTCACTGCTCATGCGGTTGACCGGTCGGCACGTAGAGCAGCTTTTTTCCTTGTTTTTTGTCTCTTACCCTACTTTTTGTCTCTTACCCTACTTCACGCATTGTGTAAAGAAATACTGTACGATTTTTTCCATTTGCCTGTACGGTGCGTACTTTGTATCACTGTAAACATCATTGTAATCATCATTGTAAACAGTGATACTTTGTATCACTGTTTGTTTGTTTTTGAATCGCTACCTGGCCGAGGATAAGCTCCCTGGACTAACTGTTTTTCCGCCATGGATATCCGCGCATTCATATGGACTATTCTTCAAATGTGACTATTCTTCAAATGTGGATTATCTGTGAGTCTGTTTCTGCAAATCGGAACAATATTCCCAATGGCAAAATCACCTACACAAGAGACTTTTTGCTGCAGCTCGGACTCTCATCTCATCTCACCTGCACCACGGATACTTTTCCCGATGAAATAATCCGCAAAAATTCATCCAGCGCACACAATCAAAAAAAGGTAACTAGAAGGGGCAAGAAAAAAATAAAAGGAGGAATTAAAGCTAGGCTTAAACGGGAGAAATTTAAACAACGGCCACTTTCGTCTATCATCTTGGCCAATGTGCGCTCCCTCCGCAACAAAATGGATGAGTTACAAGCCAACGTTAACCACATGCATGAATACAGAAGTGCCTCTATTCTTGCTTTCACCGAAACGTGGTTAAATAAGAACGATGAAGAAAGCACAACGCATATTGATGGCTTCGCACCCCCTCTCAGACTCGACCGGGACAGTGAGCGCACCGGTAAACAACATGGTGGCGGTGTGTGTCTCTATGTTAACACCCGCTGGTGCTCCACAGTTGTAGTGAGAGAGAAACTGTGCACCCCTGACATCGAGCTCCTGGCTGTCTCCCTACGACCCTTTTACCTCCCCAGGGAGTTTCCTCAACTTTTTATTATCCTGGCTTACATACACCCCAGAGCAAACGCAGTTACTGCCACTGAGCACATCACAAGCTCATTAAATAGACTAGAACACATCTCACCAGACTCCCCAAAATTCATCCTGGGTGATTTTAACCACTGCTCTCCTGATAAATCACTCAAAGGCTTTCAACAATATGTAACATGCACCACTCGCCGTGGGAGGACACTGGATAAATGCTATGGCTCTGTACCAGATGCTTTCAGGTCCATAGCCCTCCCCCCTCTTGGCACTGCTGACCACGACACCATCCTGCTTGCTCCAGCTTACATACCTGTCATAAGGAGGGCAAAGAAGGTTATTAAAAACATCAAGCAGTGGACTAACGACAGCATCCAAGCGCTGCAAGGATGCTTTGAATCCACAGACTGGAATAACCTCCTAACCCCTTCAAACGACATGGAGGAGCAAGTGGACACCGTCTCATCTTACATCAACTTCTGTGTGGACAACATCATCCCCTCCAAAACGGTCACCATCTTCCCAAACAATAAGCCCTGGATTACAAAAGAACTGAAGGAAATTCTTAACAAGAAAAAAAGGTTTTTCTTCACTGGCTCAGAGTCTGAAAAGAAGGAGGTCAACAGGGAAGTTAAGCGCGCCATAAAAACTGCTAAGCTGAAGTACAAGAACAAGGTTGAGGAAAAATTCATCCAGGGGAACCTCCGCTCAGCCTGGCAGGGCCTCAAAACCATGGCTGCTGTTAACACCGTTGCTACCAACCACAAAACCATCCAGGTGGCGGGTAGTAGCTCTACATCTCTCCCTAACGACCTCAACTCCTTTTTCACCAGGTTTGAGACTGACAACTCCACCCAACTGGCAGATACATTAACAACACTGAAACCTGGTGACTCCACACTCACCTTTAAAACAGAGGAGGTGGTCAGAGCCCTCAGGAAGACCAGGGAGAACAGCTCTCCTGGCCCAGACAACATCAGTGGCCGCGTCCTGAGGTTCTGTGCTGAGCAGCTGGCTCGAGTGTTCCAAACCCTGTTTCAGAGATCCATGGACACCAGCACAGTCCCCCAGCTGTGGAAACACTCTATAGTCATCCCCATCCCAAAGAAAAGCACCATCAACACTCTGAACGACCTCAGGCCTGTGGCCCTCACATCCCTGGTGATGAAGGCCATGGAGAGGGTTGTTAAAAAACACATCCTCACTGTAACTGACACCCTGATGGACTCACTACAGTATGCTTACCGCGCAGGCAGAGGTGTGGACGACGCAAAAGCATTCATCATTGACACTGTACACAAACATCTAGAGCGGCCCAACACATCAGCCAGACTCTTGTTTATAGACTTCTCCTCTGCATTCAATACACTACAGCCCCACATCCTGGCGAACAAACTCACCTCCTACTTCCATCTAGACGACCAGCTCATCCGGTGGATAATGGACTTTCTAACCGACAGGTCACAGAGAGTCCGGGTCAACAACACCTTCTCCGACCTCCGACACACCTCGACGGGCTCCCCTCAGGGCTGTGTGCTCTCACCTCTGCTCTTCATCCTCTATACAGATGACTGCAGATCCACACAGCCTCAGTGTCACCTGGTGAAGTACGCAGACGACACAGTTCTCCTGTCCCTGCTCTCAGGTCCTTCACAGCAGCATGGATCAGCTCTCCAGGAGTTTGTGGAGTGGTGCGACAGCTCATGCCTTGAGATGAACGTGAGTAAGACCAAAGAGATGGTGGTGACCTTTTCTAAGAGGCAGAGAGAGCTGGCCGCAGCATCCATCATCTCAATCCACGGGAGGCCGGTGGAGCTGGTGGAGGAGTATAAATACCTGGGCACCATCTTCGACAGCCAGTTGAAATTCTCCTCCAACACTGAAGACATCCTTAGGAAGTGTCATCAGCGGAAGTATCTCTTAAGGAAACTAAATTCCTTTGGAGTCAGCAAAAACATACTGCTTACTTTCTATTACTCCTTCATTGAAAGCATCTGTACATTTTCTATAACTTCCTGGTTCCACTCCATCACCCTCCAGAACAGAAACCGCCTGGAGAGTACGGCCAGAGTTTGCTCTAAAATAATTGGACTTTCAATAAGAACTCTCTCCTCCATCCATGACCAGCAAACACTCCGGTTAGCCAAAAGAATTATGCAGGACCCCTCACACGCTCTACACCCCACCTTTGAGTGGCTCCCCTCAGGGCGCCGACTACGCTGCCTCGGCTGTAGGACACAGAGGAGAAAAGCAACCTTTGTTCCCAAGGCTGTTCACCTCCTCAACTCCTCCTAAACCCCCCACCCGGGCTTGTGCCCTCCCCACATGGACTGGTGAAGCCGTGTTTGTTTTTGTTGGTTTTTTTTGTTTGGACATGGCCCTGTCCTTTGTAATGCTGCTGCTATGTGCCCTCAATTGCCCCCTGGGGACAAATAAAGTTTTTTTGAATTTTGAATTTAAACTGTAATCAGAAATTGTGGTTATATGCTATAGACCAGGGGCCTGTACTACGAAGCTCGATTAGAGGGTTAGTGAGGTATGTTGAGCTGAAAGCTTGGGTTAGCTGTACCACGAAAGTCGATCTCACCATGGTGACTTATGCTCGCAACCAAACCTGGTCGGGAGCAGCTTTTCAGCTTAGTCTAGTCTTCCTAGCCCCTCCTCCGACAATGGCGTCACCATTTTTGGGTGTTCCCGTGGACCACGGCGCACTTATCGTACAGGCGTCTCTCCGGATTCAGAGGGTTTTTCGGGACAGAACCGATCCCTTGGCATTGTCTGACGATATTCTTTATGAGAGATACAGATTCTCATCAGAGGGTATTCGTTATTTGATCGTCCTTGTTGGACCGTATGTTGGCAATGCTACACAAAGAAGCGGTGCACTTACTGTTGCGCAGTGTGTCTGTTTTTCAAGTTCGAAAGTGGCCCCGCACGTTCCACGTACATTAACCTATAGTCAAGTGCCGTGTTGTCCATTATCCCTTATATAACCGCTATGTAGGCCTAGGCATTTTTTATTCTACAAATTCATATTATAGCTGTGAGAATTGTTAAAAAAAATCACCTCCATAGTCGCCTTGGATTCACAGGGCGACAGAGTCTCCTGCAAGAATCAGGGAAACCTAGACATTCTTTCCAAAAATTAAACATTTAGAAGAATACGTGATACTTTGCTTTGATAGTTATATACCTCTGATTGGAGATTGATTGTCGGCGGCTCCTCCAAAATAATGTTACCTTCAACTAAAAATGACACAATTATTTTACCCTCAATCATTTCACATTTGATTAGCAAGACAATTATTTATGTCCATTGCCAATACATGAATGCTCATTACAAACGCCTTGGATGTCGAGGCAGTGGGGTCAGAGGACATCCACCCTTCCACCATCATCGGCCGACCTTCGATATTGGCGAGAGCCAGCTCCTCCGAAGTGGTGAAGGGCGGTGGAGCGGTATTAATTTGGGTTTTATTTTTATTTTCTCCAGGTAATCAACATGAGATTAAAGGTTGGAGCCTAGGCCATTGCAAATCATAGGCTAGATTCACCTAAAATTATCCAAATGGATGCTTACAACTTACCACATTGAATAATATTTTTATATTTATTTTTGACTTGGCCCCATGTTCGTAGGAGCGTGCTGGCACCACATGTAATAAAACACGGAATGTCCAGACATAGGTAAGTTGTTACTTCTGACTTTATCCAGGAGCTCTCGGGTTCATGTTCACAGCATACCGGATGAAGACTCACGTGAAAGCCCCTCCCACTGCCGTAACACCCACTAGAGTAAACATCAACAGCTACGTTACGACAGCCGTAAAGCAGAGTACCGTAAACACTCTAATACTCTGACATCTCCCCTTTTTAGTTCTACTTTCCTCAATAAAGTAAACAGATAAACATTCTGTAAAGAACAATGCTATTCTGTAGCAATAAGCAGGACCACATTAAACATCCTGTGAAATGTAAACAATGACATTCTTCATTAAATATCAATAAACGACATTCAACCCTTGGTCTGTCTTCTGTAGTACTTATATTCACCTGCAAAGCTCTCCACAACCTAGCCCCCAGTTACCTCTGCGACCTCCTCCAAGAATACACTCCCTCCCGCTCCCTCCGCTCAACCTCTGCTGGACTACTATGTATCCCCACATCACGACTCACTTCAATGGGCACCCAGGCTCTGGAACTCCCTCCCCCCACACATAAAACAGTCAGACACCATTACAACCTTCAAGTCACAACTCAAAACTCACCTGTTCAAACTCGCACACAACGTCTAGCTGATCACTGTTTTGATTGTTTTTTAGTTTTGTCCTGTTTTTGTTTTATTTATTTCTTATTGCTTATGTTTATTTATTTATCTTTTTCCACAATGTCTTGTTTTTTAAAAAATTGTATGATGACTATATGCTCTGTAAGGTGACCTTGGGTGTTTTGAAAGGCGCCTCTAAATTAAATGTATTATTATTATTATTATTATATTCAATAAACCTTTAGATTATCAAACGATTATCAAATTACTTTTCACTATAAGATAACAGTTTGCATTCCTGAACTCTTTTGATATTAAAACACATCAGTTTATAACATTCTATGGAACTCTTTTTCTTTTTATGTGGCTTTACCACCTGGAACTCTTTTATGTGGTTTAAAGGTTACCACACCTGGAACTCTTTTCCCTTCTTCCCCCCCAAAGGCCATGAGTGCGAGGACATGTTAACTCACAAGTCCAGTCTGATGACTGGCTTAGAGATCCGTCCAGACCTGGTCTGTGACAGACTTTCAGCACCAGCATGCATGCTGACACTGGAGTCCCCCTGCTGTCGATTGATGTCCGGATTGTCCGTGCAAACAGGTAAGACAGGTGCTTTGCCTCCAGGCGGCTGTGGAGCAGGCATCTCCTGCAGGTGGCGCCGGTTGCGCCTGAGTCTTGCCCCCTGCTGCGTCTGGATGATGTAAGAGCGTGGCGTGACACTCTCAGCGGTCACAACTGCAGGAGCTGTCCAGGATTTCTGGTGGTCCAGCTTGGTGAGGACGTTACCACCAGGCTGAAGTGGGGGTAGGGGTCTGGCCCCATGGCGTCTGTTGTAGTAGAAGGCTTGCTTCTTCTTCTCTGCCTCGTCCTTCTGCCTGATGCGCTGTGTCGTGACAATTTCTGTATCAGATATTGCGTCTAAGCAGATGAGATATTTAGATGCAAAAATCACACAATACTGTTGACAATTAGTGGTTAGATATATTTGTAATAAAAGTACGAACAAAGATACATCACAACATGCATCAACAAACAACATAACAGGCATACATTACAATAATCGGAGGCCTCAGATGGGAGCTCCTCTTTGCGTGTCACTTCATTCTCTGAAGGTACGCTCAGACAAGTCCGCTGAGAAGCTAAAGTCAGGAGCTTTTATACACTTAGATCGGATCCTTGAGGGCAGTTGGCCTCCAATAAACCAAAAGCCTTTGTTAACCAGATGTTAATCTACCTTTGAAGTTTCTTCAGAGGTTAAGAAGGTGGTTGAGGCTGTTCCTTATCACCCTTTGCTTCTCTACGCTCCCCAGGGGGTCAAGTAAAACAGGCCCAAACCAAACTACATACAACACGGAAACGGAATGTGAAACCAGATTACATCACATGAAACACTAAGAATTACATTTTAGAAGACCCTGCAGAATAGCAAGATTCCAAGAATGGAATGTGAAACCAGATTACATAACATGAAACACTAAGAATTACATTTTAGAAGACCCTGCAGAATAGCAAGATTCCAAGAATGGAATGTGAAACCAGATTACATCACACGAAACACTAAGATGTACTTTTTAGAAGAACCTGAACGTAACATACTTGAACGATTTTCCATCACAGCTGCCCGTCGGGCCATGAGGGCTGCAGGTTTCTCTCGAGGGTAGGCAGTGTCGTTCGAATCTTCCGGCCCATTAGTAGTTCAGCTGGGCTGGCTCCAGTTGTGCTGCATGGTGTTGACCTGTAGCACATGAGTGCGATGAGAGGGTCGTTCTGTTTCAATATTCGCTTTGCGGTCTGCACCGCCCTCTCTGCGTGACCGTTGCCTTGTGCGTTGTGTGGGCTTGAGGTGACGTGTTCAAAGTCAAGCTCACGGGCGAGGTCTTGAAACTCTGTGCTTGTGAACTGCGGCCCGTTGTCGCTGACGACCACATCTGGAATGCCGTAACGGGCGCATATAGCTTTCAGCTTCAGAGAGACATGAGCACTTGTTGTTGTTTTCATTTGCAATATCTCGATGTATCTCGAGTAGTAGTCTGAGATGATTAAGTAGTTCTGTTTATTATGTTCGCATAGGTCCAGAGCTATGCGCTGCCATGGTCTGTCGGGGAGCGGGGTAGAGATCAACGGCTCCTTCTGCTGTGCTCTTCTCAACTCACAGCAGGACTGACATGACAACACCTTGTGTTTCAGTTGTGAGGAGATGCCGGGCCACCAGACAGCGGCGTTTGCCCTGTCCCGACACTTTGAGAGCCCTTGATGTCCGTCGTGGATTCTCTCAAGGATGTCTGCCCTCAGCGTCCCTGGTATCACGATGCGGCTTCCTCTCACGACCATCCCGCCATACTCTGAAAGTTCATCTCTCATAGAGAAGTACTCACGTATGTTGCTTGGTACTTGGCATGCGTGTTCTGGCCAGCCGGACCCAATGTACCTGATCACTGTCTGCAGCTTCTCATCAGCTGCAGTAGCTGCTCTGATGTTGTTCATCTTCTGTGGGGTAGCTGGCACGCTGTCCATGACTGCTGCAATGTAGCACTCAACATCAGAGTGTGTGTCTCTCCCGTCCTCCGCGTTGCTCAGAGGGCTCCGTGACAGTGTGTCTGCCACAACAAGGGTCTTCCCCGGCGCATACGCAGCCACTGGCTTAAAGCGCATGAGCCGCATAAGAAGTCTCTGGCACCTTAATGGAACGTTGTCTAAGTCCTTACTGTTCATTAGTGGGACCAGGGGCTTGTGGTCTGTCACAAGTTCAAAACTCTCCAGGCCGTAGAGGTATTTTTCAAACCGTTCACAGGCCCAGACACTCGCCAGGCACTCTTTCTCAATCTGCGCGTATCTGGTCTCTGCGTCTGTCAGCCTCCTTGAGCAGTATGCGACTGGTTTCCAGTTTTGTCCATGGAGCTGCAACAGCACGCCACGAGCCCATAGCTGCTTGCATCAGCTGAGACAGCGGTGGGTCTGTTGACGTCATAAAACACTAACACTGGCGATGTCATCAGTAGCTCTTATAGCTTCTCAAAAGCTGTGTGTTGTGCGGGACCCCAGGTCAAGCTGTCTTGGACCGGAGCAGCTCGTACAGTGGCTGGCCCACTGTGGACAGGTTCGGCACATATTTACCGAGATAGTTCACCATGCCCAGGATACGTTTTAGCTCGTGGACGTTCTCTGGTGCAGCGAGCTCCCAGATTGCTTGCACCTTTGCTGGATCCGGCCGCACGCTTGTGGCATCGACCACCTGGCCCAGGAAGTTGAGCTGCTCTTGTCTGAGCTTACACTTTTCCTTATTGAGCTTGAGCCCAGCAGACTTGACTCTCTCCAGGACCTTCTGGAGATGGAAGTCGTGCTCTTCCATGTCCTTTCCATACACAACAATGTCATCCATGTAAACTGAGACGCCCTGTAGGCCTTGAAGTGTCTCCAACATTTTCCTTTGGAAAATTTCTGGGGCGCTCGTTATCCCGAATGGTAAGCGCCGGAAACAGTACCTGCCAAATGGCGTAATGAATGTGGTGAGTAGGCTACTCTCACTGTGCAGAGGAATCTGGAAGAACCCAGAGGCTGCATCAAGGCTGGAGAACACCGTTGCTCCACACAGCTCCGCTGTAATCTCCTCTGGTGTAGGTAAGATGAATCTCTCTCTCTTTACCAGTTCATTTAGTTTCTTAAGATCCACACATATACAAACCTTTCCGTTCTTTTTGAGCACGGGCACCATGGGGGCGCACCAATCGGTTGGCTGGGTTACCTCCTCTATGATGCCGTACTCCTCCATGCGGCGCAGCTCCTCCCTGACCTTGGACGTCAGTGGTATTGGGACCCTGCGCGCAGTCCGCACCGCGTACGGGGTGGCGTTGTCCTTGAGCTGTATCCTCACAGGCTCCGTCTTGAGCGTGCCATGCTCTCCAAAGGCACCATGGACCTCCTCGATCCGTTTCACGAGGCCCATCTCAGCTGCAGTGGATCTACTGAGTAAGTTGTTGACAGACTTTCCTCTAATAACATACACTGGGAATGAGTATGAGTTCTTCTTGTATGTGGTGTTAACTTGAAATTGTCCTTTACAGTCTAATTGACCCCCTGGGCTGGTCAAAAATACACTAGTCTGCTTCAGTTCTCTCTCTGGAATGAGCATATTGAAAGTCTCTTCACACATTACACTAGCATCAGCCCCAGTATCGATCTTAAACTTAACAGGAGTTGCACCCAGCAGAAGTTGCACTGTCCACTCATCACTCGCGTTTGCATTCACTGATCCCAGGAAGTATTCACTCTGCTCATCTGCCTCTGTTACTTCCCTCACCGCTTTGGTTTTGCACTGGCTCTGCCAATGTCCGTTCCTGCCGCATTTGTTGCAAGCTGAATTGCGAGCGGGGCATCTCTCTGGATCCTTGTGCTCTGTTTTCCCACACCGGCTGCACTTCCTCCCGTGCTCCGTCTTTCCCGCTCTCTCGGCGTTGCGCTGCCATTTTATATTCGTCTTCCGCGCGCCCCGCACCTCTTGTACGGATGCCGTGGCTGCCATGGCCTCTGCTGCCTGCGCACTGATCTGCATGTTCACTGTCTCTGACTGGCGAACAGACTGTATTGTCTGCGCCAGTGTAAGATCCGCCATGAGCTGCAATTTACGAGACTGCTCTTTATCTTGAATCCCCACCACGATTCGGTCCCGAATATTTTCATCTCTACCCTCCCCGAACTCGCAGTGTTCTGATAAATCATAGAGAGCCCTGATGAAAGTCTCTGCCGGCTCGCCAGGCCGCTGCACGCGCTGGTGGAAAACAGCACGCTCATGGATTACATTCCGCCGCGGGAAAAAGTAGTCGTCGAACTTCTCCATCACTATATTGTAATTATTCTGGTGTCCTGGGTCAGTAAAAGTAAACGACTTGAAAATATTTTCCGCTTCACTCCCCATTGCGTACACCAGGGAACACACTTGTACTTCACCCGACTTCTTGTTGAGCTCCGTAGCCGTCCGATATCTCTCGAACCGCCTTTTCCAGTCGGTCCACTCCGTCGGTTTATCAAAGCTAAAACTCTCCGGTGGGTTGAACTTCGCCATGATTTACACTCTTTGCAAAACCACTGGCCACTTCTGACACCATGTAATAAAACACGGAATGTCCAGACATAGGTAAGTTGTTACTTCTGACTTTATCCAGGAGCTCTCGGGTTCATGTTCACAGCATACCGGATGAAGACTCACGTGAAAGCCCCTCCCACTGCCGTAACACCCACTAGAGTAAACATCAACAGCTACGTTACGACAGCCGTAAAGCAGAGTACCGTAAACACTCTAATACTCTGACACCACATATGGCGGTAAAACGCATGATAATACATGATATTTTTTAGGCAATATGCAGAATCATTTCACTTACGAATTAACACAGTCGGCTATTTTTTGCCAGCACGCCACCCTAGCCATATTATGGGCAACCGTGTTCCCCTTGGCTGTGATTTGAACTTTGAATTCCTCATAGGAGTTCATAATAATTCACTGCTCGCCTTGGGTGAAATGCACCGCTCTCGCTCGATTCATTTTGCGTAAGGGTGAGTCAAATGACGCGATAAACGCCCCTTTTATGTGACCGTGCATTGAACCTAAAGCCAAAAACCTGGTTCAACTAATTGAATCTAAAGTGAGCGTCGTGGTACCATTTAACTCTGATTGCGAGTTGCGGCTCTGTCGAGCCAGGTTTTCCCAAGAAAGCCTGGGTATGTTCAGCGAGGTTCGTGGTGTACCCCCCAGGGGTGTCAAACTAATTTTGTTTCAGGGGCCACATACAGCCCATCTAATCTCAAGTGGGACGGACCAGTAAAATAATGGCAAAATAACCTACGTCAACTCCAAATCTTTAGCTTTGTTTTTCAGTACTACGCTTCATACGCCTAGTAACGGGGACGCTGGCGAGTCTAACGCCGCTCTGTATGGCTTGTTTTTATTCAGTATTTTCAATATTTCTCACGATTGCATTGAACATTTTGTCGTTTTTTTTTGGTCTTTAGTAGTTTAGCTAAGTTTACTAGTTATATATAGTCACTTTTCGCTATTGTAAGTGCGCCAGTTTTCTTTATTTTTACGTGTTTTATACATGGAGTCGTACAGTTGGTGGACGCTGTTGCCTTTTGAACGCTGCTGCTGCTCACCGGAACGTCATTCTGAACATTATTTTTTCGCGATTTTCTTTTTCTTTTTCTTACTAGTCTTTTAACTTTTTATCAGTTTTCTTTTGCTTACTTTCAACACCTTCTGTCTGAAACCCTTCTGGACCTCGGATTGGACTACAAAGTTAAGTTAAGTAACTGCGTCAGTTTTCTTGATTTATGACTGCAGCTGTTGGTGGATGACGTGCAGCTGTTGGTGGATGACACCTGCTGGCCGGCTAGACTGCTGCTAACCCCCGGCGCCGTCCAACTGGCTTCCCCGTCTCCAGCGTAGCTACAACCGGCTTGCTCCACTCCTCTGCCTCCGCTGTGCTGGCTCTGTGGCTTCACCATAATCGCCTGGATCTACCGCTGGCTTCTTCCGACTTCACAACCTGTGGATTTTTAACCTGTTCCTCTGGATTGCGCTATGTTTGACTCTCACGTAACGAGCGCATCTCTGCCGCTCCGTTACACGGTAACGGAGATGTTACGTCTACGGATCTTCTCAAGGACCCCCCCACCTCAGCTTGCATCCCACCACGACATTCTCAAATGACCAAAATACATCCACCGAGGCTCTGGACGGAATTTTCAGTACACTCACACCAGCAACAAAAACATCCGCTCCTTCTGGTCCACTGGGCCCCGCCCCCCTCCTCGCACAGCCCGTACAGTCAGTCCCGTCAATCACAGTGTACTGTCCCCTCTGCTCAAAGCAACCTGCTACACTCCACTCACCTGTCTGAAACTCTGTCTGCTGAACACCAGATCCCTCAGTAATAAGGCCCTTTTGATAAATGACTTTATTGTTGACCAGAGCCTAGACATTCTCTGCCTCACTGAGACCTGGCAACAACCAAATGACTTCTCCCATCTAAATGAGGCTGTCCCACCAGGTTTTTCTTTTATTAGTAAACCCCAGGTTAATGGGAGGGGGGGTGGCCTCGCTCTCCTCCATCGTGATAACATCAAAGTCACCACTGTCACAGTCCCCCTTCACTCCTCCTTTGAATGTCTAGCTGTAAAACTCTCAGGCCCCAAACCCACTATCATTGTCACCATTTACAGACCACCAAAACCCTCCGCCGTTTTCCTCAATGAATTCTCATCACTACTTACATCTGTATGTGCAATGTCCCCCACTGTTATCCTCCTTGGTGATTTCAACATCCACATTGACAACCCATCCTGTACTTTTGCTAATGACTTCACATCACTTCTGGACTGTCTTGGCATCACACAACATGTCAACCTCCCAACCCATAACAAAGGTCACATTCTGGATTTAATCTGCTGCACTGACATCACTCCCACTAACCTTGATGTCATTGATTTCCCCATCTCCGACCACAAAGCTGTACTTTTTGACATTCATACCCAACTACACAAAACCAAGGAACAACGGACCATCTCCTTCAGAAACATCAAACTTATCAACACCCCAGACCTCTCCACCATGATCAGCTCCTACCCCAACCCTCCCCCAGCTTCCTCCCTGACTGACCTGGTGACTCACTACAATAACTGCCTCTCCTCCTCCCTCACCACCCTGGCCCCCCTGAAAACCCGCTCAGTCTCATTCACCCACACTGCTCCCTGGTTCACTCCTCATCTGCGCCAGCTCAAAGCCACTGGTCGTCGACTGGAGCGACTCTACAATAAGACTCAACTCACTGTACACCGCCAAATGTATTCGGACCACCTCCATCACTACAAGAATGCCCTGACCACTGCCAAAACCTCATACTACTCCAACCTCATCAACACTGGTACAGGCAACAGCAGAGTCCTCTTCTCAACAGTCAGCCACTTACTTCAGCCTCCTAAATCCCTCCCTCCAGACATTTCCACCACCCAATGCACTGCGTTCCTGGACATCTTCAGCTCTAAAATCAACACCATTCACCAACAACTGGCCTCATCTCGCACCCCCTCTGATGACCCACCCTGGATGATCACCTCTGGCCAACCTCTCATCAGCTCCCTCTCTGACTTCACCCCAGTAACAGAACAGACCGTTTCAGAACTCATCCGCAAAGCCAAAACCACCACCTGTCAGCTCGATCCTCTTCCCACCTCCCTTGTCAAAGCATGTCTTCCGTCCATCTCCCCCATGATCACCAACATAATTAACTCCTCCCTCACTACTGGTACTGTACCCCCCACTCTCAAGCTGGCTGCCATCACTCCCATCCTGAAAAAACCTGGTGCTGACCCAACCATTACCGGCCCATCTCCAATCTCCCTTTCATCTCCAAAACACTTGAAAGGGTGGTTGCCGCACAACTACAGTCCCACCACAATCTCCACGAACTGTTCCAATCTGGCTTCCGTCCAAAACACAGCACTGAAACAGCCCTAGTCAAAATCACCAACGACCTCCTCCTTGCAGTCGACTCTGGATTACTCACCATTCTCATCCTCCTCGATCTCAGCGCAGCATTCGACACCATCTCCCACCCTCTGCTCCTGGACCGCCTGGCTGGCATTGGGATCACTGGTGCTGCACTCTCCTGGTTTACATCCTACCTCACCGGCCGTCAACAATTTGTTCAACTAAGCAACCACAAGTCTGGGTGTTCAGGTGTCTCACTGGGTGTCCCCCAGGGGTCAGTCTTGGGTCCACTCCTGTTCACCACTTACCTCCTCCCGCTGGGCACACTCCTCCGTCACCATGGGGTCCATTTTCACTGCTACGCTGACGACACACAGGTCTACATCTCCACCAAACCCACCGCTGCCATCACCCCCCCTCATCACGTGCCAGGAAGAGATCCGGAGCTGGTTGAGCAGGAACTTCCTGAAACTCAATGGAAACAAGACCGAGGCCCTGCTCATCGGATCCAAATCCACCCTCACTAAATCACAACACACCCCAGCTCCACTCATAATCATCGATGGATTCCCAGTACCCTTCTCCTCCAAAGTCAAGAGCCTCGGCGTCATCCTGGACAACACCCTCTCATTCGCACCCCATATTCACAACATCACCCGGACTGCATTCTTCCACCTCCGCAACATCGCCAGACTCTGCCCATCACTGACCCAATCCAGCACTGAAATCCTAGTTCACTCATTTGTCACATCACGCATAGACTACTGCAACGCCCTCCTCACCGGACTCCCCACCAAACTCATCAGCAGACTGCAGATCATTCAGAACTCTGCCGCCCGGATCATCACCCGCACCAAATCATCTGACCACATCACCCCTGTCCTCATCCAACTTCACTGGCTCCCAGTACACTACCGCATCCAATACAAAACCCTACTCCTCACCTACAAAGCTCTCCACAACCTAGCCCCCAGTTACCTCTGCGACCTCCTCCAAGAATACACTCCCTCCCGCTCCCTCCGCTCAACCTCTGCTGGACTACTATGTATCCTCACATCACGACTCACTACAATGGGTGCCCAGTCATTCAGCTGTTCAGCACCCAGGCTCTGGAACTCCCTCCCCCCACACATAAAACAGTCAGACACCATTACAACCTTCAAGTCACAACTCAAAACTCACCTGTTCAAACTCGCACACAACGTCTAACTGATCACTGTTTTGATTGTTTGTTTGTTTTGTTTTGTCTTGTTTTATTTATTTTTTATTTATTATGTTTATTTTTTTATTTTTTCCACAATGTCTTGTTTTTTTTTAAACGATTTATGATGACTATATGCTCTGTAAGGTGACCTTGGGTGTCTTGAAAGGCGCCTCTAAATTAAATGTATTATTATGATTATAATTTTGCCTACATTTGTAGCCTACATAATCACGGATCACAGGGATCTATATTAGCACAACACATTTCTTCACAGATAGGCTAATGGAATTGAAATAATGCATTTCGTATTCATTAACCACTGGTTTATTTTTAAAGAGTTGAGTGATTAAATTTGTACATCTTAACACCTGAACCAACTCACCGCACTAAACAAACTCAGGTGGGAGCTATGAAGAAAGCTATCAAACTGCCTTGAAAATGTAAATGTGCACATATGAATAAAATAAACAAACATAAAAGTAATAGCAGTGCATGAGCAATGAGATTAGGCTACATCAGACCAAATTGTTTTGTAGGCTACTGAAGCTGAGAATGATATACTGCAAAAAAATGTCATTGTCTTTTAACATGAAACCTGAGTAAACTTATTTTCAAAGATCTGTATTCAACAGAGTGCAAACATTTCTAAAAGAGCATCACAAGAATTAGGCCCAGGCCTACTTGCTGATTAACTTTTTTTCTCACTGCAGTCTATTTGCTGCTGCTGGCTCCTGAAACTTGGCATATTTTAGCCTTTACGAGTGCATCAATATCAGGTGTCAAATCCTGAGTAGCAGCACATTTAACAACGTCATTCAAGTGTGTGTTTGTTAACCTTGAGCGGTGCTTTGTTTTATTTGGGTTAATACAGAGAACACCTAGGGGGTATACCACGAACCTCGCTGAACATACCCAGGCTTTCTTTGGAAAACCTGGCTCGACAGAGCCGCAACTCGCTATCAGAGTTAAATGGTACCACGACGCTCACTTTAGATTCAATTAGTTGAACCAGGTTTTCCGCTTTAGGTTCAATGCCCGTTCACATAAAAGGGGCGTTTCTCGCGTCATTTGACTCACCCTTATGCAAAATAAATCACGCGAGAGCGGTGTATTTCATCCAAGGCGAGCAGTGTATTATTATGAACTCCTACGAGGAATTCAAAGTTCAAATCACAGCCAAGGGGAACACGGTTGCCCATAATATGGCTAGGGTGGCGTGCTGGCAAAAAATAGCCGTGTTAATTTGTAAGTGAAAAGATTCTGCATATTGTCTAAAAGATATAATGCATCATCATGCCTTTTACCCCCATAGATGTGGTGCCAGCACGCTCCTACGAACATGGGGCCAAGTCAAAAATAAATATAAAAATATTATTCAATGCTATAATATGAATTTGTATAATAAAAAATGCCTAGGCCTAATTGTGTCACTGACATAGCGGTTACACAAGGGATAATGGACAACACGGTACTTGACTATAGGTTAATGTACGTTGAACGTGCGGGGCCACCTTCAAACTTGAAACACAGACACACTACGCAACAGTAAGTGCACGGCTTCTTTGTGTAGCATTGCCTACATACGGTCCAACAAGGACGAGCAAATAACGAATACCCTCTGATGAGAATCTGCATCACTCATAAAGAAGATCGTCAGACAATGCCAAGGGATCGGTTCTGTCCCGAAAAACCCTATGTCTCCGGAGAGACGCCTGTACGATAAGTGCGCCCCGAGGTTCACGGGAACACCCAAAAATGGTGACGCCATTGTCGGAGGAGGGGCTAGGAAGCTGCGCGCGCCGATTTAAGTAGCCGATCTCCGGGTAGACTAATGCCCCATTTCCACTGCAGGGTGCGGAACGGATCGGATCGCAAAGGTGCAGTAGGGAGGGGGCGGTATAGCCCAGCTCAGTTCCGAGGTCGCGTTTCCACTGCCGACAGTACCCTTGGTGGTAGCCCGGATGTCGATCGCCGCGGCAGCTACGTAAACATCGTAAACAACGTCTTCCTCCCCAAGAATGCAGACGAGCGTCTCCACCTCCTTGTTCGCCCAAGCAAGCTTTTTACGCGACATGTTAATTGTAAAGAATAATACCTCGAGGCTACTGTTTGTTTGTTTTTATCCCCGCGTCACCCGGAAGTGACGATTCTGTCGACCAATCAACGGAGGGGGGGTGTAGCTAGAATTTCACGGGACCCTTTCAGGCGTCTGGTCTCGTTTTGGGTACCGCAACGGAGGAGTCCCGAGAATGGGGCCGGAACGGGTACGGCAAAGTCCGGGTCACGCCCACTTTTGGCGGTGGAAACGCGACCCGACCCGCACCTTTGCGATCCGATCCGTTCCGCACCCTGCAGTGGAAATGGAGCATAAGGCCCCGTCCACACGAAGCCGATTTCATGGCGAAACCGCAAAGGTCTTGTACGGTTCGGCCTTCCGTCCACACGAAGCCGGCGAATCCGCTGACCGAAACCGTAAACTTCTGAAACCACCCTCGGAGCTGGTTTCAAATCTACCCGGTTTCGTTTTGGATTCGTTTGGACGCCTGAAACCGACTGAAACCGTAAACCATGACGTCATAGCCCCACCCCTCGACCCTCTAGCCAATGACTGTTAAGCCCGCGGAGTCTCACCCTTTATGCGCATGCTCGCCTCTTCTTCTTATTTATTTTCCTTCTGGATTGCTGTAGCAGAAGCAGCGCCCCGTATGGGCCTGGAATGTGTACTACAGCGTTTCTACAGATCTACCCGGTTTCGCTTGATTCCGTCTTTACGGAGTGTGGTAACCCGGTCCTCGGTTGGACCGGGTTCCACGGACAAACGACACTTTGGTGTGAAGTATAAGCCATTTCAGGCATTTATTAACACTCACTTCAAATCAGTCAAACAACGAAGGAGACGCGGTCTCTAGGGCCTCCGTGGGCCTCTAGTCTCTCTCCTTGCCACGAGCCCTTCCTTCCTGCACCCGACCCGTGCTGTGCTGTGCTGTGCTTCCTTTTAAAATGGCTCCTGTGCTTTCGGCCAGGTGTCCCCCAATCACCCTGATTGGGGTGCCGAAAGGGCTGCTCTCCATCGTCGGCTGGTGGGTGGGGGTGGTACACCCCGTCCTCCACGGTACCCCGGGCCCGTCCAGGCCGAGGACCACGTGGCGGGATGCCACACTCCTCCACCCTTTGTCCAAGCCCCAGGTAGCCGAGGGACCCGCCCAGGCTGGTATCTCGCCGTAACAGGGCGTCGGCAGCGTCGTCTCCGGCAGCGTCGTCTCCGGCAGCGTCGTCTCCGGCTGCCTCGTCTCCGGCTGCCTCGTCTCCGGCTGCCTCGTCTCCGGCTGCCTCGTCTCCGGCTGCCTCGTCTCCGGCTGCCTCGTCTCCCGCCGCCTCGTCTCCCGCCGCTTCGTCTCCCGCTGCGCCGGCGGCGGCTGCCTCTCCTGCCGCGGCGGCGACCGCATCTCTCCTGCCCCGGGACTCTAGTGCCGGGTCCCAAAGCCGACGGAATATCGGGCAATCCCTCCCAATTAGGAACGGCACCGGCAGGTGTGGCACGACCCCTGCCCTAGCCGTAAACACCCCCTGTGGTGTCCGGACGACCACGTGGCAGGTCTTGTATGTTCGTGTGCCCCCGTGTACGCATGTCACCTCCATGGGTGACCCTTCCCTTCCCACCGCCAGGTCGGGCCGGAGGAGGGTGACCATGCTGCCAGTGTCCACTATGGCCTGCGTCTGTTTGGACATCACCCTCGCAGGTACGGTTGGGCACCCGGACGCTTCCTTTGCCCAACATGTCGCCAGCATGCAGGGCCGGCCCGTCCCCACGTCCGCGTAGGCCGACGGCACTGTCACGTCCCGGTCTCGCGCTACGGCCTTCTCTCCTGCTGCGGCAGCGGCGGCGTCCCTTGCGGCGGCGGCGACGTCCCTCGCGGCGGCGGCGGCGTCCCTCGCGGCGGCGGCGGCGTTACTCGCGGCGGCGGCGGCGTCCCTCGCGGCGGCGGCGGCGTCCCTCGCGGCGGCGGCGGCGTCCCTCGCGGCGGCGGCGGCGTCCCTCACGGCGGCGGCGTCTCTCGCGGCAGCGGCGGCGTCTGTCCCGACCGGGTTCGGCATACCGTCTGGGTGGGGTACTTCACCGGGGGTCCGTAGTGGGTTCTTCCAGTGCCTGCATTCTCCACCAAGTGTGATAACCCGGTCCTCGGTTGGACCTCGGTTGCCAATTTCTGCTACCCATCAAATTCTGCTACCTAGTGGTTCTGCGCATGCGCATCACGAAAACGTGCGATCCTGCGTGCGCATCCATCAGTTTCTGCTACCTTTTAGGCTGATGGTGAGTATTTTCTTTAAAGGTCCCATGACATGAAAATCTCACTTTATGAGGTTTTCTAACATAAATATGAGTTCCCCTAGCCTGCATATGGTCCCCCAGTGGCTAAAACTTGCGTTTGGTGTAAAACGAGCACTAGCTGTTCTGCTCGCCTTTGAAAAAACTGAGGCTCAAGCGCGCTGATTTGGAATGTCTTTATGTAGGACGTCATAAAGCATCTAAGCTCCTCCCCTTACTCTGCCTGGCCCGCCCAGAGATGTTGGCCCGCCGATGAGACACGACCGTGCGAGCGGCACATGTGTGTGTGTGAATGAATACACACACTGTAACGCAAGTGTTTCTTGTCGGTTCTTTGAAGTCTCTTGTATTTCCACAACGAGACTGTCGTGGGGGTTATCTGAGCCATGGTTGAGAAGAAATTGGGGGAAAGGAACTTTGGCTTTGACTCGCTGAAGTACATGAACTGCGACATGCCGCCGGTTGCCGCAAGGCAACATCGCCCGGCAGCGGGCAGCCGGCAGCAGGCAGCGCGCGGTTCAATCTACTACAGGTTGATGTGAAAGTGGAAGAACCAGAGACGTTGCAGAACCCGACAAAGTAGTTTGTGATTCATAATATCGTCTGGAGGCGCACACAGCTTTTGGCCGTGATAATATGTATTATATGTAGGGTTGGGTATCGTTTGGGTTTTATCCGATACCGGTGCCTACTCTGTACTTTTCAAACGGTTCCGGTGCTAAAACGGTTATCGAACCGGTACTTAAAAAAACGAAACCGCACACACTTGCATGCATGCACGACTTGTTATGAGTTTCACATTAAGCAGAAAGTCAGCGGACACTGAGTTGAATGGCAACAGTGTTTGCTAGCCTACTTGATATGCAAGATTTACGGTTGGCATTAAATTACTCGACTTACCCGAAGAGGCTGCTGTGAGTGCTGTGACTGATAAATATCTTTTTAAAAAATAATTACAAATAATATTAATTACTCGCTGAAAGCAGTAGGCTCTTTTACCAGTTGGCCTGAAATACCACGCCTTGCAGTCATGGTCCTGGACCTATAAAGAAAGTCGTAGTCGTACCATGCGTGTTTAGCGCAACATTGAAAAGGGTCCCGTCTGAAACAGTGTCGCGCAGTGCTGCGTTCCGAACGTTGTGTAATCAAATACACTGGTATGGCGGTCTGTAAAAAAATTATATCCTAACGAAAATACACGCCGTTATTCAGTGTGAACCGGTATAGCGCCCAGCACTAACGCAAGTTGACACCGCAACACCATGGGGGCGGGGCAGGGGCCTTTAAAAAACGCCAGGCATCGTTATGAGGAACCGAAATGTGCGTTCTTATTCGATCTCGTTAGAACCGTTTACGTCGGAACCGGTTCCCTACTGGAACCGAGTTTCGGTGCTCAACCCTAATTATATGTAGTGGTGGGCCGTTATCGGCGTTAACGGCTGCGTTAACGCAAAACTTTTATCGCGCGATAAAAAAAATATCGCCGTTAATCTATTTTCAAACACTTCCTTGTTCGGACCCATCACGTGACTGAACTAACCAATCAGAAGCTAGAATTTAGACTGAGGCAAACGTGAGGGAATCAGAGAGGCAGATTCAACAGAATATCCTGACTGTGTCAAATATGTAAACATGTAAATATGTCAGTAATAATTGTGGAACATAAATATGTAAATGATTGACTAAACATTGTAAGTACATTTCTAGCAAATTAACTCCAATATGAATTATATTAATTTATTCTACAACTTTCAAATATTTAACTTCTAAATCTTACATTATTATGGATTATTACACGGCTCTTCTCAATGCTGTAGACTGCTCCATTCTCTTGCATGGGCCTTCCCAACGTTCAGCTGTCAATTATTTTTGTTTATGCTCCGTTCACTTGCATGGGCACTTCACAAATTCCGGCGGTGAATTATATTTGATAATTATATTATATAATTATCGAATTATATTTGATAATTCACCGTTGCCAAGTATAATTGTCAAGGTAAACGAAAGGATTTTTTGCCGTTTGCCATTTTAATCTAGATTAATTTCAAAATTAATCTAGATAAAAAAAAAATATATATGCCCACCACTAATTATATGATGTAGAAATCTATGTATTATATGATATTATTTAGATATAGAGCTCCAGGACTGTAACGCAAGTGTTGTACACTTCCTTGTTATTTGGATAACCGTTCTGCTTTTGGTGTTATGGCGCATAACACGTCGGACTCTCGTCTCTGGTATTTCTACAACGAGACTCGTAGTGGGGGTTATCTCAGCCACGGTTGAGAATGAATTGGGGGGAAGGAACTTTGGCTTTGACTCCCTCAAGAACATGAACCACGACATGGAGGAGAAAGGGATTGTTGGCGGCGAATGTCTCCCGCTTGAGCCCCGCTGAGGGACCACCGCCGGAGGCGGAGGTGCCTAAGCGCTGCCCGGCAACAATCCCTTTCTCCTCCTTGTCGCGGTTCAGTTCTACTTCACATTGATGTGGACGTTGAAGAACCAGGAACGTCGGAGAACCCAACGCGGTAGTTTGAGATTCATAATATTGGCTCATACAGCTTTTGGCCGTGATAATATATATTATATGATATAGATATCTATGTAGGCTATATGATAATATTTAGATATAGAGCTCCAGGACTCCTGTGTGTTCTAGAATATTTACAGAACACGGCTAATGGCTGTGTGCGCCTCGCCATTGCGATACATCCACTGTAAACAGAGCGCATGGTACCGTGGCGGCAAGCTGCTCAGGGCCACACCCCCACCCTCCTCCTTGACCCGCCTCGCTCCTCCTCATTTGCATTATAGCTACAGACACCAAAACAGCGCATTTTGGGGAAGCTCAATGTGCGACTGGCTCCGAGTGGCTGTAACTCTGCACCACGGCTGAATTTCGGGAACGTCTTTGAATACTGTGTTAGTTGCCTACTAATACCTATATTAAAGAATGCATTAAATAGCATGACAATAGCATGTCATGGCATGACATTCCCGGATGGCTTTGATAAGTCCCAGAAATTAAACCTTAGGAGGTACGCTTCAAAATTCAAGTTAAAGGGTGAGTATCTGAAATACTTGCTTGTTTATAACGTCTTTATTTAAGATAGCAGGGGTAAAGCATGTGGATAGACCAATTGCCTCCATCAAATAATGCTCCCACTACATAATCACATTATTTTAAACCACAATTCACCCTATGTACACTGTAAGAATATGGTGTTTTCTTTTGATACTTGTTTATAACATCTTCATTGAAGATTTCAGGGGTACAATATGTAGACCAACACATACAATAAAATGTGTGGATAGTGTCTTGGTAAGATAGCTCTTTAATGATGAAAGTTCTTTAATGAATGTTCACTGCAGAAGGAGAGCTCTACGTTGGGAGCAGAATAATAATAATAATAATAATAAATGAAATTTATATAGCGCTTAATATGGTACTCTAAGACGCTTTACATATTGCCCTATCAAAACTATGTAAGACAGACTAGGAATAAAAGAAAAACAGAGGTTAAACATGAAGAATAAGGTGGGAGTTAGGTGGGGAAGGCTAGTGTGAAAAGGTATGTTTTGAGGGCAGATTTGAAAGAAGAGAGGATTGGAGAGACTTTGATGTGGGAGGGGAGTGAATTCCAAAGGGTGGGGGCAGCAACTGAGAAGGCCCGATCACCCCAAGTCCGTCGCTCAGTCCGTGGAACTTGTAGCAGGTTGGCAGAATTGGACCTGAGGAATCGGGAGGGGGCGTGGTGATGGAGGAGGTCGGCAAGGTAGGGGGGGGCTAGGCTGTTGAGGGCCTTGTAGGTGATGAGTAAGATTTTGTAGTTGATTCTGTGTTTAATTGGAAGCCAATGGAGTTCACGGAGGACAGTTGTGATGTGTTCTCTGGTGCGGGTACCAGTGAGGAGGCGTGCAGCTGAGTTCTGGACATATTGAAGTTTTTTGAGGACTTTGTTGGTGGTGCCGTAGAGAAGACCATTGCAGGAGTCAAGCCTGGATGAAATGAAAGCGTGGATGAGTGTCGCAGCAGCGGTAGTTGACAGGTTGGGGCGGAGGCGGGCGATGTTAAGGGTGAAGTTCAGAGTGGGGTGAGTGAGGGTGTCAGGACCAATGATGAGGATTTCGGATTTGTTGGAGTTGAGTTTGAGAAAGCTGTTTTGCATCCAGGTCTTGATGTCAGTCAAACAGTTGGAGAGGGTTGAGAGGGTGGAGGGGAGGTAAAGCTGTGGCCGTTTCTCAATTCCTAGCACGCGTACTACGGACTCGATGACTTGCAAGTACGGACTTGGCAAGTCCGTACTTCAAGCACAGACTTGGTACGTACTCGCGAGCACGCGAGTACGTACCTGCAATTGGAACAGCAGCGGACTCGATGACGTCACCACCTCTGCTCGTCCGTTAACTGTGCTACGGCCTCATTTAGGCATATACTACTGAACAATGTAAACAAATGATCTAAAACAAAATCCCAGCCTCTTTCATTTTCAAATAGTATGTAAATATTCTGAATGAATAAAAATTGAAAAGATATGCGTGTCCTGTCATGTGTATAAGCTATACATACACGACTTTATATATATATATTTATATATTATCTTATGTTATTATTATTATTATTATTATATATTATATAAATATATATATAAGTTAAGAGTAACTTAAGCTACATATTGTCCGCCATCGTACTGCTGCGAGTGCGAAATGCATCCTGGGATTTATAGCGGTTGCAAGTACACACGAGCCACCTCCGATGCATGCTCGGTGAAACGGCGAGATCGAGCACGCATCAAGAACACTTCCGGGTTTTACGACAGTACTCGCTCGATGCGTGCTTCGAATTGGAACAGTGCTCGGGCAACGACTGATGACGTTTCACGAGTCCACGAGCACGCACAAGTACGCAAATTGAGAAACGGCCTGTGTCATCGGCGTAACAATGGAACCGGAGTCCATGGTGACGAATGATCTGACCAAGAGGAAGCATGTACAGAATGAAGAGGAGTGGACCAAGCACAGAACCCTGGGGGACACCGTGGATGAGAGGAGTAGTGGCTGATTGACAGTTGTTGATGGCGATGAATTGATGTCTGTCGGAGAGATAGGATCCAAGCCAGGAGAGGGCGGTGCCAGTGATGCCAAGGGTGGATTGGAGACTGGAGAGGAGAATGGAGTGATTGATCGTGTCAAAGGCAGCCATTAAATCCAAAGAGGAGGCAAGACAACTCTTTATAGAGTTTCACTCCTCTCCAATGGGGGGACATACGGGCATCCTGAAAACTTGCACAGCAATATCCTCCAGATTTTACTGGCTTGGCATGTCAGTGGACATTAACAACTGGGTAGGCCATTTGTTTGGAGTTATTGCGGTTTTGTGTTTTTGTGTTTTATTAACAGCTACTTTCTTAAAGGTCTTGGAATGTGATAAATGCCGGATGTTTGAAAAACCTTTGACTGCTGCCCAGCCATTACAGTGTATACAGGTCCATGTGTGCAGTGGTATCTTATCCAACAGCTATTAATAAAGAAGTATTGCGTGTAAAAATAATTATATTTGTTTTACCTTGATAGGTGTCTGCTGTCTGGGAGCTAATTGGTATTGACCTGACCAGACCTCTCCCAAAAACTGTGGATGGCTTCCAGTACATTTTAACAGCCACAGATTACTTCAGGTGCCACTTGAGACAAGACGGCCCCAATGCCATCAAAAGAAGCATCGACAGCAAGGATGAAAGGCTGGTCGAAGTTAGGGTGAGCCAAAGTAACACCATGAGTGAGTTCACTTTTCAGGATTTGGAAAGATTCCTGATATGCAGCAGTCCAGTCACTTGGTGTCATAGCCAATGGGGCAGAGGGTTTTTTCTTGAACTTAGCTCTTTTCTTGGCCTGAGACTGAACTTGACGTCCAGAAATTAGCCTGAAAAGAGGTTTGGCTTTTGCAGAGCAGTCAGCAATGAAATGCTGGTAATAAGAAACCATGCCAAGGAAAGACCTTATCTTTTTCCAGGAAGGCGTGACACCATCATTTTCCATCAACTCTGACTCTCCTACATCAGCAATAGTCTTGACCTTGTCAGGGTCTGTTCTCACCCCATCTGCACAGATAATGTGGCCCAGAAACCTAACTGAGCTCTTCAGAAGATGGCATTTCTTGGGAGCCAGCTTAAGTTTGTGAGTTTTTAGACGGGAGAACACCATCTCCAGACATTCAAGGGCTAGCTGCTCACTGGGGGCAAAGACCATCAGGTCGTCTAAGTAACAGAGCAAGCTGCTGAAGTTTTCATCCCCGAAGATCGATAACATCATCCGCATGAAGGTTGCGGGACTGTTAGATAGACCTTGGGGCATCCTATTGTACTCATGGAGGCCAAAGGGGGAGGAAAAGGCTGTGTACTTCTTGTGTTCCTCATGAAGTGGTACATTGTAAAATCCGGAAGTCAAGTCCATGGTGGAAAAGAAGACATTTCCTCCAAGTGCAGCAAGAGAATCTGCTTGGTGAGGCAGTGGGTGTGCATCTTTCACAGTCTTCGCATTAAGCCATCTGAAATCAGTACAAATGCGCAGACTGCCATCCTTTTTCCACACCAAGACCAGTGGTGAAGCGTACTCACTGTGTGACTTCCGGATAATGCCTCTTTCCTCCATCTCATTCAATGCGGTTCTCAACTTCTCGTACTGTGTTGGTGGAACTCGGCGGTACGGTAGGCGAAACGGCCTCTCGTCCACAAGGTGTATTTTGTGGACGAAGTCCGTAGCCTCCCCGCAGTCCATCTTATCCCTTGAGAAGACCGACTCATACTTCACGACGAGCTCCAAAAGTCGATCTTTCCACTGATCAGACACCTCACAGCCATCTAAATCCAAGTCTTGTAGTCCCAAGTCGTTTAAGACCTCTTTTCTCTGCTGAGGGGACTTTGTCACCACAGAGCCCTGTGAGACATCTTGGATATTGACAGAAACCTTTTCAGGTGAGGGCAGTTCCTCAACTGCGACACATGGGAAGACATCTGCAATCTTGCAGTTTCTCCTCAGAGTCACTGCCTTGCTGCTAGGATTGATCAGTTTTACGGGCACCCACCTGTCACCCCACAGAGGTGTGACAACACGGCCAACCAGTACATTTCTGGGCCTTGATCTTGACTGAGTCGGTTCGACAACAACTGTGCTCCCCACTGACAAAGGTGCAGATACAGGCAACTTGCCCCAGACAAGGTGTTCACAGAGAGGTTCAAGTGTAATACTCGTGGCGGGGGGGCATGGGCCCCCCCGCCACTTTTCAGAGTTGGAGAGCAGGGATAAGAACTGGCTACAGTCATCATCTGCCATGTCAACTGGTGCAGCTAGAAGTCTCCAATAGTCCTCAGACTTTTCCATCAAGTGTATGAGCAGTTTGATAGCGTTACTACCAACAATCATGTCGTCTTTCTGTCCAGGGATGACCAGTGTTGGGATGAGCAACTTGAAGCCATAGATAACCACCTCTAAATCATAGACTGCTTTTGGATAAACATGGTGACCTCCAGCACCAACAACAACAATGTCATCAGCAGGACTACTATTCAAATCAGAGCAGTGTTGCAAGAGACGTGCAGCAGCAGCTTCACTTATAGAACATGACATGGAACCACTATCAATCATGGCTTTCAATTGAGCTCCACCTCAGTGTACAACAAGCTGTCAGATTTCTGAAGTCTGTGTGTTGATTGGAAAATTACTGTCTTTCCAGACGGTGCAAAGGAGCAAAGAGATTCATACAAAGATTCCAAGTCATCACTGTCACAGCTGGGAGACTCACTATCATGATCCACACTGTCCTCCCTGAAGTGCGGACCCACTAGTTTTCCGGCTGCTGACGTGTGTTTGAGGCAGTGTGGCCAGGACAAGCACGACTCGAGTGGTTTGGTGAGTGACACTGAAAACAGAGCCTATGGTCACGGCAGTGAGTGAAGGCGGAGTGAGCAGTGTCACGACAGACAGAACAAGGTATGTCATGTAATCCTTCAATTCTGGGACGCCGTGGGCCAGACTGCCTGGATGGACCCGACTGAACATGTCTCTGCAAAAGCACCTTCTCCAGCATGCTGATAAGCCGTTCAAGGGTAGCAGAGTCTGTGGCCTGTGACTGTGGCGCGCCCTGCCCCCCAGTAGGTGGTACAGGTGGTGGAGGAGCAGTCTGCTGTAGGTTCATTGTTACCCTCTCCCTGGCTACCTTGCTAACAGTGGATGTCAGACCTGAATGATACTCGCATAAGATTTCCTGAACTTCATGAGCAGTCCACTTGTCCATAGTCTTTGAACGAAAGGTCATAGAAAGCTCAGGGGTGGGACAGTTTCTTATGAACATGCGTGTTACCTCAGTGCCAGGACTTTCTAGCGTCTTGCCATGCTCTTTCAGCCGTTCAACAGCAATGTCAACGGCACGGTGCAGCCTGAGCCAATAGTCAAATGCCCCCTCTCCTTTCTCAGGCAGAGTGGTATAGAAGTCTGCTAGTGGGAGAGGTGAGCATGGGGCAGAGTCAAAGTGCTTTCTTAGGAGACCATAGATAGTTTCAGGGTCACGGGTGATGTCTATGTCACTATTTCTAGTACCAACTCGGGCGATGTCTTTAGCTTTACCTCTAAGGTGAACAAGGATCTCTTCAGCTTGTTCCTCAGGTTACTTTTCTTGAGATCCTCCCACTCCCTCACAGACACAGAGTCAGAGCTCTCCCCTCTGAAGCATGGGGGATCTTTCAATTTTCTGTGGGATACAAGCTGTACATGAGAGGCGTCAAGCATGTTCGAAGAAGACATGTCAGCGTTGGTTGGCGAAGCGAAAGCATTGGTTAAAGGGGTACTAACAGATGGGCTGAGCTGGGTTATAATGTTCTGTACAACCTTCTGAGTAACATGCTGAATTACATCCCCCATCTGATTGACTATCTCATTGGCAAGGGCCTCAGGGCTTGGGAGAGCAGAACTTGTGCCTTGAGACTCATGTGAATTACCCACAGGGTGACTTGGGGGAGGGGACACATCCCTACCGATCAAAGGGAACCCTGGTGTACCCTCATTTCCCCCCAGAACAATACCACGCCCTTTCACAGGTGTTCCAAACTGTAAGAACATAGGAGAACCCAACACTCCTCTCCCCCTGCCAACGGCACGAGGGGCGCTATACCCCTCTTGACTAAAACTCATTGGGAAAAAAACAACAAAAAAAGTAAAATGTTCAATGTCACAAATTAAATTCAACACTCAAAAAAATGCAATAAAGTAATTACAAAAGAGCACCTGAAAAAATAAATGAACAGAAAAAAACGATATGCTCTTTGACAGCTCAACAGTCCAAATAAAATGTCCACCTGATTACACTCAGAGGAGCAGCAGTAGAAAACGAATCCCCGGATCGCGCTGAAGAAGCCACCGTCCAGCAGGAGATCGACGAGTCACAGCACCAATGTGACCTTGGGTACACTGCAGCTCTTCTGCTTCTTATATGAACTCACGGAGACAGGTTGGGTGGAGCACTGGACTGGTTTATTAGTTGCAACATGGGACAACACACAACCAGTGTTCACATATATATCTATTAGCCGTAGTCCGTTCGAACACAACGTAAGCTTGGTTGCTCCTGAACTTTCAAACACAAACTTCAAATGATCGTATAGTGGTATTTACAACAAAAACCATTAAGTGAATATACCTGCAACATGGGACAACACACAACCAGTGTTCACATATATATCTATTAGCCGTAGTCCGTTCGAACTATAAAAGAGGAGGCCCGCATTAGCGCGCACATGTCACATACACCTCGTGCTCAAGAACTCTTCAAACATCACACACAAACCAACAAAACGCCTTACAGCATGTAACAGTAGATGTTACATGCTATGCTATATTTTAAACATCGTACTTTACATGGCTTGCATTTATAGGTGAACTTATGTACAAGCGGACAGAACGGCGACTTACCACAACGTAAGCTTGGTTGCTTCTGAACTTTCAAACACAAACTTCCGCCGTGGACTTTCAGAATAAAATATAAAATATTGGTTGGAGTCCCAAGTTTAACAGAATTTAACAAATAAAAGAAAGTAATTATTTACACTATTACATATGCATCATCAAAGGACAGTTGACAATTCAAAAGAGGTAGCTATTTAATCAATTTACCCCTGGAGACTGTGGCGGACTCAGACTGTTTGAAGGGCAGGGGCGAAAAAATAAAAAGGGCACATTCTGGACAACATGGGGCCCCACCAGCGGACACAGTGGCTTTTCTAACTTGATGGTGTTTTGTTCCCCCAACGGAGCCTTAAAGGCAGCGCTGCCTGGAAGGTCCTATCCCCTAACCTTAGCAAGCGCTGCCTGGAAGGTCCTATCCTTCCCCTAACCAAGTGCTCCCTTTAAGGTCCCATCGGGGGCACTTGTTACATCTCCATGTAGCACTTAAAATAATAGTTGGGCTCATAATTTAAACGGGGGGTCTGGGGTTCCTCCCCCAGAAATTCTTTTGCTTCAAAGACACTGTTTCCCCTTATTCTAGCGACTTTATAAACACCAAAATGAGTTGTTCACATCATTGTGCAGTTTCACATTTTAGCCAAAGAAAGGAGGATGCCTTACTGCTTTCATCTTTACTAACATTTAAGTAAAAATTAGACTGGAGAAAATTCAATGTGCCGCTACCATACAGTCTTTGACCGCTGACAGCCAGCTACGGAAACATTTAAGGAAGTTTTCCTTCATGTTGAGCTGATAGCTGACCATTATCGTCTCTCTTGCACGAAATGACCTACACTTGAATGATCTTGAACGCTCAAGAAATGTATATACATTTTAAACGGATTATGCAAACTGAAAATATTACGTTTTTCTAACTTGGCATCTAATTGCGCTTTTCCACTATGGGTTCTGACATACTCTTTATCCGCTTTTTGCTTCGTTATCCAGTGGAGATTTAAGTATCACTCGATGTAGCTGTTTGTCATGGCGACGCCACATGAAAGCAACGCCCGCGTTCCCCGTTCGTCAGCTACCAAAGAGAGGAACGTCTGCACCTCAATAGCTAACCACAACATGTTTTTTTCGGTTTGCCATATTCTTGCTCCAGAGGGCACATCATCATCATCAGGAGCAACCTAGGGCACTCATTAATTTCCGTTCACGTGTAAAGGGCAGCCAATAAGGCACTTTCAGAAGGGAGCAGAAGGGCACTATCAGGGCACTAGAAGGGCACTGGAAGGGCACTGGAAGGACCAGACGGGCAGAAGGGCACTATCAGGGTACTAGAAGGGCACTAGAAGTGCACTAGAAGGACCAGACGGGCAGAAGGGCACTATCAGGGTACTAGAAGGGCACCAGATGGGCAGAAGGGCACTTGAACGACCAGACGGGCAGAAGGGGACTTTCAGGGCACTAGAAGGACCAGACGGGCAGAAGGGGACTATCAGGGCACTAGAAGGCCACCAGACGGGCAGAAGGGCATATCAGGGTACTAAAGGGGGCCCTAAAAGGGCACCAGACGGGCAGAAGGGGACTATAAGGGCACGTCATTGAATTTTCTTGTTCTAGAGGGCACATCATCATAATTTATTGTATTAAGGAGCACCCTAGAGGGCACCTAATCATGTTTTGCACGTAAAATGGGCAGCCAAGAAGGCATTTCCTCTCGTTTTCGACACTCTTGAAGGGCACTTTAGCACGCTTTTTCAACCATTGAGCCACGAGGGGGGGCGGTCCCCCTGCCCCCCCCCTGAGTTTGCCACTGCCTGGAGATACCTTCACAGATGGCGAAGTTGAGCTAACAAACTAGCAGGCAAACGGTCGTCTACCAAGATAAATATATATATAATTACGCTGTGCATTTACAAATAAATATCAGCATCATAAAGGGCCTCTGATACAATATAGACAGTTCACAATTCAAAAGAGGTAGCTATTTAATCCAATACCTCAGAAGTTACTCGACGTCCAGCAATGGAAATGAATGATCTCCTACGCCGTAAAATGGTTGTTTGGAACTATTCGAGGCTCCATACCCCGGAAGTAGGTGCCACTCTGTTATATCTACCACTCTGGTCCACACCAGAGTGGTAGATATAACAGAGTGGCGACACTTCCATTGGACTCCGTTGTAGCGCCTACTTCCGGGGTATGGAGCCTCGAATAGTTCCAAACAACCATTTTATATTAAAATAGGGTCCATACGATGTACCCTACATGTTACTCCCGTATACCACAATGCAATGCGGTCGTGTTTTCCCGGAGGAGAAGAAGAAGCTGAATTACAGCGAAAACGAATACATTTAATGATGGAGTCTCCGGCTTTCGTTTAGAAATGTCAACAATTTATTTGGGATTTAACATAGAATATTTAACATTCAAAATGAATTAAACAAGGAAATGTAACATTTAACATCAATACAACCTCCAGCTTTCGTCGTGAGTGCCCGGTTTGTTTACATGATGTTGGCGCATCTGTCTGCGTCACACAAATACCCGGCACATTTACTGACGCAAATGACGTTTAGAAATCTTAAGCGTAGTGTCCGAATTCTCGTTTGTCTCATCTCATCTCATCTCATTTTCTTCCGCTTATCCGGGGTCGGGTCGCGGGGGGAGCAGCTCAAGCAGGGGGCCCCAGACTTCCCTTTCCCGGGCCACATTGACCAACTCTGACGGGGGGATCCCGAGGCGTTCCCAGGCCAGTGTTGAGATATAATCTCTCCACCTAGTCCTGGGTCTTCCCCGAGGTCTCCTCCCCACTGGACGTGCCTGAAACACCTCCCAAGGAAGGCGCCCAGTGGGCATCCTTACCAGATGCCCGAAACCACCTCAGCTGACTCCTTTCTAAGTAAAGGAGCAGCGGCTCTAATCCGAGTTCCTCACGGATGGCTGAGCTTCTCACCCTATCCCTAAGGGAGACGCCAACCACCCTTCTGAGAAAACTCATCTCGGCCGCTTGTACCCGCGATCTCGTCCTTTCGGTCATCACCCAGCCCTCATGACCATAGGTGAGGATAGGAACGAAGATCGACCGGTAGATCGAGAGCTTTGCCTTGCGGCTCAGCTCTCTTTTCGTTACAACGGTGCGGTAAAGCGAACGCAATACCGCCCCCGCTGCTCCGATTCTCCGGCCAATCTCACGTTCCATAGTACCCTCACTCGCGAAACAGACCCCGAGGTACTTGAACTCCTTCACTTGGGCTAAGGACTCATTTCCTACCCGGAGTAAGCAATCCATCGGTTTCCTGCTAAGAGTCATGGCCTCAGATTTAGCGGTGCTGATCCTCATCCCAGCCGCTTCACACTCGGCCGCCAGCCGATCCAGTGAGTGCTGAAGGTCACAGGCCGATGATCCCATGAGGACCACATCATCTGCAAAAAGCAGATTCTCGTTTGTTCGTTCTCTAAATAGTGCACTATATCATGAACACTATAAAGGGAATAGTGAGTGAGTGGATAGGGAGCGATTTCGAACACAGCTTCTCTCTATAGCTCTGGTCCACACCAGAAGCTAATAGAGTGGCGAAGTCACGCCCCTTCCGGTAGAGCTCATGGGACCTTTGAGATCGAAAAATATGAATGGGTGTCAATGGAGAGAAAATAATTATTTTCTGGTCCCAGTCTTTATATGCCCTGGATTACACATATGTTGTTTGTGGATTTAAATGATAATTTTTCATGCAAAGAAAACTAAAAATTTTCGTGAAGAAGTTTGATAATTTTAGGTTTTATGTGAGGCCGCTTTGTGAACTACAGCTCTCCGCTGCTCTCGACGCATATGATATACGTCACCACCAGTGATGGGCAGTAACGCGTTAGAAGTAACGCGTTACTGTAATCCAATTACTTTTTTCAAATAACGAGTAAAGTAAGGGATTACAATTACAAAAATAGTAATTCGATTACTTTTACTTTCCCGCAAGCATCCTGCGTTACTGCGTTACTAAACCGTGATTTATTTTTTCCATTGACAGTAAAAGAATTTGGGATTTTGCCGTATTTGCTTTGTGAGACTGTCTCGTGACAATGACGTAGCCTATAGCGGCGACGTCTAGAAGTAAACAACACCAACGTGTGTGCAAGACATGGAGTGCGGGAGAGAGAGCGAACATGGAGCATTTAATTCATGGAAGTTCAGACATTACTTTGAGTTTGACTCGGTAAAAGATGTAAAAAACATTAAAAACATTAATTAGTCAGAAGATCTAGAAATAGAAGGCATAATGCTAGCTATGGGCCAACTTAGCCTATCGGACAGCAATCAGTGCACTTGCAAATGAGTGCCTGCAAGTAGCCTATAACCGATCGTGGTGTGACATTATTTAACCATCAATCTACCGCAAATATGACCAGACAGATGTACATTGAACACATGATACACAAAGCACACCGTCCAACTCGGCGAATGCCGACAGACAGCCCACAACAAGCCAAACATCACCACGGCGGGTGTGCTCTCTCTCTCTCTCTCGCACGCCCGTACTACACAATCACTCCAACTTATCAAACTCCAAGGCTAGGCTGCTTCACTAAGACCACAACTAACCACAAGGCCTTGATCATAAGCATGCACTATGCCGAAGCCGAAAAGGACACACGCAGTTGCACACACTCATCTTATGCAAAACAATCCGTTTTATCATCAACATTCAGTCACTGCAAAGATTTAAAGGCTAGCCTCTTACCATAAGTTAGAATGGACCAAAAGTATGTGATTGAGACAGTATTGTTCGGCTTTCGCTTGCTATCCGTTTTTAGTGTGACTTCTCAACATTACGACTTTCTTGTGTTAGGCGCACATGGCTAATTTGCATACGTGCACAGGATTGGCTGGCTCCGCAAGGCAAATAATATAACATATTTAACTATCTTTCTATCCGTCTATTTATTTATCTATCAACGCATGGGTCTAGTTTTAATGTGATGTATTATGTGTATGTCCAGTCAGACTTGTTGTCTCCCTTGTTCTATGTGGTCTTAGTAGGCTATACTGTGTGAGCCGAATCACCGTCCTAAATGAATTCCCGACGTGTAGTTTGGTAAAGACTTGACTAGGCTATTTATCTATCGAGGCTATTAGTTAACAATTATTCGCCAAAGGCTAAGTGAATAGTGGGGAATAGCCCCCGAGACCGAAGGTTTATTTGTTGTTATCAGCTGACATTTTGGGATGAAAACAATAGAGTTTGAGATGTCAATCATGGGATATTGCCCAATATCCCGAGATAGCCAACCAATCAAATTGCGCCATTTTAGGAGATTCACGTGTAGCATATAACTATATATAATATCTATGTATTTATCTATGAAACACATCCTTCCACACACAGTTCAAACACATAGGCCTACTCTTTGACATTAGAACAGCCTAAATGTTAATAGAGACTTTGGTTTTAAGTATTTTATTTCTGTATTTTATTTACATCTATTCGAATGAAGGTGTGTATACACACCAAAACGATTTTCTTTAAATGAGAAACTGTTGCATTTAATATTTATTTATTTTTGCAATGTGCATCGTTAAAAAGATTGAGACTAATACAAACAAGTTTTAAAAAAAGCGCATACAGGTTGTGTATAGTAGATAGTGTGTTTTTGAAAAGTAACTAAGTAAAGTAATTAGTAAAGTAACTAATTACTTTTGAAGATAAGTAATCAGTAAAGTAACTGGATTACTTTCTTGGATAAGTAATCAGTAACTAATTACTTTTTCCAAGTAACTTGACCAACACTTCTTCACCACCACTCGCAAACAGATCCCGCAGTCGGAACATGGCTAAGCTGTGTTCGAAATCGTTCCCTATCATGGATGTAGTGCTCTAAATAGGGTGCACGCCATTTTGTAGGGTGTTCGAATTCTCAGTGGTCCACTATATAGGGCACTATATAGTGGACTTAAAATAGGGTAGGCCTACATACGATGTTCCCTACATGTTACTCCCGTATACCACAATGCAATGCGGTCGTGTTTTTCCGGAGGAGAAGAAGAAGCTGAATAACCGCGAAAACGAATACATTTAATGATGGAGTCTCCGGCTTTCGTTTAGAAATGTCAACAATTTATTTGGGATTTAACATAGAATATTTAACATTCAAAATTAATAAAAAAAATACTTGAACAAGGAAATGTAACATTCAACATCGATACAACCTCCAGCTTTCCTCGTGAGTGCCCGGTTTGTTTACATGATGTGGGCGCATCTGTCTGCGTCACACAAATACCCGGCGCATTTACTGACGCAAATGACGTTTAGAAATGTTCAGCGTAGTGTCCGAATTCTCGTTCCCTATTCCCTATATAGTGCACTAAATCATGTACACTATATAGGGAATAGGGAACGAGTGTATAGGGAACGATTTCGAACACAGCTTGTGTCTTTGGTGCACTTTACCACCTTCTTTCAAGGAAGGTGCTCTCCTTGAAAGATGATCGGGATCGGATGTGAGGCCTTCTATACCTTTTTTTTATTTAACAATAACGTATTAATTTTTTTATGTTTAAATAAATAAGTGCCATATATGGAAGCAAAACATTGACATGTTTATAATTTTAAAAGCCATTGAATTTGTATATGGAAATATAAACACCTTTGAAATCCTAACATTGTTCATCATACTGTGAAAACCAGGTCATCTGAATGTATTTGTTTTGAATTAACCATTTAAATTAAAGTATGGTATTTGAAGTTGTAGAAAAAAAATACGATTTGAGTTCATTCTTTTTCAATGTCGACTTCTTGAGATACACTAATTCAAGTTGCAGGTATGAAAAAATACGATATTCAATACTCATATTTAAAAGTTTCAAGCTTTTTAATTTAAAAAAAACTGGAGCAGCCGGGGATTCCAAGCAGCCGAGGCTGACCATAAAAAAAGAGAGAAAAAAAGCTGATGGCAGTGATTTGCAAGGGTTAAGAATTTTTACTGCTGCCCACATGACCATTACCCGTCTGTAAATTAATAACTTAAATCAAATGATTCGATGGCCTACCAGTTTCTTTCCGTTAACTCTGGTTGGTTTCTCCAGATTGCCCACCCGACATTTAATTAGTGTATGTAGCAGACCTAGGTATTTTGTCATTTTTTCCATTAATAATCAGGGGTCATCCATTGGCTCCCAGTGCTCCCAACCCATAACCTGCTATAACCTCATCCTATTTTATAACGTTAGGTTATAAAATAATCGTTCAATAATGATGCACTTAGATGTTTGGATGCATGGATTAAAAACGCAACGCCAAGAATAACTTTTTGATATTATCAAAATAAATTTTATTCTAGAACTGGCGACTTGAGTGAGGAATAGTCAGATCAGCAGACTGCAGATTCTGCAACCATGTATGTGAAGGGAAAATAATACAAAATCGGAGAGGGCAAAGAAATAGAAAAAAAAACAGAAAACTTGTATTTACATCGACGTGTTAAAAATCCATTGAAATTTGGATTTAATATATTTGAGTACATAACTACAAATTAAATGAGATACAAACTTATTTGTGTAAAGAGTACAAAAATTGGATGGCCCATTTTTATGACATAGCAAAGATAGAATAAGTACTTCAGGTAGGAACAAATAATAGCAAACGCACTTCAATGCAGTGTAAAAGGCTTATCTAAAAATTGTACATTATAAAATACCATTCCACTGCCATATACTTATGAAGTAGTGCCTCTGTGGTACGGTCTAAATCACCAGCGACCATTTCAAAGCAAAAATTCCAAATACCTCAACACAGTAGAAAAAACTTTCGATGCATAATTTTTTTAACTAACCTTCTTTAAAAAGACTGCAAGCAAAACTTTTGAATGTTTGAAAACTCCTCGCATTGACCAATTTATTCTATGATTGATGTTGGATACGAAGCTAGGTCTGCAGCAGCCCAAGACGAGGTTAGTCCAGCATGACCAACCCCAAAATAAAAGGTGGGAAAAGCCCAGAGGCCTATTCACCTTCCTTCTGTCTCATCTTGTCCTGCAGCTCAGACAGTATGTGGCCTTCAGAGGTGTCCACTCATGTAGTTCTGCACCATAACTTAACCAAAGGCTCAGGTTTTTTTAAGCAATGACTGTATAATGGTATTTTATAAAGAACCATTCGACATGGTCAAGATCCCACATGACTGATGGATCCAAATAACAGACTCCATAGCTTTGCTCTCTTCGAAGAGTTATGCAGGATGCCATGTTGTAGTATATATGTGTGCACACACACATACAAATGTCACATTTAAGGTAATAAAACACAAGTCTGCTCCCACATAAACCAAAAAAAAACAAGCCTGCTTCAAATCACAATCTCTGGAGTTAGAAGTAGCCAATAAATCTGTCCTCAAAATGTCCTAAATGTCGTCTATTAGAGCTTGTTAATGCTGAGCAACAACTTTTCTCCTCATAAAAAGCAAGCAAACTAAGGTTATTTTGGGTGTGTTCACAGAGTTAAACATTTAGACATTCAGTCATTCAGCCAAACAAGACGGACAGGCATTCAATGCAAGGAGTAGAAAGTCATTAAACGCATTGTCAAAGCACTGAACATGACGATGTCATCCATCCAGCTGTAAGATGTGTGAAGTGAAAGGCGACTCCAGCTAGGCCTCTTCCTAACACAAAGAGTGTTATGGCGACCCTCCGCACAACACTGGGAGTCAAACGCTTCTGATTGAATGATAAAACAACGGGGCAAAAAAAGAAGGTAAAAGTGAGAAGAATGCCGACAACAAAGAATAGGTCTGATTATCGTTCTGCACCCCAAGCAACAAGATGCAAGTGGTGGCGAGATAGGGCACTAATGACTACCCAATACTGATTACACATTTTAGCTTAGTGGTTAGCTGTGTTCCCCCTGAGTTCAGAGAAGCAGTATTGAGGTGGACTCCAGCACAGCCCTCTGTGTGCAAGAGCAGGAGATACACCCCTAGCCACCGCCCCTGCTAACAGGGGTGGAAATAAGGCTTCAGACAGATCGCCAGGTGAGACATCCCTTTACCCCACCCCCAATCCAGCAGCATGATGTCTGTTTGTGCGTTCTATTCATGTGATTGTGTGCGTCCGTTGGAGATATATATAAACACCATCAGAGATAATCGGTTGGTTTGGGAGATTTTAGCTCTTTAGCTGTTTATTAACCTGTTCAATATTGAAACACCTGAAATGCAGTCTTGTTTGAGCCGGGCAAGAGAAAGAAAAGAAAAAACAAGGGCCCATGGCACATGGTCTCACTGCCTTCTTAAATTGGTTAGAAGAAATCAAAATTAAAGAACAAAAAAGGGACAAATTCTAAACAACCTTTTCCCGTGTTGCATGATAATTTTAAAACTACCAAAAAAGAATGTTGAGTGTCATTAGATGACCACCCCCTTTCCCCCCCCACTAACTAAAGCGACTGACAACTTCCTCAAAAACAACATCCACAGGACAAGTTGGCTTGTGCAATATGCTCATGCCAACACAGAACAAATACAAAAAAATGAAATAACATAGCATTTATTTTACAAAGGATTACAAATTCCTTACATTTTGGTATGGATTTTTAAAGTCGGCTCATTGTGAGATATTGATGGGATCTCAAACGCGTCAGGGCCAACCAAACACAAACGTATATCCGTGGAGTCGCATATTGATGTACACCACGACTCGACAACTTTGCTTGGTAGGAGTCCTTTGCTTTGCTTGGGGGGGAGGGGGGGGGGGGAGAGTGTGTGTGTGTGTGTGTGAGTGTGTGTGTGTGTGTGTGTGAGTGTGTGTGTGTGTGTTTGGCGGCTGATGGCACTACAGCAGTGTGTGGGACAGGGAGAGAGACAGTCATTTTGGCTATGTACACATTCACAGTCGGTCCATGGCTCCTTCAGACCAGCGTCATTTTCTCAGGTCTAGTACACACACCTGTGGAGACAGGAGGAGAAACAGCCTTAGTCGCCCACAAGTGGCATTGACCGCTTTCAACCAGCCTTGATATCTAGTGCCTTTTAGCCCATTGGTTCCATTCAATTAGACTATTTATCCCTTTTACAAATCTTGAAGAAATTACCGGAAAATGAATCTATAAATTACATGTCAAAGGCAATTTAAATGTTCAACACATGTCAGACAAAAACAGAAGTGAATAAAACAATAGTAATATTTAGGGTGCAGTGTGTAGAATGTATTAGCATCTAGCGGAAGAAGACAGAAATTGAATAGAATATTCATAAGCATTTTCTAAAAAGGTATATACAGTATGTATTATTCCTGCATAAATATATCCATCATATATATATATAATGTTGAGGCGCGTTCCTACATTAGCAATTGTTCCCAACAATGTGCACAGAGAAATCCGTAGTTTTATTTAAGTTAACGGTACAAAACATATACTAATTAGGTTGCATGTCAATGACGTCATTCCCCTTAACCCCCTAGCCTTGTTGGAAAGATGACCAAACAATAGAGACCTCATTTATTGATATTGAGAAAGTCTGTATCCAAAACAAATCAGTTGTGATACAATTGCACACCTTCGTGTTATTAAAAGCAACCTATTACATACCGCAGTGCTGTTCTCTAGTACTGAATGCTATTGAGATGAATGATAAATACATATAATGGGGGAAATGGATGCAAAATAAAGCTTAAATCAACCTGAAGAATAAGAAAATAAACTGACTTGTGTTGCATCAAACCCTGCCTCCTCCATCAGCCATATCACAGTCTTCTGACCGAGACTCTGCTTGCTCGCCAAACCTCACTCCACCCTAACTATTAACATCAACCTACAGTTTCTACCCATTCATCTATTTAGTTTCTAAACATTAACAGTTAATTAAAAATGAATAATTATAGGTCTATGAATGCATCTCACCACAATGGATACAATAGGACTCTTTGCTGAGAAACGGAAACAGGCTGTTACCTTTGACATGGACCACAACATTTACAGTGACTATGACAAACATACCCCATTATTATTGGTTCAACTGATTTAATTGCAGGCTAGAGCCGTCAAATCGACGTTGTGTGATTATAATTAATGTAGCTTTTTCAAAACGGAAATACCTATTGGCACCTTCCACAATACAGGCCAGTACAGGCCACAGTAGTCCTTGGTGAGGGGGGGTTGAGGTGGGTGTAATTCGGTTCAATCTGCCACCTTACCTCTAGTTGCTGCTACATTCTACACACCAGACGTCTCATGAATGTCATTTTTCTCAGAGGTTATATCATCTCTTGAAGAGTTTCTGGTTTCTAGAGGCAATTTATTTTTTTTTGGACAAAGTTTTCAGAATGTGGAGTGACTAACCGATCCGTCTGAAGCGCTGGCTCCTACTTTGTCCCCCATGGCGTTCCAGCACACCTCGAAAATCCCCCCGGTCCCGCGGTAGCTGTGGACCAGAGCCCCCGTCTGAGGGCAACACACACGGCACCACAATGTTAGCACCACCCGGTGCTAGGAGGATCCTGATGCACCTAGCTGCAATACTTTGATTAACCACTTATGGGTTTATAAACCACAGACGTCTTATCACGTAAGGAGACATGGGCAGTGTTTGAGGACTGAGACCGACATAGAAAGACATGGAGACACTGCGGCCCCTGTGACAATTAATGCATTAGCTTAAGCAGATATATAAAAGATTCCCTTTCATTGCATCCAAATGTGAACCTGAACCTTGAACTGTTGGGGCTCAAGGTGAACAACATTTAAGTCTAATTTATACCTTTATTATCAAAGTTAACGACCTTGAGTTCATGAGTAGCATTTCCCAATGGACTTATCTTTTTATTAATGATATCATATGGTCTGTTGATCCTCCGATGGACCGTCAAAGGTTATATTGTGATTTATGAGCACTGGAGAGTCAGAGGATTGTTTCCCTTCTTTCCATCAGATCCGGTGGTCAATGCAGCTGGTGTCCAGATGTGGAAGGTGGCGTATTTACCTGCGTGTTCCAGATGTGGACGCACTTATCGAAGGATCCGCTGGCCAGGTGGCGCCCGTCGGGGCTGAAGGCCACGCTGTAGACAGGCTCCTGGTGGCGGGTCAGGGTGTGGATGCACACCCCGCGCTCCACGTCCCACAGACGCACCGTGGAGTCGAAGGACGCGCTGGAGGAGGAAGAGGAGGAGACGGGTTAGAGGAGGAAGAGGAGACGGGTAAGAGGAGGAAGAGGAAGAGACGGGTAAGAGGAGGAAGAGGAGATGGGTTAGAGGAGGAAGAGGAGGAGACGGGTAAGAGGAGGAAGAGGAAGAGACGGGTAAGAGGAGGAAGAGGAGGAGATGGGTTAGAGGAGGAAGAGGAGGAGACGGGTAAGAGGAGGAAGAGGAGGAGACGGGTTGGTGGGGGGCTGAACTCCCAGCGGAGAATTTCAACAGAGATCGAAAATCTGACTTGTGTTTCCACTGTCTGACACCACCAGTAGGGTGTAGATGTTTGTTCGTATGCACTTTTTTATTTTTGATCAAAGTGAGGGAATCTTTCCACTCCCTCATCAATATCAACACAGCACTTCCGATAAGGATTGGGAAGGACATGATTACAACAGATTACAACAGATTATTAGTTATAAATAATGGAATCTAGAAAAAGGCTGGTTTTACTTCACCATGGGCCGTATTCACCTCGTGGCCATCTGTCATTCAAGATGGCTGACAGGTGACCGAGGCTTTCAGTTCACTCCACCAAACCAATTTATGGAAAAAGATGGCTTCCAGGTCAGTGTTCCTGAGCTCCGGGAAGACTCTACAGTTTCCCCACTACCTATCAGCAAGCTTCACTGCACCTGGCCAGCATGAGGTTGGCACTGGGGTTGTTGGACCCGGGGCCCGTTGGGCTCCACTTGATGGTGTAGATCTCCTTGCTGTGGGCCTGGAGGTCGTGAACGCACATGTCCTGCTTCATGCTCCAGATCTGTGGAGTAGCAGACAGGGATGAGGAGACAAGGTAATGTTACAGCGCCATCTGGTGGCTTGTATGGCACACTGACCTACACTTTTTATCACAAGAAAATTAAAAAATATTAAAAAATATATATGTGCGTGTGTATTAAAATTGTGCCTCACTTGTAAGCGTCTTTGTATAAAAGCGTCTGCCACATGACTTATTATGAACGTACATACGTGCGTGTGAGATTAAAGTGTTTAAGAGTATGGTCCCATGACACCGAGCCAAAGCGGACACACACACCGAGCCAAAGCGGACACACACACACACGCGCGCGCGCACACACGCACGCACACGCACACACACACACACACACACACCTTGAGGGTCATGTCGTCCGAGCAGGACGCCAGCAGGCTGCCAGTGGGGTCCCACTTGATGGCGTTGACCTCGTTCTGCAGAGAAAAGATGGAGGGAGAAATGGGAGGATAGGTACATGAACAAGTAGGTACGATTTAAGAGCTGATGTTTGAGCGTAATTTGTAAGAAATGGCCGAGCCATCCATCAGTTGAGAGAGTGAATTGCACTGAGAATGGATGCACTGCTTCTGCCTGTCTGAGCCAATCTAGGATCCCGAAGGCCTCTGGGTTCTTTCAGACCAATCACAAGGGCTCCTGGGTCCTTCTGACCAATCATCTCTTCCCTGATAGATGAACCACTCTGTGTGATTTCTCTTCGGGTGAATGGAGCTAGTCCCGAAGTGCAAGTTCATCAAATCTTTGATGAGCAATCCTAGGGGATATTATCGTTTAGCATTTAGTGTTATAAAATAAATACATAACTGTAGAAATTAAAAGGAAAACAATCAGTTGATAAAAACTAGAGTCGAGCTGCCATCCAGGCAGAGGTCCAAAATGAGCCAAAACAGACTACACAACATTTGGTTTATTTAGGGTGCAGTGTGTAGAACAGCTGTACTTTGCCAAAGAGCCAGGCCTGATCTGATTGTAAGGTCTTCAAGGTGTGGAGACGTCAGGTGAACTTCAGTAACTTAACCTCAAGGGCTGAAGCTCTGCGTGATTTACAGACAGTTCAATAAATGTTAATTTTTCTAAATTGTGACATTGTAACATTGGTTATCATCATTGTGTCATTTTTATGATGTAAATTGAGGGAGGCTGGCAACGAGTAATGAAAATGGCCCAACTCGAGGGGCAGCACCAAGCGTGCATTTGAAAATATCACTGGATAACACACATTGGATAACACTATGACCAATCAGAATAATACAAGGGGTGACGTATCCAGACCAGTGGAGCTAACCAATAGGTAAGACTCTTGCCGTATCCGGTCGGTAAAACAGCAACGCTATTGGCCCGCCTATATTGATACATCGATGTGATTGATTAATGTTCTGGGCCAGGGGAGGCCCAGAATATACACAAGTATATTGCTCGTTCCCAGAGTGACTCGGAAAAAAAAATCAACACAGAGGAAACTGATGACACCGACTGAGACAACGAGCATTGAAGTGTCAAAGGGAACAGAGCTCCTCAGAAAGAGGGCTGCCCCCGGCTTCCCCAAACTCCTCCTCCCACTGCCTGAGGTCGGCAGCACCATCACCCAGAGGGTGCTCACCGTGTGTCCCTGGAAGGTCTTGACAGGTCGGTCCTGGCCCAGCTTGCACACGTGGATGCACATATCAGTGCTGCAGGAGGCAAACGTGTTGTTGCTCTGCCAGTCTACGTCCAGGGCCGGCGCTGATGGGGTGGGGAAACAGTGAGTGATTGAGTGACAGTGAGTGAGTGAGTGAGTAAGTGATTGAGTGAGTGAGTGAGAGATAGATCGTGCTACAACTTTGAAATACAGATATGCTAAGCTAGGTAAATATGAAATATTTAAAGGACACGTGTCAAATACAATCTTCAGATTAAAGTCTAATTCTTGCGAAAATTGAACCCAGGGTCGTTTTCGGCATGAAGACCCATAAAATAAGCCCTCCAGACACTTTTTTTTGTTAATAATCAAGTATACAGCGTGCCCGGAGCAATGTAACAGCCCAAATGGCTTCAATGTTATTGGCTAGGGGCACAGCGAACGCTTCCAAACCTTTTTTTTAACCACTAATATTGCTTGAAATAGCACCAAACCAGCGCAGTTCCATGACTATGGTCCCTACACATAAAACTAAGCATCAACAACTTAGTTAGCGACCGGGCGGTTATTAAAAAATATTGTTTTCCTATGCCGCTTTTCCACAGTAGAAGTTCAACTCGCCAGGACATAGAGCGGCACGACTTGGGTTGGTTCCAGGCACGTCGTGTTTCCATCTCAAAAAGAACCTCTACAACGTGGGCATGATTCACAAAGCATGCATCCGCGAAGATTCGCATGATTATTCACCAGACACATAAACAGACAGGGCTACACACAGGAGCGTCTCCACCTCTGTCACGGTCCACAGCGTGTTCTTGTGCACTGATCTTGCGGAGTTCAATAATCAATCACTATTGTGGACTGAACACCGCTGATAGTATTTTCAGATGCCGGTGGAAATGGAATCCCCGTCTGAAATCGCACCCTCTCCGCGTGAACTTATTTCGTCTCTTATTTCGTCTGCGCTTTCTGCGTGTCACATCGTGCATACATGTATGACTTGTAAACTATTACGTATTTTAGTGCCCTTGTAGTTCATTATCGTGAATGAGATATCTTACGTTGTGGGTCGCCTATAAAATGTGACATCGCTTTCTGTGACAAGTTGCTCATCTTGTGATGATAGGATATAAACACTGCTATAACCCGGAAAGGGGCTGCGATGTCGGACGGCACAACACCTGGTGTAGGGTGTCAGGCTCGGACGTCGCGCTCGTCCAGTGGCGTCACTCTCTGGCCAATCAGTGGCCAGCAGCCTGTTTACGTCACACAAAAGTACCGGTTCAGCTCTCATGGAACCTCAACGGAGGTGAGACTAAAAAAGTACCAGGTACCAGTTACCAGATTTTGGCAATGGAAACGCAAATAATAATAGCGGCGCCAACAAATTTAAAACAGCCAAGTATCAAGAGGGGAGATTGTTAAGCTAAATTTGTTGTTCGGGGCAAGCTCAATACTCGATTATCAACGAAGAAAAATGTCTGGAAGGGTTATTTTATGGGTCTTCATGCCGAAAAGACCCTGGGTTCAATTTTCGCTGAAATTAAACTTTACACAAGAGGGTGACCAATAACTTTAACCACTTTCAACCTAGGGCTGGGTGGTATATCGGTATTTTAAATATATCAATATTTTTTCAAAGAAGAACGAGACGCTATCGTCAACATCTAAACAGTTCATTTGTGTTGAAATTACAGAAGAATCCAAAGAAAAGTTCCAAGCCGCACCTGCAGCCTGCTATTTCCTCACTCTGCTTATCTCTACGTCCCGCTCTGCCTTCGGCTCACACACAATGTTGCCAGATTTGGTCAAATTCCCACAAAATCTGGCAATACTGGCTGCAGCGGGGTTGGTCCCAGGTTTGCCAGATTGGGCGGGAAATCTTGCCCAATCTGGCATGCTGCTCACACACACTCTGCCCTGGCCCCGCTCTTCCACTCACGTCACTTTTTTAAATCCCCTTAAGCGCAAAACATGGAGTCCGTCAAATGCATTTGCCACATCTTGCTCCGACTGTTTTTGACTGATTAATTAAAAAATGTTTAGCTACCCTGGCCTACACCCACATTTAGGATTGAGTTTGCTTCAGCTAGGCAGGTTAACAAGCACAGCGATGCAGGCAGGCTAGAAATTAAAGCACAGCAGCGCCCCCGATGTAGAATGACGAGTTGGAGCGCGGCAAAGGCAACTATGTTATTGTGTCAACAAATATCGATGTATATCTTAGATCAGCTTTCTGCTTGAAAATATCGAGATATGACTTTTGGTCCACATCGCCCAGCCCTACTTCGACCCCGGGTTCTCACCTGAGTGGAAAGGAAACTGCTGCTTGGCCTCCCCAGTGTGAGCGTCCCAGATGATGGTGGTCTGGAGAGGACCAACAACACTTGGATGTGATAAACACGTTTAATAATAACATGAGCCTTCGTTTTAAGTGCAGAAAGTCACAGACCTCAACACATCACACTAGCATGTGACCAATCCTATTCAGCTGTTGAATCTATTATGTCCCAATTATTTAGTTTAACAGACAATTTTCAATGTAATTCAGTTTTATTTTGTTTAGAAAAGGCTTCAAAACTAAAAGGCTTTAAAACGTAAAGAAATTATAAAAATAACACTTTGTATCCTTTACCTTGTCTACACCTGCGCTGAGGATGAAGTTTCCTTTCTTGTTCCACTTGAGGGCGAATATCGGCCCTTTATGCTGTCCCAATGTGCTGGCCAGGTTCCCTACGGTACACACAGCAGGTCATTCCTCTGCTCCCCATGCCACTGGTTCAACTGAACGGTCTGAGTACGGGAGGGGAAGGGTTTACCGTCTTTCGTCCAGATTCTGGCAAAGCCGTCATAAGATCCCGTGGCCAGCAGGGTACCTTCGCTCTAGAACCAGAGAACCTTCTGATTAATGTTCAGCTTAACATAATACTGACATGGTCAGCTCACTTTTATATTCATATTTAATCATTCACATTTTGGGCGAAATTAATATAAGATTTTTTTTATTATTATTAGTTATATGACCTGAAAATCTACTTAAGAACTAGCTCTATAGTTCAATCAATACGGCTGTGATTACAATTTAAAGCTAGACAGGGAATCAATTTATGTTGTAATTTATTTATTGTCTTTGCATCTTTTCAGCGATATGATGCGCAGCATGAATGAATCAAATTAATGAAGGCCTCCCCTCCGTGTTTGTCTAACTCCCTACCCAGCTACCTGTGCGGACTCTGCCCTTTACTCATGTGCATGACCGCAGCCTTCCAAAAGGCTAGGCAGGCCGACTGCTGAAGCTAGCCAGCTCATCATGTTGGGCAAGAGGCTCAGGAGGCAAGCCTGAAAGGAGGGCTGGGATCAGCGTTCACGCTAGACTTTTTCTTGGGCGGACATATGTCCGACACTATTCCAGAATATCGGACATTTGGAATATCTTCCGGACGTTATTCACTAATAATTAAGTAATTACCAAAAGTCCACATTTAAACGACAAACGACACAAACTAAGTTTCTTCAATAAATGCCATTTATTAAATTAGCCTAGGCAAAAAAACAGCCATTCTCGGCAAAAATGGTAAACGGGTAAAGAATAATTAATTCGATAATTGCAATTCTTGCAGGCTACTTTCGGCGCAACTTCATGGCATGGAAGTGCTCCACTGCTCGCGAAAAGTTGAAGTCTTTCAACCCCGGCCCAAGGCTCGATATGCGCATCAGCCTCGTCACCTTTTCCTCAGCTAGGCGGTTTCTGATAGATGTTTTAATCCTGTTTTGGAGAGAAAAGGCTGGTTCCGCAGGAACACTGGACACGGGGATTGTACTGGCGATTTTGGCCAGCTTTCCCCAGTCGGGAAAGATTTGTGTGCTCACACCAAACGCGACGGTGCGACAAGATCCCATACAAAGTGAACGTAGAGACGCGTATCGGGCAAATTTTTCGCGAGACAAAACCGGCGTTTTGATTTCTCGCGCCACACTTTCGCCGTGCACAGGCGAGCGCGTTCACGAGGATTTGTGCCACGACAAATTCGCTCGAGTTGAAATATTTCAACTTTGACGCAAATTTCGTGTGACGACAGCCAATCAGCGTTCCACAGCGTGGCCACTGAGTGACATGTGTATGCATGTGCGGGTGCACTGCGCGCGTTCATGAATGCACGTTCGTGTTCTCCTCCCTGGTGAGCTCGGCCAGGAACCGCTACTGGTTTTCATATGCTACTGATTAATTCATACATAAATGCGAACTTCTTTCTTTCTTTTTCTCGGGCATGTGGGCCGTTTACATTTTATTATACCGGCCATGCGTGCGTGCAATCGGCCAATGTCCGGCTATAGCCGGCTAACGTTAAATATTCTTTAAAGATCAAGCTTACACAGGCGGTTTTTTCCAAATAGCCTGGGGCGTCATCAACGGCCCCAGACCCCAATGCTTCTGGACGACATTGGGAAGGCCTATAACTAATAAGAGCAACAAAGCGGTCAACGCAATACTGAGCAACAACAACTTTAAGTGCAGTCGTTCGCAATCGACAGGGACACACACACACACACACACACACACACACACACACACACACACACACACACACACACACACACACACACACACACACACACACACACACACACACACACACACACACACTCACGTTCCAGTCGAGCGAGGTGACGTCTTTGTTGCTGGGGACGTCCTGGCCGCCCTCCCGTATGCAGTGCCTAAGGACCAGCTGGGTGGAGCCCCCTGTGCTGGCCTCACTCAGGTTCCAGATCCTCGCCGTCGAGTCTCCAGAGCTGCTCACACAACCACAACACAAACGCATGCTGAAAATGACGCCAACTTTGTCTGCTTCTGCCAAGTTGCCAAGTACAGGGGGAAAAATATTGAGTCATCATTTGGAAATCTAATTCAGAAGAACAGAACAGCATGCCCGAGAAAATACTCGGAGAATAAAGAGGAAGTGAGGGGATGAAACAGGATGCTGACCCCGAGGCAAGGAGGTCGTTGACCGGGTTCCAGGCACAGATGAACACCTCCGACTCATGGCCCCGCAGCACCATGGCCTTGCTCTGAGGGATCTCCACGTCCCGCTCCACCTCCATCATCTCCCCGTGGTGGTCTGCGCCAACACACAGGGTATACTGCTCATCACCCAGCATTCAGTGATTGATCAAACGCCATCCAACAGGGAATTCAGAGACAGGCATTATGGAGCAGGCAGGGTATGGTCATCTAGCACTCTGATGACTACAGAAGTGTGTGGACGGTGGGAATCGAACTCAGTACAGTCGCCTGGGAGTCGACCATGAGCAGTTACAGACTCTACCTTGTCCTTACAAATTGTGATGCAAACAAACGTGTGTGTGATCAATTGTAATTTTGACTATAGTAAATAGTAAAGTTGGCAAACACGACAGTCTGCTAAACAAAGTACACTCTTTAAAATGCTGCTTATACATAATGATCCGCCTCAGATAACTAACAGGGAGAGGGACATTTATCTGTTCCCATTTCCCTTTTGCATTTCAAGGCAGCTGCCAAAAGAAGACATTAGTCTGAAGGCAGACAGGCTTTGGGGGAACAGGGTGTCTTCATATCGGTTTGGACCAATCATTGCTGGGGGCTGAGATCTATAAATACTGTGTAGATTGGCCACTGTATATGAACACTGTTATACGCACTAAAATCCCCATCTGAAATCTTGTTTTCTTCAGTGGAATTTATAATTTAAAATAATAATAAAATATTTATTATTATAGAAATATAAGGCTGAAACGATTAGTTGCTCGAAAACTACTTAATCTGATCGTAATTTAATTATGAATGGGTGGTTTTGGATGGCCTCATCAACATTTTCCACAATGGGACTAAGCAGCCCAAGGATAAGAATTAAGTCCCCCACCCCCGCCCACCACACCAAGCCGCTTCCTTACTGGCTAAACCGTGGCCGCCGTTCTCCTCCCCGTTGGGAGCACCCTCGCCGTTCTTTGCTGCCGGCTGGCCCCCTGCGGTGCTCCCGCTGGCTGCGGACAACGCCACCTGCTGCTGCTGGGGTTGTTGCTGCTGCTGCTGCTGTTGTTGGGCCAGCTTCTCCCTGTAGGCCTGCTGTCGCGTCTGTACCACGTCGGGCATCACCGCATCGATCAGGGACAGCGACTCGATTGGTCGCCCATCGAACAGCGTCCCATCCTGCGTCCAAGTGTTTAGAAGAAGAAGAAGGTGGGCAGGGTTAGTGTACAAAGTCTTCTTCTGGTTGGCGAGGTCATCACTGGGTGATGATTTAATAACTGCTGTGAAGTCATGAGTTGGAATGTGGGGCGGTTGGCGTTAAGGAAGGAATCCTGGAGCCTGCGGCAGTTCAAGCTCCATTATAAGAATGTTTCAGCTCCGCTAACTGGGCCAAGTAACAAAACGCTAATCAAGTTGAGCATAAAAAACACATCCAGGTCTGCTTTTCTAATTAAAACCAAAGACAGGTTTGCCTGGGAGCCTTCATTGACAGGAAAGGCCTTTCTGCAATGGTAGGGCCCTATGATTTCCGCGATAACGAAAACGTGGACGGAATCACGGAATCTGACAATAAAAACGGAAAAAATCTACTGATAATTATTATTATTATTGTTTTTAATTATACAGGAAAGTATTAAAAGTAGAGCTGTCAGTTAAACGCGTTATTAACGGCGTTAACGCAAACCAATTTTAACAGCGTTAAAAAAATCATCGCGCGATTAACGCAAATATTTTATTTACAAAAAAAAATACAACTTTTTTTTTTTTTTTTTGGCTCAAAACAAAGAAGCAGTTGCCTGACTGCTATGTTCAAATGACATTTGTTCAAAGCAGTCGTTTAATTGCACTATAGGCTCTTTTTTTGTATCGTCCTGTTTTGATCAGTATATGCCAATGTTGTTATCAATAAAAAATCATTTGCACAAGACAAGCCGATGCACTTCACCATGTTGATATGAGAATTAAAATGAGAAGAATTATGGGACAAAAAAATCAAGGGATATTTAGCATAGAAAAAGAATTTGTGATTAATCGCGATTAATCGTGAGTTAACTATGACATTAATGCGATTAATCACGATTAAATATTTTAATCGCTTGACAGCTCTAATTAAAAGTAACAAAGTTACAATTTAAAACGGGCCTGTCTCAGTAAAATAACTGATTTCCAGCAGGTTCCTGTTCTGCAGCACATATAACATGTAACAGGAACAAGGCACATCACGTGTCACATTTACAATATTCATTTTCGAGGGAAAAGGGAAACAACACAGGTGACATTAACGTCACTGAATGTTTAGCAGTCACTCCCACAAAAATGTAAAAAAAAATCCCCGGTCCACCACTCCAGCCTAGGTGGCGGGATTGCAAACAATAGGTCCCGCTCCGGGTAGGAAATGAGTCCTTAGCCCAAGTGAAGGAGTTCAAGTACCTCGGGGTCTTGTTCGCGAGTGAGGGTACTATGGAGCGTGAGATTGGCCGGAGAATCGGAGCAGCGGGGGCGGTATTGCGTTCGCTTTACCGCACCGTTGTAACGAAAAGAGAGCTGAGCCGCAAGGCAAAGCTCTCGATCTACCGGTCGATCTTCGTTCCTATCCTCACCTATGGTCATGAGGGCTGGGTGATGACCGAAAGGACGAGATCGCGGGTACAAGCGGCCGAGATGAGTTTTCTCAGAAGGGTGGCTGGCGTCTCCCTTAGGGATAGGGTGAGAAGCTCAGCCATCCGTGAGGAACTCGGATTAGAGCCGCTGCTCCTTTACTTAGAAAGGAGTCAGCTGAGGTGGTTCGGGCATCTGGTAAGGATGCCCACTGGGCGCCTTCCTTGGGAGGTGTTTCAGGCACGTCCAGTGGGGAGGAGACCTCGGGGAAGACCCAGGACTAGGTGGAGAGATTATATCTCAACACTGGCCTGGGAACGCCTCGGGATCCCCCCGTCAGAGCTGGTCAATGTGGCCCGGGAAAGGGAAGTCTGGGGCCCCCTGCTTGAGCTGCTCCCCCCGCGACCCGACCCCGGATAAGCGGTCGAAAATGAGAATGAGATGAGGTCCCGCTCCCGCTCCTAACAAGTAGCCGAAGAAGAAGTTGAAGCGCCCGTAATTCGGTTCTAACCCCCAAATTCAGAGCCGAACAATATCCAAAACACTTCTATCACTCAGTTGATCAGCTGTTTTCTAGAATATGTCAACATACTATCGATTGGAAACGCAAAGATACGTGCGATGACCACTTGAAGTCCAAAATCCATATAAAAAACAATGAACGCCGTAGCCAGGGCACGCTCCTTCAAACCACAATTTGAGTTTATAAAAAAAGAGTTTATAAGCACTTTATTATTTATGTCATGTTGTTTTTATTTGAAGCACTAAAAACAGTGCAATGTTGGGATGTTTTAATAAATGTAGTCTTCTATCTGATTAAATTGTAAGAATTTTATTCGTTCGCACTTATATGACACTCGTTTTAAAGATTTAAATTGCTTAAAGTGTAAAAACGGAATTCATGAAAATTAAAACGGAAAAAACGGATTTGGAAAAAAATAAAACGGATTTCATAGGGCCCTACAATGGGCCCTGGACACAGAATAGACACTGTATGCCGCTACTTCAAAAGAAGAGAAACGGAGGGGGTGGGGGAGCTACGGACCTCGTTGATGCTGACTTCGGCCTCCACATACTGCAGGCCCTTCTGGATGATGGAGATGAGCGCTGCTGGGGGCACCAGGGCTCCATTGATGTTGGACTGGCTGATGTGGCTCTCTATGCCAAACGTAAACGCTGAATGGGAGAAGCCTGAGAGGGGTAAGGAAGCCAAGAGATGGTGATAAGACAGGAATAAGCAGAAGGTGACAGAGGGTTGTGATAAAGATGATCTAGAGTCCCCATAAGTCCATCTATTATTAATGACGCATGAACACATGAGATATGAAGGTTGAAATGCAGATCAGAGCCCCTTTCTGATCTCTTGACGGTATGAATATTGGGTGAACAGCGACGATCAATTCTTCTTCCAAGCAGGCGGTTCCTACCTGACTCCTGCAGGTATCTGTACACCAGGAAGTTGACCTCATCACTGCTTATGCTCATTGTTAGTCCTGGTGGTTAAACCATGTGCCAGCGCTGCATAGGAGCCTGGGTCAGAAAAGAGAGAAGCAGTAGAATTAGAACATATACAGATAAACATACAATTTCATTTTTAGACATATAGTATTAAACACAAGCAAAAGACTTTAAGGCAGAGGCTTGCCTTGTGTTTGTGCATATGTTGCATTTGTGAGTATATGTGTATGCGTCTGTGTCCGGTATTTGCAATATCTTAAAACAGAGTCGAGGAATTACAAATGGCTGCTGTGGCAGATTATGTAAGAGTATACAAATACAACATGCAAGACAAAACTGTACATAGCGATACAGAGAAACAGGACGAAACGACTGAAGCTAATGGAGAAGACACTAAAGACATAAAGCACTGTCAAGACAGAAGGCAGTGGTTGTGGGGGATAGTGGGGCCATGCTGGCACTGGGGAGGGGATGAGATCCAATTACTAGCTCACAACTGGAAGTAATTACTGGCCATTTGTTCAAGGAGGAAGTGGGCGCTGGAGGAGCAAGTGGATACACCAGGCTGTATCCACGGTCCGCCAACACACTGTGGATACAGCCTGGTGTTTTGTAAGGCAGAAGGTAAGGTTTAAAAAGGACTGGTGGAAAATAAACAAGTGGCTGAGTTTGAATGGAGGTCCAGGAGCGTCATAATGGACAGTTGGATAGTCAGAACTTTCCCCTCTCCACTCTGCCTCCTAACAGCAGGGAGCCACTACTTACGGCTTTCCTGGAAACTTACGGTGAGAATCAGGCCAATAATACCAAGACGAGAGTGAACAGGAATATTGAAGAGTTTGAGAAGCTATGAATTAGACTGCTGCTGTTTGTTGATACTAAAATATTAATTTATTTTTTATTAATGTATCAGAGGGTTATATCAAAAGGGACAGGCCATTCAGGAACCACCAAGGGTTAGGCCTCTTGCTCAAGGATGCCTACAGGTAGACTGGAGACATGGCTTCAAACCCAGAACCTTTCTGCTGGGACACCCCAACTACGATTCTTTCCTGGGTCTATATTTGCTTAGCATCTTGTTGACTGCTAAAGTGTAAGTCCAAGAACACAAATCCATGAAAGAAGACCCCAAGCACATTGCTCAAGAGCAAAATCAGCCATCAGCAGTTGGCAGTTGACCAGTGCCAACTTTTATGAGACCGGTTCTATACCTTAGGTGTTTGTAAAAGGGTGAATGCATCCATTCACTCAACCATCACGAGCAACAATAGCCCGAACAGTGAAAACAGGGCAGCCTGGTCCACATAATAAATAAAATAAAAATAAGAAATGGATATATAAGTAGTATCTAAGAGGCCATCAATTCAGCGTATTCCCCTTCCCCTTCTCCTATTATTGTAAGGACAAACTTGACCCCAGCTTGACTTTCACGAGTAAGACCAGTCACGCACGGCAACGTGTGACTTCATGCACTGAGGCTCTCACCAGGGACTAGGCTGCTTTTCTATTTCCAAACACACAGCGGCCACCTTAACAACAATAGGGCCCCACCTTGACTACCAATATATATAAAAAATAAATATATATATATATATTAGGGCTGTAACGATATGCGTATCGAAACCGAAATCGCAACACTCAAGCCACGAACCTGTCTCGCGGTGTGAGAAGGCAGAAGCGCGACACGCCCTTTCTAACTCCCATTATCCTTCCAGTCCAGATCCAGCCACGTGATATGAGCTGTTAGTGCCAGGGTTTCCTTTGTCCGGTAATAGAAAAATTAAATGTCAGACAAAATTGTATCCCTTCGGTCAAATTGTCAGATTGAAATTTGCTAATAATCTGTCTAAATAATAGTCTGCTGACTCCGCTCCTCTTATCGATGCCGTAAATCTGCGACGAGATGCCCTCTCTGTGATGACAGCTCTCCGTGGCTACGGAGGATTGCATTTCTCCACAGCCTGCGAAGTCCTCATATGCGATATGAATATGAACGACATTTATCCAGAGTGGGCCAAGCGCGCAAAAATAGCCTGTGTGACTCCTGTCTCTAGTGTTTTGTGTGCTTTGACCGGCAGTTGGTCTGCTTACAGGTCGGAATGAAGCGGCCACCGATTATTGACAAGATGGGTACTTTATTCTACCGGACTCGTTCGTTTCTTCACTAGACACACTAGGGGTACACGTGTAACCGGTTAGTAAATCAGAGACGTTTAGGAACAATTTGTAAACGAAAACCGTTGTCTGATTACAGTTTAAATCATTTTTTACAATTTACCAGCTTTCGTTTTGAAGAATAAGCACCGCGCCATTTATTTCAATGGTCTATACTTCCAACATAAAGTGCACATATTTATAATTCGCACTGATCCGTTGCAAATAGCAAGCATTTCCAGCAATACATATTACAATGACCACTTGACACTGTCAGCCAACTATACCTCTCGTAGTTGCTGGATGAAAGTGCCGCACAAATCCTTTGCCAGGCTGGGTCAGAGCAGCTAGCTGCGGTGTTGGTCGTCCCTGTTTCACAATTTCTAGCTTTTCTGAGAAATTCCTTCTCGAAAAAGACTTTTTCAACAAGTCGGCCGCAATATCCAGTCCTCTTCCTCTGTCATCCATTGTAAAGTGAATCTAATCTAAAAAAATCTAATTTAATGATTTATATCAGCCGTTCTCAATCTGTGGTACGCGTACCACTGGTGGTACGCGAGCGCCCTCTAGTGGTACGCAGAGTATGAATGATTTTTTGAAGCGTGAAAGAAAAAAAGTGCATGTACCCATCATATGCATGATCTTAAACCTGCATTGACTAACTGCTGCGACGACGAGTAGGGGAAGCAAAAATTTTGCAAAATCGTCCTGTGACGAGACGTTGAAGTCTGCCTTCAGAAGCCAGACATTTCTGGACTTTTGGATGCAGCGACGCAGCGAATATCCTGCGCTTTCAGACAAGGCTGTGCGCATTCTCATTTCATTTGCGACCAGGCTTCACTTGGTCGCAAATGGTCGCAAATAAGAGCGATGACTACTGTCATGTAGGGTTGGGCAATCGTCTACAAGCTTCCATCGTCCGATAGCGCCCCCTAGCGATCGCCGATAGTCGATACTATCGGGGGGGCAACTTTATAATAATTGTATAATATTAATTATTTATAATAATTTATCACTTTGAAAAAAATGGCGTTTTTATTTTTCGATTTTTTCTTAAAAAACGAATACGATGGTCTTCCCCTTAGACCAGCGTGAGCCGTGAGCCTCCGCTGATTTAAGTTTCGATGCGTCGGCGCCGGCGGCGCTGTCATGATGACAGCTATTTTGTAGTGTTGTTCGAATTCTCACTGGTTAATTTCATGCCCTATATAGTGCACTTAAAATACCCAAAATGTGAGGCTTTCGGCTTTCGGTTAGAAATATCAACAATTTATTTGGGATTTAACAAGAAAATGAAACATTCAAAATTAATAAGAAAAACGGCTTTTCGGCTTTCGGTTAGAAATATCAACAATTTATTTGGGATTTAACAAGAAAATGAAACATTCAAAATTAATAAGAAAAACCTTGTTCAAGGAAATGTAACATTCAACATCAATACAACCTCCAGCTTTCCTCGAGAGTGCCCGGTTTGTTTACATGATCTGGGCGCATCTGTCTGCGTCACACAAATACCCGGCGCATTTACTGACGCAAATGACGTTTAGAAATGTTCAGCGTAGTGTCCGAATTCTCGTTTGTTCGTTCCCTATGTAGTGCACTATACCATGAACACTATAGGGAATAGTGAGTGAGTGAATAGGGAACGATTTCGAACACAGCTCATGTACCACAGCTGTGACCCGGAAATGGTGCAGCGGGGTGTGATGTCATTTCGCTGTGCGAGCAGACCGGTAGGTTTCGAGCCCCTCCCCTCCCCTCCCCTCTCCTCTCGCAGCAGTGAGTGAATACGGCAGGTCAGCGCTACATAGTATGTTTTCCACCGGTGCCAGTTAATTTCAATTACAATTTGCGGGGCTTTTTAAGTTGAAAAAATAGCTACCACAGCGCTTTAAAAAAAAATAAAATGTATATATTATTTAAATATAATTATCGCCTTTTTATCGGCTACTTGAGACGATCGACGATGGAATCCATCTATCGTCGATAGTCGATAGAATCGACTATCGGCCCATCCCTACTGTCATGTCATCGCTCTTATTTTATCCCCAAAAACGCAGCTGATCGGACGCATCACACGATTCGGAGGCATGCATCACATTTAAGGATTTTAAAAACTGATTCTTATTCTTTTTTTTCTAAAATGCATTCAGAAGAGAAGGGAGACTAGCGTTGCTCACGGGTTGGAATGAAAGGGAGAAAAGGGGACAGAGTTGCCTGCGGAAGCGATGTCTGAGATGCAGAGACTGCTTCACGCTACCAGTGTCAGTTTCGTACGGTGGGGAATGAGAGCTTGTGAAAGGCACTATTGCGCAAGTACGCCTGCGTGCTTGCGCAATAGCATACTGCCCGAGAATGCAGTATCGCTGTAAAATCTGTCCCTGGGAAAAGTAATGTTGCTTGCGCCGAATTGAAAAAGGAAACCGCTATAATGAAATAGCGGTAATATTTCCACATTAATTGATAAAATAACAGGGGATGGGAAGGGGGGATGGCTGTTTCAGAAGGGGGATGATTTTGATCATTTTAATTCCAAAGGGGGATGCCATCCCCCCTCATCTCGAGTGCTGGAAACAGGTTGGATACTGAACCAAGTCTGAGGCTAAAGCTAATCTCAATCGACCCAGACATCACACCCCTCTCACTAAGCATGATAGGCCTAATTTTCAATGTGTGCCTGAGTACATTCTCCTTCAAACCTAAACATAGTTTATATTCTGACCTTATGGCACTTACTGCAGTATTTTTTAATACTGAATACGTTGTTTTTCTATGATATGCTTGTTCTTACTCATGATAGTTTGATTACAGTGTTTTCGCAGTACACATGATTTCTCTCTTTGCTGTGCATGATTGCTTATAACAGGATTGTTTGACTCCAGTATTTAAATATTCATGTTAAATTCTTTGAATGTTTTGATGCAGTACAATTTACCTCACATGATTGGTTGACTGCAGTTGTTAAAATTAATATTCAGTGCTGTGAATGCTTTAATGCAGTATACTTGTTAATAACCTCACTAGATTGACTGGTATGTTATATGCCAGATGATATCCCCATTTGCTGGGTAGCCCTATTGAAGCAGTTGTTCAATTGTTAGTATTATCCCGTTGCAAGTGTTTAAATATAATACATGAGTTACAGACAGTAAGGCTGCTTCAGTCAAGTAAAGTCATGTGAATAATAAATCGTATTATTAATATTAATGCCTTCTGTGTAAACTCTATGTAGTTATAGGCCTACGCACTTTATTTTAATTCCGGTGGTACTTGGAGAGCCAAATCATTTCTAAGGTGGTACTCAAAGTTTGAGAACCACTATATAATTTCGCTGCTAGCTAGTTGTAATTCCTATTGTTTTCCTCCTGATGGCGCCAAACAACAAGGCCAGCCAGAAGGCCCAGACGTGTAAAACGATACGCCCAACTCGGCATACTCGAAATCTGATTGGTTGAAGAACATGTCAATCAACAACATAGTCCCCATTAGCGTCAACAGCGAGGGGATTCTCTCAGGATTCTGAAGGCCTCGGCTAGATTATTTTTTACCCGGAGACAGCGCAGGGAAATAATCAGATTGGATAAGGGCTCTAATATATATATTATCGCACTGGAGGTAACGCAACTGAAGGAAAAACAAATAAATAGGTATTTAGACTTATGTGAACAAACTTATTAAAATAGATAGAAAAATTATATATTTTATAAAAATAAAAATAATGTATTGTTCTGAAAGTGAGAGAAGGCTTTAATGGCCCTGACGGCCCGCCTCTGGATTTAAGAAGTATTGCATTGGTTCCGCAAAAATATTGGGTTTTAGTGTCCATAGCAACGATCTGTTATTCACAGCTATTGTTATTCGTCTGCTATTCTGAAATAACAGACCATGGAACACGGCATATTATGACCCATTGGAATTACGAATTCAACAAAGACGTGAAATGATAATAAGCTACCCATGTGATCAGAGGTCTTCAGAGGTCCATCTTGGGTCATGTGGTCCTGAGCGGGAATTCTGGAGCCCTGGAAGAAATAAATTCAAATAAAGTATGCTATTTTGGATCACCTATGCAGGTTAATCTTATCAATAGTACATTATTATCTATATGTCAGGATATAACATTCCGTTATATGTAGCTTATCCCCTATTTTGCACTCTAGATGAATCAAAACATTAACATATACAATTTAGCAATAAATACCATTTACATTGTATGTTGTGTTTATTATGGGGTTTGGTCATCCAAACTTCAAGTTAAAGCCGATTTGGTACGAGGTGATTCAAATGAAGGCAATGGTTTGTTGTGCAAAGTCTACTATGCCACGCACAAGCTCAAAACAAATAAAACGTCTAGGGACAGTAGGATTCATATCGTAGATATGCTACTGTAACTACTACAGTAGCATATCTAAGACTGTAATAACTGAGGTCGGGATTTGAATGAGTATTCGGCGTTTTAGAATAAAAGAGCTTTAGTTCCATCTTACTGAAGCGCAGTTTATTCATCCACGATGTAACCAACAACCTAATAACCACCAACATCCAATTATTATTATTTTGCCCACAGTGGCATGGAGCTGACAGTGGCATGGAGCTAACAGTAGCGAATCGAATGCCCATCCCCCGCACAAGGCTGAGTGAATGGAGAGAACCAGCGTGCTCCCCCAGCCTGTATAGACGGATGAGATGAAGGTTTATGTTAGCTGTCTCTTATTGAAACATGTCGTAGAAACGGCCGTATGGAGAGGTAGAGATCTTAAATTCAGCCAATGGATACAAACATGTGCCTTAACGTCATAAGACTTAGTCTATATGATGAGTCAATGACTGAGGAACTTACACCGGAAAACAGTTTGACTAAAACACCAAATTCATTAATTATTATATCCAAAGAAAATTTATTTAACAGCAATTGTTTCGGATGCTTTCTAAAAACACCGATGTATGATTGATGTTTGGCCAGATACTGTCGGGGTCCGGGGTATCTTTATCCCGTAGCCCCGTGTTCTCAGCTAGCTGCTAGCTAGAGGCCGCCCGTCATCAAAACACCTCGTTTACCTCTACCCTTTAACAAACCTGAGCTATGCCCATTCGCGCTTCTCTAAGGCGATAAACTCAGAATAAAGGTGGCAAAGACATCAACATATTCAACTACAATATCCTCCACTAACTAGTCAGCCTTCAAAGCCCGCTTACAGCTAGCGTGCACGGGAATACTAGCGAGTTAAGCTAACGACAGTGTTTTTGATATCCCCTACCTGCTTGCATAAGATCTTTAAATTGACGATTTCTTCTGTGCTCCTTTTTATTACATCAAACCATGTTATCCATTTCGTTCGATCGCGAAATTAATTGTATTCTCATAAAAACTATTGATAATATTAAAGCTAAAGAGCCAGGCGGTAAGAAGCTAACGACGGCTTCAGATGCTCGGCACAGAGGAGTGACCTAACCCGCAGAAATGGGCTGCCAGTTGACAGTAGCCTACTGTATTGAGGTTGTCTGTGACAGTAACACACTATATGGGGCTTGTCTGTGACAGTAGCCTACTGGATTGAGGTTGTCTGTGACAGTATCCTACTGGATTAAGATTGTCTGTGACAGTAGCCTACTGATTTGAGGTTTGTAGTGACGGTAGCCTACTGTATTGAGGTTGTCAGTGACGGTACCCTACTGTATTGAGGTGTTCTTTGACAGTAACCTACTGGATTGAGATTGTCTGTGACAGTAGCCTACTGGATTGAGGTTGTCTGTGACAGTAACCTAATGTATTGGGGTTGGCAGTGACAGTAGTCTACTGTATGGAGGTTGACAGTGATTCCATTTTTTTTTTTTTACCAATTGGGATATTAGCTCACCAAAACATAATTGGTGTTCCAAATGGTTGCCATATAGTTATGATTTGATTTGATTTTATGTGATTTCAATATATCGATGCGCAATGACCAAATATGTTATGCATGGCCTCTACCAAAGAGGAATCTACACTGACATTGCGTTGCAAATGCATTCCAGCTGATATATAAAATAAAAAATAAAAACGACTATCTTTGTATAGTCCGTTTTTTACCTTGTTCGATTGCACGTGAAAGTAATAAAAATTGTTTCCCATGGTCTAAGCGAACTTGACAAATCCAATGTAAATGGATGCATGCCTCAGGCCTTTTGAGCTTTTCTCCAGCCAAGCACCAGTCATAACAACGTGCCCATCCCCCACTAGAGCTCATTTCTGCCTTACTGGTCATCCTCACTACACTCCACCCCAATCCTGTGCGGCTCTTTCACCCTGGGACAGACAAAACTGGCGGAATTTCTTTTTTGCGATCAATGTTTTACTTTGACATATTAATGTCACACATATTAATTCATTCTGACAACTAAATGTTCAGATCACACAATGAAGCATATCTAGAAAATCCATCCTTTACTTAAAGGATATCCCCAAATATGGTTGTAGGCGTATTTCTCTATTTTGTTATGTAATATAGTCTATGTAAGTTATTGGCTGGTATTGTTGCAAATGGTTAGGCGAAGTCACACCCCTTCCGGTAGAGCCCATGGGACCTATGAGATCGAAAAATATGAATGGGTTTCAATGGAAAGAAAGTAATTCGTTTCTTGTCCCAGTCTTTATATGCCCCGGATTACACATATGTTGTTTGTGGATTTAATGTTATTTTTCCATGCAAAGAAAACTAAACACTTTCGTGAAGAAGTTTGACAATGTTAGGTTTTTTCCAAGGGGAGGATAAAAGCATCGAAAGGAGGAAAACCATTAAAAGTCGGGGCATGTGGAGTTCTAGTTATGCCGATGGGGAGATTGTCGGTCTTGTCCACTCCATGGACATAATAAAGGATGGACCACGGACTGGAAAATGGCCGCCCATTCATTCCTATACAAACTGCTCAGTGGCGCAGGCAGAGCCCGTCTACGAAGAGCCTGGGCACTTCCTATACGCCCCATTGTACCGATCTTGGTTGTAGTTCCATGAGAAATCCACTGGGGGTGATCGCGGGCGAGTCCAGATTGAATGGGAGTCTATGGGGCTAGACGGCTAATTATGCCTCTTTCACCTGCTTGTCGTTGAAATATCGGAAATTTTATTGTAGATTCCGCAAGTTCAATATAGATTATGGTTCAAAAGTCAAATGAGTGAGTACTTATGTCCTTTCGATTTCTTACGGTTTGGGCCGTTGTTGGCCATACACGCTAGCATTCTGCTAATGAATGCTGATTGGTCAGGGACGGACTTGCGACTGATTACGACCAGAGACCCCTCTTGACGGCATCTGAAGCTGAAGCGCAATCAGAAACGTGTTAACTTCGACTTTCCGTCAAACTCAATTTTTGCGTACTTTATTTATATTTTCCTGTAGGCCCTTTTATTTTTTAGATAGTATGTATGGTGAAAGTACATGGGCATAAATGGAATTTCTTCCATTTCTTGTGTTTCCCAAGGACAGAAAAAGGTAACGTTCTTGCTTGCTCCTGTATGAATGGTCCTAGGCTACCTGAGGCTTCACCTGGTAAGGAAAGTTGCGCTGGAGCCCGGGTAATATCGCACATGGCGGCTTATTCAAGTTGCGCGCTAGACATTCTCTAAAGTGTCGAGACTCAAGCACTTAACTTACCTTAACCGATTGTTCCATACAAATGGTTAGTTAACGATTTAACAACTTCAACATCTGCTATTACAGTCGTTATTTTTTTGTAGGACTTGGGCTAATGACCTTGCACAGAGGGAAAACCATCTACACCACTTGTCATTGATTTCTATGCATTCACTGATCTTTACAGATGGGTTTGTTTCCCAGATAGCAGAAGATGTTATTTCAACGTGGAATTTTGATTGAAATGGTTGATTTATGGTGATGGTTGAAAATGTGATGGTGAATCAACCACTGAAGAATTGAAAGTTGAAAAAATGTCATTGAATCAACATTGTATTATGGTGGGATTTAATGGTTGAATTGCAAACATTAGATCAATGTTTATTCAATGTTGTCAAACCGATTAGGCGGGACGCAGGAGGAGTGGCGGGAACTGCTAGGTGAGACCATTAAGATGAGGGGTTTCATATATTTTTTATTATTATATATTTTTCGTTAAACACAATGCTGTGGAAAATTGATTGTGATGTTTCTTTTAACATGTATCTTAGGTTATGTGTGTAACCTTTAAGAGAACAAATAAAAATAAGAAACCAAAAACATATCTCACCACTTGTTTGGAACAGTCCATATCAGTTTCTAGCTGCTACCGTTACCGTTACGTTACAGAAGAACTCCAGTGCCATTTTGAGTGAATGCTTTCCTCATACCAACTCCTGCTCGAGGTAAGTTTTAACTGAATTATTTAAAACAAAACAAAAAAACATGCTGTTTGTTTGGGCACTTTGTCGTCAAATGGAAACGTTAACACTCAGTAAGGGAATGACCATGATTGGTTTATGTGAATATAGCTAGTTAGCAGCTAACGCTAGCTACTATTTAAACAGTTGCTGTAGTGACAACAAGTCAACGATATTGTTGCAAAAGTGCCAGCAGAGTGTGAAACTCGCGAGGAGGGGAACATTCCGTATCGTTTCAAAATTCACAATTCACATCGTCAAATCCCGCCGGCGGGCAAGTTTTTGTTGCACCAGCCCTTCCCCCCAACATGCTTGGTCAATTTTCGGCAACATACAGTTGAGTGTTATAGTCATGTCATACACCGTTTGAAAGCTTAGAATCTCCGGAATGTCATCCAATGTCAACCATACGGTGGAATAAATATGTTTAGCGATTATAGATCAAAGATATCCTAGTGTCTTTGGTCAAAATAGCACCCCTCAACCTCCTCCTCCCTTGGTGCATTCTAACTTTATCGTCGTTGTTGTTACGTATTTTAAGAATCTAAGCTACCCACACATAGACCCAATGAAGACCAAACATATTAGCCGTAAATACCATACATAGCCACAGGGGAAACGGGACCTTACTGAAGGCTGCAATAACAGCTCCATCCACAGAGGGCAGCACCAGACAGGTAAGGAGGCCGAGGGTAATAGTCACCCCGGCTCCTCCCACTACTTCCGGGCTTGTGGATCCATACCATAACAGACGGTTGGAGCCAGAGCAAGCCAGAACTCTCCAGGCAGCGATTAGACGTGGGTTCATGGCTAGGATCAGCTAGGAGAATACTCTCGCACGTGCTTAGAATACATCTTCAACCTCTCTTTGCTTCAGAGTATCAGTTTACCATACCGAAAATACTTTATACAAATAAAGTCTCTTTAAAGCTATTCCTTTGGATTCGAATACTTTCCCTGAAGAATTAAGTAATATTGTGGGTATCCTTAGCAATGCGTTGATACTTCATGTTGGGTCTTGAAAGTTCATAAGAGTCCGCCGAAATCGAATATCAATATTATTTTAGTCTAATTACATTGTGTATATGCACAAGCCATCTTATACAAAGCAGCCGAAAAATAGAAAACCGAAACGCTGCAATGTTTTTTTGTAGAAAACGGCGATTCAGGGTTTGAATTCTGCTATTGTCGTCTGATTCATGGAATCCTGTGTTCGCCAGGGTCTCACGGTGACATAGAGCCCTCACACATGTCTGTAAGACCAATACTTCCTTGTTTACAAGCATTACAAGCCAATGAGGCGATCACTATCAAAACGGGGCATGTATACTTTGATTGACAGCTACACCAGCAGACAGCAAGGGTCGGGGACGGGCTCACGTGTGGTGGAGAAAACAAATGCGCAAGGGGTGTGCGTAAACTAGCAGGCTCTTCCCCAGAGTGCGAGTGTGAAGCAAGTGGTTGAATTGCGCGCTCGTGTGTGGTTTTACTTTTATTTACTTTTGTGAAGTTACACAGCAAATGCCAAAGTGTTAAAATCCCAGAGTATTCATGACCAGAGTAGATTTTATACACTTTGGTGTTGAATAGGCACTAAGTACATTTTTTGGGGTGTACCAGAAACACTCTTGGGTGTTGTCTCTAAGTTAATGCTGGTGTAGAGTAATTTAAGTGTTTATTTTAGGATGATGGACTCCCTTGATTGAGTGTCCAACGGTTGATTGACGGCCGCACGTCGGCTTAGGTTTCGATTCGTCATTGGCTCGCTGCGCCTCCTCATTGGTTGAATCTAGAGACATGTGACCGTTTGTCCTCTTCCACACTACGCGGCAAACTGTTTCGGCAGAGACGGTTGACTAGAGAGGATCGAATCAATATCGCCAAGGGATCGCTCAGAGTGAGCGAAGACATTTTTGAACTTCACGGGAATGTAAACAGGTAAGAAAAGTACCAAGTGAATAATGCACAGGGTTTCTATGTTTCATAGTTAGTTGTGCGTGTGTCCTTCATATAGGTCAGCAATTGTATTCATAATGGGTCTTCAGAAGGTATTAAAGTCTTAAATTTAACTTGTTCAAACCTGCAGAAACCCTGAATGCAGAATATTCAGCATTTCTTCGTCTTTTAGATCTGATAACCAACTTATAAATGCTAACGATTTTAGCTAACGTCAAACTTAATGGCCAATGCTAATGAGGCACATGTCTTCGATTTAGCTAACGCCTCGTTACCATTTTTAGCTAATGCTAACGAGGCACGTGGCTTTAATTTAGTGGGAGCGTGTCTATGTTCCCCGGGTCCTATGTTCCCCGGGTCCTATGTTCCCCGGGTCCTATGTTCCCCGGGTCCTATGTTCCCCGGGTCCTATGTTCCCCGGGTCCTATGTTCCCCTCTTTGTATGAGACTGGGGAACATGGGACCCTTTAAAAAAAAAAAAAAAAAAGGGTCCTATGATAATAACCTGTTTGTATTTGGCCACCTTTTTAGATGCTGACTATTTATTGACAAGAACTTTTTGAACCTTTTATGTTGTGTCACGTGCTTTCATCAGGTGTATTTCATGCTCAAAGTATGTGCTCTCCCTTTTCAGGTTGGGATAGTGACATGGCCTCACTTCTCCTGCTGGTCTACCTCCTGCCACCACCTCCAAGTGGAAAGAAGGGAGCTGTCAAAATCAGTATCCGGGAAGCTGTGGATCGTGTAGTGAAGTTTCACAGGGTAATTGTATCCTGATAATTTTTATTTTAAAAGGTATTTTTAAAGGTCCCATGGCATGCCGCCAGAGCTTGTGTGTTGCTGATGGATGTCACAATCTCTGTGTTTGTCAATCTACTTATCGAGTCTTAAACAATGGCGTCGACGGGTGATCTACTGATGGTATTGTGTGTATAAAAATCTGTACACTTACAAAGTTCTCATTGCCTCGTTTTATATGTTAATACCCTTATTGAACTACCAAAGAAGTGTCGGGCTACTTCTAGCCTTTTAAATGGTTTAAAATAGCAATTTAGTTTTTACCATAACCACTGCCCCCATTGTTTCAATTTTATAGCGTTTTGATAGAATCGGCTAAAAACAGCCAACTGAAGAAAGCGTCTATATGCGTTTTTTTGTGCTCCAAAACGAACGTTTCAACTCATTATCATACAAAACATATCCCAAATCCGTTTTACACCGGAATTCCCCTTTAATTGGTTGACAGGGACACATTTATTTATTTTCAAGTTGTTTGTTACATCATATAAATGTAAAACTAAATATGGTTCTTGATGTAAAATAATTAAAGTTTAACTATAATGTTAACTATATTATATATGTATGCACTGTAACAACAGCAGCATCAATAAAAATATAATGTTTTCAAGAATCTAATGTGTAGACTATTCATTCATGAAGTGTTGATAATTCACCTCAAAGGTGTTGGTTGTACACCAGTCAGAGTACATTCTCACTCTAGAAGTATTAAATAATCAGCTCTGCGAAGTGCTACAAAGCACTGACTTGGAGTACATATTTTCTCTCTCTGGGGTTCTAGGTTTACACTGCAGGTGTAAGGAAGCACTGAATGAGTGCCCAAAAGTACCACTAATAGAGTACATTTGCACTCTCAAAGTGTTCAAATGTAACTCTAAATTTGGAGTACATATTTTGCTCTTCTAACAGTGTTCAGTGAACACTGAACTCTTGGACCTATATATACCCAAAAATGAGTGTTAAATGTACACCCATAGAGTACAATGTACACTGTGATTTTTGCTGTGTACTTCTGTCCCCTCATAATTTAACTAGTTATCTATTATTATTTATTATAATTAATAATAAGGAGGTCACAGCAGCATTATTTTATCTTGACTTTGGCTTGATATAAAATGGACTGATTTTCTTTACTGTTTATTTTTATTCAGGCAAAATCCACTGTATATGGACTCGGACTCTGATGAGCCATCAAATGAACCGAAGAAACCACGTCTTTCACGCCCGCCTGATGTGAGAGTTCCAGCAGCATGGTCCTCACAACTGGCAAGAAATGGTAAGTCACATGAATTGTATGCCCCTTTTGCAGATATGTTTGCAGGTGCCAGTGCAGCAAAACAAACAGCACGTGAGCAATTTCACCATGGTAAGCTCTCAAATAATGGTCAGTAGTCGCATAAGCCTCTGTATGTCTTTGTAAAATAATTTCATTCACTGACTTTTACATTTCTTATTATGTGATTCAGAAACGATGGCAGCATCCGCCACTGCGCTGGGCCGTACCACCAGCTGCAGGTCCCACAGAGAGAGGGTATGATGCCATACTTCCAGCAACACTTTTAGTACAGCCGTGGACACAGAACTCCACAATGAAACTGACACATTAGCATGACATAAAATTCATTTTTTTGTTATGACCTCCCCCTCTCAAAGTTTTTTTGATGCTTCCAAATATATCAATTAATATCTTTGTTTTTGCAGGTACCAGTATATCACCATATGGTTCCGTGCACACCCTATTTCGTGCCCCACAATATGCACAAAACGGTAATGGTTATTTGGTCTTGTTGTAATACCACCAGAAAGGAATCTGTGTAGGTCTTTATAGTACAGAAATGCATTAAATTAACATACTGTAAATTACTTGTATTTATAGATGTGACCATGCAAGGTGACAACGGGCAGCTTTTGAAAGGCAAGTCTATTAGAAAATGTTGTGCTATGTAACCACAAAGTATTTTGCACGATTTTATCTCATGACAATTTGTTTGACAATTTGTTTTTGCCCTCCAAAAGATGACAAAAATGCTTGCCGAAGTGCTGGTGGTTGTCAATGAACTGTCAAGGGGTGTGCAGTTCATCAAGGGTGAATTGGCAGAGGCTAGAATGACCCCATCTTGTGGACCACGGCCAGCCACAAGCCAAGAGATGTTCCCCATCCAGCTGCTAATCACCAACGAAGATGACTTCAATGAGGCCGAAACGTTGTTGGGAACTGAGCCAGTCCGACAAAAGATGGTAATTTGTTTGATAAACTGAGCTGCATAATGAGACATTCTCCATATTAGGCGGGGCCTTACCGGGCTTTACTGGGCCTTACCGCGCACCCCACCTCCCCCCCCTTAAAGGGACTCTTACCTTTGTTGCATTTTTACACTTTTTTTGGATAAGGTTAAATTGGTATTAATAAGGTAATAACACTCTAATATGCAAGACAGACCCACCAGGAGTAAAAACAAACAATTATTTTACTCTTATAATATTTAGTGAAAACTTCAACCAATAAAATTCTTCGGACCGAATGACCTTATTGGCCGACAGACCTGTCTGTTTGCTGCATGGATATATAAGGTTTTCCGTCTGCTTCTTGTGGCGCATTCGGGCCCGCGTCATCAAGGCGCGTCCTCAACTAGAGGGTTTGTTTTGATTCCACGGCAGACGGTAGCGAGTAGCGACCGTAGCGACTGACGATGGCAGACCAAAGTGGTCCACGGCATACTGAAACTGCACCATTCAGTCCGATTAGGGGACCCGTTTCGGACTCAGACGCGAAGTTGTCCCGCTACTCTGGAGCTCCAGGAAGACCTCCAGACCGTTGGCAACCAACCGCCACACTCAGTTCGATTACGGGACCCATTTCGGACTCAGACGCGACGTTGTCCCGCTACTCTGGAGCTCCAGGAAGACCTCCAGACCGTTGGCAACCAACTGCCACACTCAGTCCGATTATGGGACCCATTTCGGACTCAGACGCGACGTTGTCCAGCTACTCTGGAGCTCCAGGGAGACCTCCAGACCGTTGGCAAACAACCGCCACACTCAGTCCGATTACGGGACCCATTTCGGGCTCAGACGCGATGTTGTCCCGCTAATCTGGAGCTCCAGGATGGTAGATATTATGACCCCTGGGAGTCTAAACATAACCCATGGGAGTCTAAACATAACCCATGGGAGTCTAGAACTTTTGTACTGTAGCGACCCTGGGACAGTTGAATACTTTGTGTTATGTGTTACATTATATTTCGTTGTCCGTTATGCCAGTTGTTCAGTGTGCAATGCATGTATTGTAATGTTCTTCTTGTCAATCAGCGTGGGGGCGAATCATTAGGTCAGCTGGGGGAGGGCCTTGGAAGAACAGGAGGGTGGGGGCCTGCACGCGAGTGAGACCGTGTTGGGGGTTGCCGGGGTTTGTTTTGTGTAGGTTTTCTGCCGTTGGTTATAATGTTACGGGTTTCAGTGACCTGGTTTTGGTTCATTAAAACTACCTTCAACTACTAATGACTCGACATCATTATGTCACCGGCGAGGTCGTTACAGTACTCTAAAAAATAACGCTTAGTTTTGTACTATATATGCTTAGGGGGTGGGGCATTGGAGGAAGGCGGGATGATTTGAATGTGCTGTAATTCTCAAATGCAACAACGGTGAGAGTCCCTTTAATCCAACAAAAACAACTTTTTTTGAAAGGTCTGACCATGCTGAACATTGATCAGAATGGTAAGTAAGGGATAATGTAAAGAACGCCAGTCATTATCGGGATTTGCCTTGTGAATCAAGTAGAAAGACTTTACATTTTGGTCTCTACTATTTAGGGAAAGCCAATATACCTCTCATACCATACATTTTCTGAAAGCTTGTGTCCTCTAGAAGTAATTAAACATGCAGACAGATGTCACACCTGCCCCTAGCTCATGGAGAGTCATGTTCCTGTAATGCATTTCCAATGTATTCCAATGAAACATGTAGTGCAACCCAACATTTTCACATTTTTTATCCATGTTCCGCATGGTCGGACCTTTAACACCGGTGTTCCAATTGAGTCACATCAACAGGCAAACTGGCATTGTATTTAAATCCATTTTTCCTCTCATCTCAATAGATTGCCCGCTTGGCCTTGGTGGGAGGCACTAGCTCCACATGGTAAGGAGGATGCTTGCAACGGTTTTGACCAACGGCCTGGCCTGCAAGTTCAATTGGGCAGGAAAAACCTGCACACAAAGGGATGCCAAGCAGCCCTTCAAAGACAAAGCCCTGCAAGACTGCATGTTTGAGTTTATCTAAATATTCCTTCTGCTGTTTTGACACAGTAACAGTAATCTGCATTCAAGGCCAAACAAAAGCATTTTCGGTCTCTACACATCGTAAGTGTAACTGGACTGTTGACATTTCAACTGCATTAGCACTATTGCACTTTGGGTTATTATTTTTATACTGCCCGGCCACCTGAGCAAAAGGTATTGGGCGATTACTGCATGGAACATTATCTTTCAGCTGGCAACAACTTATTTAAACCCAACTGATGCAATGAGTATCTTCTCATTCGTTAAACAACCATTTTGTATTCATGTCTTTCAGTGGCTTCTCGGCAGTGTGACCGCAAACTCACACAGCAGGCCTTCAGCGACATTGTGAAACATTGGCTACGTTACGCCCCTTGGCGTGCAGGAGGCATCAACAAAAAGTAGATGTAGGTGAATTTGATATTCCTAATATTCCTAAAAAGCTGTTGCATAAGTTGCTCTGCAAAGCTTTTCATCATGAGTGCTGACATGTTGTCTCTGCTTCTCTCCCACAGTGTCCTCTTCATATGGGCTATGGCCCTTGTTGGTCTGTGATGATTACACATGTGATTACACTAATTCGCCTTTTCTTGTTGGTATCTTTTGTGGTGAAGGCAAGCCAAAGATTCTTTCCGTACCTTCAACAATTTGATTATTTAATTTGTTTTTTCTAATAAATGTTTTTATCACTAAAATCTAAATGAATCCAAAATGTGTGTTATTATACAGTTAGTCCTATTGTTGGCGGCATAGTCTTACTGCTAAATAGTGTATTTCAATGGAGGTTGATGTTGATTGTTCTGCCAGCTAAAATGGCCATCACTCATTGTAATAGTTATATATGTATTATACTCATTCATTCATATAAATTAATATTTAGTATACATTTTAGATAATGGTTGAACCAATATTGATTCAGTAACATTCGTTCAACATAAAATCAACTGAAATTGAAAAGTAGATTCTCATTTAGATGATGGTTGATTCACCATTGATTAACTAACATTATTTCAACAAAATCAACTGAAATTTAGATTCTCATTTAGATGATGGTTGATTCACTATTGATTAAGTGACATTATTTCAACATTAAGTCCACTGAAATTTAAACGTTGATTCTCATTTAGATGATGGTTGAATCACCATTGATTCAATATCGGTATGGTTGAAGATCCAATGTTGATTCAACGAAAAGTAGAGGGGACACTTTCAACATCGTTTCAATGTCAGGCTTCAACGTAGTTTCAACATTTCTGCCAAACCATATTTAAACATTGATTCAACTGAATTTTGCTATCTGGGAAGCCATTGAATATAATTGCTCTGCCCTGCAACACATTATAAGCTACACATGTTTGTTAAATGAGAAATATGGTCTGGGTCACATTGAAACAGTAACATTTGTATAACAGTAATTATACAAACATTATACCAACATTGCAACAGGCAAGTTTATTCAAACATCACACTAACAAGAACACAATAAGAACAGTAACTAATAAAAAAAAAAGATAAATGATTTAACAACACTGAACATACTGAACAGAAGCAGGGGGAAAGGACAGAGGAAGAAGACTTGTCCGTTGTCACAGCATCAAGGTCCAACTGTAGAGATCAAGAAACGAAGAGGCATGAGGAGGAGTACAAAAGAACACTGCTCTCTAGCAGATTGTTTACTGATGTAAACTAAGGCCGTTTCTCAATTCCTAGCACGCGTACTACGGACTCGATGACTTGCAAGCACGTACTTGGCAAGTCCGTACTTCAAGCACAGACTTGCGAGCACGCAAGTACGTACCTGCAATTGGAACAGCAGCGGACACGATGACGTCACCACCTCTGCTCGTCCGTTAACTGTGCTACGGCCTCATTTAGGCATATACTAGGCTGAACAATATAAACAAATGATATAAAACAAAATCCCAGCCTCTTTCATTTTCAAATAGTATGTAAATATTCTGAATGAATAAAAATTTAAAAGATATGCGTGTCCTGTCATGTGTATGAGCTATACACACACGACTTTATATATATATATTTATATATTATATTATCTTATATTATTATTATTATTATTATATTATATAAATATATATATAAGTTAAGAGTAACTTAAGCTACAGTTGTGCGTCTTCTCCATATTGTCCGCCATCGTACTGCTGCGAGTGCGAAATGCATCCTGGGATTTATAGCGATTGCAAGCACACATGAGCCACCTCCGATGCATGCTCGGTGAAACCATAGACATCATATAGGTCTATGGGTGAAACGGCGAGATCGAGCACGCATCAAGAACACTTCCGGGTTTTACGACAGTACTCGCTTGATCAGGCCCCCAGGATAGGCCATGGACATAATAAAGGATGGACCACGGACTGGAAAATGGCCGCCCATTCATTCCTATGCAAACTGCTCAGTGGCGCAGGGTAACATCAGAGAATGTCTAATATGAGGAGAACTGGCACTCGCGGGTTAGTTCCGGTTTTCTGGACTGGTTGCAGTACTAATCTTTGACCACGCGGGGCGCTCGTAGGCGAGTCCAGAATGAATGGGAGCCAACGGGGTTTTATCCTCAGAATCCACTTTTCTCACGATGTAATTTTTTGTCAAGTAATTTTAAAGTTGCTATCAAAGGGTGGGTCTAAGATAATAAACTCAGCTGAATATTGCATTTTTTAAGGTCACGTATCTGTTCTAAAAAGGCGTTAAAAACATGCGATGACGTCACACACTGTAACACTGTCAGAGGTACTGCTTTACGGCAGTTTCTAAAGCACTTCCCTTGTCCCGCAACGATAACACCAGCTGTTGGAGGTAAGGCTTTTTTTTGCCCTAGTTACAGAGTTTTAGTGAGCTAATGTAAAAAAAAAGAAATGCGCGAATGTTTTACATATGTATGTTACTTACAGAGAGTGTTTTTTCTAATCCTCACTAGTGGCGATGATAAAGCTTTTTTTTTTTGTAACGATTATGAGCCATTTCTTTCTCCTAAAATAGAAACCTGGATTAGAATCATAATTTTAAGACTGCATCAATTTAGTTTACATCAGTAAACAATCTGATAGAGAGCAGTGTTCTGTTGTTCTCCTCATGCCTCTTCCTTTCTTGATCTCTACAGTCGGACCTTGATGCTGTGACAACGGACAAGTCTTCTTCCTCTGTCCTTTTCCCCTGCCTCTGTTCAGTATGTTCAGTGTTGTTAAATCATTTCTCTTTTTTTTTATTAGTTACTGTTCTTATTGTGTTCTTGTTAGTGTGATGTTTGAATAAACTTGCCTGTTGCAATGTTGGTATAATGTTTGTATAATTACTGTTATACAACTGTTACTGTTTCAATGTGACCCAGACCATATTTCTCATTTAACAAACATGTGTAGCTTATAATGTGTTGCATGGCAGAGCAATTACGGTATATTCAATGGCTTAAAACAAACCCATCTGTAAAGATCAGTGAATGCATAGAAATCAATGACAAGTGGTGTAGATGGTTTTCCCTCTGTGCAAGGTCATTAGCCCAAGTCCTACAAAAAAATAACGACTGTAATAGCAGATGTTGAAGTTGTTAAATCGTTAACTAACCATTTGTATGGAACAATCGGTTAAGGTAAGTTAAGTGCTTGAGTCTCGACACTTCAGAGAATGTCTAGCACGCAACTTGAATAAGCCATGTGCGATATTACCCGGGCTCCAGCGCAACTTTCCTTACCAGGTGAAGCCTCAGGTAGCCTAGGACCATTCATACAGGAGCAAGCAAGAACGTTACCTTTTTCTGTCCTTGGTAAACGAAAAGACGCACAATCCGTTTCCACTGTAAGTGCAGTTTATCATTGCACATTTACGAGGCATTTCTTTTTTAAACTCTTTATTTTCAAAAAATAGACAATGACAGATTAAATGATATTGAGCGGGATATTGACTGTATTATTTAAGGTGGTCATACCGTACCTACCATGTATAAAACACATTGAACATTGAACACAAGAAATGGAAGAAATTCCATTTATGCCCATGTACTTTCACCATACATACTATCTAAAAAATAAAAGGACCTGCAGGAAAATATAAATACAGTACTCAAAAATTGAGTTAACACGTTTCTGATTGCTTCAGATGCCGTAAGAGGGGTCTCTGGTCGTAATCAGTCGCAAGTCCGTCCCTGACCAATCAGCATTCATTAGCAGAATGCTAGCGTGTTTTGCCAACAACGGCCCAAACTGTAAGAAATCGAAAGGACATAAGTCCTCACTCATTTGACTTTTGAACCATAATCTATATTGAACTTGCGGAATCTACAATAAAAATTGCGATATTTCAACGACAAGCAGGTGAAAGCGGCATAATTAGCCGTTTAGCCCCATAGACTCCCATTCAATCTGGACTCGCCCGCGATCACCCCCAGTGGATGTCTCATGGAACCACAACCAAAATCGGTACAATGGGGCGTATAGGGAGTGCCCAGGCTCTTCGTAGACGGGCTCTGGTAACATACAGGAGCGATTTGCTTCCGCGGTATGTGGCCAGGACACGTGACCTAGTCCGTGACGTACCGGATGCAGAGATCTTCTTCTTCTTCTAGTTTAGTGGCGGATCATAGTTTTTCCCCATATACCGCGACCTACTGGACTACTACACAGGAGTTTGTGACAAGGACGTTGACAAGGACAAGGACGTTGGCAAATCATACTTTAAATCATACAAAGAAATTCAAAGAAAAAACCAAACTAACGAAACAAAATAAACAAAATAAAACAAACTAACAAAAGAAATGAATAAATAAAAATAAAAAATATATATACTTAAGGTTAAATTCTTCTAATTAGGTTGGTATCTTTTAGCTAATTTATCAGCAATTTCATTGCCATATATTCCATGGTGGGCTGGAATCCAACAGAACTGAATAACTAAACCAAGGCTTATAATATTTAAAAGAAGATGCTTTACCACTGTCACCAAATCTTCACGTATTGAATTATTTGTTATAAAACTTAGTATCTACAACCCATCTAAGAGCTGTTATTATTGTGGCCATCTCGATTGAGTATACTGATAAAGTCACCCACTCTATATCCATATCCTTTTTCAAATTCTGGAATATATATGCCAATACCACATTGTCCTTTGGGATCTTTAGAACCATCTGTAAATATTTTCAGATATCCATAGAATGAAGTATTTAAATAACTTAATAGGGGAAATGACATTTTTTTAAAAAGCATTTCACAGTCTCTTGAAGCGATAATCCAGAGTGGGTGAAACTGACACTTTTAGGGCCAATGCCTTCAGCCTTCTCCACTCAATACTGTAAAATATAATCCAGGTCCTTAATCTTTATTCGATGATGCTCTTCTCTGCGTATTTGATAAATCAGTAATTATAACCTTTTTGGTAATCATTTGCGTTTATCACACTGTTCATTCATTTCACTGTTCTTCCTCTCATTCCTTTCCTTACTTCTTAGGCTACCTGTCTTTGTTTCCCCTTCCACTCTTCTGCCCCAGCCAAACAGCCAAAAAATGTGTTTTGTTCAAATTTGGGGTGGGGGGTCTTTTAATAAAAGCTTTTTTTTATTGTAACACTTCAAATCCTATTTCTTACACATGCAGCCATTTGGACACCATTCTATGATAGCTGATAACCAAGGTACACACTGTAATACTATAATCAAGAGGACATACAGGCAGTTCAAATAAAAAGAGATAGAACTTTATTGATCTGGAAACTTCATAAATATGTAAGATTGCTCCATATAATACCATAGTAACATAGTAAACGTATGTAGGCCTAAAAAATTCAGTTCAATGTTATTGCTTAAGAAACAGATTCCTTCCAACTAACTATTTTACGAAAAATGCAATCAATAATTTATATAAAAGTAAATGTTTACATATCGACCAGCAACGAAGTTGGAGTAGCCTACCCAAATAATGAATTGTAATACACCAACATTGCCAACTGTCATACATAGCTAACCATAACCCTGTCATACATAGCTAAACAAGCAAATGAAAATGAAATACCTACCAACGCAACTGAAATGTTAATATTAGACAATTAACAATATTATGAAAATTACGTAGGTCTCCCATAATCATTCAGGTAATCAATACGTCCGTGCCTGTTACAGCTATTTCAATGATGTGTGTTATATATCCGTGTTCAACGCCATTCATGTTAAGTAAAAGGACAAATCTCAGACTTTGGAAGTTAATGGAGTTAATGGAAGTTAATTCGGAATTTAATTTAATTCGGAAGTTAATGGAGCCGTGCACTTCAAAATAGGACCGTAGCAAGGAGCCGTTTGTTTCAGTACGGCTCCTTTCAGCTGCCCACCCAACATAAACTGCTAATAAAACGCTTGAGGAGGCGTTTTGAAAAGAAAAAACTAACATTTTTTTAGAACAGGGTAGAAATATAATTATGAGCCTTTGATTGATATCCAGACATTTTTTGCGGAGACACAATCCTGTTCCCCACTTGTATTGGAGTGGACGGCGATATCTACTTCTGGGCCACATGAAATGACGGACCCCCGTCCACTCCCAGCTTAAACAGCTGCAATACCAGGCTTGGCCTCTGAGCACTGGTGGATTGCGGAAGTATGCGCCTATCCCAGGCCCCCAGGATAGGCATATACTTCCGTAATCCACCCTTTATCAGTATACTCAATCGAGATGGCCACAATAATAACCGCTCTTAGATGGGTTGTAGATACTAAGTTGGTGACAATGTGGTATTGGCATATATATTCCAGAATTTGAAAAAGGATATGGATATAGAGTTGGTGACTTTATCAGTATACTCAATCGAGATGGCCACAATAATAACCGCTCTTAGATGGGTAGTAGATACTAAGTTTTATAACAGATAATTCAATACGTGAAGATTTGGTGATAGAGGTAAAGCATCTTCTTTTAAATATTATAAGCCTTGGTTTAGTTATTCAGTTCTGTTGGATTCCAGCCCACCATGGAATATATGGCAATGAAATTGCTGATAAATTAGCTAAAAGATACTAACCTAATTAGAAGAATTTAACCTTAAAGGCACCCAGTGCAACTTTCGAGGCTTAAAAATAAACATTCAATTTCTAGTCTTTTTTACACGTAGTAAGTTTCAATAACTCCATACCATTACATACCGACATTTAAGCAGCAAAGATGAGACGTCGTTGTGTGGTGAGAACTGATACAAAATCGATAACAACAACAATGCCGCCATTTTCTTTATTTTTTGTAACCTACAATAAATAAAGCAGGCTTCCAGTCAATGGAAAAATGGCTTCTCCCCACCGGCGATTGTTGTTGTTTACGATTTTCTATCAGTTCTCACCACACAACGACGTCTCATCTTTGCTCCTCGAATGTCGATATGTAATGGTATGGAGTTATTGAAACTTACTACATGTAAAAAAGACTAGAAATTGAATGTTTATTTTTCATTGAATGTTTACATAAAGTTGCACTGGGTGCCTTTAAGTATATATATATATTATTTTTTTTATTTATTCATTTCTTTTGTTAGTTTGTTTTATTTTGTTTCGTTAGTTTGGTTTTTTCTTTGAATTTATTTTTATGATTTAAAGTATCATTTGCCAACGTCCTTGTCACAAACTCCTGTGTAGTAGTCCAGTAGGTGGCGGTATATGGGGAAAAACTATGATCCTCCACTAAACTAGAAGAAGAAGAAGATCTCTGCATCCGGTACGTCACGGACTAGGTCACGTGTCTTGGCCACATAACGCGGAAGCAAATCGCTCCTGTATGGCCGTTTCTCAATTCGCGTACTTGTGCGTGCTCGTGTGCTCGTGGACTCGTGAAACGTCATCCGTCGTTGCCCGAGCACTGTTCCAATTCGAAGTACGCATCAAGCGAGTACTGTCGTAAAACCCGGAAGTGTTCTTGATGCATGCTCGATCTGAGTAGGGTCTATCTGCAGCCGGAGCCACTTGCCAAACACGCCCATTGCTCTGCCATTGCTCTGCCAAACACGCCCATTGCCAAACACGCCCATTGCTCGTTCTATGGTGGCCATTAAGGATGAGTCGGTCGCGAGTCTCGCAACCGATTAGTTCAGAACGAACGAATCCCGAAGGTGAACGACATGAACTGGTTCCCCAAAACAAGAGAACTGGTTCTTTGAATCTTTTTTTTTAACATAAAACAAAAATATGGTCACGTAAATAAAATATACAAACGAACAGAGCTTCGTCTCCCCGCGACCTTATATTGATTGAGTCTACAACGTTCTCAAAGATTCAGCCAATGAAAGGTAGCAATGGTGTTGCTATGGCACCTGGGTAAACAAATGACAGGGTGGTACCGTCCGCCACACACGTTAACTAATGATCGCTAATAATAATAATAATAAATGAAATTTATATAGCGCTTATTATGGTACTCTAAGACGCTTTACATATTGCCCTATCAAAACTATGTAAAACAGACTAGGAATAAAAGAAAAACAGAGGTTAAACATGAAGAATAAGGTGGGAGTTAGGTGGGGAAGGCTAGTGTGAAAAGGCTTCAAAATCGCTGTAGAGGCTTCAATATCATGCAAGCACTTCATACGTTTTCTTTTTACAATTGCATGCTTTAATAAAGTATTGTTTTACCTACCATTACGAGTCTTGTTTGGTCTAATATTAATAAGCAGTGCTTAGAGCTACTTGGAAGACGTCATATAATTCTTACTGCACCGCTTTATGTATTAAGGATATTTATGAAAAAAAAGGCACGTATGTGCTTTATATATGCTTAATATTTACACTTAAACTGGGTAAATTTCGCCAGAACATTAGAAAGTCAAAGTAGTAGGCTACATGCAAGCATGTTGAACATTTATTCTATCCTTTCATTGACCAACAATATCCCGTCACACTTGGTATGGGCCGAGTTGTTCAGCGCCAAACTTAAAGGAGAAAGAGGGGGGGTCTTGAAGTCTATAACCCGAGCAACCATGTAAATCCTTTCACTGTCAAACATATTTTGCTCGAATTTGCGCGCTTTCTCTGTCTGATGTATCTTGGGTCATGCCATTCGACGTGGGGCCACTCATATATCCCCCTACATTTCCGAAAATAGACTTGACCTGTTTGGCAGAGCAACGGGCGTTTCTGGCAGAGAAATGGGCGTGTTTGGCAAAGTAATGGGCGTGTCTGGCAGAGCAATGGGCGTGTTTGGCAAGTGGCTCCGGCTGCAGATAGACCTACTTGCTCGATCCAAGTACCCCTGACTGCAGCCCGCAGACGGACCCCACATGGAGGGGGCGGGCACTCAGTCCACATGGAGGGGGCCGGCACTCCGCCCACATGGAGGGGGCGGGCACTCAGTCCACATCGAGGGGGCGGGCACTCCGACCACATTGACGATTGAGCAGATTTCTGCTGCTTTTGTTAATGCAAGAGTAAACGGTAATACTATGTTAAGCTAGCGGGAGCCCATGCTGTTAATTAAATTATACAAACAGATGGTACGGGAGTATTGTGACTGGGTATCTTTCTTGCTGCGTACCATGGAACTATTATAAAGTTAAGCATAGCCTAAACGACTTGCAAATACATTTACTCTTGTTTATTTTTTTTCCGCTTAGCTGTTCCACTCATGGACCTATTTAAGTTCCACTTAAGAGTTCACGTTACAACCGTTCGCCGTTGCTCCATGTTTAAATCACAGTGCCTTGTTCGTGACCAGTCTCAAATTCACTAACTGAAATAGTGCCCCCTAGTGATCTTTTTTTTTTTTTACTCAGTATTAATAGGCCTACTATTGCTGTTTTCGCTTGAATTTTTGTATTTCTCTACTGATTGCTTCGACAATGCAACATTAAAAGTTACTAACAGCGACTTCACACAGAAGCTCTGGGTTAGGGCCCCCCACCGCCCTTGGGCCCCGGGCATGTGCCCGGTGTGCCCGTGGGGTAATCCACCCTTGCCTGTAAACAATGCAACGTGTGCGAACTCCTGTACCCGTCTGTCTGTGAGAGTTACAGGCCCAGTAAGAGCCAAAATAAGATTGGGGGAACTATGAAGACTGGGACCAAAGGTATGACCTTAACAGATGTAATGTGAGGAATAACGAAGAGACCACATCTAAGGGCAAAAAATTTACCTCAATAGACATAATGAAAAGCTACATGTGTGAAGCACATTAAGTTACACCAATCACAGGAGCACTAACAACAGTCTTTTTATTCAACAAAACAATTAAAAAATAACAACTACAAAAAATAGATTGTAAACTCTTAACATAAAAGATAAATCAATAAAGAGTAGAACAAACAAAGTCTCAACGGGGGGGGGAACACACTGACGCCTTCCTCAGTGAGGTGGACGCCACTCTCGCTTCACGCTCTGTCGCCCGACATCGCCGTCACCGCCGCCATAGCTGCCAAGCGCCGCCATTATGCTGCATCATCAGACTACATTGGAGTCGTGTGGCGCAGGCGTCACGGGGAGGGGGACGGGGAGGGGGGACGGGGAGGGGGAGAGGTGTTTGACTCAAAATGGGCAAACACCTTCAGGTTTCTCCTGTCCATCATCTCCACACAGAACAGTTCATAGTCAGTATGTAATCTGAATGAGAATTGGAATGGTTTCCACGTTTCTTCCTCATCCCCGCCCTCATGGGATTTGCGCTGTGTTGATGCTGCCATCTGCTCCCAACCTTCCATCCCAATGACCTCTGGGAGAGAAACGCTGTCCTTGAAAGACTGTAACTGGCACGCACCATGCTGCTGCCTGAATTGTGTCCTTCAGGACAACATCATCTTCCTTGAAGAAGAAAGAAAAAATATTTGTGTCTGTACTTGACACCCTACTCTCCCAAAACCACAAAATGGTATGCAAACAAAGGCTACTACTACTGATGAGTTTTCAGTGATAAAAAACACTATTCAACTAGTCATCAGACAATTTCATCTGGCTATACATACAACCTCCAGCATTACACACATATTACATACCAGGTTCCCAGGTTCCAGTTCCTGGTCTTCAGTTTTGTCTGGAAATAAAACAGATTGTTGTCTGTAATGTTGAGTAGGCTAATACAATGGAATAATAAAAGTAGGCCCTAGTAGTGCAATAGATCAGCCATGGAGTAGGCTATAACTTGTATATTGATGGTGTCTCTAAAAGTCAAAGAAAACCAGTATAAACATAAAAGCCGTTTTCTACAAAAAAACATTGCAGCGTTTCGGTTTTCTATTTTTCGGCTGCTTTGTATAAGATGGCTTGTGCATATACACAGGGCCGGTTTTTCTGTCGCCATATCTCTATACTACCGCCGCTCATTTCCATGTCAAAGTTGGTGGAGTGGGCGCTTGGGCGCCCTCACGTCAACTTGCTGCTGAGAGTCAGAGTCATACAGGTTATGTGTGTGTGTCAGAAGAGGCAAGAGGGAGGGGGGCGGCGGGGGATCAACTTGCGACTGCAGAGGTCGGCAAAAGGGAGGGGGCGGGGGATAGACTGATCCTAGGCCACTGTCACGTTAAAATTGTACCGGGGGCGAAAATTTTACCGGCCTACGTCATCAGTTGTTTACATCTTGACAACCTGCCTGGCAACAGACGAAGCGATCGTCAGACGAAGCGATCGTCTGTTGCCAGGCAGGTTGCAAAAAACATTCGGCTCATGTTTCCAAAAGACGAAATAACATAATACAGATAACTGACTTTCATCCACGAGAAAGAGCTCGCAGAAATCTACCCCAATCTGTGGACTGCACTTAGAATTGGTTTGACCCTCCCAGTGACAGCAGCTGAAGCAGAGAGGAGTTTTTCCAAGCTGAAGCTTATTAAAACATACTTGAGGTCCACTATGTCCCAGGAGCGTCTCTCTGGACTTGCCATCATCAGCATCAATCATACAGTTGCACAACAGATTTCGTATGATGATGTAATTGATGATTTTGCAGCAAAGAAGGCTAGAAAAGTCAAGTTTTAGATTGCACTTCACACCTGTTGGTAATGTTAATGCCAGTTGTAAACAGGGTGAAAAACCCAGGGTGAAAAATAGTTTACTGCACAAATCTTTTTTTAATGCTCCACAAAGTAGTTTTATTTGTTGTTGTTTTTTTTTTAGCTTTCTTCAGGGATTTTTCAAGCATGGTTATTAGATCCTGTGGAATCCTTGTGCAATTTACATTGGTGTTTATATACTGTATTTATTTATCTTGTTTTTTCTCTGTTCTTGTTACCTTTTTGTATTTAAGATTATATGTATTAAAATAATACAAATAATATAATATATTGTTGTGTTGGTGTCAGGGTTTGGGGGTAAGTTTTTTTTTTTTTGGCGACGAGGTGGGGGGGGGGGGGGGCGTTGCAAGGGATGGTTCGCCCAGGGCGTAAATCCAGCCAGGACCGCCTCTGCATATACACAATGTAATTAGACTAAAATAATATTGATATTCGATTTCTGTGGACTCTTTTGAACATTTCAAGACCCAACATGAAGTATCAACTCATTGCTAAGGATATCCACAACGACGATAAAGTAAGAATGCACCAAGGGTGGGGGAGGGTGAGGGGGGCTATTTTGACCTAAGACACTAGGATATATTTGATCTATATTCACTAAACATATTTATTCCACCGAATGGTTGACATTGGTTGACATTCCTGAGATTCTAAGCTTTCAAACGGTGTATGACATGACTATATCACTCAACCTTATGATGCTGAAAATTGACCTAGCATGTTGGGGGGAACATGCTAGGTGTAACTAAAACTTTCTCGCCGGCGGGATTTGACGATTAAGTAGTCAACAAGACATAATACACAATTGCATGAATATTACTAAATATATTAAGCATTTTGACAGTGTCACTTACTTGCATGTTTTAGGCATCACTCGCTCGGGCGGGCACACTCTAATTTCAGGTAATTTCAGGTACATTTCAGCTAATTTCAGGTCAGAAACGGGATCAGAAATGCTGTTTGACCAGTCCTCAATGTGAACTGAGTGGCCGCCCCCTCCATGTGGACTGAGTGCCCGCCCCCTCCATGTGGGCGGAGTGCCAGCCCCCTCCATGTGGACTGAGTGCCCGCCCCCTCCATGTGGGCTCCGTCTGCGGGCTGCAGTCAGGGGTAGGCCTACTTGGGATTACGAGCGTCAGTGTGGTACACGATGGAGGGTGGGTGACATTCCTACAGTCTGTGATGATAGGCTATATTTCTACAAATGACTTACTATTTCTAGCGATTAACATGACGAAACAACACGAATTAAGCTAACATTAGACGGTGCCATGCCGTAATTCCGACGCCTCATTGTTCCGACGTCTCAATGTTCCGAAATATTTCCCATAGATCGACATGTCACTATTCCGACGGTTCAATGTTCCGAAAACGAAACCCATTGGTCCGAAGGTCCGTTAGTCCGACTTTTCGAAAAGGAGGCGCATTAGGCCGACGGTTCAATATGCCGAATAGGAAAAATAGTTTTATACCTCGCTCGCTCCCCCTCTCTAGACGTCGGAACAATGAGGCGTCGGAATTACGGGCAGGCCCCCATTAGACTATAGCCATACCAGATAACGCCATACCAGCTAACCCTAACTATTTCTATTAAACTCTGAACCATTTTGCAACAGACAAATGTTAAGCTTGCTGGTAGTTCTACCAGGAGGACTCAAATCACGCGCGGCTGGCCGCCAATCACCAGCTACCAATCACCGGCCTACACCTGCTCTATAAAGAGTAGTCTAACATATGTCTTTGCTGCTCAGGTCTTCGTTCGACGCATGCTGCTGCTTTACTGTGCTTCTGATTATCTCGCATATCTCGTCGCTTAGTTGCTACGTCGGTTAATACACACCAAGAGGTCATAACTTCGGATTCGTGCTGGTCGGCCTACTACTTCTGGTCCCGGCAAGCGTGCGCAGAAAGCCGTTCTTTTCGGTCCCCGGTATCCTCAACAACACCACCAACAAGTTCCCAACACGGACATCCGCCCGGTTCTACAAACCCTCGCCGAGTTGGTGCAAAGCATTGGCGCCAGGATGGACGCCGTCGAAACGCCATGCGGAACTCCCGGACGGGTCCAGGCCCCCAACCCGCTGTAGTCGGTCGCCACGGCGCCTTTCTACTTCCAGCAACCATCAGGCTCGGCTTCCTCCGCCTTCACAGGCTACGCACCTTGCACGTGCCCTGCTACCATTGCTACTGCAGTCCCCGCGTTAGCCCCCGCAGCGTATTTTCTCTCACAGCTCTACCAGTCCAGCTTCAGGATGCGGCTCCCTCGGTTGGGTTAGGGGGTTTCTTCCAAGGGCAATGGTTTGCTGAGGGATGGCCAGTCGAAGCTGGTACGTTCGCCCTCGGGTCAGAGTCGTCTGCGCTGTTCGAGCTTTACCCTATCGCAGCAGCTAGCGTTCTGTGGGGCAAAGCATGGCGGCGTTAACGTATAACCATGTTTTGCGATAACAAAGCAGCGTCAAAACGGCTGGGAAGGTGGTCTTCCACAGCATACGGATTTTACATCCGGTTGAATTCGTTGAGTTCGTTGCACACGTCGGTGTGGTACAACGCAGAACTCTACGTTCGCAATCAAAGGTTCATAATTATCTTTATACCGTGCACTGTTTGGTTAACTCCTTGTGTCTGAGGTTTTTTCCCTTCACTTTAACATGAATGAAGTTGATGGGTTTTAGGCACTGTGGTAACTGATTATTACTAAAAGGTTTTTATTGACGAAGGGCCTTTTAGATTGGTTCAGCTGCTGCTCACTAACTCTCACGTTCCTCTGCTCGCAATGCGATTCACATATCGTTCAATTTATTCAAAAGATCCAAAGACAAAGAACAGGTACATTATGGTATCATTTTATATGATTATTTATAGTCTTATTGTTAATAGCTTCAGTCGAGTTGGTATTTAATTTTTCATTTGCTCGTTTAGCTACGTATGACAGTTAACAATGTTGGTGTAGGCCTATTACAATTATTTATGTGTGTTGGCCACTCCAACTCACTCGATATTTTGAATAGATTAGTGTGCTCTCTCAGAGCTGGGAGATTTCATCCTTATTTTAACATATTACTCGAGTCAGTGTTTCTCACAGCGTTCTACGGGTTCATGTGTTCTACAGCTTCATGTGTTCTACGGGTCATGCGTTCTACGGGTTCATGCGTTTTACGGGTTTATGCGTTCTCGGGTTTATGCGTTGGGTTTATGCGTACACGTCTCCTACTCAGACTTTTTCCCCTACACGGGGCCTGACTTTCGCTGATGTCACCTTCTCTGCAAGGCATTTTTTCATCTAAAAGCGATAGCCTAGGAGCAGCTGTTACTATTATCATTTCAAGAATCAACTCTCTGTCCTTACGCTTCCATGTTCCTTTATCTCAAGCTTCGGCAATGCACGTCCCCGAATCACCTGTTTATTTGCGGCCTGCCAATGACTTAAGGGTGGTTCAGAGTCAATCTCGCGACGGTGGTAGAAGGGTGCGGCCCACCATCTCCCCCCTACATTGGCCACTCCTTCCGGATTGGAGCGGCAACCACAGCCGCTGAACAAGGGTTGCCGGTCGCGTCTATCAAACGGCTGGGAAGGCGGTCTTCCACAGCTTACGAATCCTACATCCGGTCGAATTCATGGTTCTTCCTTCAAGCGCACACGATGCTCTAACGTCGGTTAAGGCAGGTTTATCACGTTTGCTACTACAGCTGTTTTTGGCGGCCTGTTTCCATTCTAGTTTTAGTCTTTGTGTCAAGGTGTCACTTTTGTTTTTATTAGTTTAGACACGTTCATACTCTTTCTAGTGATATGTGATAAGTATTTTAAGGAGCTGCATTTCCCTCACATAGCCACAAGGGGAGCAAGACCTTATTGAAGGCTGCTCCACCACAGAAGGAGCCGAAGCCTTTACGTCACCCCGGCCACGCCCACTAGGCCACGCCCACTTGACGTCCTCTCTAGCGGGTGGTTTCGGACTCGAGAGGCCAGAGATCAATAGGTAGACGGCAGAGAGCCACCCCGGGCCTAAGCCCGGGGGCTCGAAGTAGATCACGGTATTTTCCTCTCACACGCGTTAGATACAATTCCCTCCGTTAAGCTTCAGTTACCATACCGAAACATGCCGACTTTATAATAAATGAAGTCAGTTAAAAGCATCCCGGGATTGGACAACTTTCTTCAAGAATTTGCAACATATTGAAATTCCGTTTAGGTATTATCAAAGATACAAGTGCGTAGATTTGTTAAATAAGGTAAACGGTCGAAAATTGATGTTGTTATGTCTTAAACAGTTGAAGTTCCGTTTGGACAAAACGTTATTACAGTTTATCACCTAGTTTAGGTCAACGGAAATGAAGACATTTTAGCAGTCTTACTTTGTAAAACACTTTCAGTCTCGTTTGTATTCGCCAACAACATCGCACTACGCATTTAATTATAGTTATTGTCAAATGACCAGCATTGTTTTCCTCACGCGATAAAGGTTTGTCGATGACGACATTTAGTCATAATTTTTGGTGTCAAAAGCAACACTATTTGCAACTACTGGTGGTGGTGGTTATCAGGTACTAAACTCATAAAGCAAAATTCGGCTATATAACTCAAGGTTAACCTGCAGCAACCCCGGCAAGTTCGACCACGTCGGTGGATCATCTAGTAAACACTCTTTGAGTTTGGTGTCACGTTGGTGGCATATCATGGAAAAAATAAAACTCGGTTCGCTGCGGCGACCCCGGTGAGTGCGTTGACCAAAGCGCAGCGGTAACAACTCGGGCACTCGTGACTATGACCACGTCGGCGGCACGTTATCTATTACTCATGGTTGACTGCAGTAACCCCGGTGAGTGCGTTGACCACGTCAACGCACAACTGGGGCACAACTCAGGCACTAGTCGTGAGTTCGTTGCACACGTCTGTGCGGTACAACACAGAACTCGACGTCCTACATCCGGTCGAATTCAAGGTTCTTTCTTCACGCGCACACGATGCTCTCTAACGTCGGTTAAGACAGGTTTTACACGTTTGCAACCATAGCTGTTTTTGGTGGCCTGTTTCCTTTCTAGTGTTGGTCTAGTCTTGTGTCAAGCTGTCATTTTAGTTTTTATTAGTTTTAGTTACATTCATACTCTTTCCAGTGTTATCGTATTTCCATTTAGATATTATCGAAGTTACAAGTGCGTAGTTTTGTTAAATAAGGTAAATGGTTGAAAATTGATGTTATGTCTGGAACAGTTGAAGTTCCAGTCGAACTAAATAACGTTATAAGTCTTTATCGCCTAGTTTAGGTCAACGAAAATGAAGAGACATTTTAGCAGTCTTATTTTCGTAAAACACTTTTTAGTCTTGGTTTATGCGCCAACTATATTGTACTATGCATTTAATCACTGCTATTGTCACATAACCAGCATCCACGTTGCGTCCAGTCTCGTTTTTCTCACGCGATAAAGGTTTGTTGATGACGACTTAGTCATAATTTTCATTGCCAAAAGCAACACTATTTGCAACTACCGGCGGTGGTGGTTATCAGGTACTAAATTCATAAAGCAAAATTTGGTTTCATAACTCAGGTTAACCTGCAGCAACCCCGGCGAGTGTGACCACGTCGGTGGATCATCTAGAAAACACTCTTGAGTTCGCTGTCACGTCAGTGGCGTAAATAGGAAAATAAAACTCAAGGTTGCAGCGGCAACCCCGGTGAGTGCGTTGACCACGTCGGTGGTAACAACTCGGGCACTCGTGAGTATGACCACGTCGGTGGCACGTTATCTAATACTCATGGTTTGACTGCAGTAACCCCGGTGAGTGCGTTGCTCACGTCGGTGGGAACAACTCAAGCACTCGTGAGTTCGTTGCGCACGTCGGTGCGGTACAACTCAGAACTCTAGTTCGTTGCAGCAACCCCGGTGAGTGCGTTGCCCACGTCGGTGGGAACAACTCAAGCACTCGTGAGTTCGTTGCGCACGTCGGTGCGGTACAACACAGAACTCCACGTTCGCTGCAGCAACCCTGGTAGTGCGTTGACCACGTCGGTGGGCACAACTCGGGCACATGCAAATTTAATTACCACGTCGGTGGCATAATATCAAACACTCAAGTGCAGGGCACTCGGAGTTCATTGAACACGTCGGTGTTCAACACGGAAGTACACAATATTTGCTGCAGCAACACCGGTGAGTGCGTGACCACGTCGGTGGCACATCAAGGGCACTCGTGATTTCGTTGACCACGTCGGTGTTCAACATAGAAGTTCACAATACTTGCTGCAACAACACCGGTGAGTGCGTGACCACGTCGGTGGCACATCAAGGGCACTCGTGAGTTCGTTGACCACGTCGGTGGTTCAACGCGAAAGCACTCAGGTCACGCAGCGACCCCGGAGAGTGAATCGACCACGGCAGTTGGTACAGCACGAAAGCACTCGTGGCTCGCTGCGTAACAGCTGCAGAGTGCTCTAAATTTTAATTGATCTCGTTTCATTTCATGTCAACTGCTTTTACGTGATTCATCGATCTCGCTGACGGTTTTAAGCTTATCGTTTTACGGTATGTATGATTGACTCTTAATATGTCGTATATTGGGTATGCCTTTTATCTTCCAGAAGCAGTATAGATCCTTGTCCACTTCTTCTACGCAGGTATGTATGGTCTCATTACCCCCTTTCGCTATTCTATTTTGGGGGTCGGCTCCGCCCCTGCCAGTCCCGGCAGGACATGCCGAGTTATCACCTATTTCCGGCGTAGGCCTACGTCCTCTCTTTTGGGGAAGGCTCCGCCCCTGCTAGTCCTGACAGGATACGCCGAGTCCGCACGTCACCCTGGATCAGTGACGGGGCACATGCCAAAGATTTACCATGCAAAATATTCCCATGTCGCTATTTAAATAAATCCTGTTCATACTTATCAGTGATCGAGTCTTTATGGGAGAAATGTTAAGCTTGCTGGTAGTTCTACCAGGAGGACTCAAATCACGCGCGGCTGGCCGCCAATCACCAATCACCAGCTACCAATCACCTGCCTACACCTGCTCTATAAAGAGTAGTCTAACATATGTCTTTGCTGCTCAGGTCTTCGTTCGACGCACCTCCATCCACCCCACCACCACCAGGTCGGCCTCAGTCTACTTGTCCAGGGGAAGGCTCCGCCCCTGCTAGTCCTGGCAGGATACGCCGAGTCCGCACGTCACCCTGGATCAGTGACGGGGCACATGCCAAAGATTTACCATGCAAAATATTCCCATGTCGCTATTTAAATAAATCCTGTTCATACTTATCAGTGATCGAGTCTTTATGGGAGAACTGTGTGTTGGTGTGTCTTATTGCTTCCCACGTCTGCGTCTGCATCTTTCCCACTCCTGGCTAATAGTTTTCAGCTTTTGTACTGTATATCAGAAATGATCACCCTGTACCACACTGCTGACTTGTTGATGTTTTGTGAGCACTCAAGCATTTCTCTAGGTATCTTAAGTTTCCTACTGGTGTCATCAAAACTTTGGACTTTGTTATTGTAAGAAAAATTTTGTGTTGCAAAAACACTTTGTGTCTTACCGTTACCCTAACCTTAACCCCAGTAACATTTCTTCATCATAAACTACAAGTCTCTGATTAATAATGTCTCTGTGTTTAGGACAATTCTGGAGAAAATAGGCCTGCAGGGGAAGGTGACTCCCCTGCAGGCAAAGAAAAAATGGGACAATTAAAAAAATATATATAAAGTATGTACATGTCATTTTAAATATACAATATTTGTTTTAACCATGCAAGTTAATAAACACTTTTGCTGAAATTTGTTTTGATACTGCTGTTGTTGTTAACTGCCATGATTGATTTCCTCTGCCTTAGGATTGCAAGTATCCAGGGTCAGGAGAGGGGGTAGGTGGGAAACCCGGTGCTGCCACTTGGCCCTGGTTTGTCCCCATGGATGAGGTATTGGGACAGAGGCATTCCACCAACCCCCCTGTCCTAATTGCCTCCATCCCTGAGAACACACCAGGGCCAAGTACAGCAAGTACAGCAGTGGTGGATCAGGAGGTGGAGGACAAGGATCAGGAGGAGGAAAGACAGTGAGGGCCAAGGTCCAGAAAGAGGGACAGAGAGGAAGACATGTTCCAGAGTCACTCACTATCTTCCGAAAAGGACTCAAGACTCACCTGTTCAGAGTCCACCTCGACTGCATAGCCACCCTCCCCCTTCTGGCAACCATTGTACACTGTGTTGTATTGTATTGTATTATAGTACTTAACTGTGTAGCAACTGCAGTAGCTGCTATCATGGCTGCTACACGGGGAATTGATTAGCCTAGCAATTGTGGTACTTGCACTTGGTTCTATGAACATCCTTTCTGTACCGACAGCGATATATTGATGCACTTCTTATGACAAATGTACTTATAGTAAGTCGCTTTGGATAAAAGCGTCTGCTAAATGCCCTAAATGTAAATGTAAAATGTAAATGTTCCAGTTAATAAAAGAGGACATTAGGCTACAAAGGGAGGCAAAGGAGAGAAGAGCCCAGGAGAGCAGGGAAAGAATGGATAGGTTTTTCTCAATTTTGGAGCGTTTGGTGGACAAATAACTTATGTTCTGTTATATTTAACACATTGTTTATTATTATTTACATATTTATTGAAACTAACTTATTTAACTAACTTTTTTGATTAGCTATTTATTAAAACCCTTACTAACTTTTTTGTATTGACTAATGTATTCGTACATAACTTATAAAACATATATACAACAATAAAACTATTTACAACAAACATTCATGTGACTATTTACAACAATTATTATAAAATTACTATATACAAAAACATAATGATCAATAATAATTTTTGTTGGTTTCTTTTTTTCGCGCTGTCCGGTTTAACTTCTGCGGTAACGGTTTGTTACGTAAACCAGAAATGCTCCGTAGGCTAGACCGTCCCATTTCTTCGGCCTTCGGAGTGTCCTTCGCGGTCTACGAAGGATGCGTCCGGCAAGGACATCTTTAACCACTGTGTAATTCCCTCTAATAGCATTCGGTAGACACCAATGGTTTCCTTTGACGGGTTTTATTGTAGCCTTTTACTCCAACTCCACCGTGAAAACTATAGATGAATACATACACAGTACAACAGAAATCACGGCATAAGCTTTACATAAAATCATAAATTACACGGCACACAAAGAGCCAAACAAGCAAAACAAAATACAGGGAAACAACAAAAAACATACCTCGTTGGCTGCATGCTATTTACAGGGACTTTGAAACTAGATTATTTTCGGCGATGCGTATCACAAGCTGTTCACCTTCTCTCATGCCGCATCTCTAACTGACAGAGAATCTTCTAAAACATCAGCCTTACAGGTGACGTCATTCAACAAACTATTTAAATACAATTTTAAACCCGAATAACGAACACAATTATTGAATTACTAATATAAACAAAAATGAATTTCCTTATGTCTTATAATATGAAAATAATAATTAAATTACAGAAACCTTTTAATGATGACAGCCACCAAATCACACAAACCAGTAATGTGGGATTTCTGTAAACTAAATATTTTTGTCAAACTTTAATATACAAATGAAATAGTTCTGGTTTTAAAATTAACAGCATGTCAACCCTTCCTCATGAAATGTCAAGCAAACATTAACACTCTAGTCTGCCTCAAGCAGAGTAACAACCTTATGTATTGGTCTCTCAAGAAACACAGTTTTAACTGTGGGTTTCCCCTTTTTGTCAAATGTGGTGTTGCTAACCAACAATCTTAGCTTTCTGACTTTACTGTCTAACCCTGGATAGACTTCTGTGACACGGGCTAACTTCCACTCATTGCGTGGTGCCAGATCATCTTGTAGAAGGACAATGTCATTGACCTTTGAGTCTCTTCTCTTCTTTTGCCATTTTTGTCTTGGTTGCAAGCTCAATAGGTATTCTTTCTTCCAACGAACCCAAAACTCATTGGCCAAATACTGGACTCAACGCCACCTCTTCTGAAGATAAAGATAAATTGTCCGGGTGGGGGTAGAATAACAGTTGGCTTCATGGTAAGGATATGGTTTGGGGTTAAAGGTTCGGGTCCGGATGGGTCATTCAAATGTTCAGTAGTAAGAGGTCTGCTGTTAATGATGGCCATAACCTCATACAGGAAGGTCCTTAGGGAGGTATCAAGCCTTTTTGACGACTGGTCGAGAATAACTGTCAGAACACTTCTTACACTTCTTATTTGCCTCTCCCAGGCGCCACCCATATGACTTGCTGCTGGGGGATTCATAAGAAATTCACACCCTAGATCATAGCTGTCAATCTCAAGGCCCGCGGGCCTAATCCGGCCCGCGGTGTAATTTAATTTGGCCCGCCAGATAATATCTAATGTCTATCAGAACTGGCCCGCCGGTTTATCGCATTTCAGCGTAAAACTGCAAGTCCCACAATGCACTGCCGCTGCGCTGGTATACGTCATTCGAGGCCCGCAAGCGCGAGCCCATCCCCCACTACCTGTAGGCTATAGCCCTATAGTCTACTCTAGAATGTTTAATGCAGCAGCATCATACTGTTTATCACCTGAAGTAGCCTAGGTTTTTTAGCCAACTTTTTGTCGCTTTCCCCGGAAAAAATGGCTAAACGGAAGGTGGACATTGAGAACAGGGTTTTTCAAGAGAGGTGGGAGGCTGAATACCTGTTGATATGAAGGGCAAACCCATCTGTCTTGTGTGCGGGGCAGATGTGGCTGTCACGAAAGAGTACAATTTAAGACGGCACTATGAAACGAGACATCAAGACAAGTACAAGAGTATGAACATTCAACAGAAGCTACAGAAGGTAGTGGAGTTGAAACGAAGTTTGGTGTCACAGCAGACTATTAGTGGGGCAGATAATGGAAAAATTGTGCAAAATGTGATACAAGCACCAAATTTGGCATGGTGGTTCCCAAGGGTCTACTTAACAAATCTGCCTGACGTGCCATTCAAAAATCCAAGATGGCGGTCATTTTTCAAGATGGACGCCAAATGTGTCTGCCGAAAATGGTTTTGCTCATAGATATGCATGTACTTGATGGATTTGAGTGATCTTGGTGTTGAATTGTATGTTTTCTTCCATGCTGAACCTAATTATTTTACCTTCACTAGCATTATAATACTGTAAATGGTAGAAAATGAACACTTTATATAAAAAAGCAACATAACACATCAAATAATACTCCTAATACTTTATTTACACAAATATAAACATTAAATGTACCCATTTTGCATTAAGGTATTTAGCATTTGGATCATGTTATTCAGGACGGAAACAAAATTTGAAAATAATAATAAAAATCCTTAATACTGTAAAAATCGTCCTTCCAAAGCAAACTATTACAGTGGCCCAAACACTGAAACCAACGTACACCGCTGTATATGTAGCACTACAGCTGACATACACAGCTGCAGAGTGCAGTGCAGGCGAGCCCTGAACGAAAGCATTTGCATCTCCGGTTGCAGCCTTTCTTGCAGGAACACTGGGTCAGTTCCTGACAGCTGGCTGCAATAGGTGGAAGCGTTGTCCAACAGATCTGCCATATGTCTCCCTTCTGATTCCATCCCCAGTCGGCAGGACTGACGACTTCTGGATTGGTTACTGTTGCTTGACCCCATATGATACCAGCCTGGTAAGCAGCGCGTTTTGCGTGTTCCATGAGGGCTGCACTGGTTGGTGGGATCGCATCATAGGACCTCTGCTTACGGGCAATGAGATTCAGCCTTGCCTCGTCAACACCGGTAGCTGCACTTGATCTGTCATACATGACGACAACAAAATTCTCCAGCTTCTGCATGTCATCTTCAGAAACCTCTGTTGGACAGTTGCTGAGTTTTGTAAAGGTTTTAGAAACCTCATCACAGACTTCCCAAGTCAGCCATGCAGATTTCTTTCCCTTCCCATGGAAAGACGAGACCACGTCACAGCCTGTGAATGCATGGAAATACAAGATCCCACTGGCTTTCTCAGGTCCTATTGCGGAAACTACCTCATGGACTGGTATCCATCGAGCATTGGCTCCCTGCCCAAAGGCAATCCACATTTTTTCAAGACCAAGCCTCTGCAGGGATGGCAGCTTAGACACTGCTATGACGAGCACGTCAGTATCATTGGCTTTGATGACAAGTGACTTGCTACCCTCTGCAGTTGCATCTCTTCCATGTACAAATATCCGGGTATCAGCTTCTTCATGACAGCATGGGGCCACAGCATCTAAGGATTTGATTTTGTTGCTGATGACATCTTCTCCTTTTGTCACGATGACCATACTTGTGGTTCCAGCCTGACATATTTTCTCTGCGAGAAAGTGGAAGAGCTCAGTTTTGTTGTCGTCATCCCGCAGGAAGCTTCTCCAGTTTGTTGGGGTCCTGCTGGTTCCAGTCACTCTTCTTCTGATCCCTTGACCTCTTTTTGACCTGGTTTCAGATTTCAGACTAGACTTCTTGTACACATCAAAGATGACATCGAGTCGCTTGAATTTGGTGCCAAAGGATTCCACTTTTGGAAGGATGTCTTCTTTTGCATAGTCATTGAAAGTCTTCGGGCTGCGTGGAGGTAGGGAATTGATGAGCGCTGATCCATCAATGATGATGGTGTCAGCCTTTGGTTCGCTATCAGGCAATGTCACCAGGGCCTGAAGAATTTCAGTTAGCTGTGACTTCTGGCACATACGAAGCCTGCCGTTGTCACTGAGAGATGCAGGTGCTGACTGGTTCTCATACTTGAAGAATTCTTGCAAGTCACACTGTCTGTTTTGGCAGGATATGAAGAGCCGGGAGAACAAGTGACAGTCATCTTTAAGCACTTTCTCCTTGGAGCTGCTGGCTGCCTGCTCGTGCTTGAAGAAAGAAGCCTTGTTCTTTTTGATTGGCTGATAAAATGTGCATTCTTCTTCATTCTCCAAGGCCTCCATAAATGACTGGAACTTCTCCTTGCCTCTCTCATGATGACTACCAACCAGTTCAGCTAGTGCTGGATCTGCAATGTTCTTTGTGTCAAGTGCCAGCAAATCAGCAGACTCTTCTTGGAAAGGGTTGCCCATCTCTTTTATCACACTGAACAGTGCCTCCACCCTCTCAAGGAAAGATGTCTGGGCACTTAAGGTCTGTTCATGGTGTTTGGTGCTGATGGTTGCGTCTTTCACACCAGAAATAGCCTCATATGCAAAGACTAGATGGCTCACTTCAGGTCCAGCCACCATCCATCTCCGAAGTGCCCCTGGGTCCTCTGTTAGTCCAATGGCTCCTCCATCACCCTTGATGGCTGCGTTGTTCAGTTCATGGGCTTGCTCAATGGCCATGGCAGAGAAATCTCTTCTGGACTTGTGGACAACAAAGTTTCCTTTGTGAAACTCTCTGGCTACTTCTTGATGCTGCTTCTCAAGAGACATCATGTCTCTGAAATGAACTGGAAGCCACCGAGCATAATTCACGTTGTTATTTGCAAAGAAGTAGGGGATCAGTTCTGAGAGTGCTTCACGGTACAGGTCAAAGTTTCCTTCCCTGAAGGAGCGTATCAACAGGAGCAGAATCAGCTCCATGTCCAAAACCAGATCCCAGAACTGGAATTGTGGACTCTGAGGTCTCCGCTGCTCACACCAGTCTTCAAAGGAGAGCGTAGGTCTGTCAGTCTCCTCAGAGCAGTAGTCTTGGTAGGCTTCTTTCTTCAGTTTATACAGGCTGCATGCTGTGATCTGGCGGGCCAATCTTGTCCTGGTGATACTTGACACAGTCAGGAATGACTCAGCTGTACCAGATGAGGCCACCCCTGCTTCAGCGATAGCACTGGTCCAGCCACTTTGTTCCAGTAGTTTTCCAAGGGAACCAAGAGCAGCCTTCTCTATGTGAAGTCCCCCAAACATGATAACAAATTGGTCCTCTCCATACTCAGGCCACTGCCACTGAATTTGTTTTGCTAGTGCAAATAGTGGTTGGTCAGCAGCTATGACCGGCGTCTGCCCTGGGTTGAGGAAAGCAACTGTATCTCGAATCTTCCCCATGGCATGTTTGATTGTTGCAACCGAGTGAGCCTGGTCTCGTATCAAAGGCAACAGTGATGTCATGCTCACTTGAAAAGGTTGGCTCCTCTTCTGTGCTGCATGGTGGGCTGCCCATGTGATACTGAGAGTATCACCCACTCTCTCAGTGACAGACACCTCATCAAGCCACCTGTACTCTTCCTTCAGGTGTGGCTGGATTGAATGTAGTGCTTGGTATAATTTTCTTGGCACAGCTGGAGGTTTTGGGTTCTTAGTAAGGTACGCTGGTTTAACATTGGTGAATGCTTCAGGAAGCTCAGGAACTTTCTTCACCCTGTAATCTCCACTGAGCTTCACTGGCTCTCGTTCCTCAACACTGGTGGACAGACAACTCCATCATCCACGTACTGAGCTACAACAGCTTCTCCAAGCTGGGCTGAGATTTCTAAGACTCTATCATAGGTGATGCTGAGTCCATTGTCATGGAGCATGTCTATGAGCTGCCTCTTCCTTGTTTTTGCAAACACAGACATGACCATGTACACAACAAATGGTGTCTCCCGGTCCTTGGAATGTCTGTGGACGTGAGATCCGGCCTTGTATTTGGCAAAACAATTGTACTGTAAGAGCTGAGCCATTGCAAGGTCAGACTTTGAGGCTCCATGTTGGAGTTGTGACTTGATGTCTGCTCCATGCTCAATCATACAAATAAACTGAAGCAGTGATGATGGGACAGCATCTTCTAGGCACCCATCATGGAACGTGCCATTCCACTGTGATTTGTGTTGAAGCATTTCACGTCTGATCATCCCAGCAGCCTTTGCAAGATGAACAGCTTCTCCATATTTGCTTGCTTGTGCAAGAATTGACCCTACATCCTTCTTAAAGGCCAGTAGGACATCACGTCCATGATGTTCAGCTTGTAGATCGGGGATGTGTTGAAGCAGCTGGTCCTTCAGTCGGGTAGCATGAACATCATGACTGTTGATGCCAAGCTGCTCCAGCCTCTGCCTGTAGAGCATACATAGGTCGGCAAGTCGGAAGACTGATGGAGCTGAACTCTCACTTGCAGATTTTGTCTCAATGATGTATGTTACCAGTTCAGAGAAGGCAATTGGATATGCATCCCTCTTTCCTCCCTCAGAGTTTTCTGCTTCCCTCAGCTCTTCAGCACGCAGGTGAGCTCGTTCTCGGTTGTAGAGACCAGCCAAGCATGCACTGTGGTACTTCAGTTCCTGCGCCACCACATCTCCAGCACTCAGTTTGGCAAGCAGCTTTCCATCACTGAGAGTCTTTGCACACTTGTTGACCCTCTTGTTCAGTTTCATGGTCATAGCTTGTCTAAAGTCATCCAGATCTCCCTCCTCCTCACATATAAAACATTCTATCCGTTTGGGGTCTGACAATCTCCGTGGTATTTTGTTGCTGCCGCTGCTGCTGTTCTCATCCATCGCAGGAGATGTTTTCTTTTCTGCCCTTTGTAACTTACTGTTGCTGAACAGAAGCCTGCAACTAGCATGGTACTGTGCTTGATTTTTCCTCAGGGTTGCCTCTATCCCACTGCCGTCATCAAGCCTTCGTGGGTCCATCTTGATTGGTAGTGCATTCACTGCATGAAATAGAGGAATATTCCTCCCTAAGAGGCTGTATCCATCCTCTACCCTTCGGGCAGGATTTGCAAGTGGAGATGTGAGGCATTCACTTTTCTCTGTTTGACAGAGGCAACACTTGGTCCAGTTGGTCTGCCATGATGCAGTCTCACCTTTGGTATTTAAAGCCATTCTGATGACCAGGGCCGAGTGTTTATCCTTTTACCAACCTGTATGTTAGAAAGGCCAGAGACTTTAGCAGATTGTGCACGCGCAGAGATCCGTTGCCCAGCAACCTCTTGTGTTTGAGTTAGTTTGCGGCAAAACACCAGAAGAGTCTGCACGGTGTTAGTTTGGCTGTTAGTGTATTAGTGTATTAATAAATGTAAGATCTGTTACATATTATTATATGTTAGACCTGTGTAATATTTATAAGCTTTCTTGTATATGTATTATTTGTAGCGTGAGTTGGGTTTTTTATTCCTACCGTGAATATGCTCGTTAATGGCAGTTAAGCTATAATTAGATTACTAAAGCGAATTTAAATGACCACTAGATGGCGGTATAATCACCACTATTTATTGTCATAACCTATTTGCTGTGTGTCAGATATATGTATATATTAATGCATGGCATACCCCCTCAAACACAGAGCAGTGCCATGTCGGCACTAGCAACTTCTTGGAGCCATAGAGTTAGGTAAGTACTGAGGACCAGTGCCTGGATTCCATCAGGAGAATGTGGCTGACTGATGAAACAAAGGTCCTACCTCTACGACAACACCCTACACCCTATGCACTAAATGTAAATACTGTTCTATACATTTAGAAATTATCATCATGCACATAGTAAAAAATAGCAAAACACTCATTAGGCAAGCGAAAATGCAGAAAAAGGCTGATCTAAATAGCCAAAAAGTTAACCCAAAAGTTATTCACTTCTTTTTTTTCTCTAGAAAATATTTGAATCAGCATGCAAGAAAACATAGAAATCCACAACAAGATCATTCAAATCCATAAAGTACATGGATTTATATGAGAAAAACCATTTTCGGCAGACACATTTGGCGTCCATATTGAAAAATGGCCGCCATCTTGGATTTTTGAATGGCACGTCGTCAGGCAGATTTTCTAAGTAGACCCTTGGGAACCACTATGCCAAATTTGGTGCTTGTATCACATTTTGCACAATTTCAATGAAAAATGGCTGTTATCTGCCCTACTATATTGTAGCGACCCAGCAGGACTATGGGGGGGATTGATGGGGAGTTTGTGGGGGGAAGGAGTTGCCCTAGTTCAGCCTGATAGGCCAGTTGGGATAGGGGGCGGGAACAGCCAGGTTTCGTTTTCGCTATGTTGTTTTTGGGCACTCCTCCAACCCCGTTAGTTAGTTGTACGGGAAGGTCAATAAAGCCTGGTTCTCCGGTTAAACACCAGCCACTCTGTGTCCTCCTCATTCCGCTAGTTAGCCCCGCAGTGTCGGACCGCAAACGCTACACTGGTGTCAAGAAGTGGGATAGCCAAGCCTCCATTTCCCTCACACGCGCGGGCTACCACTGCTAGCTGCTACCACCGCTAGCTACTACCACCGCTAGCTGCTACCGTTGGACCGAGATGGCTGAAGGAGGAATCGGAGGGTCCGACCTCTTTAACCTATACACTCCGCCGGACACACCAATGATAAAACCAATTGATGCAAGCCAAGCTGTAAGGAGAAGGGAAGAAAGGTCTAACTCACCACTCGCCACTTTGCTGACTGAAGTCCCCGATTTTGTGAAGAAAAGCCCATTCCATGTTACCGCGACGGCCGGGCCACGCGCCGTTGAGAGAGAGGTAAATAAACATGCGTGCAGACCGGACTTCAACCAAACAGACGACGATGACGTCCCCACCCCGAAAGATCGTCAAGGTAAAGTGGGTGGCCAACCAAGGTCTATCCCAGAGTTACATAAAGACAGTACAGCTCAAATAGAAGATGACTTCATGCAAAGAATGAGCATGGCAATGGAGCGTGCTTTTGGACATTTTCTTAATAGCTCTAGAGGCAGCATAATGTCCATGATGGGGGAACCACAAGGCGGTGTTATTAACCCACATGAAGCAGGGAACCATGCTGATGCTAATAAAGCTAACAATGCTTATGCAACAGTTGCTCTTGACAGAAATGCTAAGGTTCCCCTCGACAAACCATATTCCAAGTCTAACCCCCAGTCCGGCGAAGGTACGGAGGCAGCTACTAGGGGGAGGCTTGACGGGTGTAGCCCCCCCATCGTAGCCCCTGTTAGTTCCATGGCTGTTGCTAACCAACTAGCTGACCTGGTTCCGGCTCTGACTACTGCACTTACTGCTGCCTTGGGTACTCTCCAAAAACCAGGCCCAAACCCCGTCCCCATGGGCAGCCACATAAAATTGGGACGTTATGACGGCCTCACATCTTGGGAAACATACTGCGCCCAGTTTGAGCTGCTAGCGACAGCCAATGAATGGTCCCCGGCTGAAAAGGCTGTTCAATTAGTCTCAGCATTGGAAGGGGAGGCAAGAAGAGTACTGATGGATGTGACCACAGCCGACCTAGGAAATCCACAAGCTATATTTAGGGCCTTAAAGAGCCGTTTTGGGAACACCACTCCTGCAGTTGTGATGAGGCAGAGGTTCAACGAACGAGTGCGGGAATCCGGAGAAAAATTAGGAGTGTTTGCGGCTGAGCTGAGTTACCTCGCACAAAGGGGATTTCCTGAGTTTGATGACGCAACGTGCTTGGTGTTAACTAAAGAAGCCTTCATTCGCGGCCTCTTACCCCTCCCATTGCGCCAGCAAGTCCGACTCGCTGACCCACAGACCTTGGAGGCAGCACTAGAGAAAGCATTGGCAGTGGAAGACATACTCACAGAAGGCTTGGACTACCAACACAGACAGGTCTCTGTACGGCCTAAGACCCAAGCCATTCAGCCTCCTGGACCTACCTCGTACCCAACGGGCTACGAACGCAAAGCGATGTCGCCGGACGACCGACAGAACCAAGTCTGCTGGAAATGCCACCAAAGAGGTCACCCATGGCGCCTTTGTACAGTGCCTGATTCTGCCCTACAGGAGCCGGGAAACGCTCAGGGCTCGGTGTAAAGGGGAGCGACCCGAGCCACCCTTCGCTCCCCAAAGACAATGACACACGACCTGTTGCAAAAGTGCCTCACCACCCTGTCAACCATGCTCTTCTTCCCCATAACGCACTCACCGCCAACTGCTGTAGAGTGCCTGTGTTGGTTAATGGCCAATGGACCAAAGCCCTCCTGGATACAGGATCAACTGCGTCGCTCCTACACCCAGACCTCGTGCCTGCCGGAACCCAAACGCAAGCAACCGATGTTCAACTCACCACAGTTACCGGGGGAAAGGCTCCCATGCTGGGGAGGTGGGAGGCACTGATCGAAATAGAGACCTACTCTGCCTGCCAACCAGTCTGGGTCGCTGAAATAAAAGAGGACTGTTTGCTGGGAATGGACTTTCTGTGTGCGGCAGGGATTTCACTAGACTTCGGAGCACGTACCGTCACGTTCAAAGACGGGACGTCCATTCCCTTCCTGAATGATCTCCACACTCCCGAAATGGCCAACAAGGTTGGTGAGAACGGGGATGCAGAGGGGGACCCACCATGTCCTCCACAATGGGAGGCCCCTTTTGCAGAAAGCCCTCTTCCACTGTCTGACAACCTCATACCCCCAGAACCAGATGCATGTGCCCAGTCACAGCCCCATGCTGTCATACGGATTGCAAGTGTGGTCCCCATCTCTGGGGAAGAGTCATCAGCCGGTAAAACTGTCAGAGGCATCTGGGAGAACAGTCGGGAAGGCCTAAACTCTGAGCAACAGGATAGGTTATGGAATCTCCTGTATGAGTATCGACACAGTTTTGCCACTGGCCCCAACGACGTTGGCCAAACACATTTGGTCCAACACTTTATTAAAACAGGGGATGCCCAGCCAATCCGCCAGCGGCCCAGACGATTGCCCAAAGCCCGCCAAGGTGCTGCTGAGCAGATGATACAAGAGATGAGGGACGCTGGCATTATTGAGCCATCAGAGAGTCCGTGGGTGTCACCAGTCGTAATGGTTCCTAAGAAGGACGGAGGCTCAAGGTTTTGCGTCGACTACCGACCACTGAATGACAGAACTGTGAAGGACTCCTACCCACTGCCGCGGATAGACGAGTCCCTCGATCACGTGGCTGGTTCAGCATGGTTCTCCTCATTGGACCTCCAGAGTGGGTATTGGCAGGTGGCCATGGCCCCAGAGGACAAAGCCAAGACCGCCTTCACCACGGGACGTGGCTTGTGGCAGTTCACCACCATGCCATTTGGGCTATGCAACGCCCCAGCCACATTTGAAAGGCTGATGGAAAAGGTCCTGGTGGATATGCCCCCTGAACGCTGCCTTGTCTACCTGGATGATGTCCTTGTCCATGGACCATGTTTTGACTCGGCATTGGGGAGCCTGATGGAGGCACTGGAGCGGATTAAGCGTGCAGGACTGAAGCTTCATCCGGGGAAGTGCAGATTCCTACGGCAAGAGGTCTCCTTCTTGGGCCACAGGATCAGTGGGGCTGGCATCATGACGGAGCCTGATAAGGTAGCAGCCGTCAGGGATTGGCCTACCCCTACTGACATCCACCAGCTGAGATCGTTCTTAGGACTCGCATCCTATTACAGGCGCTTTGTGGCTGGGTTCTCTACTGTAGCTGCCCCCATGTTCGTCTTAATGCGCAAAGACACACCGTACGAATGGGGGCCACAACAGAATGCAGCCTTTCACGAGCTGAAGCAGGCCTTATGTAAGGATCCAGTGCTGGTTGCACCAAACACAGAGTTGCCATTTATCCTTGATACAGACGCTAGTAACACCGGCCTTGGCGCTGTACTCTCGCAGCTGACCCCTGACGGAGAGCGGGTTGTTGCTTACCACAGTCGTACCTTGGATAAGTCGGAGAGGAACTATAACACTGTTGGCAGTGATTGATGCAGTGAACCATTTCAAGCACATCCTCTGCGGTCTTCCATTCACCATTCGCACTGATCATGCTGCTTTGAAGTGGCTCATGTCCTTTAAAGAACCTGAAGGACAAGTCGCCAGATGGATCGAACAACTCCAGGCCTTTCAGTTCACCATACAACACAGAGCCGGTGAGAGTCACACAAATGCAGACAGCCTCTCACGCCGACCGTGTGCCCCAGACTGTCACCACTGTGACCGGGAAGAAGAACGGGAGGCAGCTAACCTGCAGACGGGGGAGGTGATCTGTCGAGCCCTATTACCCGAGGATGTTAGGGGTTGGGCTGGACTGCAAACCGTGGATCCTGACCTTAAAACAGTCATGGGGTGGCTGGAAACAGACAACCGGCCGCCCTGGGAAGATGTCGTGGCCCAGTCGGCCACAGTCAGAGGCCTGTGGTCCCAATGGCCTGGGGTAGAGCTGCAGGAAGGAGTTCTGAAGAGGTGCTGGCGTGAGCCAGCCACTGGGGAGCCACGCTGGCAGGTGGTCGTGCCAAAGGACCTCCGGGACAAAGTGCTGGAGGCACACCACGGATCCCCCGGAGTAGGTCACTTTGGGGTGACAAAGACATTGAGACGGCTACGGCAGGCATTCTATTGGGGCCAGAGCAGGAGAGATGTTGAGGACTACTGTCGCCGCTGCGACTCCTGTACCGCCCGTAAAGGCCCCCAAGGTCAGTCCCGTGCACCTCTACAGCAGCACCGTGTCGGGGCACCGATGGACAGGGTGGCAGTCGATGTGTTGGGCCCACTTCCCCGTACCAGCAGAGGGAACCGGTATGTGCTGGTCGCCATCGACTACTTCACAAAGTGGATGGAAGCATACCCCCTACCTGACCAAGAAGCCACAACCGTGGCCGAAGCCTTGGTGCAAGGAATGTTCAGCCGCTTTGGAACACCCTCGGAGCTCCACTCTGATCAAGGGCGGAATTTTGAATCACATGTATTCACCGCCATGTGTAGCCAACTTGGCATCCGGAAGACCAGAACCACTCCACTTCACCCTCAAAGTGACGGGTTGGTGGAGCGCTTCATGCGGACCTTAGGCGCCCAATTAGCCCTCACCACCGCTCCGGATCAGAGTGATTGGGACCTGCAACTACCCCTCATCCTCATGGCGTGCCGCAGTGCAGTCCAAGAGTCCACTGGCTGTACTCCTGCATTGTTGATGTTGGGCAGGGAGCTCAGAACGCCGCCAGAGCTGGCCTACGGACGACCGCCCGATGCACCGGATGCCATGGCTGGCCCGGAGTATGCCAGGCAGTTACAGGACCGCCTGGAAACGGCCCACGGATTCGCCAGACACCAGGCTCAGCAGGCAGGGGTTCGTCAGAAGCGATGCTATGACATGCACGGTAAGGGGCAGGACTTCCAGGCTGGGGACCTCGCCTGGGTGTATGGACCTAAGAGGGTAAGAGGCCGTTGCCCCAAGCTGGACAGCAAATGGGTTGGGCCCTGCTATGTGGCTGAGAGAGTTGGCGAGGTTGTGTATAGAGTCAGACTGGCTCCCAGAGGCCGCACAGTCGTGCTGCACAGGGATAGGATGGCACCATACCGGGGGACTCAGCAGCCCGCCTTCCCTGTGACGACTCCCAGGGCGCGGGTCAGGTCACCTCGCCACAGGGGGACACCACCGAGGCGGCAACAGAATATGTCTCAAGGGGAGGAAGTGACGCCGCTTGGAGCTGTGGTGCCGAGGAACACGGCTGCAGCGACGGGAACTCCTCTGTTGGATGGTGGAGTGAGGAGGTCGCAGAGGGAACGGCGACTTCCGGGTCGCTTTCAAGACTATAATCTTCCTCAGGGACGAGGAATTAGAGGGGGGGGGGGTGTAGCGACCCAGCAGGACTATGGGGGGGATTGATGGGGAGTTTGTGGGGGGAAGGAGTTGCCCTAGTTCAGCCTGATAGGCCAGTTGGGATAGGGGGCGGGAACAGCCAGGTTTCGTTTTCGCTATGTTGTTTTTGGGCACTCCTCCAACCCCGTTAGTTAGTTGTACGGGAAGGTCAATAAAGCCTGGTTCTCCGGTTAAACACCAGCCACTCTGTGTCCTCCTCATTCCGCTAGTTAGCCCCGCAGTGTCGGACCGCAAACGCTACAATATGTTTGTTAAAGCCAAAATACAAAGTGATGCTGCTCTAAAGGCTAGTTTCATTGTGGCTGAGGAGATTGCTAAATCCGCCCGGCCCTTTACCGAGGGAGAATTTCCAAAAAACTGCTTGTTAAAAGTTTGCGATGTCGTGTGCCCAGATAAAAGACAAGCATTTTTAAACGTCAGTCTGAGCAGAAACACCGTCGCTGATCGTGCATGTGAGCTCTCCAGCAATTTACAACAACAGCTGACGGAAAAGGGAAAACATTTAATCGCATACTCCCTCGCTGTGGATGAGAGCACCGTCACATCAGATACGGCCCAGCTGTCAATCTTCATCCGCGGAGTTGACTCGAGCCTGCGCGTTACAGAGGAACTTTTAGGACTGAAATCAATGCATGGCACAACTACCGGGAAGGATCTCTTTGATGAGGTGTGCAAATGTGTGAATGAAATGGGTCTGCCTTAGGATAAACTTGTGGGACTAACAACGGATGGGGCGCAAGCGATGTGCGGTCAAAATAATGGATTGGTGGGCAGGATTCGGGAGAAGATGCTGGAGGTGAACGGCGCAGGTGAGCTGACAGCGTATCACTGCATCATACACCAGGAATCGTTGTGTGGCAAAGCTTTGAAAATGGATCACGTAATGAGAACTGTAACACAAGCAGTTAATTTCATTAAAGCCAAAGGTTTAAATCACCGTCAATTCAAGTCCTTTCTGGTGGAGATTGGTTCGGAATATGGTGATGTGGTCTATCACACAGAGGTGCGGTGGCTAAGCCGGGGGAGGGTGCTGAACAGATGTTTCGAGTTGCGTGAGGAAATATGTCAGTTCATGGAAAGCAAAGGGAAAGACACAACAGAGCTCCGGGACAAAGGGTTTTGGTGTGAATGGGCGTTTCTGTGTGACATTACGAGCCATCTCAATGCGCTCAACCTGCAGCTTCAAGGACGGGATCATGTGATCACTGACATGCACGCTGCAGTGAAGGCGTTTAAAACCAAGCTGCGCCTGTGGGAGATGCAAATACTGCGAGAAAACCTGGGCCATTTCCCGTGCTGCCAAACTATGCAAGAGCAGGTCTCTGTGTTCCCAAGTGCACAATTTGCTGAAAAGCTCGGACTACTTAGCGCCGACTTCACACGCCGATTTGCCGACTTTGAAGCCCAAAAGAGTTTGAACTGCTCAGTAATCCGTTTGCAGTTGACGTGGAAAGCGCACCAACCAACCTCCAAATGGAGCTGATCGAACTCCAATGTAGCGACACACTCAGGTCGAAGTATGACTGTTGGTGCTGCACAGTTTCCAAGTTTCATCCCTGACACAATGCCCCAGCTGCGTGCTCAAGTTGCTCAAATGCTCTCTATGTTTGGTAGCACATACCTATGTGAACAACTTTTCTCTGTAATGAAGTTTAACAAAATATCACACAGGAGTTGTCTCACTGATGAACACCTTCACTCAATCCTGAGGATTTCCTCAGCTCAGAGCCGGACCCCAAACATTGAGGAACTTGCGTCGAAGAAGAGATGTCAAGTATCTGGTTCAGGCACCAGGGCAAATCACAGTGCAGTAAACTGAGCTTTAATGTTGCATAGGTTTCATTTTTGCACTTTTGTATATGTTTGGATTTTAATTGAGGCATGTTAAATTAGTGTATTTTTTATTGTATTTTGAAATTTGATTTGAGTTAGATTCCTTGTTTCAGATTACACATCTATTTATATGTGTAAAACTAAGGCTGAGTTCATGTTTAGGTCTACAAATAAATAAATCTTAATGTTTGGAATTTCAATGAGAGAGGCATGAGAATTAATGTCTTCTTTATTTTATTTTGAAAATCGATCTGAGACTCCTTGTTTCAGATTATATATATGTGTACAACTAAGGCTGAGTTCATGTTTAGGCCTACAAATGAATAGATCTTATTGCAATAAGCCTAAACTTTAGGACACTTTCAGATTCAATATGGGTAAAACTTAAGTTCAAAATAAATATTGAACATGTCCGGCCCTCGACCTTGACCCATTTTTTTATTTCGGCCCACTGGGTATTTGAGTTTGACACGCCTGTCTTAGATAGATGTTGGGAGTGTGTTTTATGTCTTATGAGGACATTTAGACATTAAGGTTGAATCCCATTACTTGGCTCGCTTCAAAATCTCAGCCCTAACCCTCGCTGTTGCGCGTTCACGCGCCGTGGAGCCATGTCCCAATACCAGTTTAAAGGTAGCTTAAGGGGTAGGGGGAGGGCTAACATCCCCTCAAAATTGAGATTTTCGATGGGCACACTCAAAGCGCTTCAGTTCTGACTTGCTCCCACAATACCTTGCGAGAAAACGGAAAATCAAGAAATATCCTAGACAAGATGGAGGGCGAAAAGATGCGACAGGATTGGAAAAACACAAATGTAAGTGTTTTCTCTGTAATTAACTAGTAATTATTTTATTGATTATACTCTGCAGCCCGGCCGCGGACTCTCGGAAGATCGCGAAAGTCCGCGGCCGACTTTCGCGGAAGATCGCGAAAGTCCGCGGCCGACTTTCGCGGGCCGCCCGACCCCGGTTCTCGGCTGGGCTGCAGACCGGGCTGCATACGACCGGGCTGGATATCATGTCGTATGATATCCAGATCTTCCATGTTCTAGTGACTCCAAGTTAAAAATAAGCTTTATACTAATATATTATATTATATTAGTAATATTCTATAAGTAATATTATATATACTAAATTAATATATTATATGATATTAGTAATATTCTATAAGTATTATTATATATACTAATATATTATATTATATTAGAAATATTACATGGTTAATCAATGTATTTTTTGGCAGTACTATATTGTGTACATAGCTATTATATATTGTACATAACATATGGCCATATCACCCAGTTCTGGCATATAATTCCTAATTCCTTCTTATTCGTTTTCTTTCAGGACTTCGTTGAGTCCACTGCCACCAGCCCCCCCCACCTCTCCCTCATGCTCCTCCACCCCAGGCACCTCTTCCACCACCCCAGACAGCCCTTCCAAGAGGAGAGTGCCAGGGAGCAGGCGAGGCATGAGGAGAGCGAGGCAAAGTTGGCGGAATGGTGGAGAAGATGTGATTCTCCACCATTCTCTCAAAAGCTGAGAGAGAGTGTGTGTGTGTGTGTGTGTGTGTGTGTGTGTGTGTGTGTGTGTGTGTGTGTGTGTGTATTTTTAGGTGTGTGTGTGTGTGTATTTTTTAGATGCGTGTGTGTGTATTTTTAGATGTGTGGTTCAGTGTTTCTTATTTAAATAAAGTGTTTCTTCTGTGTTCTTGTTCTTAACCGATTATTATCTAAGGGTGCTCTCACGGTCTTCGGTCAGAGTGGGATGGCGGAAGGAGGTAGAGGTGCTGCTGGTGGTGTAAGAACTCGAACAAAACCTGATATATACACAACCGATGAAGGGAAAGTTATTGTGGAAGACGAACTCTTAAACTTTCTTGTTGTCAAAATGAAAACTCTGTGTCAAGATGACATTGTTTTAATGGTTGTAAACCACTTCGGCTCCGAGTGGATTGAGAACTCCAAGAGAGTGCTGTTTGAACTCTGCCCAAACACCATAGGCGTCGATTACGGGGGGGACGTGGGGGACATGTCCCCCCCACTATTTGAAATACGAATTTTGTCCCCACCACTTTTAAAAATGTGCAAACCAATTGCGACTGAAAAAATCCCCACATACTCAACCGAATTCGTCGAGTCTAAAATCATGCGATAGGCGCGCACGAAGACATCATTTATTAGATAGACCTACCTAATAAACCGTTGGAACACACACGACCGGAACCCATAGCAACGCCGGTAAACAAACCCAGACTCCCGAGAAGCCCAATCCCTATGAGCTCCCCGCGTTACGGCCATCCGGAGGCGCACAGAGCTTTTTGCCATGATGTTATATATACAATTATATTATATGATATACTATTATATATAGAGCTCCGAGAGTCGCAAACGGCAACAATCACTTTCTCCTCCATGCTGCAGTTCACCCCGGACTGCACTGCACTGAGTTTGACGGTTGAACGCTGATTGGCTGTTACGTTACACATGTCACTCAGTGGCCACGCTGTTGAACGCTGATTGGCTGTCATCACGCGAAATTCGTGTCAAAGTTCAAATATTTCAACTCGAGCGAATTTGTCGCGCCACAAATCCTCGTGAACGCGCTCGCCTGTGCATGGCGAAAGTGTGGCGCGACAAATCAAAACAAATCCAAAAGATTCGCCCGATACGCGTCTATACGTTCACTTTGTATGGGATCTTGTTGCCCCGTCGCGTTTGGTGTGAACCAGTGTTGTTTTTGGCAGGCATTTTAGATTTAGTTTTAGTCTTAGTCTTTTTGACGAAATGCTTCTTAGTTTTAGTCCCATTTTAGTCATTTCTATCTTTGAAAGTTTTAGTCTAGTTTTAGTCTGACGAAAACTCAAAAGGTTTTAGTCTAGTTTTAGTCCGACGAAAACTCGTCGGACTGTCGCACTCGTCGCACACGGCACACTCGTGTGTGCCGTGTGCGTGCAGGCGCAGCTGCGCGCGAGCGAGGCTTTTAGTGTGTGATGGGGGCGTGACTGTTAGGACAAGCAGCTGGCTCCATTTCTCCATTTCTTTTCCGCATATTATAGTTGGCGGGAAAAAAGCATGTTTTGAAACTTACTAACAATTTAGTCTCGTCTAGTTCTCGTCTGACGAAAATGTCTACATTTTTCGTCACATTTTAGTCTTTATATGGCTTTGGTGACGTTCGTCTTAGTCTCATTTTCGTCATGGAAAAAAGGGGTCTGACGACGTCATTTTCGTTTTCGTCTTGCCTGACGAAAACAACACTGGTGTGAACGCACTGGAGAAGTTTCAAGATAGACAGCCAAAATTGACATTTTTATTCAGAAAATAGCCGGTCCTTTTGCTTCCTGTAAAAAGCATGTTTGTGACACGATATGGATACATCATTTAGCCTGCATGTGGAGGGCCACATAAGGTAAGAAATTGGTTTACGTAAACTTTGCTGCTGGTTCTGTTTGCTCGTGATGACCTGGCCAAAGGTTACCCACGGTCAGGGGCGGACTGGCCATCGGGAGGTTCGGGAGATTTCCCGAACGGCCGGTCGATTTCAGGCCGAGCCGGCCGGCCGTAATTCTTGTCGATTTTTTTTATTATTATTATTATTTTTATTTTTTTTATTACATATTTATATTATATTTTTTGTTGTAAAAGATGTAAAAAAAATATGAAAAAGTTAAGTAAGCCGTGATTTGGGACGGCCTGCGGCCGGATATTTGCTTACAGTGCGAAATGGAGCTCTTGCCTGACGGTGAAACTGGGCCGATGTATTACTGTCAATTTAGAGGGGGGAGCACCCCCACAGTGTATGGGGGCAAAGCGAGCGGCCAAAGTGAGCGGCCGAACGGCCCCTCCCAACTTGGACTGCTCCGCGGTCTGTCATTTCTGATTGGCTCAGCCTGACACACGGCCGGGTCACTTACTTCTCGTTGAGGAAAAAGAATTGGGTGGCACTCAGAAGTTGAGGTTGAAAAGGAAAAAAATGTTAGAGCAAGACGCAGCCAAATGTGCTAAATTAACCGACCATTTCCGTGGAAAAGCCAAGGTTGACGGCGACGCCCCTGTCAGCGAGACCAATGGTGAGGCGGGAACAGGACACAGCAGCATAGCTATGACAGGTGCACTAGCGAGCATGTTTGGCAATATAATAATGACTTAAACTAATTATGGAAGTAGGCCCTACCAGAGACGTCGAGAACTATTCATAATATTGTAATGCCCACGGAAGAGGCAGTGAATGAAGTATTGATTAGAGAGCGATTTATTAGATACCACCGCTAATAAACCATTGGAACACTTCAACACCGGTAACCACAGCAACGGACAACAAACCCCGGCCCGCCCCCATCTCCCAAACCCTGTGTATGTGTCAATGACAATTTTTTTCCACTAAAATAATTATATCTTGCACTATTTAGATAATTTTCAGCCTTGATTTACCTTTCTAGGCACATGCAATTTCTAATATTTTGTACATGGACAAGATTGCTTATAAAATATTTCCCAGTGATCTTCACAATATTCTAAACACATGCACATCCCAACATTGACATGCAGTTGCAATGCACATATCCACGGATAAGGACTAATTTTTATTATTTTACACCGGGGCAAAATTCTACGCGCGCTATTCCTGCGGTCTCATAAAAGGCCTCTCCATCCCAAAGTCCCGGGCCAAATTTTTGGGCCAGTCCATCCCTGCCCACGGTCCTAAGCAATTGTGATCTGATTCTGGTTGGGGCTCCAGCTAGTATGCATTGTATAGATTGCAGCTAGTAGCAGCTACACACGGTGCGATTGCTATGCCAATGTGGTTATAGTTGTTTTGTCTGATTGAGATATGTGACGACTTGGAGCCTGGTAGGCCTATCCTGACATAAATATGTTCTCGCATAACCTGTGTGATTATCCTAAACTGTAGGGGATTTTATCTGCGGGCAATTTGCTAATGATGTTGCAATGAGTGAAGTCTACATTGGTCCTTCGCAAGTGTTTACTGGTGGTCAGGATTTGGCAGATGCAATTCTCCTCTGGGCGCTTGTTTTTTTTATTTTTTTTAATGCAGCATAACATATGCTACCAGCAGCCCTTGCTCGTCTTCAAAAGGCTGATGCTCAGTACCTCGTTTCATTTCGTACCCCCTTTACAGTCTGGCATTGTTTGTCTGGTAAACTTTGTTGACGTCAAGATAAGTGTTAAATTGCCAACACTGTTCTTTGTCCTGTGTGTATTAGTATTACATATCCCGAGCCAATACCATGGTGTTTCCAACGCAGTTTTGCAAAACAAGCCAAAACACAAACTGTGTTTTCAACTTATTGTTCGAATAGGATTTTCAACACCTGACTGTAGAGTATATTGTAATGCAGCACCTGACTGTAGAGCATATTGTAATGCAGCGTTGAATGGATGAATAGCTTACATAAGGGTACCCAGCACTTTTCAAACCACACTCAAGCTTATGGTTATTGTCCCCACCACTTCTAAAAACAAACTGACGCCCTTGCCAAACACCCAGCGCAATGTGACACACAAAGGTGCGCAAAAAGACGCAAACAATGTCAAAAGTTGTTTGAAACTGCTTAACGAGGTTGGTGAAAATGTCCCTCGTTTTGTGTCTCATTACCTCGACGAACTCCCGCCAGTGACTTTTAATAGCCTGGATGTTTCTTGCCTGCTTGGCAGGATTGAACATCTTAGCGCGGAGGTCGCAGTTATGAAGCAGGCACAGTCTCACCCCCTACTCGTCAAATGTGTGACGTCAATTTCCGACGAAAAATGGGTACCTTTTTCGTCGTTTTTCAACGCCAGATAGACATTCATGTTAATCCCTCACCGTCGGATATAGACGAAAGGAAATCAATGTCTATCAACGGTGATGCCGTCACGTTATGCAACTATTGTCGATTGATTTGTTTGACCGATTCACCATTAAACGTGTTTCTGATGACATTTCTAGTGAGAAATGTACTTTTTCCTTGAATAATCTGCAGTCAGTGAATGTGTATGATCTTTATTAATCTTTATTATCTGAATGGGAAATGCAATATTTTAGGATTGATTCACCGTTAAACGTGTTTCTAATAACATTTCTAGCGAGAAATATACTTTTTACTCGCATAATCTTCAGTCAGTGATTGTGTCTGATCTTTAGTTTTATAGTTATTAGGAAGATTTAATCGTCTCGCTCGCATCTTTCAACGACGTCAGGTTGCTAGGGACGCTGCTTTCGCTAAACTAGCAGCTCACGTGTTTCCTGCGTTTGTGTTATTAAACCGTTACTTTATGTAACTTTTAATGATATTGTAATAACCACAGGCGAGGTATTGAGCGAAGTAAGCTTGATAGCAGGTTTATTGGATTCCACAATCGGACAGGCAGGCACAGCTCCACCGGAAAACTACAACAACCAAAACTACCGCCCGGAAGGAAACCCCCGGATCCCCCTCTCAGAAGGCCCGCCCCTTCCTCCCAAACCCTGTGACGTGAAACACGTTTATCTGAGAGCCAACCCAGTCGCCAAAAGCATACGTTGACAGTGTACGTTTTCGTGAACACTGGATTACGTCGCATTTCAACATAAAATAGCGTGTTAGCACACATACACACACACACACACACGCACACACACACACACACACACACACACACACACACACACACACACACACACACACACACACACACACACACACACACACACACAATGCATTTTGCTGCTAAAACAACAACTTGGGCTGCTTCTAGGACATTTTGGGTGGATTTTGAACGGTATGTGGGCAGGACGTTTTTTGCAGGCAGGAACTGGCAACCCTGCGCTGTTGCCCGAGGTGCAGAAATGCTCCGGAACAGATCTGGATCCACCATGGCCAAAATAATTGTCATCAATAGCATGAATAGATTCATGCATTATCATTCAACTTGAACATGTGTTTTTACAGTATAGAGTGGTGGAGGGATGACGTATGTTGGCCAACCCGGAAGTGAGCGTCGACCTGGGTTTCCCTTGACAAAAAGCCAACGGGTTTTTCCATTGGATTTTGGATTATTGCAGAAAAATTAGCATCTTTGAAGCACCTCCACAAAAACTGAAAATAAATAAATAAATAAAAATAACTGTGCTCCAAAGAACGAAATGTAAACCAATGCATTCTGAATGGGAGTGTTTCTCTGATTTTTCCATGCTCCACAGAACGAAATGTAAACCCATGCAAATAAAGACTTCATGGTCATAATAATTTAAATATCATTATTCTCCTCAGTGTGTAGGGTGGTATTCTATTTTTTTTCAACGGGGCTGCATCCAGTCACTTGACCGTCATGGTTGCTATGGTGGTTACTATCGACCAGCCCCTCTAATCCTTACATGGCTCTAAAAACCACGCGGCAAAGGAGCTGCCGTCCAAGGTGTTGTTTTTGTCGCAAACTAGGGTCCGATGGTTAAAAAATAGACAGATATTCCAAGGTATCCTTAAAAGGCAGCTTGGATGTTTTTATTTTCTGCAGTTTAGACTTCTTCTATAACCTATTTTTTAAAGCAAAACACCAAGCTCAATGATTTAACGAGGCAGGGTTATTTGAAACAATTTATTAAATATATATTTGTGAGAGGTCATTCCTTCTCTGAGTTTGCTTCCTATTTATGTCTAGTGTACAACCCTACTGTCCACAAGCATCACCCCCCCCCCCCCCTCCCCATATGGATTTGGAGAATTGTTGCCACGTCCCAGTGGTGGAGGTATCATATATATGAAAGAGGGCATTCAATTATACTACAATGATCAATTAGGAGGCCGAAGCCCTAAAGGAAGTGATGCAATAGGCGACTGGGTCGACAACATTTAAGTAAACTGTACTTTGAGGTCTCTTATATATCAAAGGGGGTCTCAAAGGACGCATACGCTTCAACCTGTGGCTCCAGCCCTACAGGAAATGACTCAGCAAGTGCTCCATCTCGTTGCACCTGCACCCAGCGGCTCGCTTGCAAGATTTTGGCCTGAAGTTCTTCCCAGACCTACACCCTAGCCATCCAACACGCATATCTGAGAATCAGGCTTCTCTTTAATAATGACAAAAAGTTACGAGAGAAATACACATTAACTTTTTGTTATCTCATAAGCGGCGTGGTGCTAGCTCCTTTTGACCTTTTGACCCCAGACTTCAAAAACGTGGCCACAGGCCAGCTGTGTCTACACACCTTAAGCCACAAATGTACACCTCCATCCCACAAAAAATGGGGACTAGAAACTAACCTCTGTCTTATGTACATTTACTGTACTGTTGGAGGTCACGCCCCTTTTCCGACCTTTTCGAGATAGCTAGGGAGGCTAAAATGTTTACACACATTTCCCGGGGCCCCGAGAACGACATATCCAAGATTTGGAGTTCTAGCCCTTAGTGAAACAAAGTTTTCCCAAATGGACTGTCATTTGAACAAAGCCCCTCAGAAGTGTTACCTGCAAGACCTAATGGTTCAGAATGTGGTGGAAAAACTTTTTTGAGATAGGAACGTCCTACCGCCCTGAAATTTGAATACCTTATTCTAAGGCCTAACTGAGACCCCCGCACCGAAATTTGGCCCGGTCGGACCCCGAGGGCAGGAAGGGATGGCCCTTCCTGCCCGAAACTTGGCCCAGTCGGACCCCGAGTGCAGGAAGGGGGGGCCTGGACTTTCATAATCCTCGCTCGGTGACTGTAAAGGATGTTTGGTCGAATGTTATGACGAAGAATCATAATGTGAATGGGAATATTCTATAAATGTCTTGATATCATCTTTCGTCTCAACACTTCTGCTGCAGCCGCTTAAAGTCTCACTCCGAGAACCTTAAAATATGAATCAATCCATTAGAAGTATGAAAATATCTTCCCGGTGGCGTAACGGGACAAACAAGGTGTCCTTTGACATCTACGTTTCGAGGCGATTGCAACAGTGTCACACATGATCATATTTGAATATGTTTCGGGGTAGTAATTAGCTGTCGATTTTGGGGGCCTTTATCAATAATGACCAGCTATAGATTTGCTTCCCGATGGAGTTTTTTGACAAATTACATGTTATTTAGCATCTACACGTTAAGCTGAGTCCAATGAGATCAAGCTCGCCCTCTTGCTACACCGAGATCATGTCCTAGACCTAGGTGTACCATGTAAAATACATGTTACCATTTGCTAGAGTGTCATGCTGGGTGTCATTGGACTCAGCTCAACGTGTAGATGCTAAATAACATGTCATTTGTCACACATTTCTATCGGGAAGCAAATCAATAGCTGCTCATTATTGATTAAGGCCTCCAATTTCGACAGCTAATTACTACCATTAAACACGTTCGAATATGCTCGAATATGCTGTGTGGCACCGTTGCAATCGCCTGGAAGCGTAGATGTTGAAGGATACCTTGTTCGCCCTCTTACGCCACCGGGAAGATATTTACATGCTTCTGATTGACTAATGAATTGATTCAGCTATTCCCCCAGAAGTCTGGGGTCAAAAGGTCAAAAGGAGCCGGCACCACGCCGCTTATGCGATAACAAAAAGTTAATGTGTATTTCTCTCGTAACTTTTTGTCATTATTAAAGAGAAGCCTGATTCTCAGATATGCGTGTTGGATGGCTAGGGTGTAGGTCTGGGAAGTGTAGATGGAGCACTTGCTGAGTCATTTCCTGTAGGGCTGGAGCCACAGGTTGAAGCGTATGCGTCCTTTGAGACCCCCTTTGATATATAAGAGACCTCAAAGTACAGTTTACTTAAATGTTGTCGACCCAGTCGCCTGTTGCATCACTTCCTTTAGGGCTTCGGCCTCCTAATTGATCATTGTAGTATAATTGAATGCCCTCTTTCATATATTTGATACCTCCACCACTGGGACGTGGCAACAATTCTCCAAATCCATATGGGGAGGGGGGGGGGGTGATGCTTGTGGACAGTAGGGTTGTACACTAGACATAAATAGGAAGCAAACTCAGAGAAGGAATGACCTCTCACAAATATATATTTAATAAATTGTTTCAAATAACCCTGCCTCGTTAAATCATTGAGCTTGGTGTTTTGCTTTAAAAAATAGGTTATAGAAGAAGTCTAAACTGCAGAAAATAAAAACATCCAAGCTGCCTTTTAAGGATACCTTGGAATATCTGTCTATTTTTTAACCATCGGACCCTAGTTTACGACAAAAACAACACAATGGACGGCAGCTCCTTTGCCGCGTGGTTTTTAGAGCCATGTAAGGATTAGAGGGGCTGGTCGATAGTAACCACCATAGCAACCATGACGGTCAAGTGACTGGATGCAGCCCCGTTGAAAAAAATAGAATACCACCCTACACACTGAGGAGAATAATGATATTTAAATTATTATGACCATGAAGTCTTTATTTGCATGGGTTTACATTTCGTTCTGTGGAGCATGGAAAAATCAGAGAAACACTCCCATTCAGAATGCATTGGTTTACATTTCGTTCTTTATTATTTATTTATTTATTTATTTTCAGTTTTTGTGGAGGTGCTTCAAAGATGCAAATTTTTCTGCAATAATCCAAAATCCAATGGAAAAACCCGTTGGCTTTTTGTCAAGGGAAACCCAGGTCGACGCTCACTTCCGGGTTGGCCAACATACGTCATCCCTCCACCACTCTATACTGTAAAAACACATGTTCAAGTTGAATGATAATGCATGAATCTATTCATGCTATTGATGACAATTATTTTGGCCATGGTGGATCCAGATCTGTTCCGGAGCATTTCTGCACCTCGGGCAACAGCGCAGGGTTGCCAGGTCCTGCCTGCAAAAAACGTCCTGCCCACATACCGTTCAAAATCCACCCAAAATGTCCTAGAAGCAGCCCAAGTTGTTGTTTTAGCAGCAAAATGCATTGTGTGTGTGTGTGTGTGTGTGTGTATGTGTGTGTGTGTGTGTGTGTGTGTGTGTGTGTGTGTGTGTGTGTGTGTACGTGTGTGTGTGTGTGTGTGTGTGTGTGTGTGTGTGTGTGTGTGTGTGTGTGTGTGTGTGTGTGTGTGTGTGTGTGTGTGTGTGTGTGTGTGCGTGCGTGCGTGTGTGTGTGTATGTGTGCTAACACGCTAATTTATGTTGAAATGCGACGTAATCCAGTGTTCACGAAAACGTACACTGTCAACGTATGCTTTTGGCGACTGGGTTGGCTCTCAGATAAACGTGTTTCACGTCACAGGGTTTGGGAGGAAGGGGCGGGCCTTCTGAGAGGGGGATCCGGGGGTTTCCTTCCGGGCGGGAGTTTTGGTTGTTGTAGTTTTCCGGTGGAGCTGTGCCTGCCTGTCCGATTGTGGAATCCAATAAACCTGCTATCAAGCTTACTTCGCTCAATACCTCGCCTGTGGTTATTACAATATCATTAAAAGTTACATAAAGTAACGGTTTAATAACACAAACGCAGGAAACACGTGAGCTGCTAGTTTAGCGAAAGCAGCGTCCCTAGCAACCTGACGTCGTTGAAACATGCGAGCGAGACGATTAAATCTTCCTAATAACTATAAAACTAAAGATCAGACACAATCACTGACTGAAGATTATGCGAGTAAAAAGTATATTTCTCGCTAGAAATGTTATTAGAAACACGTTTAACGGTGAATCTATCCTAAAATATTGCATTTCCCATTCAGATAAGATTAATAAAGATCATACACATTCACTGACTGAAGATTATTCAAGGAAAAAGTACATTTCTCACTAGAAATGTAATCAGAAACACGTTTAATGGTGAATCTGTCAAACAAATCAATCGACAATAGTTGCATAACGTGACGGCATCACCGTTGATAGACATTGATTTCCTTTCGTCTATGTCATGATATGTATAAATGCAGATCATGTGTAAGCCACTGGAGTATGAAGGTATTATTGTAGCAAAAGTTTTTAGCACCTGTAACTGCAGAATTTGAATGCGTACACTAAAGTCACAGTAAATTTGAAGTCGTATATATTTATTTTGCATGTGTACTCTAAAGTCACAAATGTGTAACAGTACATTTGTCGTCGTAAAAAAAATATAAATATTTTTTATACCATTGTAAACACAAAATAGGGTCTACGAGTACGCTAATCTGTGTTACAGGTGCACAAATCCTTTTGCTACAATTATTGCAGCGCAGTTGGTGCAAAACACATTCGCACACCCGTGTTTCATAATCTGAGAACATGCCCAAAAGGTGTGCATTCGTAAACCCAAATTTGAACAAATGCATCAGAAGTTGCACATCTGTGAACGCTATGTTAATTCAGCATTTTAATGAGCGAGCACAAAACCATTTTACAACTGCTCGAATCTGCTCCTGCAAGTCTCAGCTGTGGGGTTTTTGCAGGTTGTTTTGCAACACCCCTAGGTGGTAAATGTGTAGCAAAAGTATTCGTATCCGTAGATGACAGAGCGTCCGTGAGCGGGACAAAATAGTCCCGCCCATAATTTCCTAATCCAATGAAAATCGCCGGCAGGGATGCATTTCTCAAATTACAGTGACGGCTGGTGGTGATTTTGGGTGGGTGGGCTAAAGAATGCATTACATTTATCAATACTTCACAGGGCTCCAGACGCCATGAGGTCACCTTTATATCTCTGTTCATAACTTTCATATAATGTCTATGATTTTTAAACAAGATTAAGGTGTAGAGAAAGGCATTTCTTTATTTGAAGCACAATTATAAATAAAAAGAAAAATAAGGTGTTTAAAGTGCTTCACTGAGCTGAAATTGAACATTTCGAACTAAACCATTAAGCAAAATAAAACTTTTTTTGTGCTTAAAGTATTACACAATTAAAATGTTGACTGGTCTCCCTTTGCGCAAAATGCGGCTGTAGACGATCACACACTCTTTGGTAGAGACGTCTGTGTCGCCGTCAATCATGAAGGACATGTAGGCCTATGTGGCGTTTCCGACGTCCGCAGCTGACATTAAAGAAAACCGATTAGAAAGTAAATAATCCACTTCATTCATTTTCATGCTAACGCCCGCCATACTGCACTTGCGCTACTGTGCTGTGATTAGTCGAAGGACACTGTACTGTAGCTACTGTGCTAGGTCAGCCTTTGGGCTAAACTTGGGCTGAATACATTTAGCCCATTCACAGGAAAAAAACGAAGATATATATATCCTGGGTTTTTCTGTCACTTCTTGGTGCTGTTGCTCCTTTAGGTTCTACCAAAATTTAAAACAATATGTTCTAAGTTTTTAATAATATTTTTTTTATTTTCACTGTAAGAGGGCTTAGCCCTGTTAGCCCATTTATACCAGCCGTCCCTGACTGGGACCCATCGCGTGCCAGCCATGGAGCTATAAAGATCGCAGCATTCTTAGCGCGGGTACGTTTCTTTCTGGAGAAGTGAAGAGGGCGTCCTACTGAACGGAGGTGGGTATCCTACATTATGTAAAATGAAATGACTCAGTTCAAGGGAATTCTCCCCAAAGTATTGCATTAACATTTCTGAATTTATGTTATGGCGACCATTAAAATACATTCAAGGACATTTGCGGCATGTTAATGAAATACTTTGGGGGGAATTCACTTGAACTAAGTCATTTCATTTAACATAATGTAGGATACCCATCTCCGTTCAGTAGGACGCCCTCTTCACTTCTCCAGAAAGAAACGTATCCCGTGCTGAGTATGCTGCGATCTTTATAGCTCCATGGCTGGCACGGGGTGGGTCCCAGTGTAATTTGAGAAATGCATCCCTGCCGGCGATTTTCATTGGATTAGGAAATTATGGGCGGGACTATTTTGTCCCGCTCACGGACGCTCTGTCATCTACGGATACGAATACTTTTGCTACACATTTACCACCTAGGGGTGTTGCAAAACAACCTGCAAAAAACCCCACAGCTGAGACTTGCAGGAGCAGATTCGAGCAGTTGTAAAATGGTTTTGTGCTCGCTCATTAAAATGCTGAATTAACATAGCGTTCACAGATGTGCAACTTCTGATGCATTTGTTCAAATTTGGGTTTACGAATGCACACCTTTTGGGCATGTTCTCAGATTATGAAACACGGGTGTGCGAATGTGTTTTGCACCAACTGCGCTGCAATAATTGTAGCAAAAGGATTTGTGCACCTGTAACACAGATTAGCGTACTCGTAGACCCTATTTTGTGTTTACAATGGTATAAAAAATATTTATATTTTTTTTACGACTACAAATGTACTGTTACACATTTGTGACTTTAGAGTACACATGCAAAATAAATATATACGACTTCAAATTTACTGTGACTTTAGTGTACGCATTCAAATTCTGCAGTTACAGGTGCTAAAGACTTTTGCTACAATAATACCTTCATACTGGAGGCGCTAGAGTTGAATAAACTACCACAAGATGGCTGAGTTGTTTGTCTGTTTACTTTATATCAACAACTTAACATGGTGTCAGAAGTAAAAGGAAAAACACTAACATCGGTATTGCAAACATGGAAGGACTTAAGCCGCCCGCTGGACTTGATCTATTGCACGGTAACCTGTCAGAAAACTGGAGGAGATTTCGGCAGAGTTTTGAGCTGTATTTAACAGCTGCTGGGGGCGCTAGCAAGTCAGCTAAGGTACAGTCCTCACTATTTCTTCATATAGCCTGCGAAGAGGCAGTGGAAGTGTACAATACCTTCACGTTTGACGAGGAGGATGATAGGCTTAAACTGGCGATAATTCTGGAAAAATTTGAAGAATACTGCAACCCCAGAAAGAATATAACCTATGAAAGGTACAAATTTTTCACGTGTGTGCAAGGGGACATGTCATTTAACCAATACCTTACGGAGGTAAAAATAAAGGCAAAGTCATGTGAATTCGCACAGTTAAGAGAGTCCCTTATCAGAGATCGAGTTGTCTGTGGAATCACGTCTGATACGTTGAGAGAGCGATTGTTACGTGAAGTTGACATTTCTCTTGAAAAGGCAGCACAGCTGTGCCTCGCGGCAGAAACAACAATAGTACAAATAAAACAAATAAAACAAATGCATGAAGAGGATCACAATGCGCAATCCTTTGCAAGTGAAAGCAAGGACATAGATGCAGTGAGGCACAAGCAGACACGCGATAAAGAATACCGAAATAAAACCCAAGTCAGCATGCAAGACAAGGGTCGCACGTTTTATTGCACAAGATGTGGAACTGAGCATGTATCACGAAAATGCCCGGCTTTTGGCAAACAATGTAAGAACTGTGAGAAAATGAACCACTTTGCCAAGGTGTGTAGGTCGATGAAGACAGTGTACTCAGTAGATGATGACGACACAGGTCAACAAGCAAGTCTGTTCCTTGGTGTTGTGAATGCAAAGACACAGAGACAGACAGATGAATGGACTGTTGAATTAAAATTGGATCACAAACAAGTCAAATTCAAACTTGATACTGGTGCACAGGCCAATGTAATTCCTTTCAGTCTCTTGCAAAGAATAGGGAAAAAGAACATACTACGACCAACAAATGTGAAACTTTCAACGTACACTGGAGACAAAATAGCAGTGAAGGGAAAGTGCAAATGGAGCGTGAAATACAAAAAGAAAGCATTTAATCTGGAATTCATTGTTGTAAAATCAGATGCCAAACCAATACTTGGGATTCAGGCATGTGAAGAAATCAGCCTGTCCTCCTAGAAAATACGACCGCATAGGTCGTTTGTACCGCCCCAATTTACGACCCACTGGAGCGTATTTAGCGCCTCTAGCGGTCATGCAAATAACGACATTCTGAAGTCTCGGGGCCGCTCGTGGACGCTCGTAGCCATATTAATCGTTATTATCTGAATGGGAAATGCAATATTTTAGGACAGATACACAATTAAACGTGTTTCTAATGACATTTCTAGCGAGAAATGTACATTTTCCTTGCATAATCTTCAGTCAGTGAATGTGTATGATCTTTATTATCTGAATGGGAAATGCAATATTTTAGGATCGATTCAGCGTTAAACGTGTTTCTAATAACATTTCTAGCAAGAAATATACTTTTTACTTGCATAATCTTCATTCAGTGATTGTGTCTGATCTTTAGTTTTATAGTTATTAGGAAGATTTAATCGTCTCGCTCGCATGTTTCAACGACGTCAGGTTGGGGACGCTGCTTTCGCTAAACTAGCAGCTCACGTGTTTCCTGCGTTTGTGTTATTAAACCGTTACTTTATGTAACTTTTAATGATATTGTAATAACCACAGGCGAGGTATTGAGCGAAGTAAGCTTGATAGCAGGTTTATTGGATTCCACAATCGGACAGGCAGGCACAGCTCCACCGGAAAACTACAACAACCAAAACTCCCGCCCGGAAGGAAACCCCCAGAACCCCCTCTCAGAAGGCCTGCACCTTCCTCCCAAACCCTGTGACGCTAAAATATCATCTTGTTAGAAACCCGTTTATCTGAGAGCCAACCCAGTAGCCAAAAGCATACGTTGACAGTGTACGTTTTCGTGAACACTGGATTACGTCGCATTTCAACATAAAATAGCGTGCTAAGCACACACACACACACACACACACACACACACACACACACACACACACACACACACACACACACACACACACACACACACATGCACACGCACACGCACACGCACACACAATGCATTTCGCTGCTAAAACAACAACTTGGGCTGCTTCTCGGACATTTTAGGTGGATTTTGAACGGTATGTGGGCAGGACGTTTTTTGCAGGCAGGACCTGGCAACCCTGCACTGTTGCCCGAGGTGAAGAAATGCTCCGGAGCAGATCTGGATCCACCATGGCCAAAATAATTGTCATGAATAGCATGAATAGATTCATGCATTATCATTCAACTTGAACATGTGTTTTTACAGTATATAGTGGTGGAGGGATGACGTATGTTGGCAAACCCGGAAGTGAGCGTCGACCTGGGTTTCCCTTGACAAAAAGCCAACGGGTTTTTCCATTGGATTTTGGATTATTGCAGAAAAATTTGCATCTTTGAAGCACCTCCACAAAAACTGAAAAAAATAAATAATAATAATAATAATAACTGTGCCCCAAAGAACGAAATGTAAACCAATGCATTCTGAATGGGAGTGTTTCTCCGATTTTTCCATGCTACACAGAACGAAATGTAAACCCACACAAATAAAGACTTCATGGTCATAATAATTGAAATATCATTAAGTTACTACTGAGTGTGTAGGGAGGTATTCTATTTTTTTCAACGGGGCTGAATCCAGTCACTTGACCGTCATGGTTGCTATGGTGGTTGCTATCGACCGCCCCCTCTAATACTCGTGGCTCTAAAAACCACGCGACAAAGGAGCTGCCGTCAATTGGGTTGTTTTTGTCGTAAACTAGGGTCCGATGGTTGAAAAATAGACAGATATTCCAAGGTATCCTTAAAAGGCAGCTTGGATGTGTTTATTTTCTGCAGTTTAGACTTCTTCTATAACTAATTTTTGTAAGCAAAACACCAAGCTCATTGATTTAATGAGGGAGGGTTATTTGAAACAATTTATTCAATAAATATTTGTGAGAGGTCATTCCTTCTCCTGATTTTACTTCCTATTTATGTCTAGGGTAAACCCCTACTGTCCACAAGCATCCCCCCCTCCCCATATGGATTTGGAGAATTGTTGCCACGTCCCAGTGGTGGAGGTATCATATATATATGAAAGAGGGCATTCAATTATAGCCTACTACAATGATCAATTAGGAGGCCGAAGCCCTAAAGGAAGTGATGCAATAGGTGATTGAGTCGACAACATTTAAGTAAGCTGTATAGGGTCTCTTATATATCAAAGGGGGTCTCAAAGGACGCATACGCTTCAACCTGTGGCTCCAGCACTACAGGAAATGACTCAGCAAGTGCTCCATCTCGTTTCAACTCACCCAGCGGCTCGCTTGCAAGATTTTGGCCTGAAGTTCTGTCCAGACCTACACCCTAGCCATCCAACATGCATATCTGAGAATCAGGCCTCTCTTTAATAATGACAAAAAGTTATGAGAGAAACACACATTAACTTTTTGTTATCATAAGCGGCGTGGTGCCGGCTCCTTTTGACCTTTTGACCCCCGTCTTCAAAAACGTGGCCACAGGCCAGCTGTGTCTACACACCTTTAGCCACAAATGTAAATCTCCATCCCACAAAAAATGGGGACTAGAAACTAACCTCTGTCTTACGTACATTTACTGTACTGTTGGAGGTCACGCCCCTTTGCCGACCTTTTCGAGATAGCTAGGGATGCTAAAATGTTTACACACATTCACCACATTCTGAACCATTAGGTCTTGCAGGCTACACTTCTGAGGGGCTTTGTCCAAATGACACTCCATTTGGGAAAACTTTTTTTCTCTAAGGGCTAGAACTCCAAATCTCGGATATGTCGTACACGGGGCCCCGGGAAATGTGTGTAAACATTTTAGCATCCCTAGCTATCTCGAGCTATAACGCAAGTGGGAAGCGCGGGGGCGGTTCTACGGCGCTATCGCTATTTTACAGGCGGATAAATGACACTTGCGTCGCGGCGCAAGTGTCAAAAGGGTTGGTCTGAAGCAGCCTAATTACCCGTAGGTGTGGTTTGGGCGTAACGTCCAACAAACCAATGAGAGTGCCAGCTCCCATCCCCTTTAAGAGCCATGAGCGCATTTGAATCGGACGAGTTGATATTTTGACAGCGCGTCTGCAGTCTCCGATGAGACAGATGCACATGAATTTCAAACTGCAAATGGCTCAGTTTATTGCCAAATAATATGGCCTAATTCACACATGGAATAAGGGGTTTTCTTCCACAACTTCAGAAATACTGAGTCTTCAAATAAATTTCGCCAAAGAAAACGTATATGATATAACATATGATATGCGGTAACTGTGGTTCTATTTAATGATATACGCAATACATTATAAACATTGTTTCTTATCAGTATTGTATGCTATCCTAATATGCATGTGTCCCCGCGGTAATAGACATTGCCATTGATTGTATTATGCGTTACGTGTTTAGTTTGCGTGTGTTTAAACAGAGCACACACGCGCGCCCGCATTCATTCATTCTTTTTAACACTCACTCGCGGTAAAACAATGTTTTTCACGATCAAATACTCATCAATCCTAAAAGTTATGGGCATGTAGGCCTACACGATGTCTGTGTCAAGAAAATATGTTTTTGCTGTACGGTGTTTGCAGATGCATTGATTTAAAAGTACAACTTATTACCGCTGCATCAGCTGTTCTTTCCCAAATAATTTACCAAGAATGTGCGGCTAGGTAGATGAGAGAAGCAAAGTGTATGCGCGAGGTGCACAAGCAATCCGTATGCATCGCATGCGCATGTATGCATCCGCCCTTAAAATAGCATCTGAACAACGCGCCACTGACTTTAAACCAGGTATTTCCTGGTCAGTAGCGCAATGGTTTTCAGAAACGTCAAAATACCGTTTGCGCCAGAACACGCCTCCTCCTTCCGCCGAACCGCCCCATGGGGCGCAAGATCATTCCCTAATTTACCGGCGAGTGGCGCAGGTGGCAAAAGAGCGCTCTGCGCCAGTTGTAAACTAGCAACGACACATGCGCCAGTGACTAAGTCACTTGCGCCGGATGCAAGATAGGGCCCAAAGTCTCACTCCAAGAACCTTAAAATATGAATCAATCCATTTGAAGTATGAAAATATCTTCCCGGTGGTGCAACAGAGCAAACAAGGGGTCCTTTGACATCTACGTTTCGAGACGATTGCAACAATGCCACACATGATCATATTTGAATATGTTTCGGGGTAGTAATTAGCTGTCGATTTTGGAGGCCTTTATCAATAATGACCAGCTATAGATTTGCTTCCCGATGGAGATTTTTGACAAATTACATGTTAATTAGCATCTACACGTTAAGCTGAGTCCAATGAGATCAAGCTCGGCCTCTTGCTACACCGAGATCATGTCCTAGACCTAGGTGTATCATGTAAAATACATGTTACCATTAGCTAGAGTGTCGTTCTTGGTGTCATTGGACTCAGCTCAACGTATAGATGCTAAATAACATGTCATTTTTCACAAATTTCTATCGGGAAGCAAATCAATAGCTGCTCATTATTGATTAAGGCCTCCAATTTCGACAGCTAATTACTACCATTAAACATGTTTGAATATGCTCATGTGTGGCATCGTTGTAATCGCCTGGAAGCCTAGATGTTGAAGGACACCTTGTTTGCCCCGTCACGCCACCGGGAAGATATTTACATGCTTCTGATTGACTAATGAATTGATTCAGCTATTCCCCCAGAAGTCTGGGGTCAAAAGGAGCCGGCACCACGCCGCTTATGAGACAAAAGTTAACGTGTATTTCTCTCATAACTTTTTGTCATTATTAAAGAGAGGCCTGATTCTCAGATATGCAGGTTGGATGGCTACGGTGTAGGTCTGGGAAGAACTTCAGGCCAAAATCATGCAAGCGAGCCGCTGGGTGCAGGTGCAACGAGATGGAGCACTTGCTGAGTCATTTCCTGTAGGGCTGGAGCCACAGGTTGAAGCGTACACACACACACACACACACACACACACACACACACACACACACACACACACACACACACACACACAATGCATTTCGCTGCTAAAACAACAACTTGGGCTGCTTCTAGGACAGGGGGTCCTTTGAGACCCCCTTTGATCTATAAGAGACCTCAAAGTACAGCTTACTTAAATGTTGTCGACCTGCAGTCACCTATTGCATCACTTCCTTTCGGGCTTCGGCCTCCTAATTGATCATTGTAGTATAATTGAATGCCCTCCTTCATATATATGATACCTCCACCACTGGGACGTGGCAACAATTCTCCAAATCCATATGGTGAGGGGGGGGGGGTGATGCTTGTGGACAGTAGGGTTGTACACTAGACATAAATAGGAAGCAAACTCAGGAGAAGGAATGACCTCTCGCAAATATATATTTAATAAATTGTTTCAAATAACCCTGCCTCGTTAAATCATTGAGCTTGGTGTTTTGCTTTCAAAAATAGGTTATAGAAGAAGTCTAAACTGCAGAAAATAAAAACAACCAAGCTGCCTTTTAAGGATACCTTGGAATATCTGTCTATTTTTTAACCATCGGACCCTATTTTACGACAAAAACAACACAATGGACGGCAGCTCCTTTGCCGCGTGGTTTTTAGAGCCATGTAAGGATTAGAGGGGCGGGTCGATAGCAACCACCATAGCAACCATGACGGTCAAGTGACTGGATGCAACCCCGTTGAAAAAAATAGAATACCACCCTACACACTGAGGAGAATAATGATATTTAAATTATTATGACCATGAAGTCTTTATTTGCATGGGTTTACATTTCGTCCTGTGTAGCATGGAAAAATCGGAGAAACACTCCCATTCAGAATGCATTGGTTTACATTTCGTTCTTTGGAGCACAGTTATTTTTATTTATTTATTTATTTTCAGTTTTTGTGGAGGTGCTTCAAAGATGCTAATTTTTCTGCAATAATCCAAAATCCAATGGAAAAACCCGTTGGCTTTTTGTCAAGGGAAACCCAGGTCGACGCTCACTTCCTGGTTGGCCAACATACGTCATCCCTCCACCACTATATACCAGTGTTTCCCATACATAGACCATTGTGTGGCGCGGCTCCACAGAATCAACATCGAGCGCCACGAATTGATTCTGTCTTTTTTTTTTTTTCTTTTTTTAATTTTTATTTTTTTTTTTTTCGATAACGCGATTTGTAAATCTAAAAATCGTTCCGTCCATTCATCTCTGCATAGCACTTGTTCTCCCTGTCATTCACACACACACACACACACACACGTAGCGAGAGCCACGATACGCTAACACATGAACCCACCGATGTCACCCGTCGCTTAGCAACCGGACACGCTGGGGTTGATAAGTTACCGGACTACTTTAACTACTACGGAGTGAAAATATCAAAGACGTGAATCAGGCAATAAATTCAATTTCCTTGACAGCGGTAATGTTCGGTGTGCATTAAAGTACAGACGGAGTGGACCAATTGCGAACTACTGCAGCTGCTCCAAGTTAAACCCCAAACTATTTATAGCGGACTACACCACCTATTCTATTCCGCATAGAATTGTATTCCGAACCGATTGAGGCGTATATATATGATACTTTTCTATTCCGATTGAGCTGTTCTTCCACATTTATGCAAATCAGATGTGTCCGCATGTAAACGCGGAGTTACATGCACACTCACTGACGGCCGCGTCGCCGTGCAGCGCCTGTGCCGCCGTGCGCGCTGCCACCCCCCCCCACCCCCCCCGCGCACCACACATTGGTCCTTGGTCTGTGGGAAACACTGTATACTGTAAAAACCCATGTTCAAGTTGAATGATAATGCATGAATCTATTCATGCTATTCATGACAATTATTTTGGCCATGGTGGATCCAGATCTGTTCCAGAGCATTTCTGCACCTCGGGCAACAGCGCAGGGTTGCCAGGTCCTGCCTGCAAAAATCGTCCTGCCCACATACCGTTCCAAATCCACCCAAAATGTCCTAGAAGCAGCCCAAGTTGTTAGCTAGGGTGACCAGACGTCCTCTTTTTCCCGGACATGTCCTCTTTTCGAGACCTAAAAAATGCGTCCGGCAGGGATTCCAAAAACGTCCGGTATTTTGCCTCGTCGCAAAAAAAATAAATAATATTATTGTTATTATTATTATTTCTTTTTTTGCCTCGTCGCATATTTGTGTTTCTGGGTCTTTCACATAACCTACTAGTTATTACCATTGTATATGTCTATGGTTATCACGGCCTTCCAAGTTCTGGAAATGGTATCTCCCTTACGTTCCACCTTCTTGCGCGAGCTGACTGTAGAGAGAGTCTGTCATTGGGCGACCGATCTCAGGGTTGCCAGAGCCACGATAATTATCCTCCAAATACGACCATTTTGGGCCTTTGGTACGTTACTTTGCCGTTTCCAATCTGGCAACATTGAGCACCTTGCCGCTTCCACTCTGTTTACAACAGCACATTACATCTGCAGCCATGCCTAAAAGTAAATGTAAGTTCACGGACGAACTAAAGAAAAAAAAAAAAATAATTTATTATTTAGAATATTGTATTTGTTATCATTATTGCTTTAATATATGAGGAGGACTGAAAAGTTTCTAATTTTCTTATTTTAATGTGGCCATATAAAGATTTTATTATTTAGAATGTTTTATTTGTTACCATTATTGACACATTTAAATGCCACAAAAAAGATTTGTTTTACATTTGCACTTTGCAATTTTGTTAAAGTTCAATAAATAGATGTTCATATTGTCATTTCATTTGTGACATTTGTATGCATTCACATGGTCATGGTGCGGCATGCTATCCACTACCCCCCCCCCCCCCCCCGTGACGAAGTGTCCTATTTTTTACAAACTCAAATCTGGTCACCCTAGCTTAGTTCGTGTTGTTTCGTCATGTTAATCGCTGGTAATAGTAAGTCATTTGTAGAAATATAGCCTATCATCACAGACTGTAGGAATGTCACCCACCCTCCATCGCGTACGACACTGACGCTCGTAATCTGTAGTGCAAGGGAGCTCGTGCACAGATCCCTGAGACAAACGGCTACGCGCACACATGCAAACCCATAGCGAGTGACGTAGGACGTAAAGTCCCGCCCAGGTCGAAGTGGCGTCGATTTAGAGAGTCCCGTACGTTTTCGTGAACACTGGATTACGTCGCATTTCAACATAAAATAGCGTGACACACACACACACACACACACACACACACACACACACACTGCATTTCGCTGCCAAATAAATAAATACTATGGCAGAATAAATAATAAATTAATTCATTATCATTCAACTTCAACATGCGTTATTACAGTATAGTGGTGGAGGGATGACGTATGTTCGCCAACCCGGAAGTGAGCGTCGCCCTGGGTTCCCTTGACAAAAAGCCAACGGGTTTTTCCATTTGATTTTGGATTATTGCAGAAAAATTAGCATCTTTGAAGCACCTCCTCAAAAACTGAAAATAAATAAAAATAACTGTGCTCCAAAGAAAGAAATGTAAACCAATGCATTCCGAATGGGAGTGTTTCTCCGATTTTTCCATGCTACACAGAACGAAATGTAAACCCATGCAAATAAAGGCTTCATGGTCATAATCATTTAAATATCATTAATCTCCTGAGGGTGGTATTCTATTTTTTTCAACGGGGCTGAATCCAGTATCTTGACCGTCATGGTTGCTATGGTGGTTGCTATCCACCAGCCCCTCTAATCCTTACATGGCTCTAAAAACCACGCGGCAAATGAGCTGCCGTAAATTGTGTTGTTTTGGTCGTAAACTAGGGTCCGATGGTTAAAAAATAGACGGATATTCCAAGGTATCCTTAAAAGGCAGCTTGGATGTTTTTATTTTCTGCACTTTAGACTTCTTCTATAACCTATTTTTGAAAGCAAAACACCAAGCTCATTGATTTAACGAGGCAGGGTTATTTGAAACAATTTATTAAATAAATATTTATGAGAGGTCATTCCTCCTCCTGAGTTTTCTTCCTATTTATGTCTAGTGTACAACCCTACTGTCCACAAGCATGGCGTGGACAGTCCAATTGGACAGTCCAATTCTCCAAATCCAATTCTCCAGATTTGGAGAATTCTACAATTCTCCAAATCCCCATATGGATTTGGAGAATTGTTGCCACGTCCCAGTGGTGGAGGTATATGAAAGAGGGCATTCAATTATACTACAATGATCAATTAGGAGGCCGAAGCCCTAAAGGAAGTGATGCAATAGGTGACTGGGTCGACAACATTTAAGTAAGCTTTACTTTGAGGTCTCTTATATATCAAAGGGGGTCTCAAAGGACGCATACGCTTCAACCTGTGGCTCCAGCCCTGTGGCTACAGGAAATGACTCAGCAAGTGCTCCATCTCGTTGCACCTGCACCCAGCGGCTCGCTTGCAAGATTTTGGCCTGAAGTTATTCCCAGACCTACACCGTAGCCATCCAACCTGCATATCTGAGAATCAGGCCTCTCTTTAATAATGACAAAATGTATGAGAGAAATACACATTAACTTTTGACTCATAAGCGGCGTGGTGCCGGCTCCTTTTGACCTTTTGACCCCAGACTTCTGGGGGAATAGCTGAATCAATTCATTAGTCAATCAAAAGCATGTAAATATCTTCCCGGTGGCGTAAGAGGGAGAACAAGGTGTCCTTCAACATCTACGCTTCCAGGCGATTGCAACGGTGCCACACATGAGCATATTTGAACATGTTTAATGGTAGTAATTAGCTGTCGAAATTGGAGGCCTTAATCAATAATGAGCAGCTATTGATTTGCTTCCCGATAGAAATTTGTGACAAATGACATGTTATTTAGCCTCTACACATTGAGTTGAGTCCAATGACACCAAACATGACACTCTAGAAAATGGTAACATGTATTTTACATGGTACACTTAGGTCTAGGACATGATCTCAGTGTAGCAAGAGGGCGAGCTTGATCTCATTGGACTCAGCTTAACGTGTAGATGCTAAATAACATGTAATTTGTCAAAAATCTCCATCGGGAAGCAAATCTATAGCTGGTCATTATTGATAAAGGCCTCCAAAATCGACAGCTAATTACTACCCCGAAACATATTCAAATATGATCATGTGTGGCACTGTTGCAATCGCCTCGAAACGTAGATGTCAAAGGACACCTTGTTTGCCCCGTTACGTAACCGGGAAGATATTTTCATACTTCTAATGAATTGATTCATACTTTAAGGTTCTCGGAGTGAGACTTTAAGCGGCTGCAGCAGAAGTGTTGAGACGAAAGATGATATAAAGACATTTATAGAATATTCCCATTCACATTATGATTCTTCGTCATAACATCCGACCAAAAATCCTTTACAGTCACCAAGCGAGGATTATGAAAGTCCAGGCCCCCCCTTCCGGCACTCGGGGTCCGACTGGGCCAAGTTTAGGGCAGGAAGGGCCCCCCATTCCGGCCCTCGGGGTCCGACCGGGCCAAGTTTCTGTGCGGGGGTCCCAGTTAGGCCTTAGAATAAGGTATTCAAATTTCAGGGCGGTAGGACATTCCTATCTCAAAAACAGTTTTTCCACCACATTCTGAACCATTAGGTCTTGCAGGCTACACTTCTGAGGGGCTTTGTCCAAATGACACTCCATTTGGGAAAACTTATTTTCTCTAAGGGCTAGAACTCCAAATCTCGGATATGTCGTACACGGGGCCCCGGGAAATGTGTGTAAACATTTTAGCATCCCTAGCTATCTCGAAAAGGTCGGCAAAGGGGCGTGACCTCCAACAGTACAGTAAATGTACGTAAGACAGAGGTTAGTTTCTAGTCCCCATTTTTTGTGGGATGGAGGTGTACATTTGTGGCTAAAGGTGTGTAGACACAGCTGGCCTGTGGCCACGTTTTTGAAGTCGGGGGTCAAAACGTCAAAAGGAGCCGGCACCACGCCGCTTATGAGATAACAAAAAGTTAATGTGTGTTTCTCTCATAACTTTTTGTCATTATTAAAGAGAGGCCTGATTCTCAGATATGCATGTTGGATGGCTATGGGTGTAGGTCTGGGAAGAACTTCAGGCCAAAATCTTGCAAGCGAGCCGCTGGGTGCAGGTGCAACGAGATGGAGCACTTGCTGAGCCTGGACTTTCATAATCTTCGCTCTGTGAATGTAAAGGATGTTTGGTCGGATGTTTACGACGAAGTATCATAATGTGAATGGGAATATTCTATAAATCTCTTGATATCATCTTTCGTCTCAACAGTTCTGCTGCAGCCACTTAAAGGGCCCTATTTTAACGGTCTGAAACGCAAGTGGGAAGCGCAAAGCGCAAGTAGCTTTGTGGGCGGTTCTACGGCGCTATCGCTATTTTACAGGCGGATAAATGACACTTGCGTCGCGGCGCAAGTGTCAAAAGGGTTGGTCTGAAGCAGCCTAATTACCCGTAGGTGTGGTTTGGGCGTAACGTCCAACAAACCAATGAGAGTGCCAGCTCCCATCCCCTTTAAGAGCCATGAGCGCATTTGAATCGGACGAGTTGATATTTTGACAGCGCGTCTGCAGTCTCCGATGAGACAGATGCACATGAATTTCAAACTGCAAATGGCTCAGTTTATTGCCAAATAATATGGCCCAATTCACACATGGAATAAGGGGTTTTCTTCCACAACTTCAGAAATACTGAGTCTTCAAATAAATTTCGCCAAAGAAAACGTATATGATATAACATATGATATGCGGTAACTGTGGTTCTATTTAATGATATACGCAATACATTATAAACATTGTTTCTTATCAGTATTGTATGCTATCCTAATATGCATGTGTCCCCGCGGTAATAGACATTGCCATTGATTGTATTATGCGTTACGTGTTTAGTTTGCGTGTGTTTAAACAGAGCACACACGCGCGCCCGCATTCATTCATTCTTTTTAACACTCACTCGCGGTAAAACAATGTTTTTCACGATCAAATACTCATCAATCCTAAAAGTTATGGGCATGTAGGCCTACACGATGTCTGTGTCAAGAAAATATGTTTTTGCTGTACGGTGTTTGCAGATGCATTGATTTAAAAGTACAACTTATTACCGCTGCATCAGCTGTTCTTTCCCAAATAATTTACCAAGAATGTGCGGCTAGGTAGATAAAATAGCATCTGAACAACGCGCCACTGACTTTAAACCAGGTATTTCCTGGTCAGTAGCGCAATGGTTTTCAGAAACGTCAAAATACCGTTTGCGCCAGAACACGCCTCCTCCTTCCGCCGAACCGCCCCATGGGGCGCAAGATCATTCCCTAATTTACCGGCGAGTGGCGCAGGTGGCAAAAGAGCGCTCTGCGCCAGTTGTAAACTAGCAACGACACATGCGCCAGTGACTAAGTCACTTGCGCCGGATGCAAGATAGGGCCCAAAGTCTCACTCCAAGAACCTTAAAATATGAATCAATCCATTTGAAGTATGAAAATATCTTCCCGGTGGTGCAACAGAGCAAACAAGGGGTCCTTTGACATCTACGTTTCGAGACGATTGCAACAGTGCCACACATGATCATATTTGAATATGTTTCGGGGTAGTAATTAGTTGTCGATTTTGGAGGCCTTTATCAATAATGACCAGCTATAGATTTGCTTCCCGATGGAGATTTTTGACAAATTACATGTTAATTAGCATCTACACGTTAAGCTGAGTCCAATGAGATCAAGCTCGGCCTCTTGCTACACCGAGATCATGTCCTAGACCTAGGTGTATCATGTAAAATACATGTTACCATTAGCTAGAGTGTCGTTCTTGGTGTCATTGGACTCAGCTCAACGTATAGATGCTAAATAACATGTCATTTTTCACAAATTTCTATCGGGAAGCAAATCAATAGCTGCTCATTATTGATTAAGGCCTCCAATTTCGACAGCTAATTACTACCATTAAACATGTTTGAATATGCTCATGTGTGGCATCGTTGTAATCGCCTGGAAGCGTAGATGTTGAAGGACACCTTGTCACGCCACCGGGAAGATATTTACATGCTTCTGATTGACTAATGAATTGATTCAGCTATTCCCCCAGAAGTCTGGGGTCAAAAGGAGCCGGCACCACGCCGCTTATGAGACAAAAGTTAACGTGTATTTCTCTCATAACTTTTTGTCATTATTAAAGAGAGGCCTGATTCTCAGATATGCAGGTTGGATGGCTACGGTGTAGGTCTGGGAAGAACTTCAGGCCAAAATCATGCAAGCGAGCCGCTGGGTGCAGGTGCAACGAGATGGAGCACTTGCTGAGTCATTTCCTGTAGGGCTGGAGCCACAGGTTGAAGCGTACACACACACACACACACACACACACACACACACACACACACACACACACACACACACACACACACACACACACACACACACACACACAATGCATTTCGCTGCTAAAACAACAACTTGGGCTGCTTCTAGGACAGGGGGTCCTTTGAGACCCCCTTTGATCTATAAGAGACCTCAAAGTACAGCTTACTTAAATGTTGTCGACCTGCAGTCACCTATTGCATCACTTCCTTTCGGGCTTCGGCCTCCTAATTGATCATTGTAGTATAATTTAATGCCCTCCTTCATATATATGATACCTCCACCACTGGGACGTGGCAACAATTCTCCAAATCCATATGGTGAGGGGGGGGGGTGATGCTTGTGGACAGTAGACTACACTAGACATAAATAGGAAGCAAACTCAGGAGAAGGAATGACCTCTCGCAAATATATATTTAATAAATTGTTTCAAATAACCCTGCCTCGTTAAATCATTGAGCTTGGTGTTTTGCTTTCAAAAATAGGTTATAGAAGAAGTCTAAACTGCAGAAAATAAAAACAACCAAGCTGCCTTTTAAGGATACCTTGGAATATCTGTCTATTTTTTAACCATCGGACCCTATTTTACGACAAAAACAACACAATGGACGGCAGCTCCTTTGCCGCGTGGTTTTTAGAGCCATGTAAGGATTAGAGGGGCGGGTCGATAGCAACCACCATAGCAACCATGACGGTCAAGTGACTGGATGCAACCCCGTTGAAAAAAATAGAATACCACCCTACACACTGAGGAGAATAATGATATTTAAATTATTATGACCATGAAGTCTTTATTTGCATGGGTTTACATTTCGTCCTGTGTAGCATGGAAAAATCGGAGAAACACTCCCATTCAGAATGCATTGGTTTACATTTCGTTCTTTGGAGCACAGTTATTTTTATTTATTTATTTATTTTCAGTTTTTGTGGAGGTGCTTCAAAGATGCTAATTTTTCTGCAATAATCCAAAATCCAATGGAAAAACCCGTTGGCTTTTTGTCAAGGTAAACCCAGGTCGACGCTCACTTCCTGGTTGGCCAACATACGTCATCCCTCCACCACTATATACCAGTGTTTCCCATACATAGACCATTGTGTGGCGCGGCTCCACAGAATCAACATCGAGCGCCACGAATTGATTCTGTCTTTTTTTTTTTTTTTTTTTTAATTTTTTTATTTTTTTTTTTCGATAACGCGATTTGTAAATCTAAAAATCGTTCCGTCCATTCATCTCTGCATAGCACTCGTTCTCCCTGTCATTCACACACACACACACACACACACGTAGCGAGAGCCACGATACGCTAACACATGAACCCACCGATGTCACCCGTCGCTTAGCAACCGGACACGCTGGGGTTGATAAGTTACCGGACTACTTTAACTACTACGGAGTGAAAATATCAAAGACGTGAATCAGGCAATAAATTCAATTTCCTTGACAGCGGTAATGTTCGGTGTGCATTAAAGTACAGACGGAGTGGACCAATTGCGAACTACTGCAGCTGCTCCAAGTTAAACCCCAAACTAATCGGAAGTATTTATAGCGGACTACACCACCTATTCTATTCCGCATAGAATTGTATTCCGAACCGATTGAGGCGTATATATATGATACTTTTCTATTCCGATTGAGCTGTTCTTCCACATTTATGCAAATCAGATGTGTCCGCATGTAAACGCGGAGTTACATGCACACTCACTGACGGCCGCGTCGCCGTGCAGCGCCTGTGCCGCCGTGCGCGCTGCCACCCCCCCCCACCCCCCCCGCGCACCACACATTGGTCCTTGGTCTGTGGGAAACACTGTATACTGTAAAAACCCATGTTCAAGTTGAATGATAATGCATGAATCTATTCATGCTATTCATGACAATTATTTTGGCCATGGTGGATCCAGATCTGTTCCAGAGCATTTCTGCACCTCGGGCAACAGCGCAGGGTTGCCAGGTCCTGCCTGCAAAAATCGTCCTGCCCACATACCGTTCCAAATCCACCCAAAATGTCCTAGAAGCAGCCCAAGTTGTTAGCTAGGGTGACCAGACGTCCTCTTTTTCCCGGACATGTCCTCTTTTCGAGACCTAAAAAATGCGTCCGGCAGGGATTCCAAAAACGTCCGGTATTTTGCCTCGTCGCAAAAAAAATAAATAATATTATTGTTATTATTATTATTTCTTTTTTTGCCTCGTCGCATATTTGTGTTTCTGGGTCTTTCACATAACCTACTAGTTATTACCATTGTATATGTCTATGGTTATTACGGCCTTCCAAGTTCTGGAAATGGTATCTCCCTTACGTTCCACCTTCTTGCGCGAGCTGACTGTAGAGAGAGTCTGTCATTGGGCGACCGATCTCAGGGTTGCCAGAGCCACGATAATTATCCTCCAAATACGACCATTTTGGGCCTTTGGTACGTTACTTTGCCGTTTCCAATCTGGCAACATTGAGCACCTTGCCGCTTCCACTCTGTTTACAACAGCACATTACATCTGCAGCCATGCCTAAACGTAAATGTAAGTTCACGGACGAACTAAAGAAAAAAAAAAAAAGTAATTTATTATTTAGAATATTGTATTTGTTATCATTATTGCTTTAATATATGAGGAGGACTGAAAAGTTTCTAATTTTCTTATTTTAATGTGGCCATATAAAGATTTTATTATTTAGAATGTTTTATTTGTTACCATTATTGACACATTTAAATGCCACAAAAAAGATTTGTTTTACATTTGCACTTTGCAATTTTGTTAAAGTTCAATAAATAGATGTTCATATTGTCATTTCATTTGTGACATTTGTATGCATTCACATGGTCATGGTGCGGCATGCTATCCACTACCCCCCCCCCCGTGACGGAGTGTCCTATTTTTTACAAACTCAAATCTGGTCACCCTAGCTTAGTTCGTGTTGTTTCGTCATGTTAATCGCTGGTAATAGTAAGTCATTTGTAGAAATATAGCCTATCATCACAGACTGTAGGAATGTCACCCACCCTCCATCGCGTACGACACTGACGCTCGTAATCTGTAGTGCAAGGGAGCTCGTGCACAGATCCCTGAGACAAACGGCTACGCGCACACATGCAAACCCATAGCGAGTGACGTAGGACGTAAAGTCCCGCCCAGGTCGAAGTGGCGTCGATTTAGAGAGTCCCGTACGTTTTCGTGAACACTGGATTACGTCGCATTTCAACATAAAATAGCGTGACACACACACACACACACACACACACACACACACACACACTGCATTTCGCTGCCAAATAAATAAATACTATGGCAGAATAAATAATAAATTAATTCATTATCATTCAACTTCAACATGCGTTATTACAGTATAGTGGTGGAGGGATGACGTATGTTCGCCAACCCGGAAGTGAGCGTCGCCCTGGGTTCCCTTGACAAAAAGCCAACGGGTTTTTCCATTTGATTTTGGATTATTGCAGAAAAATTAGCATCTTTGAAGCACCTCCTCAAAAACTGAAAATAAATAAAAATAACTGTGCTCCAAAGAAAGAAATGTAAACCAATGCATTCCGAATGGGAGTGTTTCTCCGATTTTTCCATGCTACACAGAACGAAATGTAAACCCATGCAAATAAAGGCTTCATGGTCATAATCATTTAAATATCATTAATCTCCTGAGGGTGGTATTCTATTTTTTTCAACGGGGCTGAATCCAGTATCTTGACCGTCATGGTTGCTATGGTGGTTGCTATCCACCAGCCCCTCTAATCCTTACATGGCTCTAAAAACCACGCGGCAAATGAGCTGCCGTAAATTGTGTTGTTTTGGTCGTAAACTAGGGTCCGATGGTTAAAAAATAGACGGATATTCCAAGGTATCCTTAAAAGGAAGCTTGGATGTTTTTATTTTCTGCACTTTAGACTTCTTCTATAACCTATTTTTGAAAGCAAAACACCAAGCTCATTGATTTAACGAGGCAGGGTTATTTGAAACAATTTATTAAATAAATATTTATGAGAGGTCATTCCTCCTCCTGAGTTTTCTTCCTATTTATGTCTAGTGTACAACCCTACTGTCCACAAGCATCACCCCCCCCCCCCCCTCCCCATATGGATTTGGAGAATTGTTGCCACGTCCCAGTGGTGGAGGTATATGAAAGAGGGCATTCAATTATACTACAATGATCAATTAGGAGGCCGAAGCCCTAATGGAAGTGATGCAATAGGTGACTGGGTCGACAACATTTAAGTAAGCTTTACTTTGAGGTCTCTTATATATCAAAGGGGGTCTCAAAGGACGCATACGCTTCAACCTGTGGCTCCAGCCCTGTGGCTACAGGAAATGACTCAGCAAGTGCTCCATCTCGTTGCACCTGCACCCAGCGGCTCGCTTGCAAGATTTTGGCCTGAAGTTATTCCCAGACCTACACCGTAGCCATCCAACCTGCATATCTGAGAATCAGGCCTCTCTTTAATAATGACAAAATGTATGAGAGAAATACACATTAACTTTTGACTCATAAGCGGCGTGGTGCCGGCTCCTTTTGACCTTTTGACCCCAGACTTCTGGGGGAATAGCTGAATCAATTCATTAGTCAATCAAAAGCATGTAAATATCTTCCCGGTGAAGGTGTCCTTCAACATCTACGCTTCCAGGCGATTGCAACGGTGCCACACATGAGCATATTTGAACATGTTTAATGGTAGTAATTAGCTGTCGAAATTGGAGGCCTTAATCAATAATGAGCAGCTATTGATTTGCTTCCCGATAGAAATTTGTGACAAATGACATGTTATTTAGCCTCTACACATTGAGTTGAGTCCAATGACACCAAGCATGACACTCTAGAAAATGGTAACATGTATTTTACATGGTACACCTAGGTCTAGGACATGATCTCAGTGTAGCAAGAGGGCGAGCTTGATCTCATTGGACTCAGCTTAACGTGTAGATGCTAAATAACATGTAATTTGTCAAAAATCTCCATCGGGAAGCAAATCTATAGCTGGTCATTATTGATAAAGGCCTCCAAAATCGACAGCTAATTACTACCCCGAAACATATTCAAATATGATCATGTGTGGCAATGTTGCAATCGCCTCGAAACGTAGATGTCAAAGGACACCTTGTTTGCCCCGTTACGTAACCGGGAAGATATTTTCATACTTCTAATGAATTGATTCATATTTTAAGGTTCTCGGAGTGAGACTTTAAGCGGCTGCAGCAGAAGTGTTGAGACGAAAGATGATATAAAGACATTTATAGAATATTCCCATTCACATTATGATTCTTCGTCATAACATCCGACCAAGCATCCTTTACAGTCACCAAGCGAGGATTATGAAAGTCCAGGCCCCCCCTTCCGGCACTCGGGGTCCGACTGGGCCAAGTTTAGGGCAGGAAGGGCCCCCCATTCTGGCCCTCGGGGTCCGACCGGGCCAAGTTTCTGTGCGGGGGTCCCAGTTAGGCCTTAGAATAAGTTATTCAAATTTCAGGGCGGTAGGACATTCCTATCTCAAAAACTGTTTTTCCACCACATTCTGAACCATTAGGTCTTGCAGCTAACACTTCTGAGGGGCTTTGTCCAAATGACAGTCCATTTTGGAAAACTTTTTTTCTCTAAGGGCTAGAACTCCAAATCTCGGATATGTCGTTCTCTGGGCCCCCATTTTAGCATCCCTAGCTATCTCGAAAAGGCCGGAAAAGGGGCGTGACCTCCCAAAGTACAGTAAATGTACATAAGACAGAGGTTAGTTTCTAGTCCCCATTTTTTGTGGGATGGAGGTGTACATTTGTGGCTTAAGGTGTGTAGTCACAGCTGGCCTGTGGCCACGTTTTTGAAGTCTGGGGTCAAAAGGTCAAAAGGAGCCGGCACCGCGCCGCTTATGAGATAACAAAAAGTGAATGTATATTTCTCTAATAGCTTTTTGTCATTATTAAAGAGAAGCCTGATTCTAAGATATGCGTGTTGGATGGCTAGGGTGTAGGTCTGGGAAGAACTTCAGTTCAAAATCTTGCAAGCGAGCCGCTGGGTGCAGGTGCAACGAGATGGAGCACTTGCTGAGTCATTTCCTATAGGGCTGGAGCCACAGGTTGAAGCGTATGCGTCCTTTGAGACCCCCTTTGATATATATAAGAGACCTCAAAGTAAAGAATACTTAAATGTTGTCGACCCAGTCACCTATTGATAGGAAGGTCCTACCGCCCTGAAATTTGAATACCTTATTCTAAGGCCTAACTGGGACCCCCGCACCGAAACTTGGCCCGGTCGGACCCCGAGGGCCGGAATGGGGGGCCCTTCCTGCCCTAAACTTGGCCCAGTCGGACCCCGAGTGCCGGAAGGGGGGGCCTGGACTTTCATAATCCTCGCTTGGTGACTGTAAAGGATGTTTGGTCGGATGTTATGACGAAGAATCATAATGTGAATGGGAATATTCTATAAATGTCTTTATATCATCTTTCGTCTCAACACTTCTGCTGCAGCCGCTTAAAGTCTCACTCCGAGAACCTTAAAATATGAATCAATTCATTAGAAGTATGAAAATATCTTCCCGGTTACGTAACGGGGCAAACAAGGTGTCCTTTGACATCTACGTTTCGAGGCGATTGCAACAGTGCCACACATGATCATATTTGAATATGTTTCGGGGTAGTAATTAGCTGTCGATTTTGGAGGCCTTTATCAATAATGACCATTTATAGATTTGCTTCCCGATGGAGATTTTTGACAAATTACATGTTATTTAGCATCTACACGTTAAGCTGAGTCCAATGAGATCAAGCTCGCCCTCTTGCTACACCGAGATCATGTCCTAGACCTAGGTGTACCATGTAAAATACATGTTACCATTTTCTAGAGTGTCATGCTTGGTGTCATTGGACTCAACTCAATGTGTAGAGGCTAAATAACATGTCATTTGTCACAAATTTCTATCGGGAAGCAAATCAATAGCTGCTCATTATTGATTAAGGCCTCCAATTTTGACAGCTAATTACTACCATTAAAAATGTTCAAATATGCTCATGTGTGGCACCGTTGCAATCGCCTGGAAGCGTAGATGTTGAAGGACACCTTGTTCTCCCTCTTACGCCACCGGGAAGATATTTACATGCTTTTGATTGACTAATGAATTGATTCAGCTATTCCCCCAGAAGTCTGGGGTCAAAAGGTCAAAAGGAGCCGGCACCACGCGGCTTATGAGTCAAAAGTTAATGTGTATTTCTCTCATACATTTTGTCATTATTAAAGAGAGGCCTGATTCTCAGATATGCAGGTTGGATGGCTACGGTGTAGGTCTGGGAATAACTTCAGGCCAAAATCTTGCAAGCGAGCCGCTGGGTGCAGGTGCAACGAGATGGAGCACTTGCTGAGTCATTTCCTGTAGCCACAGGGCTGGAGCCACAGGTTGAAGCGTATGCGTCCTTTGAGACCCCCTTTGATATATAAGAGACCTCAAAGTAAAGCTTATTTAAATGTTGTCGACCCAGTCACCTATTGCATCACTTCCTTTAGGGCTTCGGCCTCCTAATTGATCATTGTAGTATAATTGAATGCCCTCTTTCATATACCTCCACCACTGGGACGTGGCAACAATTCTCCAAATCCATATGGGGAGGGGGGGGGGGGGTGATGCTTGTGGACAGTAGGGTTGTACACTAGACATAAATAGGAAGAAAACTCAGGAGGAGGAATGACCTCTCATAAATATTTATTTACTAAATTGTTTCAAATAACCCTGCCTCGTTAAATCAATGAGCTTGGTGTTTTGCTTTCAAAAATAGGTTATAGAAGAAGTCTAAACTGCAGAAAATAAAAACATCCAAGCTGCCTTTTAAGGATACCTTGGAATATCCGTCTATTTTTTAACCATCGGACCCTAGTTTACGACCAAAACAACACAATTTACGGCAGCTCATTTGCCGCATGGTTTTTAGAGCCATGTAAGGATTAGAGGGGCTGGTGGATAGCAACCACCATAGCAACCATGACGGTCAAGATACTGGATTCAGCCCCGTTGAAAAAAATAGAATACCACCCTCAGGAGATTAATGATATTTAAATGATTATGACCATGAAGCCTTTATTTGCATGGGTTTACATTTCGTTCTGTGTAGCATGGAAAAATCGGAGAAACACTCCCATTCGGAATGCATTGGTTTACATTTCTTTCTTTGGAGCACAGTTATTTTTATTTATTTTCAGTTTTTGAGGAGGTGCTTCAAAGATGCAAATTTTTCTGCAATAATCCAAAATCAAATGGAAAAACCCGTTGGCTTTTTGTCAAGGGAACCCCCCAGGGCGACGCTCACTTCCGGGTTGGCGAACATACGTCATCCCTCCACCACTATTCACCTTATTCCGCTCTAGACAACGGGCGCTGCCATGACACCGACTCTGGTTTCTTACTTCCGGTTTGAGGTGATTGACCGTGAATAAATATGAGTTCAGGCACCACTTGTGCGGTTGTTGGTTGCTCAAATAATTCTAAGAAAATTAAAAACCTTTTAGAAACTGAGTGCTTTGATCACAAAATACGAAGGAGAGAATGTCCTTGTCCGGTTCCCTATCGGCTACATTCAATGCCACAGAGCAGACGTTTAGACTGGCTAGCTGTGCTTAAACTGAAACATCCGCCGAAAAAAGTTTATGTCCGTTCGCACCATTTCGTTCACAAACGACCCACCGAAGACCATCCCAACCCGGAATTATTCCTTGGATACGACAGACCAGTAGTGAAGAAGAGACGAACAATTGTTCGTGTCGAAGCGACAGGTAAGCCACTTTCAATGTTGAATTATGTAAGCGATCGCATCACTTTACAGGTAAACTCCAGTTGTTTACATTTTTACGAGCTCCACCAGCCTGTGCTACAAAAATATTTGGGCAGTCTAACCTACATTTTTATGAATAATATGCCCATTATGTCGCTGGATAGAGTAGATGTGTTGAAAACATGTCCATTATTGGTTTATTCCTGAATGCCACTGTAGTTAGTGCCAGTGGTATGAATTCCTCTGAGGGCTATCGTAGAGCTAGCTGCTATCGTTATGTTGGTCAGTCCTGAGCGAGGAAGAGCTTCCACCACCATTTGACATAGGCTTTTACTGTTATGTTGTCAGTGAGAGAAACGTTGACAGAAACTGTAGCGTTTAACATAGCCTATGTGCCCTGTTTTTACAGCAACAGCAGAAGTGACAGACCAGGAGGATGAGGGCATACCTGAGGTGCCACAACAACCATCACACAGCACTGTTTCCAGCCAGTGGGAAGATCCATCGCTCTGGGACCACAGCTATGGTGAACAGCAGGGTGTTGAGGAGACGGCCGAAGATGCCACAACACAAACTGAAGATTTCAGCTATTCCATGCTTCAGAGTGATGCAGATTCGTTCCTCTACACTGGAGTCTCACTGGAAACCTTCAACTCTCTTGTTTCCACTTTAGAAGGATTTGCTGAAAGGGCTTCTGTTTTGTCAGTGCGTGATCAGATACTAATGACACTGATCAAATTGAAATTGAATCGTGTGCTTGGTGACCTTGGTAGGCAGTTTCATGTGTCTCAGAGTGTAGCCAGTAAGGTCATCTCTTTCTGGATCGATAAAATGGAGGAGGTCTTACGCCCTCTTATTATCTGGCTTCCAAAAGAAACCATTAAGGCCACCATGCCAACTGCATTCTTCAAGCGCTTTTTCCCCAACACCACCTGTGTCATCGACTGTAGCGAAAGTTTGTTACAGAAGGCGAAAAATCTTGACTCTAGAGGAGAGTCCTACAGCCATTACTACTCGCACAATACAATCAAGTACCTTGTTGTTGTTGCCCCATGTGGCTTAATCATGTTTATCTCAAGTGGATATGGAGGACGCGCCAGTGACAAGTTTATCACTATGAACTCTGGTATCTTGGACTATTTGAGGCCTGGAGATGAAGTCATGGCAGATCGTGGGTTTTTAATTCGTGATTTATTGTTTGAAAGAAGGGTCAAATTGGTTCTGCCCGCTTTCACTAGAGGGGGTTCTCAGCTAACTGAGGAACAAGTCACAGCAACTCGCAGGATTGCAAATGTGCGGATTCATGTTGAGAGAGCAATTAGGCGACTTAAAGTATATAAGATCTTGTCTCATGTCATACCAATAAACATGACGCCCAAAATTGAAAAAATCCTCAGAATCTGTGCGACCCTAGCCAACTTAAGGGGTGATCTCATCTGTGAGCGATAGGTGACAACGGTTGTGTTCTGATGCTGTTGGGGTAGGGGTAGGGCGCACACACACACACACACACACACACACACACACACACACACACACACACACACACACACACACACACACACACACACACACACACACACACCCTTTATACATCTACAGAAAGGTTTACAGAAAGACTGATTACAAAAAGACTGATTACACAATATGTGACCTGAAATTGATTTAATAACACTACTTTGTACATCTACATAAATTGCTCCTGTATATTTCGTATTGACACTTGCTTTCTTTTGTAATTGTACTGTTTATATTTACTCTTTGTATAAGATTTGTTTTTACAGAAAGACTGATTACACAATGTGACATTAAACTGATTTAATAACACTACTTTGTAATATTCACCTATCTACAACAATACTTAATCTCAGCATATATGGAATTGATTGCATAAAAAAAATGTTTCATACTGTTAGCAGCTGCAGCATAAAATGTTTCTTATTTAGGTGCTTTTTTATGAATTCATTATGCTCACATATCTGTTGTGTAGTTTCAGTTGCTGACCAACGAATTCATCTACAAGCATGGGCAACATTGTTGAGAAATAAAATCTCTTCAGATGTCCTACCCTCTCCAGAACATAGGGCTCATCAAATGGTACAGTGAACATAACTGTCGTTTGGGCTCCAGATAAACAGTTTGGCCATCTTCAGACCGGCACAGAACATACCTATTTGTACCTGCATGTAATATCCTCGGCTACCTGTTTTCTGAAGTTGTGGTACTCCATCTACTAGCTTGATATCACTGCAGGTATGGTCAAGCTGATCCAAGAGGGTAGAATGGAGTTTACTTGGGACGGGACATTTTATTTCTAGTAGCACAGATGAGTCAATTACCCCATCTGGGCTTGCTGACAACCATGGCTCTGTAACATTAACAGTGATGCCCATTTGTGTAATGCTCATGCCTTGCTCTCTACGTGCATTGCCAGCAACCACCTCATTCTCTTTACCATAATTTGTGGCGTAGTTGCCACGAAAGGAGGGGTAGAGGTGCTCTGCAATGAATTTGTCTGGATTGGTGGATGCTCTATAAGGAACCTTTTTAGCTGCACTTGCAGTTATTCTTAGTTTTCGTGCGTTGTGCCACAAATCTGAAGAACTCTGCTCCCTTGTCTCAGATTCTAGAGTAGAAGCCTGTGCACTACTCACTTGAACATAACACTCATAAAAGCTTTTACATGTCTCACATGTGAGATCAGAACCAGCATGGGTTTGATGAGGTCTTAAAAAATCTTGCATCTACTGCAGTATGTGCAAGGCTACAGGGTTGCACTACTGGTTTGGCTCTGTAACACTTGCCCAACAGACTGTTTTTTAACTGGAAAAGTGGCTTTGTTGGGTCTTTGTCTACATTAGTCAAGAATTCGGCATGTGACATATATTGTGGGGTGTTTGGTAGTGGCTGAGCACCGGACACCCTTATACCAAATTCATCTCCTGCCCTGTGGTGGCTGAAGTTTATGTCCCTCAGTCTTTTTGGCTCGATGTTCCTGACTGTCCCTGCGTTCCACCTGCGCTACTCATCTGTACATGCAAGCCCTGTCTTCCCGGTAGTTACTGCATTTTCAACCTGTAATGAGCACATTAACAGAGCCTATACCCATTTGCCATTTGTTTCAAATGTTGTCATCCTCACCTAGCTAAACTGAATCGAAAAAACACTCATAAAAAGTGATATGATCATGTTACTTTTATTAATTCACAGATAAACAAAGGATTTTTTTTCTTCTTCATACCTTCCAAAGGATTGCTGCGGCATGACTGCACGATCTCCCTAATCCAGCCATACATGAGCACCCGACAGTCTCTATCAACCCCGACGGCTGCAGCATAACCCAAGCTATAACCTTATGGTTAGCACTTTGGCTCCTGTCGACCTCTGCCTTCAAAAACACATAGTCTTCGTGCTTACATAAAAAAATGCGCCAGACTTTATTGCTATGGAAGTAATTGAAGGCCTCAGTACTTTTATAATTGCGCATCTCCTCACGATCTCCACCCTCAGAAAAGACAAAATAATTGATTATATCAATATGGCTAACTCCTGGCCATAGTTTCATCTCATCCACCCAACCTGTCAGTTTTGACGGATTTGGGACTCTGATATGATCTTTTAAGATTTCATCGGCAGTGTGTAGCCACCGACTACTTCCCATAGTCGGTGTTATTTTACAGTTATGTAAAATAACTTCCTTAAGCCTTAAAATAACTAGCTTTAAGCGACGCTTGTAGGATCATGCAATGTAAACAAACACTTAACCGGAAATAGAAAACCGTTTAGTCAGTTGAACCCGCTATGAATCATGGGAAATAGAACGGTTGAAGAATAAGGTGAATAGAGTGGCGAAGTCACGCCCCTTCCGGTAGGGCTCATGGGACCTATGAGATCGAAAAATATGAATTGGTGTCAATGGAGAGAAAATAATAATTTTCTGGTCCCGGTCTTTATATGCCCTGGATTACACATATGTTGTTTGTGGATTTAAAGGATAATTTTTCATGCAAAGAGTTCGACCGTTTATTGTGCAATTGTTCAGATAAAGGCTGTAGAGAAAACACAACGAGAAAGACTACACGGCTCGTATGTGACGTCACGCTCCCTGCGACTGGCGTGGAGAAGACCGACAATCTTCCCATCGGCATAACTGAAACTCTGCACGTGCCCCGATTTATAATGGTTTTCACCTCTTTCGATGCTTTTATCCTCCCCTTGGAAAAAGCGGTGAAGTGGGGCAGAGAGATCGCCATCTCTGTGCCGAGTTCCAAGGGCGGGTGTGGCGACGTATATCATATGCGTCGAGAGCAGCGAAGAGCTGTAGTTCACAAAGCGGCCTCACATAAAACCTAAAATTATCAAACTTCTTCACGAACATTTTTAGTTTTCTTTGGATGAAAAATTATCATTTAAATCCACAAACAACATATGTGTGATCCAGGGCATATAAAGACTGGGACCAGAAAATAATTATTTTCTCTCCATTGACACCCATTCATATTTTTCGATCTCATAGGTCCCATGAGCCCTACCGGAAGAGGCGTGACTTCGCCACTCTATACTGTAATAACGCATGTTGAAGTTGAATGATAATGAATTAATTTATTATTTATTCTGCCATAGTATTTATTTATTTGGCAGCGAAATGCAGTGTGTGTGTGTGTGTGTGTGTGTGTGTGTGTGTGTGTGTGTGTGTGTGTGTGTGTGTGTGTGTGTGTGTGTGTGTGTGTGTGTGTGTGTGTGTGTGTGTGTGTGTGTGTGTGACACGCTATTTTATGTTGAAATGCGACGTAATCCAGTGTTCACGAAAACGTACACTGTCAACGCATGCTTTTGGCGACTGGGTTGGCTCTCAGATATACGTGTTTCTAACAAGATTATATCATTAAAAGTTACATAAAGTAACGGTTTAATAACACAAAAGCAGGAAACACGTGAGCTGCATTTCCCATTCAGATAATAAAGATTAATAAAGATCATACACATTCACTGACTGAGGATTATTCAAGGGAAAAGTACATTTCTCGCTAGAAATGTCATTAAAAACACGTTAAATGGTGAATCTGTCCTAAAATATTGCATCTCCCATTCAGTTAATGCTGGGTTTTGCGTATCATATGCACGCGAAATGGACATATCCGCCCTCCACAGTAGTTAATGCTGGGTTTTGCGTATCGTATGCACACGAAATGGTCATTTGGCGTATGTACTGCAAGCATTTTGAAAGTGTCAAACCGTGCGATCTGTGCGCATATTGGTGAGACTGGAAAAGCTGTCATATTCTTAGTTATCACAGACAATTTTTAACAATAAATGTTCTGTACGGAGCTCCTTAAGGGACAATTGGGAGAAAGCTCCCGGACAGAACCTTAGATGGAAGTCGTGCTTAGTGACAAATCACGACAAATACTTCCAATTGATATGCATGAGTTTGAAAATTGTGCTTTTTGACACGAACATTTAGAAAATACGTGTACCTGATCACGTTTCAATAGATTAAATAACGTGACAGTGTCACCTATTTTCGTGAGCCCGGGATGCCTGTACGCCGGCCATTATCGCCCGATGAAATATTCTTCGTCATATCTATCAAACCAAACATCCTTCACATTCGCCGAACGACGATTATGAAAGTAAAATGCACATTTCTCGCTAAAAATGTTTACATAAACACTTTTAATGGTTTAACTATTCTAAAATATCATATTTTCCACCCAGGATAAAAAGTATGTCCGCCATTTTCACAGAAGAATATCCTAAAAACGATCCAATAGGAAAGATGCTCACAGCGTCTATTAGAGACGTAGTGAGGCACCCCCCATTCCGTATGCAGAAGACGCCGAAGGGTACCTTTACCGTCACCGACCGACTAAAAAGGGTACCTTTCCCGTCAGTCACCGACGCTAAAGGGCCTTTGCCAACAGTCGGTATTTCACGTTCTCGGAGTGAGACTGTGTTGCCACAACCTGCCCCCTTGGCCTCCAGGGGCGCTGTGCCAGAGACGGGTTGCCACACTCCTCCACCCTTTGATGAAGGCTCGGGGCACCTCTGACTGACCAGCAACCCGGGTCGTGGCTGGATAGGGTGTTGCCGTTGGTCCGTCCCGGCCAGTGTCCCCCCTGGAACCTGTAGGACCTCTTGCCGGAGCGGTAGTCCTGCCCGAAGCGTAGCTGCTCCTGCTGCCGGCGCAGCTCAACCCGCTCCCGCTGGATCCCGTACCGCTCACGCCGGCGCTCAAACCGGATGCGCTGCCGCTTACGCTCTAGGAACTGCAGCTCCATGCATTCGGCGTCCAGACGCCGCTTCTCTACCTCCAGCCAGTTCCTCTTGCGGATCAGGTGCTCCCGGTCCTCCCTCTCTTGGAACTGACGGATGCGATCCCGCCTCTCCACCTTTCGGATGCGTCGCCTCGGCTGGGCTGCCCGTCCAGGTGGCGCTGTTCCCCGTCTGTCCTTACAAGTCTCAATTGGCTGGGGCTGGGGATTGACGTTGAAGCTCAGCTGTTGGGCGACCTGCCGGTTCTCTTCCAGCGCCTTCATCAAACCCAACAGCTGGGCCTTCAGTGCCTCCCTCTCCCGCAACCAGTTCATGTTTTGGGCCTCGTGTCTGGCGGCAGTCTCCTCCAGGGCCATCTTGTGCTCCACCTTCATCTTCTCCAGCATAGTCCTGCTGGCCACCAGCTCCTCACCTTTCGCCTGGTCAGCCTGGAACCTTTGTTCCTTCAGCCGCTGGATGATATGCTCCTTCTCAGCTACGGATTCCACCAACCTGGTGAGGGCGCTGTCTGTGTTGGAGGTGTCCGCCTACAGTGACTTGATCCTCCCTTTCAGGCTGCCCATCTGCTTCTCTTTGTCCCGAAGCTGTTCCTGCAGGTTCTCCATCCCGTTCTGTAGGTCATTGACCTTCCGCTCCTTAACCTCCAGCATGTCCTTGAGGTCCTGGATCTCCCTGATCAGGGTGCACTTCTCCTCGGGCCTTTCCTGGATCTGCTTGTTGAACGTGGGCCCCTGCTCGAGCCGTTGGACCGCCTCTCGGAGGAGGAGGAGTTCAGTTTCTCTCTGGGTGGCAGCTGCAGCTCTGTTGGGGCTCTGCATCGGGGTTCGTTCATCCATTGAAAAGGAAAAATGGTAACTTGGTCGAGCTGCCTCCATTGGAAGTCGGCGTTTACTTAAAAGATGGTCCGTAGATTGGTCGAGCTGCCTGCATGCTCCACCATATGTGGCAACCCGGCTTGGTGAGTGAGCCGCCTCCTTCCAATGAGCACACGAACTGGAGCTTACTTACAGCCAAAATGGCACTTTTATTCAATAGTAAATTAAATATATAACAAAGCAAACCCAAAAACTCAGGTTTGGAGGAATCGACAGTCTTTTTCCTCCGGGTGGAATCACATCACCCACGACACTGGTCTCTCCGCACACGCGAACCAGGAGAGCCCTGAATGAGTGTGGAAGCATGCTTTTTAAAGCATGAGCACCTGCTCCTCAGGTGCTCCGCATTTCATTAATTGGCCCCAATGTTCTTACTGGCGCCATCTGTGGAGAATCGGTGGTACACCGCCTCCACAACCTGCCCCCTTGGCCTCCAGGGGCGCTGTGCCAGAGACGGGTTGACACAGTGTGTCACTCTGTTCGAGCCTGCATGAGAGTTCAATGTTGTCATTAGCTGTTACGTGACGTCTTTCTGACCAATCGCAGTTCAAGGCCGACTTGGGCTGTACCACTTCGGGAGGGGGCGCTCAGTTACCCCCCTCTAGACAAAACCGAATTGGTTGCGACGTTGACCCGGCGCCCCCCGAAACGTTAACGGGCCACAGGGAATTCTCCCAAGTCTCCCGATTACCACTCTGCGTGTGCGTGCGTGCGTGCCTGTGTATGCAGGCGTTATTCAATTGCCTGGTAAACATATAGGACTACGGTAATATTCACACTGGTTTAAATAATGCATTTGATAGTGTGCTATTTCCCATCGTTGCTGAGCAAGAGTTTTGTTCGAAAGTTCAGTGATAGAAAACAAATAATAGCCCGGGCTATTGACGTTTTACGGTACCACTGTCATGCACCTACCCGATGTCAAGTGGACCGGGTTGAATTCACTGCGGGTCACTCTTCTTATATCCATCTTACCAAAGATATTTTGGTACTGTCCTTCTCAACACTCTCTGATCTCACTAAAAGGCTAGCAGAACGAAACAGCAATATCGACGAGATGCGCTATGCATAGAGAAGAAAGAATACCGACGTTGAATTTGCAACATTTTGCAACAAATTATTCTAAATCTGCCCATACATGGACACGGCAGAATTTTGAGGTTTTCACGCGCTACAATGTTGCATCTGTGGCTGCTGGTAATTCCATCACAAAGAAGTAAACTCTACGGGGCTATTTTCAGCATTATGTTGTTTTTTTAACGGCACAGCGATCCGGGGCTATCCCAAAAGATCCGGGGCTATAGCCTCGAATGCCCAGGTCTAACGACGCGCCTGCCTAAGGGAGACGCCAGCCACCCTTCTGAGAAAACTCATTTCGGCCGCTTGTAACCGCAATCCCGTCCTTTCAGTCATCACCCAACCCTCATGACCATAGGTGAGGATCGGAACGAAGATCGACCGGTAGATCGAGAGCTTTCCCTTGCGACTCAGCTCTCTTTTCGTAACAACGGTGCAGTAATGCGAACGCAATACCGCCCCCGCTGCTCCGATTCTCCGGCCAATCTCACGCTCCATAGTACCCTCACTCGCGAACAAGACCCCGAGGTACTTGAACTCCTTCCCTTGGGCTAAGGAATATTCACGTGCAGAGCCGGCGCTGGCCGTTTCGGCGCCCTTTCGGTGGCTCAACTTGCGCCCTGGACAGGTCTTCCGAGCGCGGGGGGGGGGGGGGGGGTGCTACGGTGACGGTTTAACTTATCCATTTAAGTTAAATGGATAAGACTGGCGATTGCTCCCGCGCCCCCTCCCTTCTCCGTTCGCGTCGTATATTTTAATTGACTGATTAAGGGCGCCACCAGAGGGCGCCCCCAACGCATTTGTCGCCCTAGGCGGTCGCCTAGCTCGCCTATGCCGAGCGCCGGCCCTGTTCATGTGATAGAAATACATCTTGCATGTAATAAAATAAAAGATCTAAAAAAACAAAGTAAAGACCGTCACGTAGCCAAATGGAATGGCGTAAAAGTACCGTTCTTTCTTGGAATATTTACTCAAGTAAAAGTATGTTGCAATAAAACTACTCCTAAAATTACAATTTATCCAAAAAGTTAGTATTTGTAACGGAGTTAATGTAGCGCGTTCCTACCCACCTCTGCACGCGACCAGCTCATTAAAGCCTTATTCCCCACTGAACTACATGTCCAGGTACAGCTGCAGCATCCACAGACAGTGTGTTGGGGCTACAAGGGTCTTCCAAAAGGAGAACTCAGCTGCTGTAAGGGCTTCGGTGGGGGTCCCTTCAGTGGAGGAGAAGCCGGCATGGGTGGCTGAAGTGACTGAACTGCTGACAGCACGCAGACAGCACGCAGCCCACGCCCGGGTCCTGGTGTCTGCTGGGGTGTGGTCAGCCAGGGCATTTGGTAAGGGAGTGCCCCGAGTCACCCAGGGCTCAGATGACAACGCATTGTCTGGGGCCTGTTGTGGTGGGGCATACCTGTGTGGGGGACAGTTATGTCCAAGTCACAGTCGAGGTGGTGCTGTGCTCTGGCCTGGTGGGACAATCGTGACTTTGGGTTGACAATTACTTTGGTGAGGCCAGATGTGGTGCCAGGCTTCACTTTGTTTGAGCCCAACACTGTGCTGCTGCGCATAGTCACGGGTGAACTGGCACCCCTGAAAGGCAAAGGCATGTTTACTGTGACTGTAGGAGAGAGGTCTGTGCGTCATCAGGTGTGAATAGCGTCTGTACAGGACCCGTGTATCCTGGGGTTGGACTTTTTGAGGGCTACGGGCTATCAGCTGGATCTGGAGAAGGGCACGGTGAGCTTCCAGGGGGGGCCTGCTGTCACTATGGCCCCCAGTGAAACCCCTGCCATTCCTCCTATCCGTCTTATCACACTCTGCAGTACGTACAGCAGAGACTGCCTTCAGCATCCCCCCTCCTTGTTCCTCCCCCCTGTGACACCTCCCCGGCGTGATCTTTTCTCTGCCACCTCCAGCACCGGTCCCTTCACCATCATGGGCCACTCCACACCGGCCCTGCTACCTCAGACGGGGGATTAGGGGACGCTGTCTGCACTGAGGGAGGTATGGAGAAAGAACTGTGACACACTGGACCCCCAGCAGAAGGGGAAACTGTTGCAGCTGTTGCTAGAGTTCCAAGGCAGTTTTGCCATGAGTGAGGAGGAGGTTAGGAGGACCTATCTAGTGCAGTATGACATTGACACGGAGAACGCACGGCCCATCAAGTGTCGTCCTCGCCGCCACCCTCTGGCACATCAGCAGGCATGTGACCAAGCTGTGTGGAACAGGCAAATATCATCAAGCCCTGGGCAGCAACAGTCGTCATTGTCCCCAAAAAGAACGGTGGCTTGCGGCTCTGCTCAGACTACAGGCCGGTGAATAGGGTCACCAGGAAAGATCCCTACCCCCTGCACTCATCGACGAGTCCCTGGACTTGTTCTCGGGGTCCTCCTGGTCTCCTCCTTGGATTTTCGCAGCGGATATTACCAGGTACCTCTCTCCCCAGAGGCCAGACCCAAGACAGCCTTCTGCCCTGGACGGGGTCTGTGGCAGTTCAAGGTACTAGTTTTGGACTTTGCAATGCCCCTGCCACCTTTGCGAGGTTGATGGACAAGGTGCTTTCTGGTATTCCCCTACAGCAGTGCCTGGTGTACCTTGATGACATCCTTGTGCATGGCAGCTGCTACAGAAAGATCCAGACTTTGCGTGGACTATGGTGTGTCAGGGGGCTTTCAGCAGCCTTCAGCGTGCCTCTCCCCAGCCGACCCCACCTTGCCCTTTATCCTTGATACAGACACTACCGGTGTGGGTGTGGAAGGGATGCTTTCCCATGTGGGGTCCGAGGGAGGGAGAGTGTTGGCCTCCTTCAGTCGGGGGTTTAACAAGGCTGAGCGTCGCTACTTTGTCAGACTCTTGGCAGTGGTGCTGTCAATCAGGCACTTCAAGTACTATCTGTGTGGCCTGCCCTTCAGGGTGAGGACTGACCACTCTGTTCTTCAGTGGCTCATGACTTTCAGGGGAGCCAGAGTGGCAGGACGCCAGGTGGGTGGAGGAGCTCCAGGCTTTCCAATTCAGAGTGGGGCACAGGGCTCGGGCGCGCTACAACAATGCAGACAACCTCCATCGCCACCCGTTTGCCACAGCTGGGTGCAGGTACTGTGAGTGGAGGGAGACCCGTGAGCAAGAGCTGCGTGAGGAGGAGGAGGAGGAGGAGGAGGAGGAGGAGGAGGACTGTGCTGCAGTGGGACAGGTAGAGGTGTTCCTCTGCCAGAAGCTGCAGGCAGTGGATGTGGCAGAGTGGGGACAGCAGCAGGAGCAGGACACGACCTACAGCCTTTACTGCTATAGGTGGAGACACAGCAGGCACCACCGTAGGAAGAGGTGGCCATGCTTTCAACGACGACCAAGGGGCTGTGGTCTAAGTTTTGGGCCCTACTTCTGAATGAGGGTGTGCTGCAGCGGGCGTTGAAGGAGCCAGCCATGGGTGAGTAACAGTGGCAGGGTCCCCAAGAGGCTGCAGGAGGCGGCTGCTTCAGCCCATCCATGGAGCAGCAGGGTCTGGGCATTTTGGAGTCGCAAAGACACTCCGCCGCCACCATAGTAGATGCCCTGGTGGGGGAATGTTCAGCCACTTTGGGAGTGCCAGAGAGCAGACACAGTGACCAGGGGAGGAGCTTTGAGTCCCGGGTGTTTGCCACCATGTGTGAGCGGCTGGGCGTACACATGACACGCCATCCCCTTGCGGCCCCAGAGTGACGCCTTGGTGGAGAGATTCCACCGCACCTTGGGCCAGCAGCTGGCCATCCCACCTCTCGGCACCAGCAAGACTGGGACACCCATCTACCCATGCTGCTCCTGACGTGTCGCTCCGCGGTCCAAGAGTCCACAGCATGCACGCCTGCCCTTCTCATGCTGGGGAGAGAACTCCGCACCCCAGCAGAGTTGGCGTTTGGTGAGCCACTCACAGGTTATGGTTAATGCACAACATTGTATTTTCAATTATTATTTATTATTGATGTGCTAAATTCAATCTAAAAATGTTCTTCTGTGAATTCCGATAACACGGTTAATCTAACAGGTTGGAAGGCCTTTTGTCTGATAATGTTTAATAATGCATAGGTTCTACAGGAGAATAGCCAGTAATAAAACATTTTATGCATTTTATGTATAACCATTGATGGATACCTTTATGTAGTCTTTGCTAGAGAGAGAGAGAGAGAGAGAGAGAGAGAGAGAATTTGGCTTGCATGATCAGCAAGGGCTATTTTAGATTGTGTAAAAAGCAACAGTTGTTGTTGCTCCAAATGTTGCCCACAAAGAAGGTTTAAATTTCTATTTTGTTCTGTTTCCATTTTAAGGTTTGTCCAAAATACACATACAAATGCCCTTTTGGCATATACAGTACTTTTATGGTGTAGGCTGAGTGTGATCATCTATTCTTCAGTAAGAAATATTCAGACCTAGAAACGCGATACTAAATCAATTGTTTTTTGCTGATACTTAACAGACGCCAGGTATAGATGGTCTTGAAAGGGAAAAAAACATCCCCAGAACGTTTTGGTCAGCAAAATGAGGGCCTAAATGAAGTAAAATGCTTTATTTTATTTTAAAATGCTTTATAAAGGGGAGGATCTACTAGCTTCACATTAATAAAGGCTTATAATAGATTCTGGTGAGAAGAAGCTTACAGAAAATCTGAGAGGTGGGAAGCCTTTCAGGATGGAGCGATTTCAAATTTCAACAGATAATAATGAATGGTCATAAGTTACTATAACATTGGAAGACAAATCATCCAGAGAAGGGTTGTCGACATCCAGAGAAGGGTTGTCGACATCCAGCGCCGAAGCCCTCTAGTTTGTAATATCTGAGGCGGTAGCGCTTCCTTGTGGTGAAACGCAGTAACGTTTCCCAGTTGTCATTCTATCATACAGTACATTGCAATACTTTAACTGTAGTTTGAACTAAGCCTTTCAATTGATACAACTCCTCCCGAATACCTCACGTTCAGTACAGTAAACACATACAGAATTATGTGTACAGTGAAAATTAGCAACAAGCAGCCCAGAATTATCAAGCTCACCCATTTATCATTGGCTATTATGGTATACAGTTTAGACACAATCTGCCTGGCCCACTTATTTGAAGCATGGCAGCATTGTACAAGGGAAGTCATATGACAAACATAGGTATGGCAGGCATTTTGTTCACTTGGAAAAGTTTAAATAAGCCATGCGTGGATGTTGTTCCTTAGAGCCCATATCATTTTGGAGAGTAATGGTAACAGATACACACACTACTGTGGATTATCCTAACCAACCAAGCCCACAACAGGTAGGACCTTGTGGATTAAACCCATTCATTCATGCATTCATTCATCTGCTGTTTCCGCCAAGAAGACCTACAGTACTGTAAGGTATCATTTTAGAATTATTATGACTTTTGAGGCAATAGAAATGTAAATACAAAGGGTTTAGATTATACATAATATTACATTGTGATAGAATACACAAATCCTATATAGTATGAAATAAAGGGAATAGTGATGTCTATTATTGACGTCATACACTGCCGAAACAAGGGAACTCTTATCAAATGAAATTCAGTTCCTATGTGACAAGTATGCACATATGTTACACACTGCACACATGCATGCAACATACATGATTGTACGAATATAATGCCTTTATTGTGTGACTGCTATATGAACAGCCTTTACAACATGCTCTTGATATGCAAGTCGCGTGCCCTATACAGGCCACAATATCGAATTGCCTTCTCCACTTTTAGCATTGTTAAGTGTTTACTACCCATACTTTGAACTGCAGGGTTCCCCACATACAGTAGGGCTTGTGTCTCTCTAAAACCACCATACCAAGTGGGCCCACCTGGCCAATAATTTCTGCATGGCAACATGCACACGCTCAGGCATTCTCTATTAAACACTAAATCCATAGCAGGCTTTAAAGTCTGCTGCTCAGAGTGCTTTGTAGAAGATATCAACTATATGAAACATGTAGAAGTAAGCCTTCAGGGAATCCAGCATAGATATTACACTCTTTGACGCCCCTTTTTGACGGCCCTCAAATACAACAACGCAGCCACACATATAGACCTACTTGTCTGAGGTGTACCCCGAATGGCATTGATGGATTATTCACTCACACAGAAGGTTTGCTTTAAGTTATCAGAGAGTAACCAATGACCCAGACATAGAGCTATAAATAAATATAATAGTATGGTCCATTGATCCTATGGCACATGCTGGAGGACAGCATAGTTCATCTGAACATTAAAGGGGAAGACCTCTGAACTTGACATTGCGGCATTAGCTGGCTATAGTTGGGTCATCTGTACATACAGTAGGCACAGACAAGAGCATCAGACTCGTTCCCGCATGGTGTCATGTGATCTGTCAGCACACACAGTTGCCCCCTGAGTAACCACACAGAGGAGGACAAATATATACAACATAAATGTCAGCTTTCTTCGCCAAACATTTGCATGCTAGCTTGCTTTGGTTTTAAATAATCATTATAGAGTAACTTGATATGATATTCTATGATAATGATGATACATAATGCATAATAATTATAATTATAACAATAATTTCCACAATAGTAATAACAATGATGGTTAAAAAAAAGAATCATTACAATTTCATTAGCAGATAAAGTGGTTATAGCAGCACGCTTAGATTAAAGTTTACATTTCTTGGAGATAAATATGATACGAAGTCCTCGTCAGCAGCCATCTGTGACATGGCAAGGATGAATTTGAATCCCTTCCTTTATCATTTGTTGAGAATTTGCATTGCAGTGCATTGCTAGAAAAGCCCATTCTCAAATGAAGACTGCTTTGCTTTCGGAAACAGTTGCTTTGACGACAAAGAAATTTTCTTTTTGTAAGTCACTTTTTTTTGTAAGCTGTAATATCATGCGATACTTAATGTCTTTCAAGACATAAGGGAAACATTAAGAGGTCACTGTAGTAGTCCCCCCTTATATATCCTTGGACTAGAAGCCCCTCCCCAACTTCTGACTTCAAAATGTGTGAAGCAGCTGTTAACTGGACGTTCAAGTGGACCTGAGAGTATGCTGGTCCTTCTGAACGTGTAAGTCCCCTGTTTGGCTCAAATCAATGCAGGAAAATCACCCAGAATATGATTGCACTCATACAGAGAAAGAGAATATATATATATATATATATATATATATATATATATATATTAGAGCTGTCAAGCGATTAAAATATTTAATCGTGATTAATCGCATTAATGTCATAGTTAACTCACGATTAATCGCAAATTATTTTTCTATGCTAAATATCCCTTGATTTTTTTGTCCCATAATTCTTCTCATTTTAATTCTCTTATCAACATGTTGAAGTGCATTGGCTTGCCTTGTGCAAATGATTTTTTATTGATAACAACATTGGCATATACTAATCAAAATAGGACGATACAAAAAAAGATTTTGTATCGTATAATTCATCCTGTTCAATATTGCAGACCCCTTATTAGGTTTATGATTTTTGCATTTATTTGCTTTTGTGTTTAACATTGAAATTTTGGTGTCTTTTTCCGAATGACAACATTGTTTCTTAAGCAGTTGGGAAAGTCATTCACTGTGGAAATGACTCATAAAAGAGGAATTTGTTGGACTCTTCTCCCTCTGTTGTGACCCAGATTGTAGAGTGTATCCTCTACGAGACTTAACCCTGGCCTTTTCTCTCTCTCTCTCTCCCTACTTTAGTGTAAATTAATCATCACTCAAATTTGTTGAACAACTTAAATCTGCCCTCTGTCCTGCTCACACATTACCTATAAAAGAAGGAAACAAAAGTGATCAAAAAAGTGAAACAGAAGGGTCCATCAGCGGTTTAGTTTTCTAATTGGATCTGGAATTAGAATAAAATAAAATTCTGAATATTTAATAAAGAATTTAGATTGTTGAGTGCGATGCCTGGTGACCTGACATTTCTAATTTTTTAAATATCATCTGTAATAAAAAGCCATAGTTTAAAGCGTTTTGCAATTGATCCTCTCTTCATTTCCGACCCACTGTGGGACATACAACTAATAACTCATAATATATTAAATTGTTTTGTCTGAGTGGAAACAGATAAAAGGTGAATGGGCTTGAAGGGTTGATATGGGACCAGGCTGTGCATCACCGGTAGCAATATTTACTGTCTCAGCGGATGGGACCAGGAGATAGGAAACCACCAGCAAGACTCTTGTTGGTGCAGCCCCAACGATGAGTTTGTGTTGACAGCAGGGTGTTCATGCTGCAGGCAGGTACTGCGTGCTTTTCAAACTGGAGCCAGTTCAGTTTGTCAGCATTACCACCTTTCATCTATGCCCATCCCTCATCATCTCATACTAACCTCATTATCATTACTGTGAAATTTGATATTTATCTAGTTTGAAATTACATATTTATCTAGTGACAGGGAGATCACTGCTTCTTTCCCTTGGCAGCACTGGACATCATGATCTCTAGAATCCTGTTCAGATGGTGGTGTTGGTGGTGGTAGTCGCGGTGGTGGTGGTCGCGGTGTAATGTTGTATAGGATTAGAAAATACATTGATGATATGTTTGAATGACGGGAATGGTTAGAGCTTGTGAGCTTGGCAACCCGTTCAGTATGCACCAAAGGTACCGGTATCCGTAAATATATTGTATAAAATATAACATATTTGTCACAACATGGGTTCTATGTTTCTGTTCAACAAGTATATTAATAACTCCTCTCCACAGGTCTTTTCAACAATCTCTCCGCACCCCTTCATCATGTAAAGGAGGGCGCCACTCTTCCGGAAAGATGTTCTTTGTCGCTGGCTCCAAACGCAGCGGAGGAGCAGCCAGAGGAAATGAAAAGTAAATGTTATCTCAAAGTATACCAGATGACACCCCTATGTGTCTGCATTCATATCAATCCACAAAACCCTTTCCTTCTGTCATTAGGTCCATGTACCAGAAGTTCCGCGATGTGGATATATTGGACAAGAAGAAAACAGTGACGGCTCTGAAACCCGGAGAAGATCGAGCCATCCTGCTGGGTCTTGGGATGATAATCTCCTCGGTGATGATGTACTTCGTCCTGGGTGTCACCATCCTGCGCTCCTACGCAGACAGGTAAGAGAGGAAAAGATAGTACTTCATTAATCCCATATTGTAGATTCACGATGGAGATTCATATTTGTATTTAATCTACAACATCCGCAGCCTGACGTCCTCATCTTTTTGTCTGTAAAGTTATGTCAGAGTAAAGCTTCCGCTAAATAGATTTGGCTTTCAAAACATCCTTCTCTGCAACTTTAACCCCAGTGTGTGGACAGAGGAGGGAGTGTGTGTGGTTCTCAACTCCACCATCGCCGCTGACGTCAACTGCTCCTACCACTGCGGACCGGACTGCTGGCGGGTCTCGCGGTACCCCTGTCTGCAGATCTACGTGAGCATCAACAACACGGGCCGCGTGAGCCGGCTGTCCCACAACGAGGAGACCCATGACGCCAGCTCTGAAGTGAGTAAGCTGCTGGTGGTGGTGGTGGTGCCAGAAAGGGAGGGGAGATTTTGAGTGTATTAAACAGTGGTCTTGAGATAACCCTCCATGTGTGTCATTGCATATCTATCTCTGTCCAGTGCTTCTTTGTCCCCAAGTGCCAGAAGGAGATGGGGGTCATGCAGGCCATGGTGGTGAACATCTCGGAGCGTCTGAAGGCCAACCAGCAAATCTCCTGTTACTACAACCCCAGCGAGAGGCAGCACGACACTGTGCTCCTCTCTCGGCTGTACGGCAACACCGCCGTCTTCCACTCGCTCTTCTGGCCCTCGTGTATGCTCACTGGCGGCACCCTCATTATCATCATGGTGAAGCTCAACCAGTACCTCTCCATGCTCTGTGAGGAGCTTGGCAAGGTCCACAAGTGAGAGGAAGGTGGAGGAAAGCTAGGTAGGCTGCTGAAGTAAGAAGTGAGAAGAGAAAATAATCTGGGCCATCAGAAAAAGAAGAAGCAGGGTTGGGGTTAGTTCAAACATATCTGACCTCTTGTAGCATTGCTCTCCCGCTGTGTAACAGATTCATTAATCCTCACCTCATGAGAGTTTAAAGATTATAATGTTAAAATTGGGTGTTTATTATTTATGGTTATTTAAGTGCCACAGGGCAACACATATTGCCATGGCACGTGCCTTTTAAAAAGATGGGAGGAAGTCATCTTGAATTAAAGTATAGTTGTTCTGCATTGTATTTAATATGCAATGCATACAAGAAACAGCATCTGAAGGTAAAGCTTATCCAAGCCTATCCAAAAATATGTTTTGATAAGAATTGTGTTTTTATATATATATATGTATATATACTAGAGCTATTGCCTGGATTATATATATATATATATATATATAATCCAGGCAATAGCTCTAGTCTAAGGGGTGTATGGCTAGTTGGTGCATGACAAACTGTTTAGGTCTGCACACCACTGTATTGCAACATTGTACATTTACATCTTTCGTCTTTGTTTTGATGTCACGCGTGAGGGTTTGTCATTAGAGGCGCTTTTCTAAGATTTCATAAGTAAAATGTAATAAATTGTAATGGTGGTTTATTGTGAATTCCTTTTATCTTGTCTAATGGCAATGAATGTTTCCTCCACATCCATTCTGAGGAGGGCGGTCCATGATGAGACTGCTAGCCTCCTTCAGCGAGCTAACAGTGTGCGGCTAGCGAGCTTTCAAAGTATGCTGTGTATTTCGGAACCGCCACGATGAATATTACGATGGAGTGCCATATACGCATCTTTCCAGAATATATTGGCCCCATCACCAGTAACTATATAAATAATTCTTAAAGAACGAGGCTTTTCCGACTTTCATCGATCCAAACTTGGATGGACTGAGCTGGTGAGCCGCTCGGGACGGACGGTATCCTTCAGGTAGCTTAAAGCTAATTAGCCTACTGGCTTTTACCTTCTTGGCTAACCGGTTAGCTAGCTGACAAACATAGTCATTTTCTTGCGGTTTTCTAATTTATCTATGACAAGTAAAGAGGGTAATCTTTGAATTTAGTCAACACCGTCGATGGCAGGCACGCCATTCGCTGCCACCCGTCTTTTAGCTCACTTTATGAAGTGAATAGTGAGCCCGTTCACATCGGAAAGTGACTGGTTTGCTCAGTGAACTTCGCTTGCTACCAGGTCATGTATCCTGAACATTCAATACTGTCTGTAGCAGTCAGCGCAAACACTGAAGACTTGTTTCGCTTGTTTTGCCGACCGAGAGCTAACGACAGCTAGCTGAAGTAGCGCTAATGAATATGAGCTAGCCACTAGGTTTGTTTACATGAATGCTTCGTGACATTAGCTCAAAACATCGTCACGCACTGTTGTTACCTGTCAACCTATTCATTCATGTTAATGCAAAAGTCAACGTTTGAGTTTCAAAAATGTTGTTCAAGATGTGAATGAGTTGACCTGCTACGTCTAGTCTAGGGAGGCCTATATGCTATTCCAACATCATAACACTTAAATAAATGATCGATATTTATAAGGCTATAATATCGTATCTGGATTACTAAACTACGTGTCACGATGAGCTGACTTCACAACCTGAAGGCCACTAACGTTTACACTACTAACCAAGAACAACAACATTAAATGATGCTCCAGACCATAGGAAGAATCTTAAAATGCTTTTTACACCTCTCTTTCTTTATTTTCTTTATTTTCAGCACAAACAGACATCATTCACCTTGCATAGCGAGTGCTGAGAAGAACCAGAGGAGCTTGAGAAACCTCCAAGAAGCAGGATGCCTCCCAGGCCGTCGTCGGGGGAACTATGGGGCATGCACTTGATGCCCCCGCGCATCCTGGTGGACTGCCTCCTGCCTAACGGCATGTTCCTCACGCTGGAGTGCCTGCGGGAGGCCACGCTGATCACGGTGAAGCACGAGCTGTTCAAGGAGGCCCGGAAACACCCGCTGCACCATCTGCTGCAGGAGGAGACGTCCTACATCTTCGTCAGCGTCACGCAGGAGGCTGAGCGGGAGGAGTTCTATGATGAGACACGCCGGCTGTGCGATCTCAGGCTCTTCCAGGCCTTCCTGAAGGTCATCGAGCCTGTAGGCAACAGGGAGGAGAAGATCCTCAATAGGGAGATTGGTAGGTCGGGAGTCTTTTCGTTACAAATGCCAGGTCAGTCTACTGTAGGTTATGGTGATGGTGGTAGTGATGGTGGTGGCACCGGGTTCGTTCGCAGCCTACATGTAGAGATCATTAGAGCAGGATAGTGCTGGGCAGGACAGGACAGGATTGGACTGGGACTGGGTTTAAGCCCCGATACCTGAACTAACCTGGAGCATGATGCCTAACTCTTACCCTCTGTTTAATTACATTTATCTGTCACCCTGGGTAAAAGCGAATGCTAAATTACAAATTAGTGGATGGCCAGTATTATTGTTGTTGTAATCGTGTTTGAGCTTAGCATGTCTTCTTTCATGCAAGGCTGTTTATATTCAAATTGCACTGTTCAGATAATTTAACTCAGTTAATCAGAGTGTGGTTTTAGAGTATAATACGATAATATATCCTCTTATTGCATAGGATTTGCCATCGGGATGCCCATATGTGAGTTTGATCTGGTGAAGGACCCGGAAGTCCAGGACTTCAGGAGGAACATCCTGAACGTGTGCAAGGAGGCAGTGGACCTCCGGGACACCAATGGGCCTCATAGCCGGGCCCTCTACGTCTACCCCCCAAACGTAGAGACCTCCACAGAACTTCCAAAGCACATCTTCAATAAGCTAGACAAGGGTACAGATACCTTTTTCCATCTCTTGCATGCCACCACACAGTATTGTAGCCGTTGTTTCATCATATATATATATATAGAGAGAGAGAGAGAGAGAGAGAGAGAGAGAGAGAGAGAGAGAGAGAGAGAGAGAGAGAGAGAGAGAGAGAGAGAGAGAGAGAGAGAGAGAGAGAGAGAGAGAGAGAGAGAGAGAGAGAGAGAGAGAGAGAGAGAGAGAGAGAGAATTATTCACATCAACATAATTGCCATTATTTTGCCCAATACTGTCATGAAGATGGTTTATTGAGATTCACAGATTTGGATTAATTAATATTCTACGGCCCCTACCGTTTATGAAAAAATAATTATAAAGCAATTGCAGAGTTGTAACAGTCTTAAATTTGGTTTAATGTAGCAGTAGTACAAAATTGACTGCATTGTTTTAGAATAAATATTATTTATTAAGTTAATTAGGACCTCTTGGTAAGCCAATCACATGAGATGAAATTTGATAATATGCAATTAATTGTGTGTTATACTGGACATCGGTTCCCCTCCCTCTTCAGGTCAGATCATTGTGGTGATATGGGTGATTGTAACGCCCAGCAACGACAAGCAGAAGTACACGCTGAAGATCAACCACGACTACGTGCCGGAGCAGGTGATCGCAGAGGCCATCAAGAAGAAGACCCGCAGCATGCTGCTCTCCCAGGAGCAGCTGAAGATGTGTGTGCAGGAGTACCAGGGCAAGTACATCCTCAAGGTGTGCGGCTGCGATGAGTACCTGCTGGAGAAGTACCCTCTGAGTCAGTACAAGGTGAGAGGACCCCCAACCTTCCGCCCCCACCCCCCACCAACACCCCCCACCCCACTTTCTGCTATTCCGCTGAAGCCAGATTCGCCCGGGATGCGGCTAGGCGTACGATGACTGGAGCTGCCAAGAGGGTTTCTTTGTGTTTGTTTGCATATTAAGGCGGGTTCTGTACGAGTTTGAAAGTCGGTGGTACATCATTCATTCTCCATTGTCCATGCACTTGCAAGTTATGTGAAAGAAAGTGAATCAAAATTACTTGCATAGTTTACATGACGTTAAATTAGTTTAACTTGCTTGTACCGCACCCCGTTACTCGATAAAATTTGAATCATTCATTTATATACACATTACATTTATTAAGTTATGGTATGTAAAATAGGTCATACGTTTCCTGAAAAGTGTTAAACACCTTAATCAATATTGTGATTTCCAGTGTTGTGCCTGAACGCGTTCATTGAACGATAGTTCATGAACTCATTCATATTTTCGGCGAACGTGAACTGAACGTACTGTATTACTGCCTGATGAACGTTACTGTGAACTCGTTCATTCTGGTGTCTGTGAACGGCACGCGCACTCGGTTTAACTTCGTTCAATTGGGGGGTTATTTGTTTATCAAAACGGCGGATGCGCACGCAGAATGATTTGTTTGACCGGTTGCCATGGTTATCTCCGTGTGTTTCATTTGCAGTTGCGGCGTTGTCAGCTTACTGTTACATTAAACTGCAATCAGAAAATGCGGTTATATGCTATAGACCCTATAGTGTCTGTGGTGTAAAGGCTGGGACGAATTAAAAAATATAAATACACTTTATGTTGAAAGTATAGACCGTCCCGATTCCCATTGAAACGAATGGCGCGGTGATTATTCTTCAGAACGAGATCTGTTAAATAGTGAAAAATGAATCAAACTGTAATCAGACAACACGGTTATATGCTATGGACCCTAGAGTGTCTGTGGTATAAAGGCTGAGACGAATTTCGAATTATAAATATGTACAATCCATAACGTTATCTCCCGCTGGCTCATAGCTCAGCGGACTAGAATACCTCCTAGAATCATTGCTTGTTGGCCGGAAACGTAAATGGGGGCTGTTTACGTTTGGTTGTAGTCTTTTCGCTCGGTTCTCCGACTCAACAGTAGGGCTAGAACCGAGCGAAAAGACTACAACCAAATTTGAACTACAACCAAACTAGTTCCCTTTCCGCTTCCGGCCAACGAAGCAATGAGTCTTCCAACAGAAATCAATGGGATTTACAAAATGCGCTAAATGTACAATACATTTTCGCTACGATGCTTGATTCAACCACTCTATATCATCCTAGACAAATCACGAAGTGGGCTCGATGTTCAAAATACCGGAAAAAAATAATAGCTCACACAGCAACATATTGAAAAAAAGAACTATGAACTAGTTCATTTTTTGGAACTGTGAACTTAGTTCAAATCTTTGAATTATGAACGTTGAACTGAACTAGTTCATTTTAAAAATTGTGAACTGAACTTTGAACTAGTTCATGTAGAAAGTGAACTATCCCAACACTGGTGATTTCCACATGAACAGGTAACTTCAGAGAAAGGTTCAGCGTGTTTCAGATTTGTGGCCAAACATCCCTGATTCCTTCCGCGGGAAGGAATTGCTTAGTCTGATTTCCAATAACATATCAGCAAACGCTGTTCTCAAATCCTGAAAATCAAACCGTCCAGACTAGGGCCCGACCGATTTATCGGCCTGCCGATTTAATCGACCGATTATAGCCTTTTTGAAAATAATCGGCATCGGCCAAAAAGACGCTGATTACAACCGATTTTTTTTTATTATTATTATTATTTTTTTATAAATGTTATTGCGATTAGTATCCTGCAGATTGCGCTCCTACTCGCCTTGCTAACTAACAACTTTAGCTGGAGTAAAAAAGAGGAGATTGAATTTTACCGTACAACATGAAAGCACGCTCGCTCAGGCAGCTGCGCGCTCACCTCACCAATGTACACAAGACGCGTTGTTTGAGCATGTTGTGCCTGTTTTTCTTTAGGTCCCAGGCCATGTTAATTTGTTATACTGTAGACTCTAACGGTGAGACCATACTGCTCAGCACGCACGTGTTAGTCACTGCTCACGAGCGCAGCACATTGGGAGTTAGTTATTTATTTTACATTACACTTATTTTTGACTGTAAATGTATTCTAAAACACTCAAAGGTTCTGCATTCAATTCACATATTCGTCAAAAGTGTTTAAAGTATATTTAAGGTATCAAAAACTATGTTTTATATGTTTTTTTTTTTTTTTTAATCGGCCGATTAAATCGTAATCGTAATTTTTCTCTGAAAATAATCGGCATCGGCACTCAAAAATCAATATCGGTCGGGCCCTAGTCCAGACGATGGTTGATGTTGGTTACCCTCCTGTTCTTCTCCCCTCTCCTGACAGTATGTGCGTAGCTGCATTATGCTAGGACGGATGCCCAACCTTATGCTGATGGCCAAGGACAGTCTCTACTCACAGCTGCCCATGGACACCTTCACCATGCCCTCGTATGCCCGCCGAATCTCCACGGCGACGCCCTACATGAATGGCGAGACGGTCACGAAGTGTCTGTGGGCCATCAACGGCACGCTGCGCATCAGGATACTATGCGCCACGTATGTCAACGTCAACATCCGGGACATCGACAAGGTAACACCGGCTGGCTTTGTGGCGGCAGATAGCCTCAATAGCTCCTAAGGCTGCCCCCGAATGCCCCCTGTCGATCAGAAGAGGATTATGGCGTGTTTCCACAGAGCGGTCATCTTAGGTGTGGTACAGTTAGATGCGGCTCACGTTTACACCCCGCCGACAGCCCCTTATGGTAGGGCGGAGTTTGAGCAGAATGGTGATAGCCGAAACATAAACATTGTGAAATCATAACAGCCAACGACAGTGTAGCCTGCTAATAAATTCAATGAAAAAGAAGAATGCGACACATTTAACAAAGGGCAACAATGTAGGAAGTCCGAGAAGGACAGAAAACTTTTGCGTGACATTTTCTTCAATAAACAAAGCTTTCGCCATTGTCCATAAATACCTTGTGGGTTCTGTATTGGTTCGTTTTCTCCCCCTGTCGCACGAGATGAGACGATTCTGTCGACCATCAACGGTAGGCGTGTGTTGCTTAAATTTGTCGGCACCCTTTCAGACCGCTTACCAATCAAACGGAGGAGTACCAAAAAGTAGGTATGGCTAAGCGTGGCTCAGTGCGCTTACTTTGGGACCCTGCCCACCTTGGGTGGTGGAAACGTGAACCTTACCGTACTGCACCGCTCGGTGGAAGCCATTAGTCAGCCAAATTGGTATAAGTTGCGGTCGAAGGCAAAAAGTACAATGTGTAATATATAACACAACCGGCTCACTGGCTCGCGAAAAGCTCTGCTTCCCATTAGGGGTGTGAACGGTTAAAAAAAATTGTAAACGGCTACAAGACCCCTTTTTTTTCGTGTACACGGTTAACCGTTCTTTCTATTAATTAATGATTTATTTATTTATTTTTTAAAGTGGACCGCAGTCGCGCTATAGGGGGATTATTTGTTTAGCAACACGGTGGATGCGCGAGCAGAATGATCGCAAAAAGAAAATTTGTTTGACCGGTTGCCATGGTTATCTCCGTGTGGTTAATTTGCAGTTGCGGTGTTAATTAGGATGTTGTCAGTTTACTGTTACATTAAACTGTAATCAGAAAACACGGTTATATGCTATAGACCCTATAGTATCTGTGGTATAAAGGCTGGGACGAATTTCAAATTATAAATATGTACACTTTATGTTGAAAGTATAGACCGTCGCGATTCCCATTGAAACGAATGGCGCAGTGATTATTCTTCAAAACGAGCTCTGGTAAATTGTAAAAAATGAATTAAACTGTAATCAGACAACGCGGTTATATGCTATAGACCCTAGAGTATCTGTGGTATAAAGGCCGGGACGAATTTCGAATTATATGTAAACTTTATGTAGAAACAATGGCGCGATTCCCATTGAAACAATGGTGCGGTGATTTTTTATATTTTTTACAATTTATTTCTTACCAGCATTCGTAGTGTTGGTCAGCTGAGAAATATTCCGCCAAAGAAGTTGATGTCGCTTAGCAACCAAGGAGGCTTGCGGAGTGATACGACAGAAAAAAAAAGCCGCCCACACGCACGTGTGGTTTGTTTCCAAATAAAAGTGAAAGAAAATGTCAGTCGTGTGGGAGTATTTCATTGTCTCGGAGACAATGAAATCCAAAGGACGGACGGACGGACGGACGGACGGACGGACGGACGTTATTTTTATTAATATATTTATATCGTTACATTATACTATTGATTTTGTTTCACCAAAAAAGTTAAATACAAGAACGCCCCCACTCCCGTCTGGGCTCCCACCCCCCCCTATATAGATAGATAGATAGATAGATAGATAGATAGATAGATAGATAGATAGATCTCTCCATCCTGGGCTAATGTGCTCTTAAAGGTTTCCATTGGAAATGTTCCTCTTCAGTATGATTCTACCAGCAGGAATGGTTCCCATCTGGCTTCCTGCTCCCTGCTCTGGTGACGTGTTCAGTCTTCAAAGGTTGACTCTGAGCAGGATGTCAATGTCTTGTTGAGGCTGTGCACCTGCCAACAGATTTACTGTGTTATCCTGTTCCTCCTAGATCTACGTCAGGACAGGCATCTACCATGGTGGAGAGCAACTGTGTGACAATGTGAACACGCAGCGCGTACCTTGCTCCAACCCCAGGTAATCACATCTATACATTACCACCTCCTGTACATTCCCCCCACCTGTACATTACCACCACCTGTACATTACCACAGTTTAGACGTTACCAACGCCTGTACATTACCACGATTAATTCACTACCATCGCCTGTATATTACCAGCTCCTGTACATTACCACAGTTTCCCTTTTCCATGGCCGCAGCAATCACAATGTTTTTACTAAGGGCAAGCTGGGAATAACAATATCATTGTGTGTGTGTGGGTGGGTATGGGTGTTTTTCCTCCTAGGTGGAACGAGTGGCTGAACTACGACATGTACATTCCAGACATCCCGCGCGCGGCCCGGCTCTGCCTCTCCATCTGCTCTGTGAAGGGAAGGAAGGGCGCCAAGGAGGTCAGCAACACGCCTCAACACCCCTCATGGGCCAGAACTACATGTATATCTAACATGTTATATAATGAGGGCTTTCTTTAGGGGTGTGCATCTCTCCTTTATAGGACAATCCAAATACGTATCTAGATACATGTGCTACGATACGATTCAGGGACGATATATTTTTAAATTGAACGATCCGTTATGAATCAATCTGATAGATAGTTAATATTAGTTTAACGTTAACGCATTCATTTTCTATTAATTAAAATAAGCCTTCTATAAAAGAGACATTCAAATGTGTGTGTGTGTGTATATATATATATATATATATATATATATATATATTCACAATCAAATGTAGATGTATATGGCATGGGGAACATGGAATCTAAAGTTTTTATATTTATTTCTTTATGGCATGGGGAAAAAATGGAAGACATTTATAAATGTAGAACTACATGTCAATTTATTTGTTTATTTTTAGACTTAATCGCTGTCCTACACAATTTAAAAAATAGCGAAGCATTTGTCAGCGGCAAGACCCAAAGGACTTCCACTTCCGATTTCAGATTCGCTGTTGCACTGAAAATCGTTTCACCGTTTTCGGACATATGGCTGTTATTTGCACACTCACAACTCCGGTTGTTCTCTGCTTGCTCTTCGGCGCGCGCAGAGACGCAGGGTGCGCGCATAAACATACACAAACACAAACACACACAGATCCGCTCGCTTCCTTAAGTTTCATTTTCCGGATCCGTTTGGGAATGAAATGAGTTTACAATGCTGTCTTGATATCAGGCTAAAGCTCACTCAACCCATTCGCAACGTTTAAATTGATGTGACGACAGATTCTTGGTCATTTTAAATCGATTCAGGGGCCCATTTATTGATGTATTTGCATCTGTGTTAATCCAACCGGATACTGATATGTATCGGTGAACGGTGAATCGTTACACCCCTAGCTTTTTTTAATCCAAAGGAATCTAAAAGTGTAGTGTAATTACAAATAATTCCTAGACGTGGAGAATTCAAAATTATCAACTGTACTGATTGTAGCTGTGGGAATGAGAAAACATGATCCGTCACATCTTCTCAACAAGCGTATTGGGTCTCAACAGAAAGCACCATCAAAATCCTACAGAAGACCTACACAATGAGTCCAAACATTTTTTTTTGTGTTGCTATTGTATGTTAACCTGGCCGCTATAGTAGACCAAAGCTAAAAAGGAGTAACAGTCAAACACCGGACACAATACACTGGAAGCTTTGAAGCCATGAGCTGCTCCCCTCCTCTCTGATTTCTAATTGTTGTGGTCTAGGAGCAGCATAGGACTCACAATACCATATTTTGAGTGCTATGACGATATGTAATGCGATTCAGTAAGCATTGCGATTCTGTACATTTCTTGATGCAATTGTACATTTTAATGTTATTTAAACGTTTGGTATCCAGGCAACATTGAAGAACCCACACTGAGTAAGCTAGAGTTTGAAAGTATCCAAAAAAAAAAAAGATCCAGTCCTTGAGAGGACGTGGTGCGCCTAGCTGGCTAACTTTAGCAATAGGTCTGCCTAGCTTTGTGGAAGGCTCCGGTCATGCAATGTGTAGACAGGCAGAGTGCAAGCAGGTAGGCGGGTAGAAAGACAGGGAGGCCCTCTAATAATTTTATTAAGGCTGAATTAACAAATTTAAAAACATGCCGAAAAATGCTTAGAAAATAAATAGCTGTCCCTAGCTTTAACGTTTGGGTTTATCGTCAAGGTTTGTGGGCTACAGGTCCGTCCAGGTCTATTGAATTAAGTTGATTGATTTATTGAAAATGTGAATTGACCATGAGTTGGGTTGGACAAAATAATATGCATTTTGGCACCATTAACTTGCTTCCACTGAGATTAAACATTTTCTAGTCAAACTGACAAATGCAGTATTGGCGTACAGCAAAGAATACCCATACTCACCTATACTCAGAAAGTCAGAATATATTTTTCCTCCCTCCATTAATGCTGATCCCCTCCCCCATGCTGGATGTGTTTGGCTTGTCGGGTCCTGCAGGAGCACTGTCCGCTGGCCTGGGGCAACATCAACCTGTTTGACTACACGCACACACTGGTGGCGGGGAAGATGGCCCTCAACCTGTGGCCTGTTCCCCACGGCCTGGAAGACCTGCTCAACCCCATCGGTGTCACGGGCTCCAACCCCAACAAGGTGAGAGACCAAAAATCTGCTAACTGGCCAAAAGGAACGTGCATTTAAAAAATGTTATACGCAGAATTCTATTTTACATCGAACATAGTCAAAAAATAAATGAACTAAACAGCCCAATTATATAAAAATAATTGAAATATACTGTGACTGCCTGGTGGCGGGACATTAATTGTTGCCCGCAATCACTCACACATTATTCATTCCTGCAAACTTTCGGAAAGAATCACTGTTTTCTTGGTCAATTGAGTCACGTGAATCGCATAGAACCTGAGAGTTTTTCTGTATAATCAAGGGCTACATTTTGCATCGAAGTCTGTCATTTGAAATCTTTCCATTGTATTGTGTGCTACAACCTCCGTAATGAATATTCACGCTGAATCCCGCCCAGGGTAGCTCAGAATTCGAGTAGCCGTGTATCTCGAAACACCGATCAGTCCTTGGGCCGCTGATTTTCACCCTATTTCACAGATGATTTTCGCCCTATTTTACTCTGAGGAGTTTGCAGGTCTGATTATTATCTCTGTGAGGGAATCTGTAAGTTTTCTCCCTTATTTGGCATTCAACTTTTTGTTCGCTCTGTATCGTCAAAACATTAAACAAAGGGATCACAAGGAGTGGCACTCGCATCACGTGAAGCATTTCCCAAGCAACAAGACAGGGGTTGGCTCATGTTTCAGAACAGCACCGTACAGTCTTCCAATTTACATTATTATTGATTTTCTAATGACGGGATATTTGCCGTTATTTTTATTTCGTTAAGTGTCTTGGGCCAGAGTTTAAGGCAAGAGGGGGGGCGTGTGATCACCATGGTTAAGATGGGGATCACACGGCCCCTACCGCTATTCCCCTCTGTTTCAGTCCCTTTCAGAATGTGCTGTTTCTGGTGTCTGTAGCTTTAAATTAACATTAACTGCTGCCCATTGCCGACAAATGAGCTGTCAGAGTGAACAGCAGCATGGAGGAGAAAGTGATTGTTGCTGTTTGCGGACTCACAGAGCTCCTGGAACTCTCTACGCTCCAGAAGTCCTATAGCATCTCCTCTGCGGGAGTCCGGCAGGAGCTCCGGCGGATAACTGATAAATGAGTCTAATGAGACAACAATTTTTGTACGGAATCTCCCTGCTTCTGAAATGCACGAACATCTCCGCCCAGTGCCTGTCTGCTTGTCCACAAAAGGGCGTATCTTATTTATGCTCTAATGGAAGGGGGATGTGGAAGTGGGTGGTAATATTCAAATGTGTCTTATTCCTACGTCAGAGGAGGCTCTGAAACTGGCTCATCTGGAAACTAGGCGGGGTACTTTCATCTCAGTCAAAAATGTACGGACTTATTTCAAAGTTCATATGCGTGTGGCAGCACCAGAGAACCAAAACAACACCTCAAATCCCAGAAAAAGTTTTGTTTACATAACATGTCATCTTAACCCTGCGTTCACACCAAAAGATGCAAAAAGTTGACGCGCGTCACGATCCCATTCAAAGTGAATGTAGAGACGCGTTGCTGCTTTGCTGCCGCTGCATTTGCTGCCGAGAAAACGGGCAGCAAAATTTGATTTGACGCGCCGCAAAACTTCATTTGCGGCGCCGCAAAACTTCGGCGGCAACGCGTTCAGGCAGCAAATGCATCTTTTGGTGTGAACGCAGGGTAACGCTGCGGTATGTGTCTGGATGTAAGGAGCTTATTCTGGGCAGCCTTAGATTTTCGATGTAGGTGTCCGAAAGAGGACGTTCACCTAAAGTCACCTCCCTGCGTTCACACCAAAAGATGCATTTGCTGCCCGAACGCGTTGGCGCCGAAGTTTTGCGGCGCCGCAAATCAAGTTTTGCGGCGCGGCAAAGGTTTTGCGGCGCGGCAAAGGTTTTGCGGCGCGGCAAAGGTTTTGCGGCGCGGCAAAGGTTTTGCGGCGCGGCAAAGGTTTTGCGGCGCGGCAAAGGTTTTGCGGCGCGGCAAAGGTTTTGCGGCGCGGCAAAGGTTTTGCGGCGCAGTTTTGTTGCGCGGCAAGTTTTGCCCGCGGTGCTTCTGAATTTATTCACAACCATGGCCGACATTACGAGCATTGCATGTCTTTACCTGTTGTGGAAGAGGGAGAGACGTTGGAATGCCGGCCGTTTATGGGTTCATGAGACCATTCGGAGCCGTACAGAGCTCGGTGAATTTCACCGTCTTCTGCAGGAGCTCCGTCTGGATGACGACCGCTTCCAGCGCTATTTGAGGTTGACTCCGGCCAGCTAGACCTGCTAGCTAGGATCGGTGCTAGGATCTCTCGGTTGGACATTTATACTTATATATATATATTTGTATTGGACACTTATAACTGGCCACGGTGGTGTTGAAGATCACCGGGTATGCGGAGACTGCAATTATTATCTTCTCCATTTTAGCACTTTGATCTGGATCAGGTAGTGAACTCAAAGTCACTCCAAGGGAGTAACACAGATTGGCTGTTACGGCATGTCACTCAGTGGCAACGCCTCAGTGGCAACGCTGTTGAACGCTGATTGGCTGTCATCACGCGTTTGCTGCCGAAAAGTTGAAATATTTCAACTCGAGCAGCATTTGACGCGCCGCAAAATACGCGCCCGTGCCCGGCAGCGGGCACGGGCATGCTGCGCTGCAAATCAGATTTTGACGCGCCGCAAAACAAATTTTGCTGCCCGTTTTCTCGGCAGCAAATGCTGCGGCAGCAAAGCAGCAACGCGTCTCTACATTCACTTTGAATGGGATCGTGCCGCGCGTCAACTTTTTGCATCTTTTGGTGTGAACGCTGGCAGCACTATACTAACCCTCTAAAGGACGCTGCAGTACACCAATGCCCAGATGTTCAGAGATAGGTGATGAATTACTCTGCATGCGGCCTCCCCCCGGCTTCCACTAGTTGATTATCAATGAGCACCTGGGCTGACATGGTCGTTTTTTCTTGGCATTGTGAACACACAGGAAACGCCCTGTCTGGAGCTGGAGTTTGATCACTTCAGCTGCCCCGTCAAGTTCCCCGACATGGCCTCCATCGAGGAGCACGCTAACTGGAACATATCGAGGGAGCTGGGATACAACTATTGCCACACCAGCCTGGTAAGGGAATCACAGGATTGGGTTGTGAAATTACACATGCGGTTTGTGTGTGTATTTGGTTTGTGTGTTAGTGTATTTGTCTGTCTGTCTGAATCGATGTGTGTGTCTGTGTGCGTGTGTGGGTCTGTAAGTTGTTGTGTCTTTTTTTGCATGTGTGTGTCAGTGGCAGCTGTTGGTTTTCAAAGTGAGGGAGGAAGGACTGTGCGCTTCTGAGAGCGGATCTTAGTGACTGATCCATTACGCCTCGTTTCCACATACGTATGTTTTTCGTATCCGTGCTTCCGTAAATTTACGGAAGGGGGCGCTAGTGTTTTACGTACGGACATGAATTTATTTACGGTCAGCCAAAAAGATGGTAACGTATGATAATGGCCGTTTTTAGGAGACCGGTACTTTGGAACATGAGGATTGACATATACAGAGATAAAAACAAAACCAACCAGGCTTGGGAAGAGATCGGCGAGGAGTTTGGCCTGCCAGGTACTTACATGTTTTGTGAAAAACATAAAAACTTTCATACGGTATCTCCGTAAAACGACGGCGAAAGTTCTTTCGGTCGGAGACGGTTGGATCGCATACGAGAATGTACGTATGTGGAAACGAGGCTTTAGTCAAATCAGGCCTACTCTTGATTTGTAAAACTAAATAAAAAAAATAATGGGTGTTTCAGAATGTTGGTCATGGTGTTAAGCCAATTAAGATTGAGGGACTTCATTTATAGACCAAGTCAATCCTCCTCGGTGTTTGTGTTGCAAAGATATCAGTGACCTGTTCATCACCAAACTTCAGAATTACGGCGTGGGTAGCTACAAGTTTTCAGCACCCTTTCAGACGGCTTGGTAGCCCAACGTAGGAGTGCTGACAAAATAGGTAGGCTCAGTGTGGTGTTCAATTCGGGACCTTGCCTAACTTTTGGTGGTGGAAACAAGAATATAAGTGAACCGAGCCGCAACGAATCGCACCGCTCGGTGGAAACGCCAATATAATGCTGCGTTTCCACTGCAGGGTGCGGTTCGGTTCGCCTCGCCTCAGTCCGGGAAGGAGGGGGCGGTATAGTCCAGCTCAGTTCCGAGGTCGCGTTTCCACCGCCGACAGTACCCTTTATGGTAGGCCAGATGTCGATCGCCGCGGCAGCTACGTAAACATCGTAAACAACGTCTTCCTCCCCAAGAATGCAGAGGAACGTCTCCACCTCCTTGTTCGCCCAAGCAAGCGTTTTACGCGACATGTTCATTGTAAAGAATGATACTTCGAGGCTACTGTTTGTTTGTTTTTATCCCCACGTCGCCCGGAAGTGACGGTTCTGTCGACCAATCAACGGAGGGGGTGTGCCGGAGGGCTGTGGAGCAGCCCTCCGGGCTGCTCCAAAGCCTTATTGGTTCATAGCGCTGCCAGGGCTCCTGCTTATTGGTTCATAGCGCAGCCAGGGCTCCTTCTTATTGGTTCATAGTGCAGCCAGGGCTCCAGCCTATTCATGAATAGATTTTGGCGCGATTCAGACACCGTAGCTGGTCACATCCTCTCAGAGGAGGAATTTCCTCTCCCCCATTGAACCCCATGTTATTCACCAGCCGCCAACACTGCCGGTGACATGAATGGGAGTCAGTGGAGGCTGAGGGAGGAATGTCCTCAAGCAGTGATTTTCAATAGGCGATAGGGGGTGCTAATGTCCCTTTACCCAGGGAAACTAACATTACATATACAAAAGTAGTCATATTTAAGGGCATTATTTCATTAGTAGTCTGGGCAATCTACATTTTTTATTTTCAACAATGTTAAGGAGGATCTTCCTCCCTCTGCTCACTGGAGAAGCCTGTGTGTGTGTGTGTGTGTGTGTGTGTGTGTGTGTGTGTGTGTGTGTGTGTGTGTGTGTGTGTGTGTGTGTGTGTGTGTGTGTGTGTGTGTGTGTGTGTGTGTGTGTGTGTGTGTGTGTGTGTGTGTGTGGTTGTATTTCTGCGTGTTTCCGTTTAGCTGTGTGTGTCAGTGGTTGTATGTCTGCATGTTTCTCTTTAGGCGTGTGTGTGTGTCTCTTGGAGTGCGTGTGTCTCTAGCCGTGTGTGTGTGCGTGTGTCTCTTGCCGCGTGCGTGTGTCTCTCTAGGCTTGTGTGTGTGTGTCTGTCAGTGGTTGAATGTCTGTGTGTGTGTGTCTGCGCCTATATGTATGTCTTTGTCAGCATTTGTGTAAGTATTAGTGTGTGTAGATGGGCCGGTGTTCTGGCAGTACAACAGCACAGTGTCAGGATGTGATCAGCGGATCTAATCCTAGGGACTTGTATTGTGCCCAGAGTAACAGGTTGGCGCGTGACAACCCCCTGACTGACAGCGACAACGAGCAGCTCCACTTGGTCTGTAGCAGGGACCCCCTCTCTGAAATCACAGAGCAGGAAAAAGACTTCCTCTGGAGGCACAGGTGAGGCTGTGTGTTTTCTTTCTGATTCCATTATTAAGTTGCGAGAAGCTCTCCAAACCTAACCTGTGCAATATGCTGTTGCTATATTTATGCATATGATATGAATTATTAAACATTTCTGTTTGTTTGTAGACATTACTGCTTCAACATACCAGACATCCTTCCCAAGCTCCTGTTGGCGGTGAAATGGAACTCCAGAGATGAGTCCGCACAGGTACGCCGTGTTCGCACTTCCAAACGCTGACAGGCTCTTATTTTGAAGGGCATCACATGGGTAACCGCTTCGGCCTCTGGCCTTGTTCGTCAGATTAATGCAACTTCAGAGATTTTTACAGAGATAACGCTGGGACGAATGTGCTTTGGAGTGCATTTTAGGATGTTGGAAAAGTAAATAAATACAACGTAAAGGGAAGTCAAAGTACTGTTTGTTTTGGTGGGGGTGGGGAGCATTTCCATGTGTGCTGAAGGGCTTGTTTCCCCTCCCAGATGTACTGCCTGCTGAAGGACTGGCCGGCCATTAAGCCTGAGCAGGCAATGGAGCTGCTGGACTGCAACTTCCCTGACCCCAAGATCAGGGAGTTTGCGGTGAAGTGCCTTGAGAAGTACCTGACCGACGACCGGCTGTCGCAGTACCTCATCCAGCTGGTGCAGGTGTGTGTACTGCGTAGTATACTGGGAGGGTCTAGTGGTTTGGGGTCTCTACTGGAGAACCATTAGTATTGGTATGATACTCAGTGGATATTGGGGTAGGAACCCAAATATCTGCACCCCAATATGCGCTGTCTTGCGTGTAGGCATCCCGAGGTCATGAATGACTTGTATCTTAATAAGTAAATAAGCGATAAGTTGTTTTAGATGAAATTGTCTAAATAAATACTTTATAGATGCTATCCAATGTGAGTGTTTGAATCCGGTCATCTGATTGGATTTATACAGCGTTCTCTATTGTCTGTTTCTAAGTGTGTAAGCAAACATTTATGTAACATGATTTATATAACACGTACTTTACTTGTTAATTTTAACAAGTAGAAAATGATCTTGTGTGTCTGGTCTCTAGGTTCTGAAGTACGAGCAGTACCTGGACAACCCGCTGGCTCGGTTCCTCCTGAAAAAAGCCCTGACCAATCAGCGTATAGGACACTTCTTCTTCTGGCATTTGAAGTGAGGAATCAGGAAGCTGTTAGCCGATAGCTCATGTGATCCCGTGGACCTTGCCTCACTTCACATCGACTCGTTCATTTAATAGAATGGAAATGTTAATTAGTCTTTGTTTGACACACCAGTGTAATTACTCTTATTTGACAAACAAAACCAACACTATACATAAGAAAATACGCCCTCCCTCGCTATCTCTCACATGCCCCTATTCTTTCTCTGTGTCCCTCGCCCGACCAGGTCGGAGATGCACAACAAGACGGTGAGCCAACGGTTCGGCCTGCTGCTGGAGTCCTACTGCCGGGCATGTGGTATGTACCTGAAGCACCTGAGCAGACAGGTGGAGGCAATGGAGAAGCTCATCAACCTCACTGACCTCCTCAAGCAGGAGAAGAAGGACGAAGCCCAGAAGGTAAGGGACTAAAAAGGTACCTAGCCCTTACCCTAAAGGGATGAAGGCGTGGACACACACGCTCTCACCTTGGTTCACAGCATCCCTCCTGTGTTTCAGCGACTCACTTAATTCATTCGATAAATGGTTGTTGGGATGTTTTTCCTTTTGTTTGGCTGAGGAAACGATGATGAAACAAAGTGTATTTTGCTGCCAGAAGAAAAAAAGTGTGAAAACCGTAACTAATAACGTTTGAGACGCACCCTGGCACGCTCCCATGCCCACACACTGTCTGCCAAGAGCTGTTGGAACACACAGGGGAGGTGCTGCAATGAAACGGCGTGTTAAATCACCTGACAAGCCTTTTTTAATGCGACACTTATTATAAAGAGGGGGAGGTAGATTTAATCATTTCGTTTTTTATGTCTCTTTGCTCTTGCCAGGTCCAAATGAAGTTCCTGGTGGAGCATATGAGGAGGCCCGACTACATGGACGCCCTGCAGAGCTTCACCTCGCCCCTCAACCCCGCCCACCAGCTGGGAAACCTCCGGTAGGAAGACTAGCGCTACGGCTAGGAAGCAGCCTAGCTCTCAAGCTAGTACATAGGCAAGCTCTCATGCTAGTATGAGGTCAAGCTCTAGGTCTAGAAGGTAGCTCTCTCGCTAGATCCCACGCTAATATGTAGCCTAGCTCCCATGGCTAGTATGTAGATTATTTCTCATGCTAGTGCGTAGATATGCTCGGGTAAGCTACTATCTGGCTATCTCACACTAGAAGATAGGCTAGATAGCTTTCCCTGTTCCATAGGCTAGTGGAAAAAGCTAGTTCTCAAAGTATGTTGCTATATAGCTTTCCTTGGTATAGGATAGTATGTAGGCAAGCTCTTGCATAGCCTAGCACTCAACCTAGTACCAAAGCTATAAAAAGCTATATAATGACGCCTCATTCTCGCCCCCACCGCCCCCTCACAAACACAACAAGCATGGAGGATACCGGTGAAGAAAACGAGACGGCGGCGTGAGATGAAATTGTTTCAAAGAGGAGAAACAACGGCTCCATAATATGGAAATTGTTTGGGTTTAAAAAAACAGATGAGCAGCAGCTGCAGGTCATCTGTAGAGAGTGTAGCAAAACCGTTGCGGCTAAAAGTGGAAGCACGACAAATCTGTTCAGCAGCGGCACAATGTGCAGTATGGGGAATGCGTAAAACTCTGTGGCTGTGCTGCTGCATCACCGGCCGCGACAGCTTCTTCTGCCCCGAAACCAGGGCCGGCGCTCGGCAAAGGCGACCTAGGTGATCGCCTAGGGCGGCAAATGTGTTGGGGGCGCCCTCTGGTGGCGCCCTTAATTAATTAAAATATACAAAACAAGCGAAATTAGACCAAACATGTTCCCAAATGGAACGGAGAAGGAAGGGGGCGTGGGATTAAAGTTAGGGCGCACTGAAACCCTCACCGTAGTACGCAGGACAATGCGTCAAAATCATCTATCCCACTTTATTGAAAATATCGAGATATATATCACCATTCAGCCAAAAAATATCAGGATATCATATTTTGCCTATATCGTGCAGCCCTACTATGTTGCCTAGCTCTCACGCTTGGATGTAGGCTGGCCCAATGTTGTTGAGCGTGATAGCTTTCAGTGTTTCCCCAAGCACTGTATGTTTAAGGCGGCCGCCTGAACAACAATAGGGCCCCGCCTTGATTACCAATGTATTAAAAAAACAAATATATATAGATTTTTTTTTTTTTTATCTTTAAGCATTAACAAAGTACAAAACTTTTGTAGCGAAAGAAAACATACTTCCATCAAGTACCAAAAATAAGTAAGGAATAATCACCGAGAGGCCGGGCAATAAAGAGTTTGATATGCCCGGCTCGTGGACGGCTTACGCGGTAACCTTCCGCGAGCCGGGCATATCAAACTGTTTATTGCCCTGCCTTGATGTGATTATTCAGTTTATTCTACTTCGCGCCGGCCAACATAATAAAACAATTCATATACTTTAATAATTAGCCTTTTTCTTATTCGTATTGCATGCTTATTAAATGTATGCTCTGTTTAATTTCATCTCCATCGAAAAGTAGTTCCCTTTAGAACTACGGTGAATAACGTTAGCTCAACTGTAGGTAACGCGTTTCTATAGCAACCACACAAGGCTGGATCTGATCTCACTAGTTTAACAACGTAGTTGTTACATTCGTATCAAGTCAGCTTTAATGACGATCGATCAAACATGCACTCCTTGGTTTATTTTTACAACGGACCTCATGTTGGAAATGTATGTGATAGAAAACGATACAAGCGGCGTATTGATTTACTGTGCTCAGTCAGTAGCAAGTAGAACCGACAAGTCAGCTGGCAATATGCCTCATTAATGCACCCCTCCCAGCCAATCAGAACCGAGCATTCTTAAATGAAGTAGAATAAAGATAAATAATGCATCGGTAATACTGTTCTAAACAATAATCGTGCCATAAAGCTTTTTGAATAGAATTGAAACGGCGGCACCCGGTGGTTACATACATTCGAACTGAAACCCTCACCGAAGACCGCAGGGCCATGAGACAACCCCCCCCGCGCTTTTTATTTTCCCTAGTCCATGTGCTATGCTTTTGTTCGCTTATTGGTTTTGAATATGTTGTATTGTAGGCTAGAGGAATGCAGGATGATGTCTTCTGCCAAGCGACCTCTTTGGCTGAACTGGGAGAACCCTGACATGATGTCTGAGCTCCTCTTCCAGAGCAATGAAATCATCTTCAAGAACGGAGATGGTGAGCTCACGACGCCTCCCTCTCCCCACTCCCCCATGTCCTTCCTTCCTTATTGCCTATTTTCCCGGCAGTCTTATCTTTCCTTGTCTCATATTGTGGCGTGCACACAGTATAGTTGTATAGCATAATGCATGAGCAGAGCCTATTTATACAACACCACTCCCCTCTGTGGTCCTTAACCCTGACGCGTCGCCAGGAACGTGTCCAACTCCACACGCCACAGCTCCTCCTGCAGCCTGCTGCATCGCAGACGGATGCAGGCGGTTAAGTTCATGCAACCTCAGCCTCAGTTCCTTAAGGGACATCAGGTGATCAAAGAGGCGCTCCTGCTAACATGTTCACCCTTCTGTTCTCAACTCACCCTCTCTGCATCTCAAACACCTCTCCACATTGCCCTGCCCCTCTCTATATCTCTTCATCCCTCATCCTCTTTCTTTCTCCATCTCTCCTCCCTCCATATGTCTCTCGCTCTCCCTCTCCTCTCTACCTCCAGATCTAAGGCAGGACATGCTGACGTTGCAAATCATCAGGATAATGGAGAACATCTGGCAGAACCAGGGTCTTGATCTCAGGTAGGCTCCCCGTCTCCGTAGTGACAGCCCTGTGATAGAACCGGACTGGCCCTGCCCCCTTCCTCCTCCTCCTCCTCCTCCTCCTCCTCCTCCTCCTCCTTCCCCTTCAACTTCTGTTTTATCTGTGCTGCAGTACCTGCATGCTGATTTACAGTGGTGATTTAAAAGTGGCTCCTATGCTCATTCTATAACCCTCTGTATCACACACACTCACTCTTTTGCTCACTTGCTTCTCTTTCTCCCTCTCGCTAGTAAAGTCTCAAGGTACCAGATAAATCCTATGATCCATTGATCTATTAAATACACTTCTTAGCTTCTCCTTCTACACTTTGCTTTGGAAGATTCTTAGAATATTACCTTTCTTTTAATTATTACAACCAACACACACCATGTCCTTCACTCACGTGCAAACATATATGGTTAAACTCGCACACACACACACATTCATAAACAATCATACTCACACCTCACTCTCTCACTTGCTGTGCCGTGCAGGATGCTTCCATACGGGTGCTTGTCCATCGGGGACTGCGTGGGTCTGATCGAGGTGGTGAGGAACTCCCACACCATCATGCAGATCCAGTGCAAGGGCGGCCTGAAGGGAGCGCTGCAGTTCAACAGCCACACGCTGCACCAGTGGCTCAAGGACAAGAACCGAGGAGAGATGTGAGCTGTTTTACCTTTCTCTAGGTCTTTACAGTGGTAATCCTGGAGGCAGGATAGTCCAGTAGTCTCTGTTTCTCTTTCAAGAAGTTCTGATCCATTCAAAGTGGGGCTGTTACTGTAGTATAACTACTTTCAAATGTGAGTGGAAAGTTGGGTAACTGTATCTCCATCAAGGAGTACGTAATGGGATATGAAAGAATCTCCAAATGCGTACTGCGATTTGTGAACGTGTATTCAGAATCTGCATGTGCCTTTACCTATTGAGATTTGTAAATGTGTAAAACAAATCTGTAAATGACCAAACAAATCTGTAAATCCATATGGCTAAGTATTTTGCTCAAGTCATCAGTTACTTGTGCGTTGACGTAACCTTTCTGCATTGGCAGAGACCTGCAAATGTGTGTGGCGATTTGCAAATGTGTTTGGAGATTTGTCTGTGTGTTAGTAGTTATACTGCCCACATACCAGCAGTCGGCAGTAGCACCCAGTGATTTTAAAATTGACAGGGCTGGGCTGTGTTTGCAGAGTCACTAGAATATGATCATTAAAGGAGACATATTATGGTGTTTTCCCAGCAAGTAAACATAGTATTTGAGTTCTAGAAAACATGTTTTTGAAGCTGTTTGCTGGAAATAGCTTTTAGAAAAAAACTCGCCTACCGCTATTCCCCTCTGTTTCAGTCCCTTCAGAATGCGCTGTTTCTGGTGTCTGTAGCTTTAATGCAAATGAGCTGCTGCCCATTGACCAATGAGCTGTCAGACTGCACCACAGCATGGAAGAGAAGGGATTGTTGCCGTTTGCGGAGTCCTGAGCTCTATATCATATCATATTATAATAATAATATTATATATTGGTATTTTTATAATATTAGATCCAATATCACGGCCAAAAGCTATGGGTGCCTCAGATTACATTATGAATCATAAAGACTGCGTTTGACGTCTCTGGCACTTCCACAAAAAGTAAAGAGTCGTAGTGGGGGATATCTCGGCCATGGTTGAGAGGAATTGGGGGAAAGGAACTTTGGCCTTGACTCTCTGAAGTCCATGAACCATGACATGGAGGAGATTGTACTCCGGGAGGTGAGCTGCCGGACTTGCCGCCGAGCTTCACGCTCCGGAGCTGCCGGACTGCCGCCGAGACCTACCCCCGCCGGACCTACCCCCGCCGGACCTGCCAGCTTCGGTGGCAGTTCAGCTCCCGGAGTATACCCGCCGGAGCAGCCGGAAAGCTTCGGCCGCAGTTCAGCTACTGGAGTATACCGCCGGACTGCCGCCGAAGCTTCAGCGGCAGTCCAGCGAGGGTAGCTAGGCGGCAGTCCGGCAGCTCAGCCATGAGAGTACAATCCCTTTCCCCTCCATGTCTCCTCCTCCGGACTGCCGCCGAAGTTTCGGCAGCAGAGGTTTCAGAGATTGTACTCCAGGAGCTTAGCTGTGCAGGGCTGCCGCCGAGTTCCCCCCGCCGGAGCTGCTCGTCCGCTGGTCCACAAAATCTTAGCTATGCTCTGATTGGAGGGGAGTAGGGAAGTGGGAGGTAATATTAAACTGTGCCCACTTCCTACGTAGGAGGGGGCGCTGAAACGGACTCGCCAGTTTGGTAACTGTAGGTGGGGTACTTTCAGGAATGCATATCCCACTCAAAAAGTCATGGACAGACTTTTCAAAGTTTGTATGCGTGTGGGAGCATAGCTGTGTGGCTTGAAAGACGTCACATGAGAAGAGATTCCTAAACAAAGACGTTGGATCCTTATTTTACTAAACGAAAACGGTGAATGACCAAGCCGTCTTTGGTCATTCATGATCGTACAGGGGGCCACATTCTTGTAAGAACACGTTAAAGGGGACATATTTTTAAATCAACACTTTTCCTGGGATTTGGGGTGTTGTTCTGGGCCCCCGCCGGAGCTGCCAGACTGCCCCAGAAGCTTCGGCGGCAGTCCGGAGGAGGAGACATGGAGGAGAAAGGGATTGTACTCACGGATGGTAGCTGCCGGACTGCCGCCGAGCTACCCCCGCCGGACTGCCCGCCGAAGCTTCGGCAGTCCGGCCGTCGTCGAAGCCGTCCGGCCGCCGCCGAAGCTTGTACTCCAGGAGCTGAACTGCCACCGAAGCTCGCAGGTCCGGCGAGGGGAGCTCGTGGCAGTCCGGCAGCTCAGCTCCCGGAGTACAATCCCTTTCTCCTCCATGTCGCGGTTCATGGACTTCAGAGAGTCATGGCCAAAGTTCCTTTACCCCAATTCTTCTTAACCATGGCCGAGATATCCCCCACTACGAGTCTTTACTTGTTGTGAAAGTACTAGAGACGTCAGACGCAGTCTTTATGATTCATAATATCATCCGAGGCGTGCAGCTTTTGGCGGTGATATTAGATATAATATATAAATACCTATATATTATTATCATTATATTATATAGATATAGATATAGAGCTCCAGGAGTCCGCAAACGCCAACAATCACTTCTCCTCCATGCTGTGGTTCACTCTGGCAGCTCATTGGTCAATGGGCAGCAGCTAATTTGCATTAAAGGTCCCATGACATGCTATTTTATGTATTCTTAAATATTAGTGGGCAACTAACACAGTATTCAAAGACGTTCCCTAAATTCAGCCGTGGTGCAGAGTTACAGCCACTCCGAGCCAGTCGCACATTGAGCTTCCCCCAAATGCGCTGTTTCGTTGGGCGTGTCAAGGAGGAGGGTGGGGGTGTGGCCCTGAGCAGCTTGCAGCCACCATGCGCTCTGTTTACAGTGGATGTATCGCAATGGCGAGCCGCACACAGCCTTTAGCCGTGTTCTGTAAATATTCTAGAACACACGGGAGTCCTGGAGCTCTATATCTAAATATTATCATATAGCCTACACAGATATCTATATCATATAATATATATTATCACGGCCAAAAGCTGTGTGAGCCGATATTATGAATCTCAAACGACCGCGTTGGGTTCTCCGACGTTCCTGGTTCTTCAACGTCCACATCAATGTGAATACACACACTGTAACGCAAGTGTTTCTTGTCGGTTCTTTGACGTGTCTTGTATTTCCACAACGAGACTGTCGTGGGGGTTATCTGAGCCATGGTTGAGAAGGAATTGGGGGAAAGGAACTTTGATTTGACTCGCTGAAGTACATGAACTGCGACATGCCGCCGGTTGCCGCGAGGCACCATCGCCCGGCAGCGGGCAGCCGGCAGCAGGCAGCGCGCGGTTCAGTCGACTTCAGGTTGATGTGAAAGTGGAAGAACCAGAGACGTCGCAGAACCCGACAAAGTCGTTTGTGATTCATAATATCGTCTGGAGGCGCACACAATATGTTATATGATATAGATATCTATGTATATGATATTATTTAGATATAGAGCTCCAGGACTGTAACGCAAGTGTTGTACACTTCCTTGTTATTTGGATAACCGTTCTGCTGTTGGTGTGACGTCGGACTCTCGTATCTGGTATTTCTACAACGAGACTCGTATTAGGGGGTTATCTCAGCCAAGGTTGAGAATGAATTGGGGGAAGGAACTTTGGCTTTGACTCCCTCAAGAACATGAACCACGACAAGGAGGAGAAAGGGATCTTTGCCGGGCAGCGCTTATGCACCTCCGCCTCCGGCGGTGGTCCCTCAGCGGGGCTCAAGCGGGAGACATTCGCCGCCAACAATCCCTTTCTCCTCCATGTCGTGGTTCATGTTCTTGAGGGAGTCAAAGCCAAAGTTCCTTCCCCCCAATTCATTCTCAACCTTGGCTGAGAAAACCCCCAATACGAGTCTCGTTGTAGAAATACCAGACGTGTTATGCGCCATCACACCAACAGCAGAACGGTTATCCAAATAACAAGGAAGTGTACAACACTTGCGTTACAGTCCTGGAGCTCTATATCTAAATAATATCATATAATACATTGATATCTATATCATATAACATATTGTGTGCGCCTCCAGACGATATTATGAATCACAAACGACTTTGTCGGGTTCTGCGACGTCTCTGGTTCTTCCACATCAACCTGAAGTCGACTGAACCGCGCGCTGCCTGCGGCCGGCTGCCCGCCACTGCATGTCGCAGTTCATGTACTTCAGCGAGTCAAACCAAAGTTCCTTTCCCCCAATTCCTTCTCAACCATGGCTTAGATAACCCCCACGACAGTCTCGTTGTGGAAATACAAGACACGTCAAAGAACCGACAAGAAACACTTGCGTTACAGTGTGTGTATTCACACACACACATGTGGCACTCGCACGGTCGAGTCTCATTGGCGGGCCAACGTCTCTGGGCGGGCCAGGCAGAGTAAGGGGAGGAGCTGAGATTCCTCATGACGTCATGAGCACAGATTTCCAAATCAGCGCGCTAGAGCCTCCGTTTTTTCAAAGGTGAGCAGAACAGCTAGTGCTCGTTTTACACCAAACGCAAGTTTTAGCCACTGGGGGACCATAAGCAGGCTAGGGGAACTCATATTTATGTTAGAAAACCTCATAAATTGAGATTTTCATGTCATGGGACCTTTAAAGCTAGACACCAGAAACAGTGCATTCTGAAGGGACTGAATCAGAGGGGAATAGCGGTAGGCAAGATTTTTTTCCTAAAAGCTATTTCCAGAGAACAGCTTCAAAAACATGTTTTCTAGACCTCAAATACTATGTTTACTTGCTGGGAAAACACCATAATATGTCTCCTTAAGGCCCTTTTACATCAGGGAAAAAAGAAAGATTGACTCAACCTAAATAGGTTAGAGAACCAACGTCCTTTCAGCGAAATGGAGTTTTACTTCTGATCCAAGTGTTACATATTTTAGGGATGGCGGTTTAGGATGAGGGGTAGGGATGTGATTAACTCAAAAATGTCATGGTCGAATAATCAGTGGGTGGTATGAACGAATAATCGATTATTCGATGTGTGCCGCCATTCACAAAGGCAGCCATGAATAATCGGCAAAAAATCACTTAATATCTTAAACCCAAAAAAACGATTACCTGCTAAGTAGTTCCAGTCAAATTGTCTGTTCAGCCTTCAAAACGAGAGCTGGTAAATTGTGAATAATGCATTAAACTGTAATCAGACAACGTGTTTATTTTGAATTATATGTAAAATGAATTATATGTAAAATGCATAAAGTTAGCTCTCTGGCGCATAGCTGAGCGGACTAGAATACCTCCCATTGCCAAGTCGTAGCTAAGGTCTGTCCTATTTACTGGAGGAGTGAACAACGTTTCCGTTGCATAAGAACCTTACGGAAGGGTAATGATTGTTCCAGGTATTAGTCAAACCCTCAGTTATGGCTTGTGAAAAACTTTATATTTGGATTGTAAAACGCATGAAAATATAAATGAATGGTCTTCATTTATTTTCTTTGGCAAGTGACCATGGTATAAGCGGGATAATGCCCTTCGAAGTGTCCAACATTACTTCCGTACGTTAATTCGTGTTTATTTGAATGGGAAAAAATGTTAACGGTCCAAATTAGGGCTGGGCGATATATCGAATATATGCGATGTATCGCGAGATGTTCTCCAGGGGATGTATAAAATGCCCCTATCGCGAACATCGAATATAAATTGGCACGCAATGTTTCTTTTTGCCGCCGCCGGCATACTCGTTGTGCTTTCACGCGACGGGGCGACAAGATCTCATACAAAGTGAACGTAGAGACGCGTATCTGCCAATCAGCGTTCAACAGCGTGGCCACTGAGTGACATGTGTAACGTAACAGCCAACCAGCGTTCAACCGTCAAACTCGGTGCAGTGCAGTCCGGGGTGAACTGCAGCACGGAGGAGAAAGTGATTGTTGCCGTTTGCGACTCCCGGAGCTCTATATATAATAATATAATATAATTGTTTATATAATATCACGGCCAAAAGCTCTGTGTGCCTCCTGATGGCCGTAGCGTGGGGAGCTCTCATAGGGATTGGGCTTCTCGGGGTTTGTTTAACGCACAGCGTTCCCTTCTCTCGCTATTTCCGGTGGCTCTCTAAACTCACTCCCCCCGCCCATTGCGAGTCCACGAGATTCTCATGGACGCGCGTGTGTGACGTAGTCTGGAAGGCGCGCTGCTGTAGGTGTTACTGACGTAACATTATGCCAGACATGGTTGAATCGAGCATTGATGATGTGCTCTAGAGGAGATTCAAAATATATCGAGATATATATCGTGTATCGAGATATAGTAAAAAAATATCGAGATATTCATTTTGGCCCATATCGCCCAGCCCTAGTCCAAATGTTAAAAATCTACTTTGACCCTCGGGAACGAATAATCTAATAATCTGATATTCTGACCCATCCCTAATGAGGGGGATGATGATTGGGTAGTCATTTGGCGCTTTTGTAAATCCATTCATGTTTTTTGGAGGCGTTTGTTTTTTAAGTTGTTTACCCTGTTTTCTGGATCTATCTGGAGGCTTTCTCTGTCGGGTTAGGGTGGTGTTCAATGAGAAACTGTTACAACTACCCCCCACTGATACCATAAAGGAACTCCTATTCAAGTACCCAAGTGCACGTTATGCATATTACTGATCAATATATATAACAGATGGTCTTTAATGCAGTTTACCACCTCGGATTAGAGTTCTGTGTCTTGAGAAACGTTAATAGGCTTTTTTTATGCTTCAGCATGTCCAACATGTACATGACCATGGGGACTATGACTAAGCAACCCCATTGGGATTTGTTGAACTGATTTATTCACAGGCTAAAGCCGCAAATGATCCACCTTGGTGCGATGGTGTGGTGTTAAATTGAGTTGTAACTGATGACGTGTCTATATATTCCTGCTCTTGGAGCAAAACTCCTTGACTTTTCAGCGCGCGTGTGTGTGTGTGTGTGTGTGTGTGTGTGTGTGTGTGTGTGTGTGTGTGTGTGTGTGTGTGTGTGTGTGTGTGTGTGTGTGTGTGTGTGTGTGTGTGTGTGTGTGTGTGTGTGTGTGTGTGTGTGTGTGTGTGTGTCACAATCAATCATCAGATCGGGCACATACCGATACTGAAAACACATTTGCATATTCCTGTAATCATTTAAAAAATCCCAGTACGCTAATAGAGATTTCTTATCACGTTTATGAATCTGATTATCCACACACGGATTAGGACAGTTAATCAACTCTTCCCCCGCAGTTGTAAACAGTTAGGCTACAATATAGATAGTAAACCCGAAGTCTGCAGGCCTGGTTTGGATGTCTGAATCCTAATTATAAAAAGTGACTCTTTAGCCTAGAGCTATTTGCTTTGATAATCGACAGTTTGGATTCAGTTTTATGGTAAAACATGTTGTAGCTTCATATTCAGGGACAATTGCAGTCATCTGTTACTTTTGTATGGAAAGCCAGTTTAGTCAATATTATATAATTAATAAATAATTAAATTAAGATAATGTAGGTTTGATAATGAGGTGATCTTTATTTATCTATGGATTTATTTCATTGCCATGTTTATATAATTCATAGGCATAATTATTTATATATGTATTTACTTGTTAGATTCGTACTTGAATGGCATGCCATACGTTTGGTGTATTGAATCAGTAACCTGCCTATTGAATCTGATAAAATGCTTTAATTGTATTTTCACACACTTTAGAACATATACTGTGTTTTATTGCTGTGATGGTTGTTGGATTCAAGGGTATGCTGCCAGATTATTTACTGCGATGTTATCGTAATGCATTGTTATTTAAATTTGATATTGTTCCTCAGGTATGACCAGGCCGTCGATCTGTTCACGCGGTCGTGCGCAGGCTACTGCGTAGCCACCTTCATCCTGGGCATCGGAGACCGACACAACAGCAACATTATGGTGAAAGAAGACGGACAGGTAAAGGTTCAGCTGGCCTACGTCCACCTGGTTTATTAAAGTTACTCTTTATTCACCTAGCGGCCATCCCGGCTCTAATATCAGCCTGGAGAGAACTGAATGTGGAATATAGAGCTAGCGTTAAGAACCAAGATGGCCGCTAGGTAAATGGGGCCAACACCTCATAACACGTAACAGATCGCATTAGAACGATAAGGGTTTTAAACTCTTAATGGCGGTCGATGTGTGTGTCTTCACACCGATGACGCTTGACAGCGTTTGCTTCACTCTACTTGTTGTTGCCCCTCCCCCGATAGCTGTTCCACATCGACTTCGGCCACTTCCTGGATCACAAGAAGAAGAAGTTTGGGTACAAGCGAGAGCGTGTGCCCTTTGTTCTGACGCAGGACTTCTTAATAGTCATCAGCAAAGGAACCCAGGAGTGTACCAAGACCAGGGAGTTTGAGAGGTACTTTGTCATTTCCTTCAGTTTCCATAGGGGATTAAGCGTTTTATTATCCTTATCATTATCTGTTTGTTTTGTCTCTGCATTTTTGCAGAGACAAATCTGATGTATGTTTTGTTTGTCTGCATCTATTTCCATTCGGCCTCTCATTCTCTCGCAGCCTCGCTCACTCTATTCCCCCTCTCCACCTCTCTTTCACTCTATCACCCTCCCTCTTTCTCTATAAGGGGGATATATGTGCCTTGCCTTGCCTATAATGTCTCTTACGCCCCATCGACACTAGTGAAAACAATCTTTTCCCCTCCGTTTTCCTTGCAACGTTTCAGGAATTTCTCTGTAGGATGGGCAAAATGATTCTTTTCCGGGAACTAGTTCTTTCAGTTCAGTTCACTATAACGATTCGGTCGTTTTGATTCGTTCGTTACGTCAGATTACATCTTAAAAAAATAAAAAAATAGTTTTTTTTAATTGGTCATGGGTCCGGATAGGACCGTCAAGACCGCAGTCCGCCGTTTGGAGATGCCTGCTATATAGTATATCAAACGTCCCACCAATATTTATACCACTTGCTTACTCTCTATATTTCATTCATGGTTTTACATTTATAATTTTATTTTACTTTACATTTAATTCTTCATTGTTCAGGCATTACAGAACTTGCATGGTCATAAATAAAAAATACGAACTGCAGTTTAATTTCTTTGTTTGTTCTTAAATTGACGTAGAATGGAGCAAAGACTCCTGGGATTGGGAAATGTGTTTATCCAATAAACAGCTGGAGGTCAAGTCTATTTTCGAAAAAATGTAGGGGGATATATGAGTGGCCCCACATCGAATGGTATGACCCAAGATACTTCAGACAGAGAAAGCGCGCATATTCGACGGTACCGCCTTGTCATTGGTTTACCCAGGTGCCATTCCAACACCATTGCTACCTCTCATTGGCTGAATCTTTGAGAAAGTTGTAGACTCAATCAATATAAGTCGCGGGGAGACGGAGCTCTGTTCGTTCGTATATTTTATTTACGTGACCATATGTTTGGTTTATGTTAAAAAAAAAAGAATCAAAGAACCAGTTCTTCTTGTTTTGGGGAACCACTTCTTGTCGTTCACGTTCGGGATTCGTTCGTTGTAACGAATCAGTCGCGACCGCGACTGCAATGAGTCCGTCTTGCAAAGACGGACTCATTGCAAAAACACATCTAGCTGTAGTAACGCTGTAGTACATATTCAAGGCCACTGTGTGGCGTTGGTTCTCAACCAAAAAAAGAAGACAAGGCGGAGCCTGCGCATCAAGCCTGCGCATCAAACCTGCGCATCAAGCCTGCGCGATGTATACAAACATACAGTCGAGGAGTTTGTTGTTAAACCTTGTAGATTGAGCAGAAAATACTTTTGGATGTACAGTGTAATTGCATTTACCATGGGGCTGTATTTAAAGCTACAAAAATTATTCAAACAAAGCAATTCGACGGAACTCTAACGTTTCCCAGCTGGTGGAGGGCCGATGACTTCCTCGTTTGCGTATCTGGCTTCCACACGAATCCTAACACGAAAACGCATAGAGCCGTTTTTCTCTTTTCACCCTGGGACCTGATTTCAAAAAAGTGTGTTGTCGGGCCCCGAAAAAATAGACGTTCAGCTGAAACGCACAGGACTTCTGCGTTTTCCCCAAAAATGTATGCCCCTCCATCTGTCTTTCCACCTCTTTCTTGCACTCTCTCAATTGCCTCTCTCTCGCGAGCGAGAGAAAAGCATCAGTCAAGGTGGTCTTGACTGGGGGGGTGGGGGGGGGTATTTACAGTGTTGCCACAGTTACCTTGAAAAAGAAATCTGATTACTGATTACTAGTTACTCCTTAAAATAGTTACTAGTTAGTTACTTTCCTGATTACTTGATTTGAAAAGTAACTAAGTTAGATTACAAGTTACTTTATTAGTTACATTTAGCTGCGACAACACCCCCTGCCGCCTCAAAATAACCGGTTTTGCCAATACTAACCCCCCCCCCCCCCCCCCATATTCTTTACTCAGGTGTGTGAATTGACCTTGTAGGTGAGTCAATCTATGAAAAAAAGGGCTTAACCCCAAAAAAATTTATACAAAAGGTTTTTCAATTGATTCTAGTAGTATTTGGTGTGCTGAATAACATACTAAAAGTATACCAAAATATACCTCCCAGAAAGCCCTCATTTCCAAGATGGCGGCCGAAATGGCAGCGGGGAGCTTGAAAAGGCTATATCTCAAATTGAAAAAGATTATTCGAATGATTTTTCACTTGATTCTGGTACCTGCAAATATGCTTATGAACATACTAACAATCTAGGAAAATATACCTCCCAGAAAGGCTTCATTTTCATAATGGCGTCCAAAATGGCGGCCGGGAGCTTAGAATGGCTACATCTCAAATGGAAAATGTTACAAAATAATGTTTCAACTGATTCTGGTACCTCTATACATTAAGAACGTGCGAAAAATCTAGGTAAATATAACTGCTAGAAATACATCATTTTCAAAATGACTGCCTGTAAGCTTACATTGGTTAAATGGTTAAAATTGGTTACTATTCAAACTAGAAAGGTGGTGTTGGTGTTGAACAACTTTCTCCTCTGGAAGAAACTTGTTATGTGGATTGTCACATTCCTTAAGTTGACATGGTCCACAGACAGTAGTACAAGGTAGTCCATATTTTCTGTAAGAGCAGCGGAGTGTCTTGCAGGCAGTGGTACAGTTACAATGAATGACCTTCAAGAGACTGTCTGGAGCAACATTCATTGTTGACATGAGTGGGACAAATCTATTGTCCTGCAGGCTCCACCCCCAGTTCAGGGCATCCATACCATCTTCTGTTCCCATCCAGACCATGACCTGGTAGTATACTCTACGACAGTGAAATTTGGTCGCAGATTCAGTTGGTGGCAGGCGTTACAGTTGATGAAGCTCTGATATGATATGAAGCATCCATAGCGCAAAATAATATAACATTATTTTTGTAAAGAAATAAGTCGGAGCTCTCCTCTCCGTTTATATGCTTTACTCACAAGTGTGTGAATTGACTTGGATATGAAGCGCATATCCAGCATCCGTAGCGCACGGAATGTTATGTTATTTTGCGTAGTGCAAAATTCGTATTTTAAAGAGATAAGCTGAAGCTCTCCTCTCTTCTTGTTAAAAAAAAAGATATTCAGCAGCGGCGGTCATATTTCAGCAGCGGCGGACCGCCGCTGCTAAATGCATACAGGGGAGACACTGATATATTTATATAGATATGTGTATATATATTTTTCAATACATTGGTATTCAAGGCGGGGCCCTAGTGTTGGTAAGGCGGCCACCTTAACCATACAGTGCTGGGGGAAACACTGGTTCTTATGCAAGTCGCTTTGGATAAAAGTGTCGGCTAAATGCCCTTAAGGTCTAAATATCAATGTTCTCTCCCTCTGCTTCCCACTCTCTCGCCCCACTCTCTCCCACTCATATCTCTTGCCTATGTCCTTCCCTCTCTCCCACTCTCCCCCCTTCAGGTTCCAGGAGATGTGCTACAAGGCCTATCTGGCCATCCGCCAGCATGCCAACCTCTTCATCAACCTGTTCTCCATGATGCTGGGCTCCGGCATGCCCGAGCTGCAGTCCTTCGACGACATTGCCTACATCCGCAAGACGCTGGCCCTGGACAAGACAGAGCAGGAGGCTGTTGACTACTTCATGAAGCAGATGAACGATGCCCACCACGGTGGCTGGACCACAAAGATGGACTGGATCTTCCACACCATCCGCCAGCACGCCATGAACTGAAGCGGGCGTAGCCCCCGGGGCAGTGGCGACCACGGTGGGCATGAGGCGAGAGCGGTTGGGACTGAAAGGAAAAGGTTCCTACACCCGGTGGAAGGAGTCGTTCCCCTTCCTCTCTTAGAATGCCGTCTAGGGCGCCGTGACGATCGCCGGCGTGCTTTTGTTGCCTTTTCTACTCTGCGTCTGACCCTCAGCCGTCTGCTCCGCGGAACTCTCCAAGACCCGGGGGGAGCAGGAGAGGTTCCGCTCAGATCTTCTACCTTCTCCACAGCAGGGAAGAGGAGAGCGGGGAACATTCAGCCTTCTTCCTGTAAGCACCGAACCATGAGCGCACTGCTTAGTTGATCCTTAAAACATCAGCATTGAAAGACAGTATGACTTATTCTGGTAGCCTAGCAGTTACACTAAGTTATGTTCTACCCACTACCTATGAGGACCTGAAGGAGGCAGAGCACATCTCGCCTCAATTTGGGCCTCTTTTGTCCGGAGGATGCATGGCAAGGAATTGAAAAGCGGACCCGAAACAGATCCCTGAGGTGCCCTCAAAGCCGGTCGACAGGTTGAATCTGGAGGCATCGGCACTTCGGCAAACGCTGCAAAGGACAGGAGGGTCGCTCTGCTGTGGACAAGGTGTTACGCAAAAAGCTGAGTTTATTCAAAGTATAACGTTTGACTCCCGCTGACGACTATCACGTTTTTGTTTTGTTTCTTTTAATGTTCGTGTCCTCCATATATCCCCTCTCGTTCTACAGATGTGGGCCTGGCCTTTTTTTTTTTACTGCAGTATATTCATCCCTGGATGCTTACTGTGCACATATACCTTTTTAAGTCTTTATTTTATACTGAGCCAAAGTCCCTGTAAGTCACCTATACATCATTTGTTGTTTTTAACTCACTACTATTCCAATTCCAGTTTATCTACGTAGCACTGATCTTTTCTCCATTTCAGTTTTTTATTTTATGAAAAAAAAAAAAATGTTATCTGTCAGTATTATAATTAGTGTTTCCAGCATTAAGTTACTTAGCGTTGCAAGGGATGAAATACCCATTTCAAGGTTTGAGAAAGCTAAAGTACATGTTTGAGTTCAGCTCTATTCTTGTTTATCGTTGTCCTTATTTGGTTTCTGTGAGTGACTAAGGCACACCGTTGTTCTCATCGTGATGTTGTGTTACACTATGCAAACTGTACCTTATTTGTCTGTTCGTACTTTCCCACACAAACGTGTTCTGGTTAAGTCCTCGACAAAGTGATGAAGTGAAACCCAGATGACTTTCCCCACCTTGTCGCAGTCCAAGGCTAGCATTTTATAGACTGAACAGAGAAGATGAAAATGAAGAATAATAAGAAGAAAAATGAACCGATGATACTGCGTCATCATCGCTGTAGAACTGGCTGCTCACGCACAGAAGGACCATCAACCCTGCCTTTTCCATGTTCTTATTTGACTTTTATTTCTGTTGTGCTGAGTCATGACCTGTATGGGCACCACAGCCCTCATGGCGACCCTGTTTTAACCTGTTAACCCTCTGCTTCAAGCCTCTTCAGCTGAGATACCGAGACGATGTAGGTGATTTAGAAACAATCTACTCTACAATCCAACCTTGTGATCTTTAATTCCCCGAAACCCGTTCCCAAAGAAATAGTCTGAACCTCAAAGGGAAATTAAAGAATTACATCTGAGAGTGCCCGCTGGCGTCATGAGTTGAGGCCTTGTCTCAGCTCTACCAAATAACACAGAAGAGATGGACGCCTTCTTGGCCAGGCCTCACGTCTCTCATAGATAAACATGTATCTCACTAAGACCTGTGGATGAGGGGCCGTGGACTGCCCAGGATAGCGATGCCTTAGTGAATGTGTGCGTTTCCGTACAGGATACAGACCCAATGGGCTGGCCCCATTCAAGAGTGTCACATGCAGACGATAAGATGGAAAAATTATCCTAAAGTTCAATGCCTTCCCCCCCCTACACTTTGTCTTTGTATGTGGTTGCTTTGGTCATTTTATCGCTGCATCATGCATGAGGTCCCGAGTGCGATTGTCTTTTGGTTGACCTGATGTTTACTTGAATTTCATGTTAAAAGAAAGAAAAATGACCTTGTTACTTGTACTTGTGTGTGGTACTACAATGTCACGATGAAGGTAACTTATACCGAAAAAACGTGCAAATGCTTTCCTTGAATAACGCTACAGAGGTAATATATTTTTGTATTTTAAAACGTATAGGCAGAGGAGCTGATGTCTGTTGAAATCGGCGAAAGATGGAAGGAAGAAATAAATAAATAAAAAATAAAAACTAAGTTGGAGTCGTGCATTGTGTGAAGCGGTTCTCTTAGTGAAACCAAGTAGACGGCTCCTAGCTGTCGAAACGATATGAAACGATATGAATCCTAACTGTTGAAGGACGGGTCTTTGAAAAGTGCAGAGTGTTGTTGTGCAGAGAGAGATCTGAGCTCAGTAAGGGGTTGCCCTGCATGTTTTATGTTTTTGTTTGTTGTAAAGGACACATCATCCATATGATACATCTATTCATGTGTACATTTCCATAACACCTCTTAGAATGATCTTGTCAACCCACTTCCCTCCCCTATTCCTCTTATGAACCCATGTCTGACAAAAGTATTAATTCATAAACTCATTGTACTGTTAAATAAAAAATATTTGTCTTTATTGAAAGCGCAGTCTTAATTGTGTGTGTTTGTCGCTTGTCATCATAATCCAACTCCAACCACAGGCATCTGGTCTGCATTGCATTCCGCTGAGGGCCTGCTAAGGGGCCGTTGGGACGGCGGTTAGGTCTGGACGTGGAGGGGCCGGTCCTCGGGGCCCTGGTCCCGGTGCAAGGGGACGGGGGCTAGGTCTGGATGTGGAGGGGACGGTCCTCGGGGCCCCTCCGGCCCAGGTCCCGGTGAACGAGGCTGAGCTGCTGGGTGAGCTTCACTAGTACCACCAGCAGGGCCCCTCCGCCTAGCATGAGGCTGGGCCACAGCAGGGCCCTCCTCAGGGAGTACTTCCTGTGCAGCAAGGCGTGGCCCCGGTGCTTGGCGGGGTCCGTGAGACAAGCCAGGCTCTGGCCCAGCTGCTCTCCCAGGTTGTCCTTCACCACCAGGGCCTCGGCTTGCAGTGCCGCCGCCTCCATCTTACACTTGGGGATGTAGAAGCACTGGGAGAAGAGATATGTTACGGGGGCTCAGAATTCCCCTCTTAATAGACTTAGAGGTTTGTTTGAAAGTTGCCCTGTGTTCTTAACCATTATTTCTTAGGCTGGGAAGATTGATCTGCTCATTACACCATTGGCTCATGTGTGGCCCAATTCATAGCAGATACCTTTTCAGGGGGCCTTTGGGGAAATTATTTTACTATGGTCCCCCTCTGGCCATCTCCACTTCTTTGAGGTAATTAGATGTTACCTAATTTTGTTGAGGAATGTTGAGGCCAGGTTGGATAGAAGTGATCCAGGCCCTAACTCCTGTTATTAACCCCATAGTCCTGCCCAACTGCAGCGCTTCAGGATCAAATAGTGTGACAATGAGGGCCTCCCTCCGTCCACCGCACGTTCACACTATTTACAGGACAAGACTAGAGAGCACAGAACAAGGTGCTTCTGATCCCATCATTTCCAGCATGCTCAAATTTAAGATATCCCATAATTTGCATTAAATTATATTCCTCCTGAACAGACTAACAGCAAACCCGCCCAAGGGAGAAGCCTGGATGGGATGACCTGTGCAGTACCTGGGGCGCCAGGATCAGGGCGTCCTCGTGGTGGTGCAGGAGGTTGGCCCGGCCGGAGGCGCTGTGGTTGACGGTGACCCGGAGGCAGGGCATGATGCTCACCCCCCGGCACTCCACCCAGTCCTGCAGGAGCTCCACCTGGACCAGCACGCAGCCGCCGCGCTCCACCCAGTTGCTAGGGGAACACCGGCCAATCAGGTATGTCAAGTTTTTCTTGGTATGGAACTTTACCACGGTGACAGTCTCAAAGGGGCGTCACAGACCCACAGGACCAACCAAGGAAACACAGCTTTACTTAAATAATTCTAACCAGTTAACACACCATTACAAGGTTTAAAGGAGAAATCCGGTTTAAAATGGATCTGGGATATGTTTAAGATGATAATGAGATGGGATGTTCGTTTGGGAGGACAAAAGCGCATGTAAACGCATTCTTAAATAGGCTGTTTTAGCCGATTCTACCAAAACGCTATAAACTGGGATCCATGGGGGCATCTTGTCATGGTAAAAACGAAATCAACTTAAAAGGCTAGAAGTAGCCCGACACTTCTTTGATAGTATAATACGGGTCTTAAAATATAAAACGAGTCATTGAGAACTTTGTAAGTGTACAGATTGTTTATTAAAAAGTACATTTTATACACACAATACCATCAGTAGATCACCCGTCGACGCCATTTTGTTTTTAAGACTCGATAAGTAGATTGGCGAACACAGAGCTTGTGTGTTGCTGACGGATGTCACAATCTCTGTGTTCGTCAATCTACTTATCGAGTCTTGAAAACAAAATGGCACGGTTAGGCCATTTGAGCACGGTTAGGGGTGAAAACGGCCAACGGCCACGGCCAGATGGCCTAGTGTGAGCGCAGTATTTTTTTTAAACATGCCAATTACAAAATATAAATACCATTTCAGGTTAAACATCTTTACAATGGGTCTTGCTCGTTGCCCGAGACAATGGCAGCCAGTCTGTCTCTTGTAACATTACCAGGGGTCTGGTTATCTGCTAGGGGGCACGGGGAGGCCATGATGACGTCACAGGGTAGGGTTGTCCCATTTGGTAGGGGATCGGTTAGGGCTAGCAATGAGGGGTAGCAATGAGCATGAGCAATGAGGGTTAGGGTTGAGATGTAGGGTTGAGACAGTGAGCAAAGAAACGGGATTGGGCCTAACTGAGTCTTGCAAATGTGATTGAGACCTCATCGCACACTTCCCAAGTTTTCCGGGCAGACTTCTTTGATTTGCCATGGAAGGATGCCATAGTGTAGCAAACACTGAAGGCATGGAAGAAGAGGATACCACGTGTTTTCTCTGGGCCTATGGCTGAAACCACCTCATGTATTGGGATCCATTCTGTCTTCTCTCCTTTGCCAAAAGTCACCCACATTTTCTCAAGGCCAAGTTGCATCAAAGAGGGCTTAACAGAAGCGGCTATGATAACAATGTTTGTGTATTTGCCATCGATCATCAGGGATTTGTGTCCTTGTTTCACTGCATGCTGGGCATGAAGGAAAATATGTGTGCTGCCTCTTCATGACTGCCCGGGGCTACTACATCCAGGTTAGCAGCTTGGTGGCCAACGGCATCTTCCCCCTTCGTCACAATGACTATATTGGCTGTTTACATATCTGTAATTTTATCAGCAATGAAATGGAACAATTCCTGCTTGTTGTTTTCATCCCGTAGGAAGCTTTGCCAGTTTGACAGAGTTTTGCATGTGCCTGTTACACTCCTCCTGATTGCTTTTTCCCGTTTTGACCTTGCCTCAGACTTCAGACTGGACTTCAACTTAAGTAAACACGATGTACATCCGACTGTATGTATGGCTGTATGTCTCTATTCTTGGAAGTATTTATTGCATATTCATCAATGCATAGTTAGAGGCTGAGGGTTTATCCTTTTGACACCTTTCAGCAAGCACTTTGATGTATTGGATACAACTTAGTTCATGCCTTAACCCTACTTTTAGGCTGATCGTTCTTCTAATGCCTTTTATATCCCGTGTGATCTGTACACCATCAGGTTAACTAAAACCCATTTTACCTTGGCTCGGCTGTGCCAGCGCGGGATTCAGGTGCGGCTATCTAACTCTTTCAATTCAGGTGCGTCTACTGTTTTGGGGTAAATTAGGCAGCATTTGGGATGCTAACTTTGAATTGAATAACTTTGAAATACTGACATTGAACCCCATTCTGAGTTTAACTGCAGTGATATATCACCAGTTTGCCCTGGTCGTGCAGATATTCACTCTTGTCTAATCTATGTATGATCAACAAGCCAACAAAAACTGTATTTTGATGCGTTAGAGGTTGTTCCTTAGCATAATCTAAAGCATCTAAAATAAATGACACCAATTCGTCCTTAATGAACAAACTGAATACATTTCTATGAGAAAACAATTATCGCTTAACTGCTCCATTAACGTGGTCGAAATCTTGAAAAATGGCTGCCATCTTGAAATTTCAAGTAGCTGTGGGTGGCTTATTGTCATGTGACCCAAAGAGACTGCTTTTGCCAATTTTCATGCTTGAATAACCACTTAAACCATTATATAGCTTAACTGCTCCTAAGGTGTCGAAAAACCTTGAACAATGGCTGCAATCTTCAAATTTCAAATGTCTCGAAAATGTTTCTGGTCGAGTGACCCATTGAGACTGCGCATGCCAATTTTCATGCTTGTATCATCAACTGTATGAATCTGACGAAAATAAGCACTTAATAAGCCGCTCCGCTCATAGGAATAAAACACATTGAATATCGATACAAGCGATATTATAGTGTGAAATATTGTCCAATGTCCAGTCTTTAGACCAAGACTAATTTGAACGAAATCTTTCCTTTTTCAATTAGCTATTTTGTTTTGCAATAGAATTCTAATAACCCAAAATCAATTAGTGTGCTTCTATCTAAACCCTTTATCTATTACCCCTTCAGCTTATATAGTCACAGGAACAAACAATAAAGAATCAAGCTGTTAAGAACTAGCTACTCTTTGTGCATGTAGACATGTCTCAGACACTAGAACGCACAGATTATTGTATTTTTATAGGTCTATATTCCTACAATTTGATAGATAATTTCTGACTCCACCCAGCGACTATACTGAAGTCACCGCACCCTATTTGGAGGCAAAGCGGCAAAGCATGGAGCTCTTAAACTGGTAGTGGAGACGCTAATCAGCGTTGAACGGTACGACTCAGCACAGCCAAAAATGCTGATGGAAAAACAGCGATGGGTTCTACCTGTATTCACACATCCTTACCTTTTCACATAGGGTTCTACCTGTATTCACCCATCCTTACCTGTTCACAAAGGGTCTGACCTGTGTTCACACATCCTTACCTGTTCAAATAGGGCTTGACTGTGGTGATTCCCACCACGAAGAACATTAGAACGGAGAAGGCCATCATGGTGAAGCCCAGTAGAACGGCCCTGTCCTCCCCAGCACTGGATACGGGAATCTGGGCCTTGAGGCCGCCATCATCAGCCACCTTCCACATCTGCTCCTGCACTGGCCGTGACTGGAGCAGGCCTCTGTGAAACACACACACACACACACACACTCACACACACACACACACACACACACACACACACACACACACACACACACACACACACACACACACACACACACCCACGCACCCACGCACCCGCTAGATTGTATGGGGACATTAATATATGCATGACCATTGCATGGCAGAGACTCAACACCTGCCTACTTTATCTCCACATTAATATGGATGACACATCGGTACTTACAGATTCACACTGGCACAAATTCATGCAATGCAGCTATGTGGACAATGTGTACAAGCTCACAAACACACTCTCTCGGTCTCTCTTTCTGCATCGCACACCCTAGGGATGACACGGTAAAGGGTGCAGAAAAGCAAACAGAACAGGGAGAAGGCTGACGTACACAGCTGCTGTGTACACATTGGTAATGAAGCAGACCTCTCTGTGAGAGGGGAGCGGGTCCGGGTCCTACCTTGTGGGCCTCTTGCGCGCTCCCTGCAGGTTGATGTTGATGGGGACGTTGTAGGATCCACGAGGAGCCGTCGCGCTCAAGAACATCTCCACACCCTGCTGAATACTCACCACTAAGGCTGCGCCCGACCAATCAGGCCTGGGTGAACCACACCCCCGCCACCAAAACCCCTATCTCCCCTCGCCTCGATCCACAAGTCAAACTAGGAGCCAGTGTGGCTCAATGTGCGGCTGTAACCTCCCGTAGACACTGTAGATGGGACTCACCGCGCGGACTGAAGGAAGTGATTGCGGTTAAAGGTGGATTTTCCTGTTGTTTACCGAGTCTCAAAGGTGACTGCACAAAGGCTTCCACCCTGGCGACTCCCAGGTTCCTATAGAAACAGCCATGAGGTGAGCCAGGTAACTAATGGCTTCCCACTGGACCAGGGTGTCCCTGTAGACACACCAATCAGAGACTGGGTTTGTAAGACTTCCCTCTTCTGTACACAGTGCTAATGTATATACAAGACCGAATTAAATACCCAATGAAGGCCAAGTGCTGTGCTGTGCTTCATTACTTTATATTACTTTATTCAGCGTTCATCCAAAGTAATATACAGTGAACTGAACACAAACCCCCGTCACAGTAAACAGGGTGGAGGCGGTGGTGAAGGGGATGGATGGGGGCTGATGTGAGGGGAGTGGAGACATTTTGTGGTGGGAAAGCATTAGAGAGGTTATGGAGTTGGGGTTGTTTTTTACTCTGCCAAAGTACGGAGGAGGGATGCTTCCTCCACACATGGGAGAGGGATTCATCTCCTTTTGAAGTGTTTGATTTCGGGCTGGAGTTCATATTCAATATGCAGGGGCAGTTTGATTGGCTGCTCTGCATGGGAGTTCCCGGTGTCTTTAATGCACACTTTGATAAACAGAGACTCCATCAGCAGGATCAGGGAGAGAGCGCCCGAGAGAGAAACCAGTGGTGCAGTGGCCTGCTGGCTGTGCTGTGTGTTCTGAAAGTAGAGGCTGCAGTGGTCTTCTCTCATTCAATGAAGGGGAGGAAGTTGTTTGGTTGCTAATGGCAATGAAAGGGAAGCCACTGAGCGGCCCTGTCGCACATCTAGTATTGCAACTGTTGTGATGTCTTTGTTTGTAATATAATAGCAGACAGGTAGCTGGTGTTGATAACATTTGTCTTTTGAAGGGTTTTCCTCGTTCCATACCATGGTCCAGCGTTATTAGAATCCTAACATGATCATGGATGGTGATCCATCACCTGCCTCAGCCTCCCTCCATCCATCTGAACTGGTATCTGTTTTCCGAAGGACAGCATTCGAAGGATACGCATTCTCTTTGCCTTTTTCCCAAAATGCTGAAGTTCCTCTACCCCAGATTTAACTTTTTTGTTGTTTTGTTTTGAAAATGTAATGTAGTCCTCCGTGTCTTTCTCCCGATGTTATTGATTCCAGAATGCCTTGTGCTTAGTTTGGAAATGGCGGTACATTGAATGGCAGCAACTTTCCACAGTCATTATTTCTTGTTTCTGTTCGGGCCTGACAGCTCTGAGTAAGTATGCTGTTGTCTCCTTTTTTCTGCTGCTGTCCTTTAGACTTTTTGTGTAGGAGGGCTTTAGGAAGCTGTTGGCAGCCAGAGGCTACTACTTGAGCGTTCATCCTCATTTAGTTAGCTGTCAGAGGTGATGTTATCCCCCGCTGGCCCCCAGATCATCAGTTGAACAGAACAACTTTCATTTGTCCCTAGCACTCGTTTTGATAAAGAAAGGTTTTAGCATTTCACGGCATAATACTCAAAAGCACACAATTGTTGTGTCCACTAAATATATGAAAACATTATGTCTGCATCACAAATCCACTCAAATCCATTTAGACTAGAGAACACACCTGCCCCCCCCCCCCCACAGATACACACACACGTAGACTGGAGAACCCATCAGCCCACCCCACACAACACACACCCCTGTCCCTCCCACCCACCATAAAAACTATAACTATATTGTCCTTCAGGAATGTGTGCTACATCCAGCCTGTTTATGGAATATCATGACTGCCTGTGCGAGACACACACATATGCACACACAGGCACACGCACACACACTCGCAAACAAGAAACGTACCTTCAATGCCACAAACATATTCCATATTTATAACTGAGACCGTGCCACACCCTCACTGATCACCTGCTTCCTTATGAAGAGGAACTGGGAACTGGTGAAGGCACCGGAAACATGCTCTATTCCCAAGGCAGAACTTTGCAGAACTATTTAAAACACACCGAGCAACCCCAGAAAGTGGAAAGTGCTGGCAGCTCTAAATTTTAGTTATTTTGAAGGGAGCTTGTGAAGATGGATGGTTGCAGAATCAAGCCTAATTTACGTATGAGTTTCCTAACAATCTGTCTTAAGCAGCTACTCCTCACAGTTCATTACACACCAGAATCGGTAAGAGCAGAATCAAAAACAAAGAAACATCACAAAGCTCAGCTCCAACTCCAGAATAACAACAAACAGAACACTAAACAAACAAGTGTCGTCCCCCCGGCGCCAAAACCCAATGTTGCCATACAACCCTGAGAATATCTTATGCAAATGTTCACATTTTCAGTGACGTTCACATTTGTACAAGTGAGAATTGAGAGCTGGGCGATCCAATTGTGACCCAGTTCAATTGTTGTTTTACATCTCTGAAGTGGAGCAGCGGTGATCGGTTAAGGGCTCTGAGATATATTAACATCTGTAGAAGTGGCAACCTTTGACAGAAAACCCTATGAAATACATCTGAAGAGAGCATAGTTACACACAATACAAAAGAAGTGGCTCAGGAATAAGCTGGTTGTCTGGCAACCAGAATGTTGAATTTTCTTTATTGACACTTTTAGCGATGCAATTGTCACTAAAGTAAATCGCAGGTGCGTACAGATAATTATAAACTATATACAAAGGACTTTTTGAATTAAAAGATAATGGCAGCGATAGCAGTGTAACTTTGGTGGATGACACCCTTTGCTCACCTCCTGTAAGTGTCTGCTGAGAAACAACTCTTGATGTGAAATTGGAGTAAATGTTAATAAAAAATGCATAAAGCAGATTATCTTCCCTCACCTTCCTCTTGTTACCTGACACACTGCAGCTCCCAGAGCACTGTGGTGCGGCTCGCTGACGTTCCTCCACATGAAGTAGACTATTCTCATAGATTATATAATTCTGTTCTGAGTTGAATTCACTGCCTCATTTGTTTCTCTGAGCTTTATTCTTCAGATAAGAAGCCTGTAGTTTGATTCTACTTTTCTTCTGGAGATTACGAAGGAGAGTCTCCTCAGAGATGCTGTTCTAAGTGGAGTCACACTGTCTTCCATTTCCGTTCCCCTTCCTCCCCTCCTCCACGAGGGACATGTGGAGTCAGAAGCTGGTGATTAAAAGGAGAGAAAGTCTTTCAACATCATGGATAAACACCAGAAGAGGAGGATCACGTTCTTAACCATCGGACTGATATTCCTGCTCAGCGGCATCGAGTACGGTGAGTTTAGCTTTGTTTGTCTGATTCGAAATCTTTGTAGCTCAAAGTAGTAGAGCGAACGATAAAACTTGGGCCTGACATTTCAATGATTGAACTGGTATAACTTGTGGAGATGGTAGTCACACACACACACACACACACACACACACACACACACACACACACACACACACACACACACACACACACACACACACACACACATTCATGGCTGCACCATCTGGATAATTGAATCAGATTATGATGAAAGCAAATGGGGCATAGCCTCACCCTTCCGCTCTCCTCCCTCTCTCCTCCTCCCTCTCTTCTCCACCCTCTCTCCTCACTCTCTCCACATCTCTCCTCTTTGTCTCCCATCCTCCCCTCTCTTCTCCCTCCTTCTCCCCCTCTCCTCCTCCCCTCTCCTCCTCCCTCTCTCCTCAGCCCCCTAGTCCATTACACCACCTCCTTCTAGTCCATGACCCTATCCACCCCAGCTCTTTATTTAGCTCTCCATTCCTTCTAGCGGTCATTCTGCCTACAATATGGCGTTACCTCCAGATCCTGGAAGCCCCGCCCTACTTCCTGGGTCTGGGCCTATCAGCGTTCAGCCTGAGCGGGCTGCTGACGGGGCCGCTGTTTGGCCTGTGGTCGGACCGCAGCAGAGCCACAAAACACATCATCCTCTTCTCCAACCTCTTCGAGATCGCCGGTGAGAGAGTCTGACTCAGTTATGATCCACCATCACACGTAATGTTGGGAGAGAGTGTGAAAGAAAGAGAAAGAGGGGAGAGATGGAGGGAGGGAGGAAAATGGAGAGATTTATTGTCGTTCTTATTGTGACAGATGTGTTGTATAAAGTTAATCATCATGGTCCTGACCCTAACCCTAACCCTAACCCTAACCCCACTCACCACACCATTAAAGTCATGCGGTGATCCTTTTTTAATCCCTTCTCTTGTCTCCTCAGGTAACTTCATGTATTTCCTGGGATATTCAAAATGGTTGTTGTTATGTAGTCGGCTTGTAGCAGGTGAACACGCTCATTCTTTTATCGCTACACAAACGTGCATGCACACACACACACACACACACACACACACACACACACACACACACACACACACACACACACACACACAATTACACACACAAATGAAACCTACTGATTATTGTGTTTGTATGTGTATTGCAGGTGTGGGTGCGGGGGCCGGGTCCTCCATCTTTGGATTCATAACGCGTTGCACGCAAGCAGACGAGCGTGCCAGTGTCTTTGCCGCCATCATGGCCTTTCGCCAGGCCGGTCTACTAATTGGTCAGTCATTGCCATGGCAATAGAATGGTCTCACGTTCCCCCTCCCTCCTCCCTCTCTCTGTTCAGTGTATCGTGATATCAGAGCTCACTCACGTCTCTCTCTCTCTCTCTCTCTCTCTCTCTCTCTCTCTCTCTCTCTCTCTCGCTCGCTCGCTCGCTCGCTCGCTCGCTCGCTCGCTCGCTCTCTCTCTTTCTTTCTTTCTGCTTGACGGCCAGACTCTCATCTGTGTTAAATTGACCTTAAGAGATTCAGTGTTATAAACCAGCAGCACCACGGCCAGTGAACTGTAGTTAAGTTATGATATAGTGTCCAACAACCTCTCTCTTTCTATCTCCAGCTCATGTATGTTCTCTAGCTCTCTCTTTCTCTCTCTCAAACTAGTCACATAGACACTTATGTGTGATGTATCAATAATCTCTCTTTCTCTCTCTCCCTGTGTCATCCTCACATGTCTGTTCTCTCTCTCTCTCTCCCTCTCTCTCTCTCCCTCACATGTGTGTTCTCTCTCTCTCTCTCTCTCTTTCTCTCTCTCTGTGTCTCCCTCACACGCGTGTACTCTCTCTCTCTCTCTCGCTCGCCCTCTCTATTTCTCTGTCTCCCTCACATGTGTGTTCTCTCTCTCTCTCTCTCTCTCTCTCTCTCGCTCGCTCGCTCTATTTCTCTGTGTCTCCCTCACATGTGTGTTCTCTCTCTCTCTCTCTCTCTCTCTCTCTCTCTCTCTCTCTCTCTCTCTCTCTCTCTCTCTCGGTCTGTCTTCACAGGCCCGGCGTTCAACATGTTCCTACGACTGTGTGACTTCAAGCTGGGCCCGTTTGTTGTGGACAAGTACACCTCTCCCGGGGTAACCGAGTCACCTGATAATCAATACGCTGAGCCTATCAATTGGCTGAGCCTATCAATACGCTGGCCGTTGGTGCTAGGACTCCTGATGACACGTGGTGGTTCCTCTCACAGCAGCCGTCTTTTGTTTCCTGCCAAATAAGTAGAGGTCGCCGCCCCCTTTCGCTGTTTCTTCAGCCAATAACCACTTATTATCCATCGCTTTTTCACCGGCCCCTCTTGTAAAAGTGCATGACACAACATAGTCTCTCATCTACACATACAAACTAGTTCCTGTGTGTTTGTCTGCCAAGTTCTGACTGCCCGTACAACACTCCATGATGACCCGAGGCCAACCAGGGTGTTCCTTCCATGAAGGAATCCTGCGGACCCTATGAACCAAACAAACGCTTTGGTTTTCAGAATAGAACTGTGTGAATGGGAATAAAGTTCCTTTCCTGTTCCCCCCTCTCTCCTCCTCCCTGCCTTCCTTTCTGTCTCTTTCCTTATCCCTCCCTCCCTCCCTCCCTCCATCCCCCCTCCCTTTTCCTTCCCTCTCTCTCTCTCTCTCTCTCTCTCTCTCTCTCTCTCTCTCCACACCCCTCTCAGATCTTCATGTGTGTGCTGTGGACTCTGCTCCAGTTCGTGGTGCTTGCCTTCTACTGGGACGTACCATCTGCAGACTCAGCGGAGGGGGGTCCATTACAGGAGGAGGTGGTGCTGTTGGAGATGAACGAGGAGGAGTTGCCCCTGGTGGCCGCCGAGGAGGATTCTGTGCACCGCTACCTCGCCGTCCACTCGGACTACCGGCCCCAGCCTGTCCGCTGCCCCTCCAAGGACCACGACCCAGATCCCCCCACCAGCCCGGGCGCCGGCAGCGGTGAGGGGGGGGGGGGGGGGGGGGATGGGCGGGGGTCGGTCGATCATCTGTGGAGATCTGCCAGGCGGCGTTGTCTATGCCAATGCTCATGTTTTGTATCTGCTGTATTGATCTCTCTGCAGGCATGCGCACACACACACACACACACACACACACACACACACTCACACGCACACGCACACGCACACGCACACACACACACACATTCAACAGCACTGATTCCCCAGCTCTGTGTGTGCAATTCTCTGGCGGACGTCAGATCCCATTCAATGTGCATTGACGGCCTCTGCTTGGATGTGTCTGCTGTGTGTCAGAATATGTATCCATGCTGTCAGGTGTCCAATCCAATTGGTGTCATGATCACACATGGGTTACAGGCAGCCAACGTATGCCGCCATCGATTTACTACAAGCTGCAATTTATGTTCCATCAGCCCCAAGCCCTCCCCCACTCCCCGTCAGCTTCCTAGTTTAATTACCTGTATCCAAGAGCGTTTGTGTGCAAGGCAGTAAGTGATAGAGAGAGATGGAACAACAGTTAAAGACAGAGATTCCCTATGGCCGTTGTTCATAGACCCCCCCCTCCCCCCCACCCCCCTCCCCAGTCTCTGAGCCGCAAAGGTAATTTTACTTCAATGAAGTCCTCCTCCCCTTACGATGTGCTTAACGTGTGCTGCGTGGATGTTGTCCAGGTCCTCTCCCTCTTCCTCTCTACTCTTAACCCTGTTCTCAAATTGTTCTATTCTCTCTTGACTCTCTGACTCCACCACCACCACCTCCCTCTACCCTCTACCACCCTCTACCCTCCACCACCCTCTCCCCCCTGGCGCTGCAGAGTTCCTGCGAGAGGAGGTGGTGGTTCTGCTCACGGCTCAGTTCATTACGCTGTTCAACCAAACCGCACTGGAGGTGAAGAAGGACAAACACACATACGCATGCATTCTGCAGTTGACTTCAACATTACCCACACACACACATGCCATGCTCACCAATGAACAGCATTGGGGGGGGGGGGGTTCCTCAAAGGCCAAAAGTGTACCTGCATCAGTTGGTTAATAATAGCGAGAGAGTTGGAATTGTGTTTTGGCATGTGGTCACTGTGAGGATACCAGGCAGAACAATCATGTTAATCATTTAACTATCACAATAAAGCATGTTTCCCATAATACCTTCTCTATTGAGGGAGTCATGAGTCTGCTGTCCTCATGGTATGAGGAATATGTACAGCATATTAATGCTTTTGTTGAATACTCAATTCTGATTAGTCAATCGCGGTATTCCACCAAGTAGCCGGCGGCCATCGTGCAAGCAATGGCCCCAGTTATCCAAACGCACAATCCAACAGTTGCTACTTTTTGTGGAAGCAATAATATCAATTAACATTAACCGTCTCCAAACGGCCCCAGACAATGGTGACCCCGATGACACAGCGGTACTTTGGCTTCACGGAGCTGGGCAACAGTCTGATGTACGGTGCGTGCGGCGTGGAGGTGATCCTGGGCTTCCTCCTGGTCCGCTGGCTGAGCAGCCGCGTGGCGGACCGCGTGGTGCTGGCCGTCGGCCTGGCGATCTGTGGCGTGGCCTGCGTCTGGTGCCTCATCTTTCTCACCGACCTGCGAGGTGAGGAGGACCACACAGATGGCCGACTAATCTGCTTCACAAGGGGGGAAACAGTTATATACCGTGCAGAAAGAAAGAAACACGCCTAGAGTGGAATCACAAATTGATTTGTTTGTGTGAGCCTGTGCAGGTGTGTGTGAGGGTGTATACGTGTGTGTATAAGTGTTTGTGTGCTTGTGTTACGTGCTATGTTTGTCTTATAAATGACATCATTAGGCTTTGGGAGGCGGGCCAATACGTCAACATGAGCTGATGCTCGGAAGGCCTTTCATAAAAAAAACTAAATGGACACTTTGTTAAAACCGAAGAAGTTTTGCGCTGTTATGCTATGCATCACAACTAGCCAACAAACAGACGGACAAACAGACAGACCAACAAGGGCCTGACGGACAGCACTGAGCTCCTCATTGACACACGGTGGCTCTCCGGCAGGCGGGTACGAGTGGGAGCTGACAGCATTCATCATCGGCGTGTTCCTGCAGTTGCTGGGGCTTCCTTTCGTGGCCGTGTCTCAGGTGTCCCTCTTCTCCAAAGTCACCGCTGAAAAAACACAAGGTGCGGCTTTAACTTCATACACGCAGTGCGCCCTGCCTTAGCCTTCAGCCCGCGCTCACACACAGCACCATAGGTGTTCCTAGAGGCCTGACAGCTAATGAGACAAAAGATCTACATAAACGAACTAACTAAGTTTGGAGTTTGGGCATCCAGTTATTAGGGGTCCGAGCAGCGAAGCTGCTTGGCCCCTATTGTTTCTGTAATGTGTTTTTTTTTTCTCAAATTCTGTAAAAGTCATACTGCAGCCTATACCGTAAGTCGAAAACTCTTGAAATGTTCAGGTATGGTTACCAATAACACCCTCTACCCATAAACCCAAATTTGTGATACTGCACCCAAAGGTGGCGCTATTGTAAAAAAATCATGAATTAGGCTTATTTCTCCTCACCACAATGACCTGGACTCAAAATTCTTTCAGAATATTAATCTCTAGAATCAGACGCATTTATTAAATCGTGGTCTTATGCACTAAATATGTATACTTTTCCCACAATTTCATATTAAAGCTAAACATGATAAAAAGATTCACAGGCTACAAAAATAATCAAAAATTCACCAAAATCACCACATAAAATCTTTAGACCCAGCCCCACAAGGATCATCGAACAGAATTTGTTTTACTTAGTTCCATTTGAGAAATAATGGCCAAAAAAGTTGCAGCAGGTAGCCCATTTTTCTTATATGACCATTTTGTTCATACGACTATTATTAAGTGGATACCATTACCCCCCACTACTAATAAACCCACATTTTGGTACATCATCCAAAGGTGGCGCTATTTAAAAAAATGATGAACTAGCCTAATTTCTCCTTTCGAGATTGACCTGGACTCAAAATTCTTTCATCATATTAATCTCTAAAATCAGATGCATCTTTTTCACCCTGTTCTTCTGCTCCAAAAATGTTTATTTTTCCCACAATTTCATAGAAAAGCCAAACGTCCAAAGTCTCAACCCATTTTGCCTATATGAATATTTTGTTATTGTATAACTACCATACGGCTATCATTAGGTGGATACCATTAACAGTACAAATTTTCTGATCCCTACTCTTTTAAGAAAGCCCTTAAATCTCTTGTGAAATGTGTGCTTGGCGTTTTCTTGATTTTGTGTGATTATCAATAGACATTTCAACACTGTGAATGAGGCTTCATGCAGTTCAGGAATGTCAGTGGCTCAATGGGATATTGCCGTGTACTGGTGATCTTAGGTTGAGTGTTCGAATCCTGATTAGAGCATTATGAACAAGCTGAGCATGACATTCTGTCATTGCCCCTCATTTAAGAAACACAACATTGAACAGCACCTGAAATTCATTAGGCAGTCAACATTCCAGCTCATTAGTTTCCAAGAATCTGACTGCCATGAAATACTATGGCGTTAAGGGGAACTTCTTTGTTAACCCTTCATAATGAACTCTGTCATATTAATATTTCTTCTGTAGTGTAACCGTACGTCCACACCAGGAGCGACCAAAGCGTCAAAGACGCTTTGGTCGCTCACAAAGTTTCGCTGCGAATATTTCTGTTCGCTTTGGTCGCTTTGGTCGCTCATGATGTACAATTAAATTTTGCAGACGCATTTAAAGGAGCCGTATGCTTTTAGTACAGACAGCCATATCAAAGAGTGAACTCTCCCATACACTTTGGCCATATTGCCGAGACGGTTTTGCTTGTTGGATAAAGTGCTTCGACAACAAGTAGGACAGTGATTCCCCCCAATATAAAAAAACTCCTAAAATGTAGGCTAATTACAACCGAGAACAAAAAACCCTGCGTGCTGTAGTAGGCTAGTTAAAATATGTTTCACTGATCTGCATCTGCAAATCATGATCTGCACTCATTCGTCGCACTCAAAACAAATAGACATTGGCGCACATGGCTAATTTGCATACGTGCACAGGACTGGTTGGCTCCGCAAGGCAAATAATGGAACATATCTATATCTATTCTAGGCCTATCTGTCTATCTATCTATCAACGCGTGTCTAGTTTTAATGTGATGTATTGTGTGTATGTCCAGTCAGACTTGTTCTGTGTGGTCTTGTAGGCTACTGTCCTGTGTGGGCCGAACCACCTAAATGGATTCCTGACGATTTGTGTCGTTTGGTATAAATAAAGACTTGACTAGGCTATATATCTATCTAGACTATTTAATTAACAATTATTCACCTCAGGCTCCGTGAATAGTGGGGAATAGAGGGATAAAAGACAAGAGATATATCCCTTGTCATTTATCCCTCGTCTTGTCGATTAGTTTGTTTATGTGACGATTTCAAAAACTTTTTTGGTTTTGTTTAAAGCATGCTACACACGATTTGTTGGTCAGATTGGTGGCATGGAGAGCAAATGAAAATGATTCCCGCTTAAATACGAACGTTCTAGATGTATAAATACTCCCGCTTATCATCACTTGGTATCCAAACCACTATGGCGTTTCAATCTCTGAACTGAAAAAGGGTTGGGTCGTACAACACCGGGTGCCCAGTTACAGCCGCGATTAATACTTCAGCCGACATTTTGTTCAGTGAGTGAATAAAGGTTGGTACGATTCGAACCAAAGTGCCTGCCGGTGTTCCCTCGGATCCACGCAAGCGAAGAGCGTCTATACATTCCGATTGGCTGTCAGTGTTTGGCCGCTGAAGCGCGTCATAGTCATTTACATAAAGTTAAAACGTTTTCAACTTTTTTTTGACGCTCTGGTCGCTCAACTTTGGCCACTGGTAGCGTTGGTCGCTTTGGTCGCTTTGGTCGCTCTTGCCCATAGAAAGTGAATGACTTCCGGCGATTTGGTCGCTCAATTCGCTTCTGGTGTGGACGTACGTGTTCTTGACATCAAATGTGTAATTTCCCCAGAATTTCAAAGATTTTTCAGGTATTTGCTTTTAAGAAAGCCCTTAATTAATTTGAGAAATGTTTGCTTGGAGTTTCCTGGATGTTGTGTGCTTATCAATAGACATTTTCACCATGTGAATGAGGCTACATTTCAGGTTTGTCAGTGGCTCAATGGGATAATGCCTTGTACTTGTGATCCTTAGTTTGAGAGATGAATCCCGATTAGACAATTATGCTGAACATGACATCCGGCCATTGCTCTGCAGCCCAGTCACCTGAAAGTCGAGGCACAGTATGGCATTAAGGCGAACATCAACATCTTTCCTTCATAATTATATGTCATATTTATGTATCTTCCATTAGTGTGTTCTTGACTTTTCATTTTGCTCGGACCCCGTTAATCACTGCTTGCGGTTATATTTTTTCTTTGGGTTTATGATCATTGAAATATACGCTCCTTAAAAGTACTAATGAAGCATTACTATTTCAAAGAAGGAATCTCATAAAAAGATCTTTGACTGAAATTCCTCCATTAGACCAAAACCATCTTCCCCCAAAAATGAATTATTCAAGATATATATGTTGTGTTATTGGGAGGTTAAAATATTTGTTACTTGAATTTCAAATAAAAGTGCAAATAAATAAGTACTTTGCAAACTTTGAATAAGTTACCAAACATCCCCTTGCCCCTCCATGCTCCAGGGTTTAGTCAAGGTGTGCGTCGGTCCGTGGGGGGTCTGGCCACCATCCTCGGGCCTCTGTGGGCGGGAGGCCTTACAAACAACTTGTACGTTATGCTCGGCATGATGCTAGCTCTCCTGACTTTAATCACAGTGAGTACCACGCCTTCAGCAAGCAGTGTCCACCTTGTATTACAGCTGCAGGGTTAGCATGCAGGAGACGGAGACAGCCAAACCCACCTGCTGTCTATTCCCTCCCTTGGTATTACCCCAACTTAATATATTCACACACAATCATATCCCAAACTATGCCAAATTAAAATAATTACCCCCTACATTATCGTGCATAAAAAAAGTGTTCATAAATAGTTTCCTGTACACACATCCATACAGAAATTATTATTATTGATGTTTGCTTTCTTTATTTTTCCTAGATAATGACCTATTTGTCCTACAGCCACCTCACCGAGCCTAGGACCGTGGAGTGTGCGGAGGGCAGTGCAGACAGCGGCCTTTAGGCCGGGCCCCTGAGCACTAGGGGTGGTGAGGAGAGGCCCTAGGTCTCCTGAGCATCCCTAGGGCCTCCGACCCCGCGGAGGTGAGGGGAGGCACTTCTGCAGCACATCAATGCACTTGTCTTGTGGTTCTGGAATAAAAACACCCACAGCTTCTCAGCCAGCCCTCGTCGTTCAGTTGTATGCTGACGTTGTACCAAACAAACCCCTTCCATTTATTCCACAGCCTCAGCTTGCTGTAGCCCGCACTGGCAACAGTACTTGTGTACGTGCAATGTAACCATACCTTTACAGGGACAGACACATATTCAAGTCAGTTTTATGATGGCTGTGCTATAATCGGCCACTATGTGTTTTTCCTCCCTCTCCCTCTCTGACCCCGCGTCGACTCTAATCCCTTCAATTGAATTGAAGAGCAGGTGACCCTGGCTGGCAGGAAGCTGTCCGAGGCTCTGAGTGGATTGGATTGGATATTGAGAGACTGTCGGAGCCAAGCTAGATGGCATAGTCAAGATGCGCGAGTGTTTAAACACTTGTTTAGTAATTTGTTCACTTTTGGATATTTTGAGAATGAAAAAAAACACCTCGTTTAAAATAAATAATAAATAATATTGGAACTTTTCAGGACATCTTCACTAGTGAACTGGATAAAAATGCAAAATTTCCCCTTGAAATATCTATATGTATAAAAGTGTTGACCAAGAAAAACCTTCTTGACTGAAACACTGGCAGGTTGAAGTGGGTGTTTTATCAGTAACACGGATCGTCCTCTAGGGTCCGCTGTTTGCTCTGCGTCCCCGTTCAGAGTTTGAAGGAGCACCAAGGTAAATTGCAGTGCCTTGGTGCCACTGACCGCGGCTCAAACAAATCTCTCTCTTTCTTGCATAATAATAGATAAGGCAGAGTAACCTGAATAGTTTTCTCCAATCAGCATTCGATGTTTGACTATACAGTTACTATTGCCTGAAGTGGAACTTCTCATCTCATCTTACTTCTTATCCGACATTTTAGAACTGATAACGTTAGGTTCATAGAATTAGGTCAACTCTACGTTAGCAACCTTTTTAAATCTTGATATGATCCCAGGTTTCATGTCTTCCTCAAGGAAATGTCCCACTTGAAGATTTTTTTTTATTATAAACATATTTCCGTTAAATATTGAAGTATTTGCTCGATAGCTCCTGAGTTATGGGACCCAGACACCCCAGACCAATGCAGACCTGTCCTGCTTCGTGGTACTAACAAGACACACCTCATTAAAAAATCATATTTTGCACATCCTATTTATTTTTTATTTTTTTAAGAATCCCATTAATTTCCTATGGAAAACGGCTTTTTGCTCAATAGCTTCTGAGTTATGGGAACCAGATACCCCAGACCAATGCATAAGTATTCTGCTACGATATACTAATCAAACACACCTTAATATATGTTTTCCCACTTCAATTTGATTCATTTTCAATGGAAAAATGCAGAGCCTTTCTGGTATATGTGTATTTTTTGGTTAATTTATTAATTAATTGTACTCTTTTGCACCTACTATTTCATTTGCAATATTTAAATAACACCCTTCTTCCAGATATGTGAAAACAGATTTTTGCTTTACCTTCCACCAGGGGCACCAGCAGGAGCATTGGAATGGAACTAAGTATTGTTTCATTCAGCATTTTGTTGCTGTTTTTCATTGACTATTTCATTAAGTGAACACACCCAAAGAAGTTTTTGCAAATTTCATTTTAGCTTGAGACCTATCTCTAATATTTCCTTCTTGCAATCCATGGCAATGAATGAGACTATGCACAGTATAGGTGTAAAGCGATTCACAATCAACACAGCTGGTGTGTTTTATACACTCAACAGAATATTTTGGTAATCAGGCATTGATCATTACGGTATAGCCTAGGGTAAAAGTAAGGGTAAAAATGGCTGTTACCAGAGAGAATAGATGAAATGGAAATGTGTGTGTGTGTGTGTGTGTGCCCCCCCCCCCCCCCATTAATGCTTTCCACATTTTCTGATGTAAACACAACTTTTAAGCTTTTATTCTTTTTTAAATCTCATTTCAAAACAAACCTGGCACTTGGACAAGGCACAATTGTCCTCAAACTTGTCATCCACATAAAAGACACAGCAATTGCCTTTTCTTGACTTCCTCAAACTTTTTATTCTTTGTCATTTGGTAGGACACTGGTATGTTTAACTGGTATGTCACCAGCGTTGGGGAAGTTACTTCATTACTTTACTTTGCTACCGTGCGCGGAGTAATGCCTTATGTCACTTGTTACTTTTGCGTTACCCGACCCTCCAGGTGAATTTTATTGAATTGAAATGTCCTTACGGGGCAATTTGGTTCACAACAGGTAAATAATAATAATAATAATAATAATAATAATAATCGTAATAATAATTTACATTTATATAGCTCCTTTCTCAAACCCAAAAAGCAAAAAGCCAGGTGCAAAATATGATTTTTTTGTGAGGTGTGTCTTGTTAGTACCACATAGCAGGACAGGGCTGCATTGATCTGGGGTGTCTGTGTCCCATACCTCGGAATCTATTGAGCAAAAAGCCGTTTTCCATAGGAAATGAATGGGATTCTTAAAATATTTGAAAAAAAGGGAGGTGTAAAATATGAATTTTTGGTGAGGTGTGTCTTGTTAGTACCACATAGCAGGACAGGTCTGCATTGATCTGGGGTGTCTGGGTCCCATAACTCGGAAGCTATTGAGCAAAAAGCCTTTTTCCATAGGAAATTAAAGGGATTTTTAAAATATTTGAAAAAAAGGAGAGGTGCAAAATATGAATATTTAATGAGGTGTGTGTTAGTACCACTTTGGGTCAGTTATGGGATCACTTTGGGTCAGTTAGGGATCACTTTGGGTCAGTTGTGGCTTCTTTTTGGCAAGGTTCTGGGGATTTTGGCCACTCTTTGGGATACTTCTGGCTACATTTTGGTATTCCAAAATTGGTTTTGGCTGGGTTTTGGCCTCCTTTTGTTTTTCTTTTGGCACGCCTAATTTGGCCCAAATTTGGGCCGTACATCATTCCAAAGCTTTACCAAAATGGCATGCCAGTTTTGGCCCAAAATACTTTTGCTATCTGGGTAACTTCATCACGGTGCCATGAAATTTGAGATGTGTGCAGAATAACCGTTTAAATTGAGTGCCAGCGGTTGTGGGCACCGGCGGTTGTGTGTAGTCTTCTTCAATCGGCTTATCCTTCAGGGGGAGAAATCAACACTCTGCATAAATTGTACCCAGCGTTTTACAAACATGGACATTTAATGGCTGTAGCCTACTACTGTTCATACTTCTGACAGGCTGGGGGTATGGGGGGGGGGGGGGCAATGTGTACAAGCGCTATTGAAATAATTAATGCGACATCTACAGTTTACAAATATTGATTCAGCCTTGTTTCTGATGGTCGCTCTCCAGAAGCGCAGCACTTACGCGCTAATCAGTCATGTCAGCTATCCCATTTCCAGAATAATAATAATTATAATAATAATATCCCAGTTATTTCTCTCTGGCCCGCACACAAGGCTTTACCTTTGATGGGAAGATTCATTTTAAAACCCTTCCGTTTTGTTACAACTTTTTTTACAAAGAGTAACCGAGCGGTTTATTGTTATTATTGTTCAGGGTGCCTCAAGAGATCCTGGGGGGGGGGGGTCAGTATGGAAAGCCAAGAAGGCCACAATCCGGCCCTAGAATGGCGCGGTAAAAGTGCAAAACCGCACGGAATCCATACGGATTCCGTATGGTTTGGCAAGAATTCCGTACGGTTTCCGTACGGTTTCCGTACGGTTTTGAATGACTAATAGCCGCGGCTATTAGTTATTCACTCCGGCTATTAGGTATGCAGAACGAGCCCCTCCCTCTTCTTTGCTTGACCACTAAGTTTGAAGGCTGTCAGAGCTGCAGTGCCTCCATGTTTCGCTGTAACATAAAGCTGTGTTGTCTTTACTAGTTTCACTACAATGTAATGACCACCATTAGCTAGTGGAAAATACATTTGTGTCTAGTACAATGATATATTTGTATGTGTGTTATGTGTTATATGTTAGGCTATATATTGAGATGGCAGTGTGCGAAATACCCGACAATATTCGGGGATGTCCTCATCCCCAGATTGTTCTCGATATGCAGTAGCCAGCTAGGCCATAACATTACATAACATGAACATGAACTGAATAAATGCCAGGTATATCGGAGACGGGCACACAATCAGTGCATTTGCAAATGAGAGCATGCAGTATGACCGATCTTGTGACATGTGGTCGGAGAGAGTCGTGTGTGTGTGTGTGTGTGTGTAGAGCAAGTTGTTGAAGGAAGTGTTTCTACTTGACGTTACAATATTTCATGGATGCAAGCAAGCCAAGACAATCAATCTATATCTATAGCCTACATGACAACACACACACACACACACACACACACACACACTTTTCGGGATTAATTTTGCTTAGCCAGTGAAAGTGATCAGCTGTAGATTCCACACACTGTTAAAAATACTTCACTACAAGTAGGCTATAAGTCCTCCAAATAATTCAGCAGAATTGCATTAGGCCTACGGCCATAAGCATATAGACAGCCGTCATTATGCGCTAAAATGGTCCCGGCCAGTGTTCTAAAATGGTCCCGGCCAGTGTTCTATAAATTATGGGAAGAGCCCCCCTGGATCGGCTGGGAAAGTCATAGTCACGCTGATTACAGGTGTTTTTAAAATGCGTATACGCGGGCTCTCACATGACAGCCATGCAACGGACACATCATCTTACATAATTTGATGTATTGCTGTATAGTTAAACTAGCAAACCATCGCAAGGAAATGTAACAAAGCTGTAGCTGAAAGATTCATCCACAAACATCAGAATAGAAAAACACTGGCAGGGACCATTTTAGCGCATAATGACTGCTACCTATGCTTGTGGCAGTAATGCAATTCTGCTGAATTATTTGGAGGACTTATAGCCTTGTAGTGAAGTATTTTTAACAGTGTGTGAAATCTACAGCTGATCACTTTCACTGGCTAAGCAAAATGAATCCCGAACAGTTGAACCTCTGAATTGATCCTGAAAGCCTATGTCCTAGAATAATTCATTTGTATTCCGTTTTAGGCCATCTCACTAAATGTCACTTAAATGTAGCCTATTTAAGCTCACCAAGTCCAGTATTCAGAATTCAAAGCATTTATTCACAAATACGTTCTATTTTTTTGACAAGCGGAGCCGACAGTCATGTGCAAGTATGCAAATTAGCCATGTGCGCCAGACAGAAGATAGACGCAATGAACTGATTATTGGGAATTGTTGTGGATATGTAGGCTGGTTAGTTGTGGTTGTTTCTGGTCTTAGTGAAACAGTCTTGCCTTGGAGTTGGAGAAGTTGGAGTGATTGTGTGAATGTCCGAGAGAGAGCGCACCTGCCGTGGTGATGTTGGGCTTGTTGTGGGCTTATATGTGATCAATGATGTATCTGTCTGATCGTATTAGCTGTAGATGGATGGTTAAATAATGTCACAAGATCGGTCATACTGCAGGCTCTCATTTGCAAATGCACTGATTGTGTGCCCGTCTCCGATATGCTATATACCTGGCATTTATTCAGTTCATGTTCTTCTGAGTGCGCAAGAACGGTGCCAATTATTGTCGTGTTTGCTTTGTAATGCACAACTTTGCCCCTCCCTGTTATAAAATAACGTGCATCGCAACAACTTTAGCCAATGCAGGCTCCTATTGCTTTACCAGTGTGTTTAAAGTGTGTGCGTGTGTGCGTGTGTGTGTGTGGGTGTGTGTGTGTGTGTGTGTGTTGTCATGTAGGCTATAGATATAGATTGATTGTCTTGGCTTGCTTGCATCCATGAAATATTGTAACGTCAAGTAGAAACACTTTCAACAACTTGCTCTACACACACACACACACACACACACGACTCTCTTCGACCACATGTCACAAGATCGGCCATACTGCATGCTCTCATTTGCAAATGCACTGATTGTGTGCCCGTCTCCGATATGCTATATACCTGGCATTTATTCAGTTCATGTTCATGTTATGTAATGTTATGGCCTAGCTGGCTACTGCATATCGAGAACAATCTGGGGATGAGGACATCCCCGAATATTGTCGGGTATTTCGCACACTGCCATCTGAATATATAGCCTAACATATACAAATATATAACTGTACTAGACACAAATGTATTTTCCACTAGCTAATGGTGGTCATTACATTGTAGTGAAACTAGTAAAGACAACACAGCTTTATGTTACAGCGAAACATGGAGGCACTGCAGCTCTGATTGGTTAGACAGCCTTCAAACTTAGTGGTCAAGCAAAGAAGAGGGAGGGGCTCGTTCTGCATACCTAATAGCCGGAGTGAATAACTAATAGCCGGAGTGAATGACTAATAGCCGGAGTGAATGACTAATAGCCGCGGCTATTAGTCATTCAAAACCGTACGGAATTCTTGCCAAACCGTATGGTTTGGCAAGAATGTGTGTGTGTGTGTGTGTGTGTGTGTGTGTGTGTGTGTGTGTGTGTGTGTGTGTGTGTGTGTGTGTGTGTGTGTGTGTGTGTGTGTGTGTGTGTGTGTGTGTGTGTGTGTGTGTGTTGTCATGTAGGCTATAGATATAGATTGATTGTCTTGGCTTGCTTGCATCCATGAAATATTGTAATGTTATGGCCTAGCTAGCTACTGCATATCGAGAACAATCTGGGGATGAGGGCATCCCCGAATATTGACGGGTATTTCGCACACTGCCATCTCAATATATAGCCTAACATATACAAATATATCACTGTACTAGACACAAATGTATTTTCCACTAGCTAGTGGTCATTACATTGTAGTGAAACTAGTAAAGACAACACAGCTTTATATTACGGCGAAACATGGAGGTACTGCAGCTTTAGTCTCGACAATGCGTTACTTTAGTCTGGTATTTCTCTTCACTGATCGGTTAGACAGCCTTCAAACTTAGTGGTCAAGCAAAGAAGAGGGAGGGGCTCGTTCTGCATACCTAATGGCCGGAGTGAATAACTAATAGCCGGAGTGAATAACTAATAGCCGGAGTGAATGACTAATAGCCGCGGCTATTAGTCATTCAAAACCGTACGGATTCCGTACGGAATTCTTGCCAAACCGCACGGAATCCGTACGGAAACCGTACGGATTCCGTACGGTTTTGCACTTTTACCACGCCATTCTAGGGCCAGATTGTGGCCTTCTTGGCTTTCCATATGTGGCCTTCTTGGCTTTCCATAAAATAGCGACCCACACGCAGACACTTCCGTTCTGCCCCTTCAGAATAAGAGTCCCTAACAGGAACTGGGTTACATTAGGCCTACTCTCCTCCTTCATGAAGAAACGTCCCCGTTTCCGCACAGCAACAACCTAAGCGTACCAAGGAAATGTCCCACTATACCCTTAACCATAAACATGGAGCGTCATACCCACTATACATAATCAAAATTGTTGTTATTTTACAAAAATAATAAACTAAAATAATCACCACAATTAAATCAATTAAAGGGATACTTCTCCCATTCTATCATTATAAAATCGCTATTGTAATATAGAAAAATATATTTTTTTTTTCCTCAGTCTAACCCAGTCTTCCCTTGGCCTAGCTTTCCTGATTAGAGTGGAAGCGATCAGCGGCGGTGACCGCGGCGCAGCCGTCCGGTGTAAGTGTCAGTAGTCGCTGTCGGGACGATTGAAACACTTGTTTCAAACGCAACAGGTGTCATGTTATCCCGTGGACCTGGTACTTTTTGTTTAAAATAAATAAAAGGATGTTCAACTGTCTATCCCTAAACATGACTTAGGACAGGGAAATAAGTACATTTAATGCAAATTTAGTCGTCCAAAAGAAGAAAAGTGAGTTTTAATCGTGTTTAATGTGCATCTTGACAATTACGCACAATTACGCACGGGCCAAAAATATATTTTGACCTATTTAGATTATGTGCAATTATGTGAAATTTTAGCAAAGACGAATACACTAGTATGTTGTTCGGTATGTTGCAGAAAAAGAAGAGTAAGGTCATTAGTTTCTTTTTAAAATATGCTGTTTCATTCGTCCCGCATGTGTGTTTCAAACGTCCCGACTAGGCAGGGCGTTTGAAACAAATGTCAACTTACGTTCAAAGTTAAAAAACAGCTCGATCATCCAACATATGTATTAAATTACACTTGTAACTAAGAGAACACACATGTGAGCGGTTGATCACATGTTGAAATGATTTGTATACGTAACGTCATCTTTAAAAAAGACGTTTAACTGAAAAGTGTTTCAATCAACCCGGCTCTCCCCTACAAACCACTGGTTACGTAAATTTGTGAGCTCACCAATAAGGAATGAGGCAGGGCGGAAGCTCGCATGAACAAATTTGCAATGTGAAAATCTATTGTTGGATTTGGACGGGGAGGACGGGGGCCTTGTGTGTAAGGACGGGGAAATGTGTGTAACCAGTAGATGCTCAAGATGAGCTGGGAATATTTTGACTCTAGCAAACGACTCTAGCAAACGAAATAAAACTTCAAATTTATGTTGTTGTTTGTGATTTGTTTACTAACCCAAGTGTTGTTATACTAAAGTAGGCCTACTGGGGAGAAAAGAGAGTACAAACACTTGTTATGCTGAGCTACTGTAATTAGCAAATGTTTTTATGCTGTACAGTAATATACAAATGATCAGTTTGAAAAAACGAGGGCAGAAGATTCAGATTCAGAAAACTTTATTGTCTGTCGTAACAGAAAATCATCTTTGACGTGGCTCGACAAACAAACATGAAAATGTACTGATAGGCATTCATACAACAACATTGATCTCTGAGAGCACATACAGTGTGTATAGATCTTAAAACAAGTATAAATATTAAAAACTGTAAAAATAACTAAATAAAAGCTGTGGATATGTGTAAAGTGTAAAGTGACAGTGCGTCAGAGTTCCTTTGTCCATAGTTCATTGTTTATTTACGCTGTTTATGGCAATGGGTATGAATGAGTTTTTGTGTATGTTTTTCTTAGATAGGGGTACTCTATACCGGCGGCCTGATGGCAGAAGTTGGAAGGACTTGTGCAGGGGGTGGGTGGGATCCTGTGTAATGAGGTGGGCTTTCCTTTTAACTGCCTGGCTGTGGAGTACTGATAATTGAATTTGAGTTTTGCCAGTTATTTTGCTTCCTTGATTGACGATCCGGGAAAGCTTTGATTTGTTTTTGACAGAGGTGAGGGTGAACCAGGATGTGATGTTGAACGTGAGTACAGATTCTATGAGTGATTTATAGACAGCTGTTAAAATGTCCTGTTTGACATCAAAGCTCCTGAGTTTCCTCAGCAGGAACAGGCGTTGCTGTGCCTTTTTGTACACAGAGTCTGTGTGCTGGGAGAAGGACAGGTGGGTGTCCATATCTGTGCCCAGGTATCTAAAGGCCTCTACCTGCTCCACTGTCTGCCCATTCAGCCTCAGAGGTTCAAAGAGAGGTTGGGGGGAAGATGTTTGCCTCCCCCCACAACACAGCTCCTTGGTCTTGGAGATGTTGAGCTCCAAAGAGCTCTCTTTGATCCACTGCATCAGGGCGTTGACCTGCTGATAGTAGGCAGCCAGAGAGGAGTGATCCTTGATGTCGGCCACCAGAGCCATGTCATCTGCATACTTAAAAAGGGGAATGTCACTGTTGTTTGTTATGTTGTTTGTGTAGATGGAAAATAAGATTGGTGATAAAACACAACCCTGGGGGACACCAGTGTTTAAAATCATGTTCTTGGATTTAAAGCCATTTACCACCACGTGCTGGGACCGGTCCTGCAGGAAGTCTTTTATCCACAGGATGAGTGATGGGTGGACTTGTATATCCAGAAGGCGGTTGCAGAGGGTGGCCGGGTTGACTGTGTTAAAAGCGGAAGAAAAGTCCATGAATAAAATCCGTGTGTGGGAGTGTTGGGAGTCCAGCTGTCTGCAAACGGTGTCCAGGAGAGTCAAACAGGCATCCTCCACCCCCCGCTTTGCCTTATAGGCAAACTGAAGTGGGTCAAGCTTGTCCACCACCATAGAAGTGAGGTGATCACACACCACCCTCTCCATACACTTAGAGAGAATAGATGTGAGGGCCACCGGTCTGAAGTCTTTCATCTCCCTGGCGTTGGCTCTCTTCGGCACTGGTATAAGCGTGGACTCCTTCCACATCCGTGGGACACAGCTGGAGTCCAGGAGATGCTGGAATAGTCGAGTGATTACATCACCCAGCTGAGCTGAGCATTCCCTCAGCACCTTGCCCCTGAGCCTGTCCGGGCCAGAGGCTTTGTGAGGGTTGATGCGGCCCAGCATGGATGTGACCTTCCCTTTATCCACTGTGAGTGATGAATTGCTGGTGAGGGTCCAGTCATTCTGGGGGTGTGGCATGTTGAACCTGCTGTAGTATGTGTTGAGCTGCTCTGCAAAGGTGGCAGGGTCAGAGCATTGGATGAGGGCCGGTTTCTGGGCTCTGCCCATCATGGTGTTTAGTCCCTGCCATGCCTCCCTTGCATTGCCAGTGGTGAATTTTTCCTCCACTTTGTTCTTATAGTGGAGTTTGGCCAGCCTGGTCTTCCTTCTCAATTCACTGTTGCACTCTTTCACTCTGTTTTTGTCTCCCTGTAGGAATGCCACCTTTTTGTTGTTAAGACACTGTTTCAGGTCCTTGGTAACCCAAGGCTTGTTGTTCGGGTACATCTTGACCTGCTTTGTTGGAATAACAGTGTCCACACAGAAGGACAAATAGGAGGTGATAGAGTCTGTCAGCAGATTAAGGTCTCCCTCACAGCTTTGGAAAAATATTTCCCAGTCTGTGATCTCCATGCAGCCCCTTAATGCATCAACAGAGTCATTGTTCCAGACTTGAACAGTTTTTGTTTGATTGTCTTCTGTTTTTAGTTTTTGTCTGTATTTTGGAAGCAGCAGAATGACATTGTGGTCGGAGCGACCGAGTGGTGGGCGGGGCTTTGCGACATAAGCTCCCGGTATGTTACCGAAGCACAGATCCAGCGTTCTGTCAAGTCTGGTAGGTGTGGTGACATACTGCTCCAAGTTTGGAAGCAGTGTGGTGACATCGCATCTGTTAAAATCCCCTAACAGGAGGACAGGCTGATCGCTGCTCTGATTGACAGCTCTGTTGTAGCAGTCAGCAATGCGCTCCGCTGCACATGTGAAATCAGGTCCAGGGACATACACTGTAATTTGTGTAAATTCACGGGGAAGGTAGTGAGGCCTGAACGACACGGTCATGACTTCATGGTGTTTACTGCATTCAGTCTCTCTTACAGTGAAGTTGACAGCCCACTTTGTGTTGACAGCCATACAGAGCCCGCCCCCAATCGACTTCCGCGTCATCCTAGTGTCTCTGTCAAAACGAATGATCTTAAATCCATCTATATCGACATCGGTTATTTCTTCTGACAACCATGTCTCCGTGAAGCAGAAGAGGCTGGTTTGACGGTAGTCTGAGTCAAGTTTGATGAGTGCGGAAAGTTCAGTTATTTTGTTGCGTAATGATCGCACGTTGGAGAGAGTTATTGCAGGTAGTGGCAGCCTCCTACCTCGTCTCCTCATTCTGTTCCGTATTCCTCCTCTGGATCCCCTTTTCCTACGAATGCGCTTGATGTAATGATTCCTCTGTAGATGCTGAGGAATCCCATTCAGGCAAGAAGGTGTTGCTTGTAGATCCAGCGAGGCAGGCTGCAGATCCAGCAGAGCCTCCTGTGAGTAGGTGAGCCTCCCTCCATGGCGTGTCATGGAGTTTGCCGGTGTGATACAGATCGCAAATACTGGTTCCAGAAAGGCGATCAGGACACACAAACTCGCTAAATATTTGAGCGTAGTAGTTATACTTGCTGTCGATAAATACCGCACTTAAGGACTCTCAGAAAACACAAAACAACTCCAAAAACATGCAAATTACGGGAGCAGCACGCCGCGAGTCGCTCACAGAGTAGCGCCCCGTTGCCAGGCAAGTCTAAACCAAGTCTAGCCAACGTATCACAGGGATATGTTTACACAAAGTTTGCTCGCGCTACCACTCGCGCTGGGACCATGGGTCCTACCCCCTCCAAACGGAAACAGGCGGGCGGTGCAGCGGGCGCAATGCACTGTGGTAGTTTGAGGATTTCTTACTTTTGAGCCAGAGAGACACTTTCTGCCTTTTCTCAGGCTAGAATGAACCGATTTCAATTTTCTTTGCACATTTGTAATACATAGAATTATTTACATCACATAACCTTCATATCTCCACCGGTGAAGTATCCCTTTAAAATAGTTGCGGCACAACATTTACGTTCAGCTCCACAGAAATAATAATAAACCAACATTCAAACAGCATGTCAACCCACATCCGAAGCTCAGATATAATAACACACATATAACCATAACTGAATAACGCTATCCATAACTGATAAAGTCCTTGAATTGAAGAGTAGCTTGAGAGCCCCCCATCGGCGCCCTATGCTTGGGCACTGGGGCTCTGCGGGTTAGGCATGGGATGCACTGCTCGCACAACTGTTGAATATCTTTAAAAATTGAGGGCCAATAACAAGTTTGCCTTGCCCGTTCCCATACTCGCTCCGCAGAAAAGTGTGCCGAGGCAGGACCCCCGTGTAGGTGCTGCAGCACATCAGGGACCAGTGAGGAGGGCAGGACAACCTGACACATGTCACCCCACCCCCGTGCAGGAAGATTTCACTGTCCGGCAGAGCAGTCCATTTTTTAACAGCAAGGCAGGGATATTCAGTCCATAATTTCCAACATTGCAGAGATCTACCTTTCATGTGCCCCCGCGGCGGTCGAAAACCACTCCCCTCAATCCATTGCAACACTGCACTTGTGTCAGTAATGGTTTTTGCAGCTCTCTTATTCCAGTCCCGTCATGTGAAAGTGCATGCATGAAAGACATGTCAGACTCCCTGTCTGTGTCCACTTGCTGCCCCGTGGTGAGGTCAGAGGTGCAGGGGTCCACAGCAGATGGCGGAGATGAGAAAATGTCTGACAGGGGAACCAATGGCTCGGTGTCTGAGCCAACAGAATTCACCTGAGCAGCTGTCTCCTGATGGGTGTTATTCACCACACCAGAACCTGGGTTTTGAGGCCGCCTTGAGAGAGCATCAGCATTGACATGCTGCTGACCCTCTTTGTGCTGCATGACCCAGTTAAAAGGGTCATGTGGGGTCCTTGTCAATCGACATGCTGCGAAGACCCAGCAGAGGCTTATGGTCAGTTATAATGGTGAAGGCGGCTGATCCAATGTAGTGTCTGAACTGGTGTACAGCCCACACCACAGCCCCCAACTCTCTGTCGAATGTGGACAAGCATTTTTTGGTCTGAGCCAGCGTCTGACTAGCATACACCACCACTCTCTCCAGCCCTTCCCTGTCCTGAGCCACCACAGCCCCCGCAGCATCCATAAAGGCATCTGTATACACTTTAAAGGGAACATAAAAGTCTGGCATTGTGACAATTGGGGCAGATGAAAGTACTCCCTTCAAATATTCAAAGGCTTCATCACATTCCGTTGTCCACTGGAACGGTATGTCTTTGCATGTTAAGCGGTGCAGAGGAGCTGCACGCCGGGAAAAACCCATGGCAAAACGTCTATAGTATGAGCAAAGGCCGACAAATGCTCTCACCTCAGTCTGAGTCTTTGGTGTGGGTCACGTTCTGACTTTGTCTGTGTTTTGAGGGTCTGGCTGCAGGCCATGGCGGGACACAACATGGCCGAGGAATACCACATGATCTTGGGCAAGATGACATTTTTTAGGGTTTAACCTGAGGCCTGCTGATTGAATCCTGGAAAGCACTTCACGCAGAGAGGAAATATGTCCCTCAAAGGTGGGACTGTAGATCAGCACATCATCTGCCAGGGAATGTTCACCTGCCAGGGAAGCCCTCTTCTGTCACGGTCTGTCCGTCACGCCCCTTTCACCCTAGCAGCTGGGCTGCGTCAGGTGGTTAGTGGAGCCTTTAAGTTGGCTGAACACTGTTCACCTGTTGCCAGATTGTCTTCGCTGTTAGGTTCATGCAAGTCTCTCCAGCTATTCGCCTGTCTCCTGTTCCCGGTTTCCCGATCCTGCCTGTTCTCGACTACGTTCCCCGTCTCGTCCTTCTGGATCCTCGTTCGCCTGTCTCCTGTCCCGGCTTCCCGACCCTGCCAGTCCCCGACTACGTTCCCCGTCTCGTCCCTCTGGATCCTCGTTCGCCTGTCTTCTGCCCCGGTTTCCCGATCCTGCCTGCCCCCGACTACGTTCTCCGCCCCGTCCCCGTTGATTTGCTTGACGAAGTAAAGATCGGAATATCATTGTGTTTGCTTGTCTCTGAGTCGTGCTTTTGGGTTTTAATCTGCCAGTCTCCTCGGTGGAGCGTGACATCTTCATCATACGTTGAAATGTTGCAGGTGAGTAAGTGAGGCCCATTGGCATCGACCGCCACTGATAGAGACCCCTGCCGGTGGTGAAGGCAGTTTTCTCCCTGTCGTCCTCAGCGACCTCCACCTGCCAGTAACCGCTTGTGAAATCCAGAGTGGTGAACCACCGGGAGCCAGCAAGAGGATGAGAGTCTTTGACGGTTATATTATTCAAGCGACGATAATCAATGCAAAACCTCCACTCACCATTCTTTTTCTTCACCAGGACGACAGACGAGGTCCAGGGGCTACAGCTTTCCTCAATCACCCCATCAGCTAGAAGGGCCGCCACCTGCCTGTCTATCCCTTCTCGCTTGTCTGGTGAAGTCCGACAGGCACGCTGTCGCATGGGACTATGGTGGCCGGTTTTGATGTGGTGTTTTATAAGTGTACATTTGCCTGTCAATTTTTTGGATGTGCTGAAGTGTTCTACTAGCAGAGCACCCAATCGCGCTTTCTGTTGCTGACTGGCGGGCGAATCCTCTAGTGACACAGGGAGCAGCTCATTTGGTGAAGTAGCAGAGACTGTCTCGACAGCAACCTGCGGGAGTGATACAAGCTCAGACTTATCCCCCGATAAAAACTGCACAGAAAAGCAGCTTTGGCCAGACGCGTTGTTAAAATCCTGACCACTTCAAAGTCATAGTCACCTTCAGTGCCTCCCACTAGCGCCTTCACGGCAACCTCATACTGCCTCGCCCAGCAGGGGAAACTTTGCTTTTACTCTCCCGCAAAGGGAGTTGGTGGAGAACGGTCTTTCCCTGCAGCGCTGCCTGTAACTGTTCCTGGTTAAACTTTTTTTTCATTTATGTAGCTATTTTTAACTGAGCACACAACGACGATGAGATGAAGGCTGAAGTCCTCTGTGACGCTGGACGCATCACAGAATCTCCACGCGTACTAGCTAAACTGTGTACAGCTAAACTAACCACGCTAGAAGTGATTTATTACTTAACTGAACTTTTCACGACTTTTCCCAACAGTTTCGTCCGTTTCAGTTATTTTCGATGGGCGTCCGAACAGAACTAATCTCATCTCGGCCATCAATGTAAGCGAGCGTTTTATTGTTGCATTTATTTGGATAATATATTGTAATGACCTCGCCGGTGACATAACAATGTCCAGTCATAAGTATTTGAGGGAACTTTTAATGTTACAAAAACCAGGTCACTGAAACCCGTAACCAACGGCAGAAATCCCACACAAAACAAAACCCGGGTTACCCGGGCAACCCCCAACACGGTCTCTCACACGTGCAAGCCCCCACCCTCCTGTTCTTCCAAGGCCCTCCCCCAGCTGACCTAATGATTCGCCCCCATACTGATTGACAAGAAAAACATTGCAATACATGCACATAGAACATAACGGACAACGAAATACAATGCAACACATAACACACAAACTATTTAAATGTCCCAGGGTCGCTACATTGCCTCCCCCCTTCAAAGTTCCTCGTCCTCGAGGGAACAAACAAAGTCCCGGAAGCGTCGCAGCGCTCTCTCCTCCCTACGAGGCTGCGTTGGGGCCACGGGGGGCTGGGGAGAAGCGCCTGGGGGCGAGAGGGGCCCACGAGTGTCAGGCCCGGGGGCGGGCAGGGGGAAAGGGAGGGGTGGGGCTGGGGGCCAAGTTGCTGACTGTGGTGATCGACAGGGAGGGGAGGCAAGTATAGGGTTAGGTGGGGACCCAGGGCCAGAACACTGAGGTGTGTGTGTCCTGGGCCCATTCGCTCTGTTGCGGAGAGCTGCAGGGCTCGCTGGAGCAGGTTGAGGGGTCGCGGTGCCTCGATAAGGGGCCAACCGGTCTCTGTGGAGGGCCATCCTCCTTCCCCGAGGTGGTAGCTGGACCCTGTACACCACCTCCTCCATTCTCTCAAGGACCCTGCATGGCCCGATCCACTGGCTATCGAGCTTTGGGCATCTTCCCTTCCTTCTATGCGGGCTGTAGGTCCAGACCAGCTCCCCAGCCTCAAAGTACCTGCAACGAGAACGCACATCATAGGTCCTTTTCTGCCTCACCCTTGCGCTCAGCAGCTGTCCCCTGGCGAAGGAGTGAGCTGTCTCCAGGCGGTCCTGGAGTCTCCTGGCATACTCTGGGCCGGGAGGAACAGGGGGAGAATCGGGCGGCCGGCCAAATGTCAGGTCAGCTGGGGTGCGAAGCTCCCTGCCCAACATCAGCAGAGCAGGCGTGCAGGACGTCGACTCCTGGATAGCTGACCTGTATGCCATGAGCACCAGAGGCAAATGATTGTCCCAGTCCCGCTGATGCTCAGCCGAGACAATGGCCAGCTGCTGCTCCATACAGCGATTAAATCGCTCCACCAAGCCGTCACTCTGTGGGTGCAGGGGGGTAGTATGGGTCTTCTGCATGTCCAGCCTGCTACATAAAGCCGCAAATACACGGGATTCAAAATTTCTCCCCTGGTAACTGTGGATGGACTCCGCTGCCCCAAAACGGCTAATCATCCCCACGACCAAAGAGTCCGCTATGGTCTCCGCCCCGTGGTCAGGCAGAGCGTACGCCTCCAGCCACTTGCCACTTTTACCTACTTCCAGGTAAAATAGTCCATGGCCGTGAGGACATACTTGTTCCCCCTCTCTGTGCAGGGTAGCGGGCCCACCAAATCCACCCCAACCCTCTTCATAGGGAACCCCACAGGGAACTGCTGTAACTGGGCATGGGATCTTTTAGTAGGGCCTTTGCGGGCTGTGCAGCCATCACAGCGGCGACAGAAGTCCTCAACGTACCTCTTGTGCTGCCCCCAGTAGAAGCCAAGGCGGAGGCGACGCAGGGTCTTTGTCACCCCAAAGTGCCCTGAGCCCACAGCACCATGGAAATCTTGAATCACTTCCCCACGCAGAGAGTGAGGCACCACTGCCACTACCACCACCTCACCTGTCCGGTGGCGGGTTCCTTCCAGGCCCGCTGTAGCACGCCATCCCACAGCCGCAGGGCCTCGAACTTATCCCACAGTCCCTTGGTGACCAGGGAGAGAACGACCACTTCTTCCCATGGGGGCCGCCGCAGTAGGTCCAACCACTGGAGCACTGGTCGAAGGTCTGCGTCCTCCTCCTGCTGCCATCTCCATCCTACGGTGTCGACCTCCCGGAGCTCACAGCAGACTGGGAACTGGCCACCTCCACCGCAGAACATCCCTCCTCCTGGCTTCTCACGGCTCTCCCTTCTTTCACAGTAGCGGCAGCCATCCTTACTGCAGGGGCGTTGGGAGAAGACGTCTGCATTAGCATGGCGTGCTAATGAAGCTGTAGGACTGCAGCTCCTCGATCCATCTTGCGACCTGCCCTTCTGGCTCCTTGAAAGACATGAGCCACTGGAGCGCGGAGTTGTCAGTCCTTACAGTGAAGTGCAGCTCTATCGTTGGCCAGCAGCTCGCGACGAGTGACACAGTAGCGGCATTCAGCTTTGTTAAATGTCCTGCTGTAATACGCCACCACCCGATCCCCTTCCGGCCCCTCCTGTGTCAGCACGTCACCATTGCCAACGTTACTAGCGTCCGTGTCCAGGATGGAGGGCAGGGCAGGGTCAGGAGGGGAGAGCACCGGGGCTTTGGTGAGAGCTCCCTTGAGTGTCTCGAAAGCAGACTGGCAATCCTCTGCCCACACAGACTCCCTGTCCTTCTGTAGCAGGCGGAACAGGGGAGCGGCTACACAGGAGAAGCCCCTCACAAAGCGTCTGTAGTAAGACGCCAGTCCGAGGAAGCTTTTCAGCTGTCTGGTGTCAGTGGGGTGGGCCAGTCCTGGACAGCTTGCACTTTGTCCTCCATGGTGCTAATGCCTTCTCCCCCCACCCTGTGCCCAAGGAAAGTTACCTCTCTCCTCAGGAAATGGCACTTATCAGGATGGAGCTACAAGCCCGCCGCAGCTACTCTCTCCAGAAGCTGACACAGCGAGGCAAGTGCTGTCTTGAAGGACCCCCGTGTGCCAGTATATCATCCAGGTCAGGGACGGAGTGGGACACTAATAGCCACCGGGAGAATCCTCCCCGGTCCGGCCCTTCCCCCCCCCCCACCCGCCAGCAACGTTTTTTCAGTAATAAAAAAAGAATCTGTAAAAATGAATGATATAATTATAATTAAGAAAATAAAAATGCGTAAAATAGGCCACAGTTCTGCTCAGGGCGGAAGAGAATTGGCACTCCGAGAATTGGCGCACTTCCTTACAAGACCGGTAACCATAGCAACGCCGGTAAACAAAAGCAAGCAACCACGAACTTGCTCGCCTTCTCTGTCTGACGTGTCTTTAGGGTCATGCCATTAGACGTGGGGCCCGCTCATATATACCCCTACATTTCCGAAAATGGACTTGCCCTTCAAGCTGTTTATTGGATAAACGCATTTCCCAATCCCAGGAGTCTTTGCTCCATTCTACGTCAATTCAAGAACAAACAAATTAAAGTAAACTGTAGTTCGTATTATTTATTTATGGCTATGAAAGTTCTGTAACGCCTGAATAATGAAGAATTAAATGAAGTAAAAAAAACAAAACATGAATGAGACATAGAGAGTAAGCAAGTGGTATAAATATTGGTTGGATGTTCTCGAGACATATATTGTTTATTTCAGGGATTTTCACGGCGTCTTGACGGTGAATAAATTATGCTCAGGGCCGGCTTGCAGACGCTTCGCGGCCGCTCACAACTGTTGGCCGGTCCAACTGACTTCGCAGGCCGCTACACAATTGCGGGCCGGTCCACCTGTCCTCGCTGGCCGGCCGGTCCGACCGGGAAATCTCCCGATCATCCCGACGGCCACTCCGCCTCTGATCCAGGTAGAGTGGTATACGATACACTGCTGCCGGGGGATGTCGGCGAGCACTCTGTCCATCAGCCTCTCGAAGGTCGCAGGTGCATTGCAGAGGCCGAAAGGGAGGACCCAAAACTGCCACAATCCTCTGCTAGTGCAGAATGCAGTCTTGGGTCTGGCATCAGGGGTGAGAGGGCACTGGAAGTAGCCAGAGCGGAGATCGAGTGAGGAGAACCAGGACGACCCAGCTACGACATCTAAGGCCTCATCAATGCGCGGGATGGGGTAGGAGTCCTTCCTTGTCATTGCGTTAAGTGGCCTGTAGTCGACACAGAATCTCCACTTACCCCCCTTCTTAGGCACCATCACCACGGCTGCTGCCCAGGGACTATTTGAGGGCTCTATGAGGCCCGCCTGCTGCATCTCCCACACGCCTGGTCCGCAGCCTCCTGGCGGGCCAAGGGCAGGCGACGCGGGCGCATTCTAATGGGCCTGGCATCCCCAGTGTCGATCTCATGCTGCACCAGGTGCGTCTGAACCACATTGCACTCATTCAAGGCAAAGCTGTCCTTCAACTCCGCCAGTAGTAGCCACAGCTGCTCCTGCTGTTGAGGGTCTAGTCCATCACAGTGCCCCTGCCAAATTGCCCGCACAGTATACAGCACAGTCTCCTCACCTGTCTGGGGAAGCTGGGCAGGGGAAGGGGCCCAGGCTCATGGAGTGGGGTGCTGGGGTGGCAAGGGAGTAGTCTGTGGGGGCCGAAACACGAGGGGGTGGGAGGGAGGGGGAAGGGTTCCTGGAGGAGGACTGAGACAATGGACAGGGATCGGGAAGACAGGGTGGTTGGAAGGTCTTTGCAAGGGGGTGAAGGGGGCCGGGGACGTGTGACTGGTCCATCTGAGCTGTTGTCGGTGGGGGCCGGATGTAGGAGGTATTTGGCGGGGCCATATAGACTGTGGGCCCTCTTTGGAAGCCAATCGCCCCCCTCTCCAGGTCCAGCTGACAGCCTGTGCACCGCAGGAAGTCCAGCCCTAGGATACAGGGGTCCTGCACAGCTGCTACCCACACTGGGTGGAGGACAGTCTTTCCCCCTACGCAGATGGACATCAACCCCTTCCCTTTCATGGGAGCCCTCTCCCCCGTGACTGTGCGGAGCTGCACAGTTGTAGGTTGGAGTACCGTCCAGGTTGGCAAAATGTCTGGCCTCACCAGGGTCACTGTAGACCCTGCATCGACTAAAGCCAAACAGGCCACCCCCTCAACAGTGACAGGAACATAACAAAAGTCCCCCGCCCAGGTCCGCCCCACCAAGACAACAGGCTCCAGGATGCTGTCGTCTGCTTCTGGGGGGGGTGGAGCCCCGCCCCCCCGGTTGCGATGATGGGCTCCTCCAGACGACGACGGCGGGGGTACGGGGCAGGGCCTCGCGTCTCCCCAATTACGCGGACCCTGACCCGTTTCCCTGGGCTCTCACAGCTTTAGGGCACTTTCTGACAAGGTGGCCAGGCTGCCCGCAGCCCCAGCAGACCCCCCTGCTCTCGATGAGACGGGGGGCGGCGGGCAGCCTGCATAGAGACAGCGCAAGTTCAGTGAGCTCATCCACCCAGGCTGGCATCTGTGAGTCCTCACTCCTCTCCCTTGCCGATCTCACCATCGGATGAGGAGCAGGATGTCTGTCGATTGCTCCAGCCCACACCAGCTCCCTCTCTATGGCCATCTCCAGGGCCTCTTGCAAAGTCTGCGGGTGGGCTAGTTGGGTCTGCATGCGTAGTTCTGTAGGGGAAAGGGCCTGGAGTAACTGTTGTTTTCGAGTTATTTTCGATGGGCGTCCGAACAGAACTAATCTCATCTCGGCCATCAATGTAAGCGAGCGTTTTATTGTTGCATATATTTGGGTAATATATTGTAATAACCTCGCCGGTGACATAACAAGGTCCAGTCATAAGTATTTGAAGGAACTTTTAATGTTACAAAAATCAGGTCACTGAAACCCGTAACCAACGGCAGAAATCCCACACAAAACAAAACCCTGGTTACCCGGGCAACCCCCAACACGGTCTCTCACACGTGCAAGCCCCCACCCTCCTGTTCTTCCAAGGCCCTCCCCCAGCTGACCTAATGATTCGCTCCCAGACTGATTGACAAGAAGAACGTTGCAATACATGCACATAGAACAACTGGCATAACGAAATACAATGCAACACATAACACACAAACTATTTAAATTTCCCAGGGTCGCTACAATATAAAGCTACAATATAAAGGAAGAATCGGTCAACTCCATTCACTGAACGGGGCGATCCACTTTATTTTCAGCACTCCCAACACAGAGTCAAAACAGCGACCCACACGCATACACTTCCGTTCTGCCCCTTCACAATAAGAGTCCCAACAGGAACTGGGTTATAAAAGTACAATTTGGATTATATTTACCATAGTTATTTTTCTATTTAGCTGATACTTTTATCCAAAGCAACTTCCACAGTGAATTTAGTATTTTGATGTCTGCCAATGAGGAGCAGTTTGGTCTCCGACAGAGCTCCTCAATCTCGGGGTTGGTATTCAGGGTTAGGTTTAGCAACAGGACGACCTCCAAGGGAACCGTCCCTCTGTGTTGGGGAGGCAGAGAATGAAAGACCAGAGGTCAAAGAACCCCCGGGTGAGGCTTGTTGATCATCAAGGGTGCAGGTAGGTTGGGGTGGGAGTCCCCACACCCTGACCCATTAGATTACTCTGAACAACCCTTCCTCACTAAACCCATCTGCTTGTTCTTAAACAGAACCCAATTCACCCCTCAACAGCCGTAGGCCTAGTCCTGTTGAGTTGGACCATTACCCTTCCGCCGTGGATATTCTTATCCAAATCAGATATCTTTTAAGGTACATCAACTCTTGTCATGTGAGAAAGATAAAGGTAATTGGCCGCAAAGCAAAACAGCATTTAATTTCGCCCTAGCCGATGTATAACAATTATGTGTCTCTGAAGTGAAGGGCAGTCCCTGGTCTGCCTGACGGCATTAGTCTGACGTCGGTTCGTTGTTAATGAGCCACAGAAGATGGATGAGGTCCTCAAATGGTAAATATGAAGGAGGAACTGAAGAAATCTGTCCGGATCCACTCATTTCATGATGATAATATGATTGTTATTTTTCCGCTCTTGCTAATGCTGTTTTCTAGTTTTTGATAAATGCATGAAGAGATTAATACTAAGCAAGTATTCTTGTTTTTGTCTGTATATTGTGGTGCCGTGTCCTGAGCCTGAGGAAGGTAGTTGATTAGTTGGAGAACATTTGATTCCTGCGTTGCATCCAGCCCCGTCACATATCTGTTGTTTAGCTCCTTGCTTATCACTGGTGGGAAAAGGAAGTAGGCTAACTGTTGGACTGAATGATAATGCTATTGGTAGCATGCGATCCAAGGTTATTGTTGAGAACACAATCCTGTAGGATGAGAGACAAATATTGCTTGTGTATGTAGCCCTGTACAAAAACCACAAGTTACAGAGCATAAAAAATAATTAACAGTATAATAAAATGCTGTGTTTAATGTTCATAAATAAATAGAGTTAATATAATAATAAAATGGGTTAAAATGTGTGCGTGTTAAAAGCATAAATATAATACGTTTAATAAAACTATTTACAGTTAAAAGATAAATTAATGTAAAGGTCTTTAAGTTTATCAAGTCTAAAATATTTGTGAATTCAGGATATAAAAGAGAAAGAAGCCGTGTTTATGTTTAACTTAACCTTTTACCTGTCACACGTAAATCATTTAATTTGTTTTGTCTTTGGTTGCATTAAAACTTCACAAGCCAATCCGAATAAAGTCTCAACGTGTAAAGGGCGGGACTAGTGCAGCAGGTTAGCGTGGGGAGTAGTGAGCACATGTAGAGAAAGAAACCTGACCGGACTGAGAGCTAAGAGGAGGCATCGTAGTGTGGGAAGCAGTTCAGTTTTATCGTGAGGTCGACTACTCGTGGTCCTGATTTAAACTTCTTTGTGACCTGCAAAAAGGTGAATACAATGTGTATGCCTCCATTGTGCTATATCTAACTGTTATAGTAACGAAGAGTACTGGATGTGTAACGCGGTTAGCGACGTGCTAGTTAGCGGTAGCATTCTGTGTTAATGTGCCCGCATATCGTAGTTTTGTATTGTGACTTAAGTTAACGCAAAGCTAATGCTAGTTCGATATGAAATAGTGTTTGATATTATGGCTCATTGGATAATATGCTTAAAGGAGCTGGACGTTGGAGAGAGAGGGGTTTCCAGCAGATGGCTGTTTCTGTGTTTTCTTCCTTGTGACTTCGCCACCGCCATTGCCCACGTGTGTGTTTGGATTGCCACCGCCATTGCCATTATCTTCGTGAGAATATCATCCCCCAATCCCTTTCTGCCCCTACTAATTACACCCTGGATTTCGTGAGTACTGATTTACACATTGCACGTGCTTTTATTTTGAGCTCAACGCTGAGTGAAGCGGCCAGTACAGTTTTTAGGCCCCACCGCACACAAGCTTCAACTAACAGGCCTGCAACGGGTTAACCTCATTTAAAGTGTCTTGTTAATTTGATTGTGTGTGGTACATTGAGTTTGCATTGTTGTAAATTGGAGAATCCCGTGCATCTGATTTTATTTATTTTATTTGTTTATTTGTTTTCTTTTCCTAAAATACATTCGAATAGTATTTCATTTTCTTGAATAAATATGTGATTGAATACTTTTACATTTAAAATACAGTTGTGGTGGTCATTTATTAAAATTATCCAACAGTAACATATGAATCAAAGTTGTAGTTTCCTACAACGAGCCCAGGCCCAGTCTTATTGTATTAACCACTCTAGATTTATTATTTAACTACATGGGACAAGGGTTACATGTAGAGAAGATATAAATACTTCATTGGTGTGTATGCATGGAGTACCCCTTCCCCATGTTACCTCCCACAGCTTCCCTGCTCCGAACCGTAGTTGGGAGCGAGCTGGTTTCAATTCTATTACTTGGCTCGTTGCAGGTAACTTGCTTGTCTAGTGGTCCGGTTAACATAGCCGAAGCACAAACAGTGAGGCGTTGGTTGGTTGCAGCAATGAATTAGGCTTTCTTTATTCAACAATGGTACATTCGCGAGCATAAAAGGCTACTATCACGTTCGCACTGTAGACTCCGACTGATTTCCCGCGTGGTCCTTCGTTTACACTACCCACAACACACCCGTTCGATTACGTCACACCTAATGCGCCACACAAACGTATTTTACCCCAACAAAACCACCAGGGGGAGCCAGAGACTGCAACACTACCCCCACTCTGGAGAATGTTTAAACCCTTAACATATCTCCAGCATCACTACACTGTACACAGGAAAATACCAATTAGACCGTCATTATACAAACATCCAACCATAACATGTGTTTCCCACAGGCCCTGAAGGGGTCATCTTCCAGTGGAAAGTTAAGGTGAAAAGGCAATGCCTATAAACGTAAATTAAAGCGTATTCCCCACTCCTTCTTTCGTACATGTAGGCAAATGGCATAAACACTCATACATTAGTGTACTTTACAGGGTGTAAGAGTTCAAGTGCAATAGCGTACTACAGGGTGTAGGATTTCAAGTGCAAAAATAGGGCAACATTTTCTATTAAACAAATAACATTTTTCTTTCTTTCAAATCGTTTTTCACACGCATGCCCATCAAGTGCCTCAACGGTAAACATACCCAGGATGCTCCAACAAAACTATGCGCACCATTAGTTTTCAAACCACCGACTGGTGACAGCAAACAACAATATCAAACCGTTAAATCGTATAAAACTTCACATTTCTAACCTCAACATAGGCGAGTTACCTTGCAATGACACTACTGGAAATACAATCTTGGTTATTGTCAATACTCAAACTCTTTTGCTTTGACAATACTGGAACTTCTTTTTGTTTGGACAACACAGGAACTCTTGTTTTTGTTGTCTTTTACTGGAACTCTTTTCCTCTGAGGAGGGCAGCGATCCGCCTACACCCAACCTCAGGCAACTATGCTCAGTGATCAATCCAGTCACCAAACATGTCAGGAGCTCTGCGGACCCTCCGGGGTCGACGCCGAGGGGTGGAGCTCAAAAGAGGACGAGCAGCTTCTCCCCTGGCCGTATGCGAGGTCCCAGCCTCCTCCAGCGAAGGCTCAGCGGGGTGGCAAGGAAGCTGGCTGCTGCTCGGTGATGGTGGTGGAGAGAAGAGGCCTGGAAGGGCCTCCACAACAGGGTCCTCCGTCTCTGGTGACGTGCCCCAAAGGTCAAGGGGACTGCTGTTGATTTCTGAAGAGCTGGGGTCTGACGACGGGGGTGGCGCCTCCACTGGTGCCCACGTTCCAGCCTCCCGAAATGTCCAGCTGTTGTCTAGTGCTGTCCTGGAATGGTAAGCTTTGAGTTTGTCGTGATGAACGACTTTCATCTTCATCCTCTGACCCTTTTTAATCCGGTAGACCAAGTCGTCCAGTACGCCCACAATGAAGTACGGACCCTCGTAGGAAGGCAGGAACTTCCGCACTTTATCCTTTACTCTCTTGGTGCCTTTGACTAGGAACCATACTGCATCACCGACTTTGTGTTGGACTCTGCAAACATTTTTGTCGTACTGTCGTTTGGCACGCTCGACAGATTTTCCCAGCGCCTCCCGGGCCAACTGGTGAGATAGCTCGAGCCTTTCCCGGAGCTGTACGACATAGGATGGAGGGGTAGTAGTGTTGTCTGGGTCAGGTGGCAACCCAGCAACAAGATCAACTGGCTCTGTAATTTCCCGCCCGAACAGCATCATGTTAGGCGTCAGGCCCGTGGAGCTGTGTTTGGATGCACGGTAGGCCATGACTGCATATGGGGTCATGATGTCCCAGTCCCAGTGACATCGTTCCGCAGTGGTGGCTATGATTTTCTGCAGGGTGGCATTGAAACGTTCTACTTGGCCGTCTGACTGCGGCCGAAACGGCGTGGTCCTTGTCTTGTCGATTCCCAGCAGTTCACACATTCTCTGGAACACAGCTGACTTGAAATTAGTACCTTGGTCGCTGTGTAGGCACTGTGGAGCTCCGTACCGGCACACCCACTCGGAAACGATCTTCTCGGCCACCGTCGTTGCTTGTTCATTGGGAACCAGGTAGGCTTCCACCCATTTGCTGAAGTAGTCTTGTACTACTATTATGTAGCGGTTGCGCCTTTCAGTTTCATTTAATGGTCCCATTAAATCGACTGCGATGCGTTCGAAGGGGGCACCAACTCGCACTGTGCCCATGGCGGCTTGAGGTGTTTTCTTCGGGCGGGCTTTTGCAGCACAGCTGGTGCAGGTGCGGCACCACAGAGTGACGTCATCCCTCATATTGTACCAGTAGTACCGGGCCTTGAGACGTGCGAGTGTCCTTTCTCCTCCAAAGTGGCCACCGACTGGGCCATCGTGCAATTGCTCCGTGACTGAGGTGCGGTACTCTTGAGGCAACAGGATCTGTGGATAGAACACCTTTCCATCTGTGCAGTAGAATTTCCTCAGCAAAACGCTGTCTTTCTGGTAGAGCCTTTTTCCACTGCGACCAGTAGGCTTTGGTGGCAGGGCTGTAGGGTGCTATGTCCGCCCAGGGTGGCCTGCTCCTCCCCTCGTCCATCCACTTCCTCACTGGTGCTATATCTGGGTCAACTTCTTGGGCACTGATTAACTGCTCTTGGGTCCAACCAATGAACAGGTTGGTTTGGGCTGGCTCACTCACCCTGTAGACACCTGGTCGGAACAGAGAGCCAGCTTTATCATCACTGAAAACGTCCGCTACACCCACTGGAAGATGCTTAGACTTAACTGCTGGGCTGCCTCCATAGCTATCTTCAGGCACCACTACCCCCACTGGAGGTTGCTCTGCAGGAGTTTCCATGGCATCCTCTTCGGCCATGTTGCACTGAATCCCCTTGTGCTGGAACTGGTTACTGAGGCTAGGCTCCGGCACTGTGCATGGGCATGACGTCCGGCAGGGTCTTCTGGAGAGCGCGTCCGCATTTTGGTGGTGTCTCCCTGGACGATGGATCACCAGGAACTCGTACTCTGCTAGTTTCTCGAGCCAGCGAGCAAGCTGACCCTCAGGCTCCTTCATCCGAGTCAACCAGCGCAGGCTGCTGTGATCAGTCCGTATGATGAATGATCTCCCTAGCAGGTACTGCCGGAAATGAGAGGTGAACTCGACAGCTGCCAGAAGTTCTCGTCTGGTGGTGCAGTAGTTTTGCTCAGTGGGTGACATTCTCCTGCTCCCATAGGCTAGCACTCTCTCCTCACCTTCTTGTACTTGGGAGAGCACTGCTCCGATTCCCCAGTCACTGGCGTCTGTGTCGAGGAGCAGTTGGCCACTGTCGAGGGGATAACCCAGCACCGGCGCTGACGTCAACCGGCTTTTCAGCTGCTTGAACGCCTCCTGGCATTCATCCGTCCAGTTAAAACTTGCATACTTTTTGGTGAGTTCGTGGAGGGGCTTGGCAACTGTGGCGAAATCTTTGACGAAGCGTCGGTAGTACGAGGCCAGGCTGACAAACTGACGCACTTCAGAGACGTTTCGGGGTGCGGGCCACTCAGTCACCTTTTGAATCTTTTGGGGGTCAGTGGCGATACCTTTGCTGGAGACAATGTGCCCCAGGTAAGCCACTCGCTCTCGGAACAGGAAACACTTTGATGGTTTAAGTTTCAGGTTGGCTGCGCGTACACTTGGCTCAGCCGCTCCAACATGTCGGTGCCGTCCCGCCCCAGGACAATGATGTCATCGAGGTACACCAAACAGGTCTCCCACTGCAGCCCGGCCAGGACACGGTCCATGAGCCTCTGGAATGTGGCCGGCGCATTGCACAGTCCGAAAGGCATCACATTCCATTCGAACAGGCCCTTACGGGTGCAGAAAGCAGCGGCTTTTCGGGCTCTCGGCGTCATATCCACCTGCCAGTATCCTGATGTTAAGTCCAGCGTGCTGAAGTACCTGGCGGTGGACAATGTGTCTAAGGTGTCCTGGATGCGGGGCAGTGGATACGCATCCTTAATGGTCCTCTCATTTAAGAGCCTGTAGTCGACACATAGCCACGAAGTCTGGTCCTTCTTCCTTACCATAACAATTGGTGCAGCCCAGCTGCTGTTGCTGAGTTGGGCCACACCAGTGTCCAGGCTCTGCTGCACCTGCTGGTCCGCTGCAGTTTGTTTGTCTCCAGCCATCCTGCGTGGTTGCTGTTTCACAGGTGGACCAGGGATGGTGAGGATATCGTGCTGCACGAGGCCAGTACGGCCAAGGTCAGTGGGCCCCGTGGAGAAAACGTCACTGTATGACCGTAGCAGGCAGGCCACCCTCTCATGGTCCCCCTTTGGCAGACTAGCACAGCTCTCATTATACAGGACCTGCAGGTGGCTAGGCAAAGAAGCAGAGACAGAGTTAATCGGTTCAGAGGCCAGTGGGGCGAGGGGTGGCTGGGGCTCCAGCTTCCCTAACACCGTTGCTGGTTGTAGGATCCCTGCCACAATGCCTCTCTTCAACGTGACAGGTAAGGCTCCAGGGTTGAAGACTCTGATGGGAACGTTGGTGGACCGCTGCGACTGTACGACGAGGTGAGCCACTAGTACGTGGTGTTTTTCGATGAAACCTTTAGTTGGGCTCAGCATCAGGTCTCCGTCAGCAGCGTGGCGAAGGTGGGCGGTGCCGGGGACTACATACTCACAACCCGATTCCAACACTGTTGTGCGGGCCACTCTGACAATGTGCACCCGGGACTGAGACTGATGACTTGGGTTAAAACGAGGTACCTTCTCTCCGCATAGGGTTATCTCACGGCGACCATAGTCCAGCTGGGCACTCGTCTGATGTAGGAAAGGGTGCCCCAAGATAACCTCGGTGCTCTCTGCTGTGTCGGCCATGATGAAGTTCACATTGGTAGCTCCCAACTCGTACTGGTAGGTTGACTTCCCCCAGCACTGCCAGACCACCGGGGCCGATGCCATGCAGGACCTCCGCGACAAATGGCTCTATTGGGGGTCTGGACTCTGTGGGAATGGCGTTGAAGAGATGGAGGGGCAACACATTCCTCCGAGCACCAGAGTCAAGCAGAGCACACATTTCCAATCCATGTATCAATATTTTAACACACATGTCGTCTTCCTGACTTGCAGTACAGGTGACCACTATACCTGTGTCGGGTGCTGTGTTCTTATCGACTGTCCGAGCTTGCTGTCTGGGTCGACGGGGAGAAGGGCAGTTTCTCATCATATGCCCTAGACCGGAGCAGTTGTGGCACTGAACATCCCCCATAGGCATTTTGACATTTGTGTCTTTCTTCTGGTGCCACTGCGGATTAAATCTTGGAGCCCTCTCTGGTGAGTCGATGGACCAGACAGCTACCCCCACTGGCTCCACACAAGCTGGCATGCTGTTATTTTCATGTACCGTGGCGGCCCTGGCTCTCTGATTTACAAAGCTGCGTTGGCCAGGCTGCATGAATTGTGTGACTGTTCTGGCGGCCCTTCTGGTGGTCTCATAGCTGTGTGCGATGTCATATGCTCTGGCCAGGGTGCGCGGCTGCTTCTCCAGTAGTCTTTGCACCACCTCGGCGTTGGTGAAGACCTCCACACTGATGGTGTCCTGCTCCAGCTCTGTACGGTCAGCATACACAATGGACACTTTCTTATAGATATCATCCCTTAAGAGGTGCAGCGCTTCGTTCTGCCCCCTAACCCGCTGTCTCAATTCGATGCCGATGGCTGCCGCATGCTCGGAGCGCGGCCCGTAGGCAGTCTCTATTTCAGCCACAATCCGCCGGTAGTTCCAACGGTCAGATCTGGGATTTTTATGGACCATAGCTCCAGCCGCGCCATTCAGGCTGAATCTCAGTTGCGCCATTGTTGCATCTGACCAATGATTTGGCATTGCACAGCTTTCGAACCGGTGAATAAAGTCTTTCCAGGAGCCCATTCCATCAAAATGGCCTGGCTTCAATATTGGAATTCTCTCTCTATATCCATAATGTTCATCGTCACTGTCCATCGCTACAATATCTGGCGCTGTGTGTGATGACTGTGGCGCCGGCTTGGCGCTTCTCGCAGCTGACTGGCCGTATTGGTAGGTGTCGCGGTGTGGGGCATAGTTATCCTCATAGCTTATTACTCCACAACGCTCCACGGGCTGGGGCATAGAGGGTGGAAAAGGTGTTGAAGTGAACTGAGGGGACAGTAAGTGGGCCGGGGCAAAAGGGTTTTGTGCCGTAAAATTCACGGGGTTGAACGGGTTAGTCAACCGTGATGGCGGTGGCGTGCTCGGTTGAGCGACGGCGTATGGCCGTGAACCATCCCTCCGTCTGCGGCTAACGTTAGCTCCATGCTAGCCGTGAAGGGGTTAGTGCCGTCGGCATATCGGCCGTCCATGTGGTTAACTGGGTCCATATCAGTGTCTCTTACATCCATTAAAAATGGGTTGGTGCTTATCCATCTCGACTCTATCTCGACAGGCCTCCTATTTCAAGCATTAACGGTACCTTTAGCTTTAGCTCAGTCTGCGTCCGACCGTCCGACGTCCATACTCTCACTTTCTTCTTGCTTTGTTAATCCCGGACGAGCCCCCAGTGTTACCTCCCACAGCTTCCCTGCTCCGAACCGTAGTTGGGAGCGAGCTGGTTTCAATTCTATTACTTGGCTCGTTGCAGGTAACTTGCTTGTCTAGTGGTCCGGTTAACATAGCCGAAGCACACAGTGAGGCGTTGGTTGGTTGCAGCAATGAATTAGGCTTTCTTTATTCAACAATGGTACATTCGCGAGCATAAAAGGCTACTATCACGTTCGCACTGTAGACTCCGACTGATTTCCCGCGTGGTCCTTCGTTTACACTACCCACAACACACCCGTTCTATTACGTCACACCTAATGCGCCACACAAACGTATTTTACCCCAACAAAACCACCAGGGGGAGCCAGAGACTGCAACACCCACATCACTTTCGACATATTGAAAATAAAAACCTCCGGCAAAAGTCTATGCATTTTGAAAGGAAGTAGCATAATAGGTGGGTGGGTAAAATAAGCAGACACACACACACACACACACACACACACACACACACACACACACACACACACTTAATTTCCCTAATTTGTAAGCAGAGCTTGTAGAAACGTGCGCCTTCAAATGAATTAAACTTTTACAAAACGGCCCGCCGACGGTATAAGCCCTGATTTGATTTATGATATGTGACGCCGGTGTGCTGGCCCTCGCGACGGCTCCTCCGCCCCCCGCCGCAACCCCCGATGCATTTGTTATCCAAACACTCCCTTCCTCATCTCTCTGGCGGTGATGGGGGTGCGGGGGTTGGCTGGTTTGTTTCTTTTGTATTCCGGTGCTGGCATGGCCTCAGAAACGTGGAATCAATCGTCTCCCTTCACCACCTCCTACACACCCTCTCCCTCCTCCACCCGTTTGCACACACCATAGCATAGCAGCGGTAGCGGTGCTGTGGTGGAATACAATTATAAACACCGTCAGGACGCCACATCTTGGAGCCGCTGAAAGGGGGTCCGTTGATTGCAGCCCATTGTATTAGCGATGGAAATGTATTCATATTTAATTAGGTGTTCTGTTTATGCGAAAGAGACCAACCGAGGTACTCTGTGAGGCGTGTATGAAGAGAGAGAGAGAGAGGGCTTTTCTCCGTGGTTCATGTATGGCTAACGGGACCCCGGTATCAGACGTGTAAATGAGCCAGTGGGTTATGGCTCACTGATGATAACTCAGCACGCCCCTCACGTGACAGGGAGCACTTTATCCCCTCCAGCACCCTATCTGAATATTCGTCAATCTGTCATCAGCGATGCTCCTCCCGCCCCCCCCCCCCTGCTCCCGACAATTTGGAAATTATGAGGAATTGGGACTCGACATATTGACCAACTCATTCCAGATTATCCAAGAATGGATTTTAATGATGAAACAAAGCACAAACACACAGAAGTAATTAGAACCCAGAAAAAAACACAAGAACCTGCGACAAATCCACCCCATTAAACACGTTAAGAAATATATCAGACAAAGCACCTCTCAGCATTCATCGGACACACAACTTGATGTGTGGCTGGTTGTTTAAAAGCCCCCCCACCTCCTGCACCAACACACACACACACACACACACACACACACACACACACACACACACATACACACATGGGGATATATGTGGGGACACATGGCAAAATGTGGACTGGTGGGAACCACCCTTTCTGAGTGGTCTACAAGGCAGAAACTGATCCACACGCCATGTGCAGCTGTTATAACAGCCGTCACTTGAAAACTTAAGTCTAAGTTTACCGACTGCTGGGGACCCCGTCAGGTAGAAGACCCTTAAGGGGACCTGTGACGTAATGTTTTCATATGTTAATTTTGTCATACGACTGTGTGTGTTTCAAAGGTTACCAATGGGGACCTCAACTCAATAAATTTAAATGAGCAATGTGACTAACATGTATTTTAACATGCACATTATCAATAGTGCATTATTATATATTACTATCGCGTTAATATTGCATCTTGCAACACATGCCCCTCCACCCTCATACCCCCCCAACAGGATGCCTTAATGGAGCAAAGATTCAATTTGGATGTATATGTAACTCTTAGATTTACATTTAGGGCATTTAGCAGACGCTTTTATCCAAAGCGACTTACAATAAGTACATTTGTCATAAGAAGTGAAACAATATATCGATGTCGGTACAGTAAAGATGTTCATAGAACCAAGTGCAAGTACAATCGCTAGGCTAACCCATTCTCCATGTACAGCAGTGATAACAGCTACTGCTGATGCTACACAATTAAGTAGTATGAATAAGTGCAACGTAGATTAAATGCGTACAATAAGTGCGTACATTAAGTGCCAGGACATACAACACGCAATGGTGGCCGGAAGGGGCTGGGTAGCTATGCAGAGTCAAGGTGAACTCTGAACAGGTGAGTTTTGAGTCTTTTGCGGAAGCTGGTGAGCGACTCTGGGATCCTGACATCGGCAGGGAGGTCGTTCCACCACTGAGGTCCCAAAACAGAGAAAAGTTGTTACTTTGCTGATCGACCTTTGCTTGCTCTTAACGATGGCGGTACCAGACGTCCAGCTGAGGTAGTTGAGCAGAGGGATCGAGCTGGGGTGTGTGGCTTGACCAACGCTTGGATGTGGGCAGGGTCAGTTCCATCGACTGCCTTGTATGCCAGTACCATCATCTTGAATCTGAAGAGAGCTACTACTGGGAGCCAGTGGAGGTCCCGGAAGAGGGGGGTCACATGGGAGAACTTAGGTAGGTTGAACACGAGGCACGCTCCCACATTCTCGATGCACTGCAGAGGTTTAATCGCAGAGGCAGAGAGTCCAGCCAGGAGCGAGTTTCAGTAGTCGAGGCGGGACATGACCAGTGATTGGACTAGAAGCTGAGCTGCTTCCCTTGTGAGGAAGGGTTTCGTTTTAGTACTCCATGTATCCAACTCTGTGACGCTTCGACGGAGTCGTGCTTTTTTGGCAGTTATTACGTTATTGGCCATTATAACGTTATTGGTTGCTACAGGGACTCATCTCATACTATAAAGCAAATAAATGCAAATGCATGAAATAAGGACCTCCCCACTTGGGGCCACTCTCTGCTCCCCCTAGTCAGACAAGGTGAACAATTTCACAATTTTCACGGCCTCAGATGTGACATGGTCTCGGTGCCCTGGAGGGTCCACAAGACCTCCACACTCGGGGCTTCCTCACCCTAGTTAATAAGGTAAGCAGTGAGTGGCCCAGAGTGTGGAGTTCTGGTGAACCCTCCAGGGCAGAGGGACCACATGGCATAGGACTAGGGCCTAGTCTGACAAGGTGAACCCTTTCGGCCTTACACGCGACGTTGTCCCGCTGCCCGTGCCGTTGTCCCACTGCCCTCACATGCGAGATGGATATGTCGCATTTGACTTTAACTTTAAATGTTGTACATCTACACAACGCATGGCCAAGAACTGTGAGTCTACAACAGGATGCCTTGAGTGTTGAAGTGAGAGGCATATCTCTGCCCTCCACCCAAGACCAATACCTTGGACAGAAGAGCCACACCCCTTTGCAGAGCATGGCGGGGAGCAAGAACCTCCCCCAACTTCAGAAGTCACAACCCGCTGCACCGAAGTCTGTGGCGGCGGAGTCAGAGTGACAGATCATACTCTAAGATCTGCCTTTTCACGGTCTACCCTGCTGGCCATCGTGATAGAGCTGTGAAGGTATATGCAATCATCGACGAGCACAGCAACAAATCACTAGTTCGTTCTGAGTTCTTCGATGCCTTCAATGTCCAAAGTCTCAATTCGCCATACTCTCTCTGGACTTGCTCTGGAGTGAAAGAAAAGACAGGAAGAAGAGCTCTAGGCTTCCAAATCGTTCTGTGTATATATTGGGCATTTGATTCTCGTTTCAGAAACAGGAATATATTTAAAAACTAGTGGTAATTATTATTTCTGTTTTAACATTCAAAAAGGTATATACAAGGTGCTTTTCTTATAAAGTCAAAAAGGGGCAAACTAATCTAAAATAATAATTGTTAAACATATAGAGAATCATCGGGGGATTACTTCCATGGTCGGTAAACAATGCGACTGCTATCGCTCAGGGCCCCGTTTCCCGAAAGCATCTTTAGCCTAAGTGGATCGCAGAGTGGGTCGTACGAGCATCGTACAGTTTTCACACCGTTTCCCGAAAGCATCTTTGGTAACGAACGTCTTGAAAACGCTCGTAGCTAACGAGTGCTCCAGGGTACTCGTAGGACGCTAAGAGCCTTGTTAGCCTACTATAGCCTCAGTGGCGTAACCAGCGGACATTCCTAGTATTGGATGCGTTTTATTATAACACATTGGTAATGGTGTATCACGTGCGTCTGAGCCTAATGTGGGCCATTATGTTCTTAGTTTGAGAGAGACAGTCCAGGAAATGTTTGAGCAGGCAGAGCACTTAAAATGTGTGAGAGAAAGTGGGAGGGATTTGTGCAGACTGACATAGGCTACTTATAAAACGTAGCCTAAAATAATGTAAAAATAAATAAATAAATAATAATAATAAAAATATGAATTATAAAAATATAAAAAAAATGCAAAGGAGCAGGCAAAAGGCTGGGATATGGTGGGGATTGGTCACGTTGACGGGAATGTTTAGTGACATGTGGGAGGGTGGAGGGGGTTAAAAAAAAAGTCTCAATCACTCTTCGACGTGCATGAAAACCAGCCGCGTAGTTATGAGGGAGGCCGTCCTCACACCGATCTTCCTCGTCGTCATCGTCCTCAATGTCCTCCGGTTCAACCAAAGCTACCCCAGCCTTAGCTGCAATGTTGTGCAACATAGCTGTCACACATATCACAGCGCATGACTTGGCCGCCGAAAACTGGAGCCCTCCGCTGGACTTGTGAAGGCATCTGGATTAGGACTGATATATATGTCGCCTAGGCTTAATCAATTGTGTTTTAATATCTTTAGCATTCATATTATTGCAATCTATTCTTTTCGTAGGCTACTCTGTTGGCCTTGATGGGGAGATATTTTAACCCTTTTTAACCCCATTTTCCTCCGACATTCCTGCGTCTCCCCCTGCGTCATAGCCCGTTTCAGCACCATGTCAGTGGACAGGTACAATCCTACGATCGTCGTGAGTGCAGCGAATGCGCGTTCACGTTAAGAGGAGTTTCGGCAAACGCTCTAAAGAAATGATCGATGGTTCGAAAGATCCATCGAGAGAATGATCTTACGAGCGAAGATCCATCGATATCGGGAAACGGGGCCCTGACCTCTCGCTTATGATGCTACAATGCTAACAATGATAAAAAACAAGAATATTTCTGCATCCGGTACGTCATGAAGTAGGGCGTGGCCAAAGACCCACGATGCGGAAGCATATCTCTCCTTGATGTTGCCCTGCGCCATTGAGCAGTTTACATAGGAATGAATAGACGCCATTTTTCAATTCAATTCAATTTTATTTGTATAGCCCTTAATCACCATTACAGTCTCAAAGGGCTTAACAGGCCAAATATTTGTGACACCCCCCTTTACCCATGCCCCCACACGGGCAAGAAAAAACTCCCTTGAATCAGCAAGGAAGAAATCTTGAGAAGAAACGCAGTGTAGGGGATCCCTTCTTCCAGGGATGGTCAGGAGTGCAATGGGTGCCACAAATGGCATACAGGTAAATACATGTACATCATATTAAAATGGTGATGGGGTTCTGGCCGGTTATCCATGAGGAGAGTCCAGGCATCCAGTCCAGCACCCGCAGCACGCTACAACTGACAGAATAGTGAATTAGAACGGAAAAGTACATAGTGGGAATGTATAATGTAATAAGAAAAGCACAAGCAAACAGAGTAGTCTTCACTACGCATCTGTTGTTTTCACACTCCAAATGCAAGATTGTAGAGGTGCGTTTTGAGCTTCCCTTTGAATAGCTCCACAGAGTCAGCTTCCCTGATCGCTGATGGCAGCCTATTCCATAAAAAGGGGGCTCGATAGGCAAATGCTCTCTGTCCAGCCGATTTCTTTTTAACCTTCGGCAATGAAAGAAGGCCGGCTCCCGAAGACCGGAGAGACCGAGAAGGACTATAAGGAATAATCAGGTCCTTCAGGTACAATGGAGATAGTCCATGCAAGGCTTTATAGGTTAGCAATAGCACCTTAAAGTCTGATCTGAAAGTTATTGGTAGCCAATGTAAAGAGGCGAGAATAGGTGTAATATGATCAAACTTTCTCGTTCTGGTCAGCAATCTAGCTGCCGCATTGTGTACCAGCTGTAGACTCTTTGTAGTAGAGTTCGGTAATCCCGAGAACAGTGCATTGCAATAGTCCAGTCTTGACGAGACAAACGCATGAATCAGTGTCTCTGCATCCACTACAGATAACATTGATCTGATTCTTGCAATGTTTCTCAAATGGAAAAAGGCAATTCTAGTTATACTTCTTATATGCTGATCAAAGCATAGTTGAGGGTCAAACAAGAATCCGTTTTGTTTGACCCTCATTTTTGAATCCGTTGTCCATTTTATAATATGTCCATGGCTCGCACTCGGGTCCAATCCCCCCAGCCAATCCGGCTCACACACACACACACACTTACACACACTTAGGCCCCATCCACACGTAATAATTTTTTTGGTGAAAATGAATACGTTTGGTGCGTTTGGACCGACCGTCCAGATGGATCTGCCGTTTTAGGTGTCCGAAAACACACTTTTTTTTTCTTTTCTTTTTTTTGTGTGGAAGACTGATACGCAAACGATGACGTCATTGCACCCCCCACCAGCTTGGCACCCATTAGAGTTCCGTAATTTTTTTTTTTTGATTTTATTTGTACTATTTTTGTAGTTTTAAATACAGCCCCTTGGTAAATGTAATTACTAACTGACATTAAAAGTATTTTTTGCTCAATCTAAAAGGTTTAACAACTGCTTTCTCCTCCTCGACTACAGCGCACAGGCTTGATGCACATGCTCAGCCGACGTCTTCTTCTTTTTTTTGTGGAGAACCAGCGCAACACAGTGGCTTTGAATATGTACTACAGCGTTTCTACAGCTCGATGCGTTTTCGCAATGAGTCCTTCTTTACGGAGATATTCCTGAAACGCAACCAAGGAAAGCAGAGGGGAAAAGATTGTTTTCGCCCGTGTGGACGGGGCCTCATACACTCACAGATACAAACACAGAAGCACACTCACAGAAACAAACACAAACACACACGCACACACACACACAGACACACACACTTACACACTCACAGACATACTCACACACACACACACAGACACACACACAAAGGTCGCGGTCTGGCGGGGCGCTGCGTGGATCTCATTAACAGCTTGCTTGGTAGATATTATAAGATGATGAATATACCTCATTGGAGGTCAGCCCGGGATCAATAATGAACCATGTCTCATTAATAATCCTGCTGAGCTCCAAGGATGCCACCGACTCGGTGATAGACGCACTCGGTGCGTTTATCAACAGAAGTGAGTGTAGCCTAACCCTAACCCTTTACTTTAACGCTCACATGATGAGGGAGGGCGTAATGGGATGAAGTACCTCTGCGTTACAATGTAGGATGTCCTTTATTACGGGGCACTTTTTTCGCTATCTATTTGTGTTTGTCAACAAGTGTGTGTGTGCGTTTGTCAACGCACACACACACTCTAAAATACAAGTATGTTACGATGCACATCGATAATGCTCAGACAAAGCACAGTTACTCTCTCTCCCTCTCTCGCCCCACAAATTAATGCTCAAAATTACACGCACGCACACACACACACACACACACACACACACACACACACACACACACACACACACACACACATAGGTGTGAGTGGGATTATAGGATCAGCATTTTAAACATTTAAGCTATATCTTAACTCTTAAGAAAGAGATTTTGGCACCACAGCAGCACCAAAGTCCACTTTGTCAACGACACCAAGCCATTTATATCTGCTAGTAAGTCACACGGTCGATATCTGGCACAGGGCCCATTGACGCATGCAACAGACCAGTGTTATGTCTCCAGTCTCTGAGAGCCACTCTGCGGAGCTCCACCAGTCCTATATCTGCCCACTGCATCCAATGCTAAGGGATTAGGCTACTTATTAAACATATCGCTCTTGGGGCTTAACACTTTACACCTTAGCCTGGCCAATGTGTTTTTCGGCCAATTAAGATGTATTTTTTTCGTTGTTTTTTTTCATATTACTCCTCACATTGAATGGAATGCATGCCAGTAAAGACCTGATCACAGAGGGGGGTGAGACCGCAGGTGGCCAGGCTCCCATCGGCCTCGTGTGTAATCAAGTCCAACACACATGCAAATCTCATCTAGACCTACGCACAATAGACAGCCTTTGTGTGTGGACAGAGAGAGAGAGAGAGAGAGAGAGAGAGAGAGAGAGAGAGAGAGAGAGAGAGAGAGAGAGAGAGAGAGAGAGAGAGAGAGAGAGAGAGAGAGAGAGAGAGAGAGAGAGAGAGAGAGAGAGAGAGAGAGAGAGAGAGAGAGAGAGAGTGTCAACACCGGAGGTTCACAGGCCCTCTTAAATTGGGTGGATCTTCCAACATGTGTTTGTATAATCCAGTGGTGTTATCTTTGAAAGCCTCAGAGACAGTGAAAAAGAAACACAGACATTGTGAATTCCTGGCGTTGCGCTGAACGCATTATTTCTTCAATGCAACATAAAAACAAAAGTTGGCAACCTCCAACTCTCGAGGGAAATTAAAATCGTCTGCCCCCTTTGTACATTTGCGGCTGCATCTCGTATTGTTGGTCGTGTTGTGGGTGGGTACCACCTCTTCTCCTGCTGCGGAAAACCATTTGGTGTCTATTGTTGACTGCTCTATGTCCCAAGTTACATGGAACATATTCTGTATTCCACATTCTATGTTACACCTTAAATCTTATATCTTTCATCTTCTATGTTCCGTGTTCTATTTTCTTCATTCTACATTTTACATTCTACAATCCATGTCATCTCATATTCTATATTAACTGATCCATATTCTATATGATATTTTCTCTATTTTATTTCATGTTCTCCAAGTTCTATATTGCACAGTATATTTTCTAAATTGTACATGCTACCTTCTGTCTTCTACAATGTACATTCTAATATCCTCATCATCCTCATCGTCAAACCGCTTATCCGGGGACGGGTCTCGGGGGAAGCAGCTCAAGCAGACTTCCCTTTCCCGGGCCACATTTACCAGCTCTAGTCCCGAGGCCTTCCCATTCCAATCTTCCCTGAGGTCTCCTCCCCACAGGTCGTGCCTGGAAAGCCTCCCTAGGGATGCGTCCAGTGGGTATCCTTACCAGATGTCCGAACCACCTCAAATTATCCCTTTCTAATCAGAGGAGCAGGGGTTCTAAATCCGAGTTCCTCATGGATGGCTGAGCTTCTCTCCCTATCCCTAAGGGCGACGCCAGCCACCCCTCCTGAGCAAACCCATCTCGGCCTCTTGTATCCTGATCTCGTCCTTTCGGTCATCACCAATCCCTCTTGACCATAGGTGAGGGTAGGAACGTAGATTGACAGGTAGATCGAGAGTTTTGCCAGATTTAGTGGTACTGATCCTCATCCTAACCGCTTCACACTCAGCTGCTAGCCTATCCAGTGTTTCATCCGATACTGATCCATGGACTGTTGATATTGGCATAATGGACAAAAATTTCACTTTCAAACTTGACTCCGGAGCAGATGTCACTGTCGTTTCACAGACTGTTTTAAACAACTTCTTTTCTGACACACAGTAGCTTGTTCTCCAGAAAGCGGAGAAACTCCTGTATGGTCCGGGACGAAATCCTCTGGATTTGTCGGGATTCGTCAGACTGCAGCTGAGGAGAGGACCTAAACGGACAGCAGAGAAGGTATATGTGGTCAAAAACCTGAGAACGCCCTTGCTCAGGAGGCCAGTCATTGTGGCTCTTGGTTTACTCGTCCGTGTGGACAGTATAGAGATGGAGAATATCAAGGCATGCTATCCCAAACTCTGCAGTGGCTTAGGTGAAATACAAAAAACATACGCCATCAAGCTTAAACCCGGTGCTGTGCCATTTTCAGTGAAAACTCCCAGTAGAATTCCTACACCGTTGGTTGGTAAAGGTGTGGCATGGTGGTCGTGCCCAAGAAGGATGAGGAGTCTGTGCGTTTGTGTGTGGATCCGACCTGCTTGAACGTGTATGTGTGCCGCGAAAAGTACATTCTACCGTCAGTAGACCAGAGCCTTGGAATGCTTGCTTGTGCGAAGTTTTGAAGCAAACTGGACACCGACACAGGGTTCTGGCAGATTCTGCTGACAAAGGAATCATCCAAGTACACCACGTTCATTACACCCTTTGGGTGGTTCCATTTTAACCGCCTCCCCTTTGGTATCACCTCAGCAACCGAACACTTCCAGCGCATGATGGCTGAGGTCATTGAGGGGCTAGAAGGGGTGGTCTGCCACATTGATGACCTACTGGTGTGGGGACCAGGGACGCTGGAAGTAATTCACAGTTGGGGGGGCTGAGAAACGTTCCGATGACATCATAATGCGAAATGTCAAACATAAATAAATAACGTTCTCGATAGGGTGTTACACTTGGTTATTTATATGCCTAGTAATCATGTGATAAAGGCTATAATGAGATGTCATCACAACCAACCTGTATTAGACCAGAGGTTTTAGAAATACACCATAAGGCCAACTTGTGAATGTGCTTCATTGAATCACACATGAAATGCAAGTATTTCTCAGAATATGTCTTTAATTAAGGCCTCAAATATTTAATTACACGCACAAGGTACTGATATTATTCATTAGACAGTGTTATGAACAAGTAACATAGCCTAGATGAGGCTATCTGGAGAAGTTTTCATTAGCAAAACGCCTGGCTGGGAACGAAAAATCTTTTGGCTGAAAAGGCTCCTCACTCAGACTGTAGCTAGTGCTAGCTTCCCCGCTAGTAGCAGCAACAGAATCCACCGACGGCGCCGCAGCAGTTAGCATCGCCGGCTCATCCAAGCTCTCCTCCTCCGGTCTGATTGGGGGGTGATCCTTTGATGGTAATGCTGGTAAAGACACTTGAATACTGACACATTCTACATTCGTAGTGTTTTGCCTTTTGGTGGAACCATGACCCACAGGATCTTTGAAAAAATCCTGTAGCTCTGTTCAAAATGTTAGTGCTAGCCTCGTTGATGACGTCCAGAGTAGAACACTTTAAACAGTCGTTATGCTGTGTTTGTGGTACTAAATTTTGTGAATGAAATCATGCTTGTGACATTTATAGTCAAATATGTTGTTTGAGTTATGTAAATAAAATGACAATAGTATAATAATAGTCTGATATATTTATTTATTTCCACGGGGGTTTTTGCATTTCACATTCAGCCTCTCGCCACCAGGGGGGGCTGCAGCCCCCTCAGCCCCCCCACTTCCAGCGTCCATGGTGGGGACGCGACTAGGAAGAGCATGATGCTCGAAAGCAGGCATCACCCTTAATGTGGACAAATGCGGACTCTCCACAAGTGAGGTAGTCTTCTTGGGCCACATCATCACATGTGGGCGGATCTGCCCTGACCCAAGAAAGACAGAGGCCATCATGGAGATAAAAGAGCCCACAAATGTCGGCGAGTTGAAGAGTTTTCTCGGAATGGTCAATCAGCTGGGAATGTTCATTCCACAGCTAGCAGAAACAGACAAACCACTCTGTGACCTCCTCTCAAAGAAAAACGGTTGGGTCTGGGACGTGGACCAAGTAACGGCGTTCACATCGCTGAAGAGAGCACTGTCTTCTCCTCCGGTCCTTGCTATGTATGACCCGAACAGAGACACCAAAGTGTCTGCCGATGCATCATCATATGGGCTGGGTGGTGTTCTTCTTCAAAAGTGGAAGGAGGACTGGAGACCTGTGGCTTACGCATCGCAATCGCTAACTCCAACTGAGAAACTGTATGCACAAGTGCAAAGGAGGCTCTTGGCCTCACATGGGCCTGTGAACGGTTCAGGGATTTCCTTATAGGTAAACGGTTCTGCATGGAGACTGACCATAAATCCCTTCTCAGCCTACTTGGAGCACAAGAACTGGATCTGTTGCCGCCGAGAATCCAGCGCTTCAGGATGAGACTGATGCGGTATTCATACTCCATTGTGCATGTACCAGGAAAATCACTTTGGACAGCAGACACACTGTCACGCTCACCTGTGAAATCCTGCATGTCTACAGAGGAACAGGGGCTGATGGAGGGCACCAACATTTATGTACACGCTGTCATGGAAGGACTACCTGTAAGTCCCATGTATGTAGAAAGTCTGAAAGAGCAACTGAAAGTTGACAGTGTCTTGCTCACGTGTCATGACCCTGTGCACAGAAGGATGGCCAGCACATGCGAAACAGAAACCTGTACTGAAAAATTACTGGCCAGAGCGAGCTACGTTCCCAGTGAAAGACGGCTTATTGCTGAAAGACACAAGGCTTGTTATACCTACTGCAATGAGGAACGACATGTTAGAGAAACTGCATGAAGGACATCCGGTTGTGGAGAAGTGCATAAATTGTGCTCGTCAGTCTGTGTGGTGGCCTGGTCTCAGTCAGCAAATAAACTAAATGGTGCTCAACTGCAGGACATGCATACAAGAGCGACAGAATCGCAAGGAGCCACTCAATGCCCAGAAAGACCATGGCAAAAGATGGGGGCGGACCTATCCTCCGGGGGAGCCAAACGTACCTCATGGTTGATTACTTCTCCAGGTGTGTTGAGATTGCACAGTTATCGCACACCAGGTCCAACGATGTCATCGATGATTTTTTGCCAGGCATGGTCGTTTTTGCCTTTTTTGCAGCCTTGTATGTCATGGTCCGCTTTTGATTTTCCCGTTCACCTGCCTGCCAAGCTGATCTCACCTAATTTGCTCAACCATCTTCACCTGTGCTCCCTCTATGTCAATCCTCTCTACTCAGTCTCTGCCAGATCGTCTCTCGTTACTCACAGAGCTTTCCCGCAACTCCAGAACTAACACTGATCCTACTTCCGAACCCTCGCCTGTCTGACCACCCGCCTTTTGTCGAGTCCCTGCCGGCCTGTCTGCTCCCCTGTTTCTGTTTCCTCGCCTGCCTGTCTGCCCTCCTGATACCGACCCCACGCATCCCCGACTACCTGCCCGCCGACGGTACCCCCAGCCTACCTGATTGCCTGCCGGTCCCTGAACTCTTGCCTGTCCCCGTTTACTCTGCCTGCCCGATCCAGATCATCTGTGCAATCAATAAACCTTTGGACTACCCTGTCATCATTGTCAGTCTGTGCACTTGGGTTCTGCCTAAACCCCCGTTACATCGTATGATTTCAGACACGGCACCAGCAGCCCAAGGTTTCCGCAGAGTAATGGTGAAGTGGAACGGGCAGTGCAGACTGTCAAAAACCTGGCTCTACTCACCTATTGAGCCACACCCCTTCAGAGTGGATACAGCCCAGCTAAACTCCTTATGGGTCGGCGTCTTCGCACCACAGTGCCAATCCTTCCCACTCAGCTGGACCCTGCACTGCCTGATGGTGTAGCTTTCGCTATGGAGGAAAGAGAGAAGAGGAGGTCAGACGCTGAAACCTACAACAGGCGTCACCGCGTCAAAGCTCTCAGTGCCCTGACGGCGGGAGAACGGGTATGGGTAACTGACACATCAGGAACTGTGCTTCAGAACCATTCCACTCCAAGGTCCTACTTGGTGGATCTTCCCCAGGGGGTGGTGAGACGCAACCACAGTCCCCTGATACCTTTGCATACACCTACGAAAGACAAAGGTTCTCCAACTAAGCAAATACCAGAGACAACTCCTGAGCAGGCTCCTGTGACACCTGCTGTGACAACTCATGTTTCACCTGTAGAGACTCCTACTCTCAGAACCAGGTCTGGTAGAGCTATAGTTGCACCTGCTAGGCTTAAGCTGTGAACTAAAAAAAAGAAGAGGAAATACTATGTTACTGTGTACTGTTTGTGTTTTAGTTTTGTGCACTTGGGAGTAATTAGAATTTAACAGTATTTTGGTTTGTTGTTAAATAATCTGCCTTTATTTACTTTGTTCTTCTTTACAGGATTCAGATAGGGACAGACCTTTCAACAAGAGGCAGAATAATCCTCTAAGGTCTGATAAGACAAAGGCAGTCTATCCTTTGTTCTCTAGAAAGGGGAGATGTGGTATTAATGCACTTTAGTTCATATTAATAATATAATTGATAGGAACCTATTTGTTGGGGCGAGGTTTTAGTCAGGTGCACGGGAAGTGTTGGTCACGTGCTCCGGTCGATCCTTTATTGGGTTAATCCCGCCACCTGCAGAACCACCCACTCTGTTGGTGAAGAGAGCCCTGCCAGCCAAAGGAGTTTGGCTTCCCAGCCAGGCGCTCTGGAAATGAAAATGTATTCATTTACTTTTACGTTAAGTTCAACTTCTCTATTGTTACGTTACTTATAATAAGTAAAATTCCTAGGCTTTGACCGCTCAGTCATAGCAGCAAAAACATGGTTGTGTGTGTGTGTGTGTGTGTGTGTGTGTGTGTGTGTGTGTGTGTGTGTGTGTGTGTGTGTGTGTGTGTGTGTGTGTGTGTGTGTGTGTGTGTGTGTGCGCGCGCGCGCGCGTGTGTTGGTGTGTTCCTGGATACTCGGATGCCAGGCTTCCGAGTTGCACTTTTGACGTAATTTCCGGTCTCGGAACAATTATAGCGTTCCTGCCTTTGAGATTGTTTCATAAAATTGGCTAGTCGTTGTTCATTGTTAGCTACATTAGCCTCTTTAACAAACCAGCCCGAAAACAAACAACACAACTTAATATTGTATTGCACGCACAGCAAGACCATGCAAAGTATAAATTGGTGACCGGAATAAAGTAGCAATGTAATCAAGTGTGTAAGAGCATTTAAAATCGAAATTAAAATTACCAACGTGGTACAAATACAAAAAGTAATAATCTCTTTCCGGGCGCAGCCATTTTGTTGAGAGAGTCATCACTGCTCTTGGTCTACTCTCAGATTTCCAAAAGATGAAGACAAAAAGGGGGCGTGCCTCAGAGAAATGCCTCAAGAAAGCTGGGTGATCTTCGACTTTCGACTCGGAAGTCTGGCGTTCGAATAGCGTAGCTGTGACTCCATCAATAATAAATCATCTTCTAAATAGCAATAAACCTGCATTCCGTGTGTGATCTGTCCATAGCTGAATATGGTACTATGCTGACATTAAAGGGGACATATTATCAAAACAACACTTTTACTTGGATTGGGGTGTTGTTTTGGGTCTCTGGTGCTCCCACACGCATACAAACTTTGAAAAAAGTCTGTACATGATTTTTTGAGTGAGTGCATTTCTGAAAGTACTCCGCCTACACTTACCAAACGAGCGAGTCGGTTTCAGCGCCCTCTCCTACGTAGGAAGGGGGCACAGTTGAATATTACCTCCCACTTCCCCACTTCCCTCCAATCAGAGCATAGCTTAGATTTTGTGGACCAGCGGACGAGCAGCTCCGGCGGGGGGAACTTGGCGGCTTCTCAGCTCCGGGAGTACAATCCCTTTCTCTGCCGGACTGCCGCCAAGCTCCCCCCGCCGGAGCTGCCGGATTGCCGCCGAAGCTTCGGCAGCAGTCCGCAGAAGGAGACATGGAGAAGAAAGGGATTGTACTCCCGGAACAGAGCTGCCGGCGGGGGTAGCTCGGCGGTAGTCCGGCAGTCCGGCAGCTCTGCTCCCGGAGTGCAATCCCTTTCTCCTCCATGTCGCGGTTCATGGACTTCAGAGGGTCAAGGCCAAAGTTCCTTTCCCCCAATTCCTCTAAACCATGGCCGAGATATCCCCCACTACGAGTCTTTACTTTTTGTGGAAGTACCAGAGACGTCAGACGCAGTCTTTATGATTCACAATATCATCCGAGGCGCACATAGCTTTTGATATTAAATATAATATTATATAAATACCCATTTATAATATTATTATTATTATATTATATAGATATTGAGCTCCAGGAGTCCGCAAACGGCAACAATCCTTTCTCCTCCATGCTGTGGTTCAGTCTGACAGCTCATTGGTCAATGGGCAGCAGTTCATTTGCATTAAAGCTACAGACATCAGAAACAGCGCATTCTGATGGGACTGAAACCGAGGGGAATAGCGGTAGGTGAGATTTCTTTACCTAAAAGCTATTTCCAGCAAACAGCTTCATAAACTTGTTTTGTGGAACTCAAATACTACGTTGACTTGTTGGGAAAACACCATTATATGCCTCCTTTAAGCATGTTGGGGTTCAACATGTCTGTAGTGTAAAACATTCTAAAACTGGTCTAAAATGGCCATATTAATACGAAAACAATGCTCTCTCTTGTTCTTTCATGGGGTCTTTGTGAACCATTCTTAGACTGTCCCCTCACCTGAGGCAACTCTGCCATGGGAGATCCTACGGAGAACAAGGTTCCAGACAACACAGCCCTCAGGTTCACAGGGACACGCAAACCTCTCCACCACAATAAGGTGAAGGTTCCAGGATATTCCATATCCATGCCCTATATTGCATATCCCATGGTCCATGTTGTCATGTCCAGACACACCAGACCAGTTTACTTTTGAGGATTTTCTCATGACCTCCTTGCAGAAGCGGCAACACAGGCAGAAGCCTCCCCATCTGTCGATTGTGATATAGATTTATAGGATAAGGCCATGTGCCGTTTTAATACCCAACACTGTCTCAGGCCTTTCATTTGAAACCTTGGATTAGAAGGCTTTGTGCATTTCATGTTTTGTCTTTGTCTCCTCCAATGGCTGAATCTGCCCCCTTTACAGCAGGCACCCATACCCTTCTGCCTTTGTGCTTTTGTGTGTGTGTGTGTGTGTGTGTGTGTGTGTGTGTGTGTGTGTGTGTGTGTGTGTGTGTGTGTGTGTGTGTGTGTGTGTTGGGTGTGAATGCAGGGCCTTGAACTTTATCACATTCTGATAACAATGGAGCAAGTTTTGTGTCTGTGTGTGTCTGAGCTCACACGTGTGTGTTTTTGTGTGTGTGTGTGTGTGTGTGTGAGAGAGAGAGAGAGAGAGAGAGAGAGAGAGAGAGAGAGAGAGAGAGAGAGAGAGAGAGAGAGAGAGAGAGAGAGAGAGAGAGAGAGAGAGAGAGAGAGAGAGAGAGAGAGAGAGAGAGAGAGAGAGAGAGAGAGTGTGAGTGTGTGAGTACTTTCTACATAGCACCTTTGAATCCATTGTAATCTAAATTGGGGGCCACTGCCTAGCAAGGGGTCTTAATCCCAATTTGCCTTTGTTTGTCACCATTTGTTCACCAAGACACCCATGTGCCCCCCCTCCCCTCCCCCCCTCCAGACACAGTTAGGATGGGTTGGCTGCACTGGGGCATATTTATCAAATAAACCCTTTTTTCCCAGGGCAAATGTACCCCCGATACAGGAGATGTTCATTAGACCTGGGTCTTTATGACCCTTCTCTTGCATGGGAGGCTTCTTGCAGAGTTTCTCTCTCTCTCTCTCTCTCTCTCTCTCTCTCTCTCTCTCTCTCTCTCTCTCTCTCTCTCTCTCTCTCTCTCTCTGTCTCTCTCTCCCAGTCTTTCTTGAGCGTGTTCTGTCTTATTGTCCATGAGTTGCCGTACTCCTCATACCCAGAGTCAACAGGCGTTATATTTGTTGAATCTCTCCACTGCGAGCCCGAAACTTTCGAGCCCGAAAGCCTGTTTATGAGGAGCGCTGTAACTGTCTGGCTGAGGAGGAAATACAGATTCTTCCAGATTCAAATGCAGGGGGTTTGGCGGGGCAGAGACACCGCTCCAACCTTGTTGGTTTCTCATCACTTTCTACATCTGCTGCCAGAGTGCAGCTTAATGTAAAGCATGTTAACCTGTTCCACAGCACCATGAAACCCTCTAGAAATGTTCATTAATTGAATGTCTTAATGTTTATTTTCTTGTCTTCTGATTCTTTATTACAGTATGGAAGGGAAGATTTGGAGGTACCTGGTCAGGCCTTGGTCAGCCTACAAATCCCAGATGTGGAGACTGCAGGGATACCTCACAGAGAGGACACTAAAGAGCCATCTCATTCATCGAGTGGACTCATTGGTTTGCGAATGACCACAAAGATGCTCCCATGGGCAGATTGCTGCATGGCATTTGCCACTTATTCAAATTGTAGAGGTTGAAGCTGTCTTCATTGTGGTCACTTGCCATAACACTGTCATGGGTTTTTATCAAAACAACATCAGTAACATTTAAATTGAGTTGATGTGGACGGCTCTTTTTTTGTCTGATTTTTTCAGTGTTCAGTGCCTGTTTGTGAGATATGCATTGTTTGAAAGATAAGCCTTTGATTTTGTTTAATTTTAATATGCCTTTCATCAACAGTGGTTTGGGGTTTTATAACAACAATTAAAGTGCTTAACTACTGGTGAACGACGTTGCAGAACATATATGGTACAAGTTTGTGTTAATTGCATGGAAAAGGGAATAACCAGTTATAACTTATATGGTAAGAGCCTGGAATACCATGGAAACAAACAAGGCTTCCTTTTACACTACAGTTTCAGCTTACTTAGTGGGTAAATTGTCATGTTTTACTTAGTAACGTTGCAGAATGTACATGGTACAAGTTTGTGTTGACTGCATGGAAAAGGGACTAATGTATTACAAACTATATGGTAAGAACCTGGTAATACCATGGAAACAAACAAGGCTTCCTTTTACAATACAGTTTCAGCTTACTTGCTGGGTAAATTGTTGTGTTTTACTTGGTAACGTCGCAGAACGTAGCCTACATGGTACAAGTTTGTGTTGACTGCATGGAAAAGGGAATAATGTATTACAAATTACATGGTAAGAACCTGGTAATACCATGGAAACAAACGAGGCTTCCTTTTACAGTACAGTTTCAGCTTACTTACTGGGTAAATTGTCGTGTTTTACTTGGTAACGTCGCAGAACGTACATGGTACAAGTTTGTGTTGACTGCATGGAAAAGGGAATAATGTCTTACAAATTATATGGCAAGAACCTGGTAATACCATGGAAACAAACAAGGCTTCCTTTTACAGTACAGTTTCAGCTTACTTACTGGGTAAATTGTCGTGTTTTACTTGGTAACGTCGCAGAATATACATGGTACATGTTTGTGTTGACTGCATGGAAAAGGGAATAATGTATTACAAATGATATGGTAAGAACCTGGTAATACCATGGAAACAAACAAGGCTTCCTTTTACAGTACAGTTTCAGCTTACCTACTGGGTAAATTGTCGTGTTTTACTTGGTTAACGTCGCAGAACGTACATGGTACAAGTTTGTGTTGACTGCATTGACAATGGAATGTATCTATTATAAATTATATGGTAAGAACCTGGTAATACCATGGAAACAAACGGCTTCGTACCCAGTAGTTAAGAAGATGTACCATGATACTAGAGGAAAACTGCTCCTGCGGAGGTTGTTACCAGGTAAGTAATTCCATAGTGGTAAATCGAAATAAACCCTTTCTAAATGGGTGTAGCTATGAATAATAACTAAGAAAAAGTAATTTATTGGAATGTACTACGCTAATAGTACATCATTGGGCTGTTACATCAACTTGGGCTGTTAACATAAACCTTGGATAACTACATTTGTAACTTGAATTAATAGGTGTTACTAAGAATTGGTTGCTTTATTTCCTAGGAAGTACACAATATCGGAGTTATTACCAACCTAAAACAGTTACAATTACACAGTACTTAGTTGAGTTGATGGGTAATAGTGGAGGTTTTACTTAGTACTTCAGCTGTAATTCCTCAGTATTTACCTTCTTATTACCAGTGGTAATTACACCGTAATACACTATGATTTACCATGTATTTACCGGGTAACTACCTCTGTATTTACCTTCTTATTACCAGTGGTAATTACCCAGTAATACACTATGATTTACCATGTAGGCCTATGTACCGGGTAAATACCTTGTAATTAGGGGACTGTAAAAGGAAGGGTTACCCAAAAATGTAACAGTTCTGAAACAATGACATCTTTTCCCCAACCACAGCATACGTCTTCTGACATGGTTGTTTAAGAAATAAGAAGCTATTCACTGCATCAGTTAGGGTTAAATAACTTGTTGCCAACTGAAACATATCACTGCAGTTTTTGACGGATGGAAGGCTCTTTCCGATTTGCTTAGTAAAATCCAGGTGGTGACTTTCTTTTTGGCTGGGCAGTGTAACTAGCCTCCAAAGCAGATGAAGGATTCTACCTACCTTAGTGGTTAAATCTGCATCCTCCATCCTGGCTGGTTATGTTAGGTAAAGCCTCTGAGGCAGTTAAGAAAGGACATTACTTTTCTGTGCTGGTAATTCCAGGCTGGCAATGGCACCATTGCTAGTCACGGGCATATAGAAGGAGCTAAATCTAATATAACCAGCCTGAAAGGGGGATGAACAATATACCAGGAGAAAAGTAGAATCCTTTCTTATCTGCTTATATTACATACATTATAGGGTGCAACTCAACAATGTATGCCTTCTTGCGTTATTTCTTGAAGAAAGTGGTCCAATCCATGGTCGCTTTTAACTCACTTTATTTGTTAAAGTAGGCATGTTTCGGTATGGTAACTATGAAGCTTAAGGGAGGGAATTGTATCTAACGCCTGTGAGGGACAATATCGTGAGCTTCAAGCCCCGGGCTTAAGCCCGGTTCTCTCCGCGGTTACCTATAGTCTCTGTCCTCTCCATTTCGAATCACCCGCTACTGCCCGTCAAGTGGGCGTGGCCTATGTGAAGTGGGCGTGCCGGGGTGACGTAATGGCTATGCCCCTGCCTAAAGGTGCTTGCCATCTGTGGCTGGAGTTATTGCAGCTTAAGTGTTCGATCCTGCTTCCTAGTGGCTACGTGAGGGTAACGCAGCTTGTGGGTTCGATCCTGCTTCCTAATGGCTATGTGGGAGCAGCTTTTTTTCTTGTTAAGTGACCACAAAGGACGGAGTCATTCGGCGGTATGAAAAGACAATGAAAAGATTCTCGCAATATGGCTCGATCAAGAAGGCTTTTGAAAAGCTGAAGGTAGACAGGAACACAATTGCCAGGACTGCTGTGATTGCAGAGCTGTTCCTCACCTTCCCGGATCGTTTCAAAGAGCTCAATAGAGAGCACGATGATAAAAAGGCCGACTTCGCAGAGCGCTGCAGGAATGCTATTACAAAGGATATGGCAGCGGTCATAACTGAAATAAAAAAAAAGGGCAAGCTCCTCCCGATAATGTACAAATATACTTAAGGGCTTGGGTTTTAGGTTCAAAGGGGCATGGGTTCTAGGTTCAAAGGGCATGAGAAACACTGAAAGTTTGGTCAAATCAGTGAATATCTCTTCACAATCCCCTCAACAAAACATCTGGTGTTTATGGTTGGATTTGTTTTCATCTATTTTGAGCAGCCGTTTAAAATATTATTTATTTTATTGCAACTGTTTTGTTCTCGTACTTGTTCATTGGAGGACTGGAAAGTGCTTTTTTTAAGTGGTTCTTATTTATTTTTGGCCACAACTGTATACATTTTTTGTTTTGTGTCTTAATGTAAATAAAAGAGACTGTCTGGACTGGAATAATTCATGACAGTATAATAAAGGTATCTTGTCAGCCAATGTCAAAATTAGCCAGTGAAGTAACTTTTAATGACATATGACATGTCCAAGTTGTTTCACTTTACTTGAGGCCAACAGAATCATTCATGAGCCTGTTGTAAAGGCATTAGACATTGTAATTACGCTTCATGACATATTATTGAAATGTCCAAATTGTTTCACTTTACTTGAGGCCAACAGAATCATTCATGAGCTGGTTGTAAAGGCATGAGCCGGTTGTAAAGGCATTAGGCAGTGTAATAACGCTTCATGACATGTTATTGAAATGTCCAAATTGTTTCACTTTACTTGAGGCAAACAGAATCATTCATGACAGTATAATAAAGGTCTTATGACAGTCAATGTCTAAACCTTCCGCATGAAACAGTTTAATGTAATCTTACCTAAATCGAAATAGTTTCTTTACATTTGATTATTAAGCCTACTATGACATGTTTATGACAGGTCATGTTATTGATTTATGTCAAGTCGACATAACGAAGACATCGACAAGATATTTTGTCTTCGTTAATTTCAGGTTGTCATAACAAAGACATCGACAAGTTATTTTGTCTCAGCTTATGTCAGGTTGTCATAACAAAGACATCTCATACAATGTCAATGTTGCATTAAACGTGACATAATTGACCGAATGACACATTATGACAACAGTCATAACTATTCATGATGTTCATGACAGGTGTCATGTCATGGTTATGACAGTGTAATGACAGTGTAACAGACACCTTCAAATAAAGTGTTAACAATAACACTTAACAATAACACTTTAATGTACAGTTAGTAATTATATTTACCGACAGGTTAATGACAGGTTTTACCTCGGAGGATGCTACAAAAATAATACAAATCAAATTAACTCAAACAAAAACGGAAATCTAACATGGCAAACCTAGTGGTTGGGGCGATTATTTATTTATTTAGGGACAGTGTACATTAATTAAACATTCCTGTTTTCCATTATTCCATTATCACAATGAAGACAAAGGATTGATATAAAATAGTTATACGTTACACAAGTGATTAGCTTAGACAAAGACTTAAAACACACACACACTCTCTCTCTCTCTCTCTCTCTCTCTCTCTCTCTCTCTCTCTCTCTCTCTCTCTCTCTCTCTCTCTCTCTCTCTCTCTCTCTCTCTCTCTCTCTCTCTCTCTCTCTCTCTCTCTCTCTCTCACACACACACACACACACACACACACACACACACACACACATACACACACACACACACACACACACACACACACACACACACACACACAGCAAGGTGGCAAAAGGTAGCCGGTGGCAGCAACGGAAGTCACGCACTAATTACTGAGCCTAAATGTTTTAATGGTCACACATCTGATTGTGTATGTACCATTTTTTCAGATACAATTTAAAATACTGATGTTAGTCCAGCGCCCTGATGTGAGCTGGAATGGTTTTCCATTCTTGTGCTGCTTTGTGTGAGGATGTGGATTGACCAAACTGACTTTTTCCTGAGTGGGATGATGCAGTCCCCTCTTGCTGCACCTCTTTTTGAATGGTATGCAGATGTTCAAACTTGTACAAATTCTTTGAGTGGAGGGGATGTCAGATTGTTGATGACTTTGTACATTAAACACACATATTTGCAAATGTTATCATTTATCCCGATGACGTCATCTTTTGCGTATCGGGGGTTCTCATGAATCCTTAAAACGCAGGTGGGGGAGTTTTTCTCTTTTTCATCCTTGGACCTAGGGCCTCTACGGATTCAGCTCTCTGCTCATGAAATTTCCTTTCTTAAAGAGATGACCCGGAAATACTTTGAGGAAAGGTTGTTTGAATTCTAAAAATGGTTTCCATAAAACGCTTTATATTAAGGTCCTTCTAATAAGCCTTAGTTACAGTTAGTTATATGCTTATTAACATTAATTATTGTTGATAAGACTATCTATAAGTGTTAATAATAACATATTAAACATGTTTATTGTGAGATTATAAGACATTTATAAGCACTTATAAGAAACTTGTTAACTATTTATTTATTGCTTAAAACATCAATAATAGCCTTATTATAGTGGTTAATAAACGCATTACAAACCCATTAATTGAGTCTTAAAAACGTACCTATTCTGTATTATGTATTATGTAATTGTTAAACCTTTACTAAGCATATTTTGTTGTAGGTAAAAACTGCTTCATAATTAATTTATTAAGAGTAAAATATTCTCTATGGAACAATGCTTATTAAGGTTAATAAATCCTTATTAAACTGCTAATTATGCATTTTGCAGGTACGGGATCTAAAGCGGGAACAAGCCTTATTAAGGTCAATAAGTCCTTTATTAAACAGTTAATTAAGCATTTTACAGGTGAGGGATCTAAAGTGGGAAATATGCTTATTAAAGGCCTACGTGCAGGTTAACCAGAAGTTTTGATTAATTGGTGCATAAAGCACTCAAAATATGTGTATCTTTTATAAAATGTCTCAAATAGTTTTCAAGTCCAGTTTATGGCGTTTTTGGCAGTAAGTAACAGGTGTTTTCTAAGCTATTCGGCGATGACGTCACGTTGGGGAGGCGTGGTGGAAGGTAGTCTCAGCCTAGTACTAGAACTATGGCTTCGAAGAAATGGCAAGAACCACAAATAACATGTATGATGGCCCACAGCTGTATAATTTCGAACCTGTCAGATGTGAGAGGGCGAATGAGGAATTGCAGAGCACTGATGGCGGTCAAAGCCAATTAAATGCATGGTCAGAGGTGAATGAGTGGAGAGTTGCTATCACTTAGCAACGCAGCAACGAGCGCTGGAGCTAGTCAATGTACAGCAGTGAATGCAATAACAATACTTTTATTTATTTTTACTGTCAGTGAATAGCACCGAGTGAAAGTCAACGTTTTCTTTATATCTAGTGACTTATGCTAGCGACTATGTCGTTCAGATAAGTACCGGTAAACTTAGTCAGAAGATCTAGAAATAGATGGCATAATGCTAGCTATGGGCTAACTTGCCAGTCCCACCTTTGAAATCCCCCCTAGATAATCCCAAATTAAATTTTACCCCCGACGTTGTAATCAAATTTCAGATTAGTTATCCCACGTTTTAATGTAGCCTACTAGCTCCAGTAACAACATCTTTGCCTAGTGTTTATTTCTAAGCTTTATTTTACCCAGTGTGCGAAATAACCGTCAATATTCGGGGGTCTCCATCTCCCGAGTGTTGCACAATACGATATACTTTCGTATTGTATACTTTTTATATTTTACAGTAGGCCTATAACATTACATTATTCCCTGGATGCAAGACAATCAGTATTTAGTCTACATGCCAACACACACACGCTTAACATTTTTTGATAGTCCGATATGCTATATATTTTAAAGCAACACTGACATAGGAGGCTGCATTGGCTGATGATGTTTGGATGCAAGTTGATTAATAACAAGGAGAGGCAAAGTTGTGCATTACAATCTTATCTTATCTTACTGCCCTTTATGCCTACTGGCATGTAGGGCAGCAACAAAGGATCTCCACTCCTGTCTGTTTTGGTCGAGCTTTTGGATAGAACTCCAGGTCGGCTTCATGGCTTTCAGTTCTTTCTCCACTGTTCGACGCCAGGTTTCTTTGGGTCGTCCTCTCTTTCGCTTGCCTTCAGGTGTCCAGTTTAGGGCGGTTCTTGTAATGTAATCCTGTTCTTTTCACATGATGTGTCCAATCCATCTCCACCGCCTTCTTGTAATGATGGTCTCTATACTTTCTTGGTTTGTCCGAGCAAGTAATTGCTGGTTGGAGATGGTGTTAAGCCAGAAGATACGTACGATTATTCTGAGGTTTCTTGTGTGGAATGCATAGATCTTGGAATGGTCTTTCTCTGTCATCCTCCAGCATACAGAGCTGTATAATAAGGTGGAGAGAACACAGCTCTTGTATAACTTGAGTTTGGTGTTGATGCTATACTTCGTGGACTTTCACACATTGTTCATCATTCTGAATGTGTTTCTTGCCTTGTTGAGTCGGCCTTTGATGTCGTTGCATGGTTGCTTGTTGAAAAGACTCATTCTATTTAATTTCCTTCCCCTTCCATTTTTATTCTTTGAACACAATGAATGTGTTGAATCTGCCCGTCCTAAAAATACCTTTGCCACCTGCCACTTGACCACGCCCAGCTCACCTGTTGGGGGAGGGGTGGAGCCTATAAATTGTTTCTTCACACTTTAGCGCTTGCTTAGCACTCGCCACCATAAACCAAATTGTTCTGCATCAAACCCTGCCTCCTCCTTGCTCTTATTGATCACCCCTACCACTGTCTTCTGACCGAGACACTGCCTGCTTGCCAGTCCTCACTCCACCTGAATCATAATTTTCACCATTTACATCAACCCTCCCTACAGTTCCTACAATGGTCCTTCGAGCTGGAGATTGAGTGAGGGACACCCTGGCAGGCATTGGTATGGAGTCACCAGACGAAAAAGAGTTGGATGAGAGGGCTCTCCCAGCCGAACCCAGTGACAATTCTTCAAGGCCTCACAGAGAGAGGCACAAACCTGACCGCTATAGCTCCCTGGCTCCTGATGGGAGCATCTCCAGTAAACCCAAAAGCCTCCCTCATCATAGCCAAGCAGCTGACCCATCTCCTACTATGACTGGTGCTGCACCAGCATTAGGGGTGGGAATTGATACGTTTTTATCAATATCAATGCCATTGTCGATTCTGACTATAGATCCAATTCCTTATCAATTCTCTTACCGATTCCTGAGTAGTTCATTGAGTGGCAAAAAAAGAGTTCTACAGTCTTCTGCACCAAAAGTAACCATTTTATTTTCTACATACTAACACAAGAACAAGAAACAAGAAAATATAGTCTAAATAAGTTAGACTGACAATAAATAAGTAATAAAAAAAATAGGAAGACACTTACAATTGAACATGCTAAATTATGATTTAACACTAAACTTTTATATACATATTTTAGATGTAATAACTGTAAGCTTAACTAAGCTTAAACCAAACGTCATTGAATTAAAGTTTAACACTTTTCTAGGAAGGGTTATAAAAAGTAAACAAATAGTTAACAGACGTACATCCCCTTTAATTCTTTAGATTTATTTTTTTTACTGAGCGTCAACAATTCTTATGCAAGAATATAAGCATATCTGCCTTTTCTGGGAGTGAAAGGGGTAACTTGAGCCGATGTCGAGGGGCCAGCTGCCTGAGAGCGATCATCTAAAATGCATGAAATTTGTATAGGTCGGCATTATTAATAAAAACTACGACACTACTACTATAAAAACTGCAGTTGCAAGGCGACAGTGGGCTGCTAATGCACGATATGTAATGTGAACGTTACTGTTGTCAACGGAGGACACAGTGGAGCTTGTTTGACTCGTATGCAGGCTTTTGAACACATGGCATTCTTGGGACTTAATTCCATGCTTGGTAGACAAATGCTTTAGCATGTTGCTGGTGTTTGCACCCTTACACAAAATGATAGCATTGCACTGATTACATACGGCAGAATTTTCATTTCGTTTGGTGAAATGGAGCCAGACTTGCGATCGCTTCCTACTCTCCACGATGCTGCCTTGTTGTTTGAAGGTTGTCGGCGCGCGCAGGGTCGTCGCAAAATCTTTGCGCAAACCGGAAAACGTGGTGCGGAATCATTAAGAAGAATCGATAACGTTGGAGGCGTACGATTCCGATGGAATTGGTTAGTTGGAACCGGTTCTGAGTAGGAACCGGTTCTCGATTCCCACCCCTAACCAGCATATAACCTGGAACACCCGGATCCACAGCCTGAAGAGGAGGAAGATACAGCAGCCAAGGAGGGAGAGGGAGAGGAAGAAAAAATCACCCACAATTATGCCCGGCCCGAATCGGCGGCCGAGGAGCAATCAGCTCAACAACCAGCTCCACCCTCAGAGGAAGCTGAGACCCGACCGATCTAGAGGCAAAAGGGATTACCATTACCAAGGTCAAAGAAGGCCTCCTCTTATACTTACACTTATGCCAGTGGAAGTTCCCGAAGCTCACGCAAGAGTCACCAGGTGGAGCTCACCTCTTTACAGGCAGCCATGATTGAGGAGAGGAGAAAACTTGGAGAACTGCAAGAGATCCAAAGTAAGATCCGGGAAGAACAAGCCCTAGATGACAGGGCTCAAGAACTGGACAGGCAAGCACAAGCAGCCTTGAAGGAGCGAGAGAGGTTGACCCGATCTCTTACTCTACAGCGATGGCTAAGGAGAGTTCAACGAGAATTGGAAGATGCTCGGCTAATAACATAATTCAACACAGAAGTGACCACAGAGCATCCACCTGCTTCGCAAGCATTGTCTAGGGTTCATAACCCATCCCAAGAGTTGGCTCCGTTTTCCATGAGCTCAAGGGTATTCGATTCAGGTGAACCTGTTGACCTGTTCAAACCCCCATTCTGGTCCACAGGTATAGACTGCTTTGGACCCTTTGTCATCCACCTTGGCCGTAGAACAGAAAAGCGATGGGGATAGGGATGTAACGATATACCGTAAAACGGTATATTGCGATATGAAAAGGCCACGAATGTCAACCATACGTTTTTTCATGTAATACCGTGTCGCGGTATAGCTGCGAGATTGCATGGTAAATGCGCACTGTCATTGTGGGGAGTCTGGTGAGCGACATTGTCATTAAAACGTTGCACTCAACTTAACACGGTATGCCCTGGCAGCCCACACCACACAAAATAGTAAAGCATTGACACACCACTGAAATATGACTCCTACCTTGGAAATCAACAGTCCCCTCTCACGTGGACCTTTGTTTGTAAACACTAACCAGCTCAGTGTTGCACTGTCCGTTACAACAACATTATGCACACAGTAGCCAAGAAGAGAAAACGCTAGCAGAGATATAAAGAGAAAGAATAGTGATTGAAACTAGCTTACCTGTTGGAGGAGAGAAAAAGTGAAACAAAGCGATTGAAACTAGCTTACCTGTTGGAGCAGAAAGTGGTTCATCACGGGTCAGTAATTATGAATCCAGGCGAACAAGAAATAGCAGAAGGAGAGGACGCATCTCCGCTATTTAAGCCACCAAAACGGACCAGGTCGGCAGTGTGGGAATTTTTCGGCTATCCAAAGGATGAAGACTGCAAAGTTCTTGAAGATGGAATGCCGACTTGTAAACGCTGCAAGAGAATAGTGCCTTGCAAAGCGGCAAACACGTCCAACATGGCACATCATCTCCGTGAGAAACATCCACAAGACCATGCCAAAATCGTCAAATCCACGGTAAGGTTGGCGAACATCCGTGACAGATGATATAAATGTGTCCAATGATCCGTAATATGTTCACCATAACTTTACGTTAGCTTGTGTACTACCAGCATGTTGCGCACAAGTATGGAATCATTACTAGGTCAGACTTAGGTGACGTTGCCCACCTCCGATAGTGAGAGGGAGGGAGGGGTGAGAAGAGTGCACTGTAAAAACATACATTTTGAGACTGATTTTTCAAATAATAATTAACAAATAAAAATATCGTAATCCTTTTTTTATTTCATTAAGTCAGAATGTATTAAGATAAAAACTGTGTTAAATTCAAATAGATTTGATAGTCCTTCAAGTGCGCCACCAAGCAGCCAGCCTATAAAATAATCCTTTGCCAAGGGAGCAAAATTTGCTCCCAAATCAAAAGAGGCAAAGGAATTAGATCAAGCAGTGGCATTTTTTATTGCAAAGGACATGATGCCTTTCCAAGTGGTTGAAAAGCGGATTCAAGCATTTGATGCAGAAGACGGCCCCACGCTACAAGCTGCCATCTCGGGTTTACTTTTCGGATTCAGAGATTCCTAGATGTTTGAAAAGGTGCGTGCGACTGTTCAGAAAAAGGTGTCTGAGGGGAGAGTGGTTTTCAGCAACCACAGACCTGTGGACGAGCAGAACCCTACATCAGTTTAACCATCCACTACATCTCCCCGGATTGGAAGCTGATGTCCCACTGCTTGGAAACAATGTATTTCCCGGAAGACCACACCCACGCCCACATTTTAGAAATGATCGACAGTATTCGCCAGGCTTGGAAAATACCAAAAGAGAAGATTTTCTGTTTCCAAACAGATAATGCCTCCAACATGAGGAAGGCATTTGAAGATGACCAACATCCTTGGGTGTGGTTAGGGTATTTTGGGCACAATCTAAATTTAGCCATCTTAAAAAAAGTTAATATCATATCGTGATATTAATTTTGATATCGTATCGTGCTAAAAATGTCATATCGTTACATCCCTAGATGGGGAATCATCTTTAAGTGCTTGTTGCTTACATCTTGTCGTTTCATATCACTTCGGGGCAAGCCCTTTGAGATCTGGGCAGACAGAGGATCCAACTTCCGTTCTGGGACTGAGAACTGAAGCAATGCCAGGCGATGGAACCCAAACTCCAGGAACACCTGGCAAATCAGCAGATTGCAACTTCAATCCACCAGGGGCTCCACACTTTGGTGGAGTCTGGGAACGTGAAATCAGATCAGCCAAGACTGCCCTGCGAGTGATTCTTGGAAAGCAGACCACCTCCAAAACTGTTCTTCAAACTGTCTTGATCGAGGTAGAAGGCATCATGAATTCAAAGCCTCTAAGCTATCTTTCCTCAAACGCCGCTGATCCTGATTCAGTCACACCCAATTTGCTCCTGATGGGGCGACGGGACGCCTCTCTGCCACAAGCCATGTTTGCAAACAGTAAGCTCCTTGGGCGACGAAAGTGGCATCACAGCCAGATGTTTGCTGACCTCTTCTAGCTCTTCTAGAAATATAGCTGCATGCAGCAATGTGGGTGTCAAGCATAATGGGACTCGATAAACTAATTCTGCCGGGCGGACGTAATCGACTAGGTGGCTACATGACGACCTTATCGGTAATCGGTCAGACGTAATCGGCTAGGTGGCTACATGACCACCTTATCGGTAATCGGTCAGACGTAATCGGCTAGGTGGCTACATGACGACCGTCTCGGTAATCGGTAATGTCGACAGCTTGTGGAATGAAATTCAGCATTATGCGAGTACGCGTCAATGTTTACCAAATGGAGAAACGACCCTACCTAGAGGTAAGGGTGCATTATCGTCTGCCCGTCAGAACAAATGATACAAATACATAGGGGTATTCGGAACAATATCCCTAACATAGACACAATGTTAACAAGCATCCGTTCTTGAGGTGGTTCATGAAGCATCTGATGCAGTAAGAATTGCAGTTTATATTGTAAATGGGCGGAATGGTAAATTTAGTCATTGTTGTTTGACGTCCCCCTGAGGTCAAAGGTCACCAAATTGTTTGGCTGTTCCCAGAATGATGTCATGAGTCTGTAGCAAATTTGGCTATGATATGTTAAAGAGTTGCTGAGAACAGGCTTACTTCCTGTTAGGCGGCTTTGCTGTCAGGTTTGATTGGCTGTCACGGCCAAACGGTTTGGAAGTAGAAAAAGCTGTTTTGCAGGTTTGTTCGGCTTGTTCTGAAGATCATATAGGGCAAGTTACATGATGATTGGACATAATCTAGCAGGTTTGGCTATGATGTGTTAAAGTGTTGCTGAGAACAGACTTACTTCCTTTTAGGCAGCTTTGCCGTCAAGTTTGATTCGCTGTCACGGCCAAACGGTTTTGAATTAGGAAATGCTGTTTGGCACATTTGTTCAACTTGGTTTGAAGATCATATAAGCAAGTTTCATGATGATTGGACATCATTTGTGGCCTGTGGATATGTAATGTTGATATTGACAACTTTCAACATGGCAGCCAGGCTTTGCAGACAAGTTTGATTGGCTGTCACGGCCAATCGATTTAGAATTAGAAAAAGCTGTTTGGCAGGTTTGTTTGGTTTGAAGATCCTATAGGGCACGTTTTATGATGATTGGACGTAATCTGTGGCTTGTGGACATGAAATGTTGATTTTGACAACTTTCATCATGGCGGCAAATTTGTTCGAAATATACTCATGTGATGAGAGAAGAGTTAAAACACGTCTTTGTTAATTATAGCGCCCCCTGAGGGTCAATTGATTGACCTACAGAGGGAACACAAGGTGAGTTTGTGTATGAGGGATGTGGGAATAGGGTACCTCCGATGACAAGGTTGTAAGTGGTACATAACTCTAACAGCCTCTCTCCATTTTCATTCATGATGCTACAGCCCTCCCTCCCCATGGCCCTGTCATAGTTTTTGTTATTGCTGCCTACTTCTGCATTTAAATCGCCCATTATTATCTTCATATCATGTTGTGGAGTTTCTTCTAATTCTGCTTGGAGCTGTTCATAGAATATGTCCTTGGTTATTTCATCACTGTCATTTGTTGGTGCATAACATTGGATGATTGTGATGTTAATATGTTTCCCCCACAATCTGACTTTCATGAGTCTGCTGTTTACAGGTTTCCATTCCATCAGATATTTCTCCATTCGTTTTTTAAGGATGATGGCTACCCCTTCATGATGTTGGTTGTCATCCCTTCCAGAGTACAGGACATACTCTCCTGTGTTGGTTTTGTGTCTGCCTGTTCCTGTCCACCTTCTCTCACTTATTCCGAGAATATACAGGTTGTAATTTCTGTAGTTTCTTGAGCGAGTTTACTTGTTTGATACAATGTTTGCACATTCCAGAATCCAATCCTGGTCTTGCATTTTGTGTTGAGGGCACCCACCTTCTTGTCGGTAGCTTCCTTACGGCTTTCACTACTAACATTAATTTTATTATCTTTCGATAACTCTGGAGGCCCATTGTACACAGTAGTGTTTTAATCCTTTGTTGCTGTTTCCGTAACAATACTTTTTCTATGGGACTGGGTTGTTAGCCCTGTGCCCATCCCCCATCCTGGAGGACCAGTGGATTGCACTTTGTCAGACGTCTATCCCTCGACCTGACCGACTTGGGTGACCCTACCAGTAGCCTAAGCTCCTGTCGGTATAGCTCTTGGGGTCATTGAGGCACGCAAGCCTCCAGACCAACACAATTCTTCCGGGGGCATTACAATGCAAACACGACAATAATTGACACCAATCTGGCTCATTTAGAAGAGGAATCAACTGAATAAATGACAGGTATAGCCTATCGGACACGGAATCAGTGCACTTGCAAATGGGTGCCTGCAAGTATGACCGATCGTGGTGTGACATTATTTAACCATCAATCCACCGCAAATATGACCAGACAGATTTAACACATACACAAAGCACATCGTCCAACCCGGCGGATGCTAACAGACAGCCCACAACAAGCCAAACATCACCACGGCGGCTGTGTTTTCTCTCTCACTCTCACATGCCCGTACACAATCACTCCAACTTATCCAACTCCAAGGCAAGGCTGCTTCACTAAGACCACAACTAACCACAAGGCCTTTATATTCATGCAGTATGCCGAAGCCGGAAAGGACACACGCACAGTCGCACACACTCATCTTATGCAAAACATTCTGTTTTATCATCAACATACAGTGACTGCAAAGATTTAAAGACTAGCCTCTTACCATAAGTTAGAATGGACCCAAAGTATGTGATTGATACAGTCTAGTTTAGCTTTCCCTTGCTATCTGTTTCTAGTATGACTTCTCAACATTACGTCTTTCTTGTGTTAGGCGCACATGGCTAATTTGCAAGCGGGTAAAAGTTAGCAGCAGATTGGATATTCAGTTTTGCAATCGGATTCGTCCCGCAATCGGCTTAATCAACACAATTGCACTATATTACGGGTGTAGTATGTTGAGGACAGTATAGGACAGCGTATTGACAAAAAATCACACTGAAATTTGTTGTTGCTATTAGGGGTGTGAACGGTAACACTACCCCTTTTTTTTTTCGTGTGTACACGGTTAACCGTTTTTTTTTCTTAATGAATGATTATTTATTTTTTTTTAAAGTGGACCGCAGTCGCGCACACTCGGTTTAACTTCGTTCAATAGCGGGATTATTTGTTTATCAACAGGCGGATGCGCAAGCAGAATGATCGCAAAAAGAAAATTTGTTTGACCGGTTGCCATGGTTATCTCCGTGTGGTTAATTTGCAGTTGCTTTGTTAATTAGGATGTTGTCAGCGTACTGTTTCATTAAACTGTAATCAGAAAACGCGGTTATATGCTATAGACCCTAGTATCTGTTGTATAAAGGCTGGGACGAATTTCATTTATAAATATGTGCACTTTATGTTGAAAGTATAGGCCGTCGCGATTCCCATTGAAACAAATGGCGCGGTGATTATTCTTCAAAACGAGAGCTGGTAAATCTTGAAACATGAATTAAACTGTTATCAGACAACGCTGTTATATGATATTGACCCTAGAGTATCTGTGGTATAAAGGCTGGGACGAATTTTGAATTATAAATATGTACACTTTAGGTTGGGAATGGACCGTCGCGATTCCCAATGGCGCGGTGATTATTCTATATATTTTTTTACGGTTTTCGTTTACTGATTTTTCCTAAACAGTTTTGGTTTACTAACCGGTTACACGTGTACACGTGTACCCGTGCACACCCCTAGTTGCTATCGATATCTGTGCAAGAACAGCACTGTAATCTAAGTTCCGGCTGCCATCTGTTTTAGGGACCGTCTACAAATGACACCCCACAGACTGGTGGCATAGACGTTACCATGGAATTGTTTCAGGAAAGAAATCACCATAAATCAATGAAAAACACATTTTCTCATTCTGATTGCTGTAGTACTTGCCGATGGTGGGCTTTGACCTACTACTGGCCATTATTTGTTGATATTTTGCATAATAGTGAAACTGGATGAAATTAATAGTTTAAAATATTCACCAAAATTCAATAAGAATACATTTTCTCATTCTGATTGCTGTTGTACTTGCCAATAGTGGGCTTTTGCTTACGACGGGTCATTATTTGTTGACATTTTGCATAATAGCGAATGAGGATGCAATTAATAGTTTGAAATATTCACCAAAATTCAATAAGAATACATTTTCTCATTCTGATTGCTGTAGTACTTGCCGATGGTGGGCTTTGACCTACTACTGGTCATTATTTGTTGATATTTTGCATAATAGTGAAACCAGATGAAATTAATAGTTTGAAATATTCACCAAAAATCTATTAAAATAAATTTTCTCATTCTGATTGCTGTAGTGCTTACCAATGGTGGGCTTTTAATTACTACGGGTCATTTGAAATATTCAAATTTTTTACCCATTCTGTTTACTATAGTAGGCTTGTTGCTAATGGTAAGCTGCTACTTATTATGGGTGACCTTTTTTGTGAAATAGGATGGGAATAATTATGAAAAACACACCACAGGCATTGTTAAAAAGACATTTTTTCATAACAGATTAGTAAATATGGCTGTAGACTATCTCTTAAACAAAAACAAAGCCCAGTAATGAATAAAAATACATTTTCTTATGCTTTGAGTTGCCAGTGACCGTATTTCTTATAACATTATCGTATAATTTCTCAAAATTCGTTGTCAAAATAGACATTCCCCTGTTTTGGTAACCTCATGTCCGTGGTTGAATAATATCCCCTTACTTTGTCTTTTTCCCCTTTCATTTTGTGGAACTTAATTTTCTTATTCGCTATTCTTTAGTTTTTTCAACCCCTAGAGGGTAGTATGGCCCCAAAATGATCCAACTTTGTAGGATAAACAATATAGAACCAGAACTGTCATGAATAGCATATGGCCAAGAGACTGAGAATTTTTTTGAATCTTCAAACATTCATAACTATTACAATATGTACATCCCTTTCGTCTTAAAGGCAAATTTCACAATACCATGCATTGTCTTTCTCTGGAACACTGGCAGCTGTCATTCCAAGGCAAAATGCATGGAACCATCTGTTGCATTTACCGCATTCGATCTGTAGAAACCACAAACCAAGTCACATTAACTCCACTGCTTTTTCATGCAATTTATATTTTATCACTGAACTTGTGATACTTACGCAAAGAATGTCTTTTGTTCGGATTTGGAAGGCCGAAGGAACTTTCAGTCTGCGTTTTTCCCATTAAAAAAGACCTTTGTGAACAGATAGCATGTGTAATTTACACATTTATACATTTTAAATGTATCATCAATGGGACATTGTACAGTAACAACGTCTTTACATTACCTGCGGCAAGAAGCATCTCCTCTGCCATATCTTCTCTTAAACGTGCAATGTTTTTGCATTCAGAATCGATATTGAGTTCCTCTGGAATTGCTGGAAAGCTTTGGATTATTTGTATTGCCATCTTAACTTTGTGAATTTGTGAATATATTAGGCTGTTAATATATTTGTGAATATATTAACAGCCTGGTGGTGGTTTGAGATGGTTTACTTCAACTCCATGACAATGACTCCACAGCTAGTTCCATCTCTCTGTGTTGTGTGGGAAATGGTGGCAGGTTTCCATGCCAAGGTCAACCAATCCTTTTGTCAGTTTAAATTAAACCTTGTCCTAAAGTATTTGCTGTTAAAAAACAGAAGTGTAACCATTGTGTGGGCCATAGTGACTGATACAATGGGTGCTGTCATTATCTGAAAATAATACTCTGTGAACTGACAAAGGAGAGAGGAAGATGTAAATAAAAATATTTTTACTGGAAGCATTTTGCTGCTTTCCTGAGGCCTGTTTCAGGTAGCTGGTTTAACATACTCTGAGTTTAATCCTGCGCTCTGAGTTGGTTGACTCAGAGTTCAGGGTTGAAAAGAAACTCTGTGTTTTCGGTTTCAGAACAGGTGATCAGCGTTGGGTTAATCAACTCTGAGTATGTTCACTCTGGGTTGAGGGTGTGCCTGTTGACTATAAAGAGCCATCATCAATGGATCGCTGATAACATGATCAAACTTGGACCAAAAGCGTAGATCCACTTACTTTCTCCCACGGAATTGGAAATTCTAATGAATGCGTATGCCGAGCAGTTACCCAGAGAGAGCTTGGCCTGAAATAGCTGAACAAGTCAATGCGTGAGTAAAATAAATTAGTAAAATAAAATAAAATAAGAGGAAAGTTTAATATCTTCCACTTATTCAATATGTAAATTGCGTGTGTGTCAATTTACGCAACCCCGAGTTGCCCCAAGAGGACTTGGCAGCAAATGAAGATGAAGTACAAAAATATAGTTCAAACAGGTAAACTAATGTTGAATTGAAATCAAATCAATTGTGCTGTTTTGCCTGCTGTACCTAATTTAACAGCTATATTCAACATGTGATGGGCCTATATTTAAGCAGTAAATGTAAGTAGTACATTTCCCAGCCACCCCCTAGGCAAAATGCATTATTTATATATATATATATAAAAAAAAATATATATATATAAAAAAATATAGCGCTTACTGAATATTAGGGTAACATTTTCCTCCATGTTAGCAAATCGAAAAAAAGCAGAGGCCCGGAAGACTGGAGGGGGTCCACCTCTGCAGCCCTCACAGAGGCTGAGGAGATGGCCCTCAGACAACAGAGTATGCGTCCTGTGGCTGAGGGCATCCCTGGGGGGAGCTCCTCTGATCCCCCCCCCACCCCCCAGGATAGAAGTGCCTTTATAAGAGGTTGGTTATTCAAAATAATTAAATATGTACACGCAACCCAGCATGTTGCAAATTAGATGGGGCAATATTCTGCGCTCAAGTAATAATTTCACTGTCGAATCATCTTCTTCCAGTTACTGATGGCGTCATCGCCCTACTTGAACCAGATGCCCTCACCAACCTCCATGCAATTGTAACAATTCAAAATATGCAAAAGGATGCTTTGGAGATCCAAATTTTGGAACATAAGTTAAAGGTGAGTGAGGTGCAAACTGGGATACTGTTCCCTGCTCTAAAAACATACCCGATATGAATGACTTTTTTTGTGCTTTCAGGAAATAAAGAAATCCTCATAAAAAGTAGATTGTCTTTATTAGAACACGGGCTGTGGTGGGACAAGTTATTTTGTTGAACAGTTTACTCAAAGGGGTTTACTTCAGTGAACAATGCAGACGATTATGCTGAGCATGTGCATGTAGAGAAGAACAGCATCTGGTTAAAAGCAGTACCAGGGTCTTTTCTGCCTTGCATTCTTAAAAATAGTTTCTTGACTTGCAGCAGTTATAGGTCCGTGGTTAGTCAGCTACTCTGATCATGGGAAAGCCACAACGTTAAAGTGACTGTAGTACAGAGCGGGTGGGATGCACGGGGCGGATCATTCTGCACATGCGTTAATTGCGTAAAAAAAACCAACTTAAACTTAAAGCATGCCCCCGGTGCGTTTGACAGTTAACATGGGGACTGAGAAGGTGGCCTAAATAAATGATAGATTGCGCTGAAAAACGATAGCGGTCGTGAAGAAAATTATCAGGAAAAGAAAGTATATCCAACCGGGGTCTTAATAATCGTTCTTCACGGAGATTCCTTCTGAGGATCGCAGCCTCTACATCCACAGGCTCTCGTAGAAAAGGGCATGCCATTTCTAACACTTCCTTCTGTCAGAGAGCTGCCTTCAGCCTTATAGACAACAAACTCAGAGTAGGTCTAACCACCTCCCGAGCAGGTTAGGTCCACGGCGTATGTTGCCGCAGCAACTAACTCTCGGTTGCGCTGAACCTGCTACCTGAAACGGAAAACCCAGAGTTTCCATTAACTCAGAGCGAACAAACTCGGGGTTGCCTCAAAACCAGCTACCTGAAACAGGCCTCTGGTCCCTTCCAGATCACTCTCAGGTTCAGCAGGATCAATGATGAATATTTTGCTTGTTGGAGCATGAGGTACGGTTCAGGGATACACAAAAAAAATCATTTACAATACATACATGATGTTGACACACCATTTCATTTAAAGGCCCACTATGCAACTTCGGGCATTTCTTCACTGTTTTCTTAGTTTTGGCACGCACATTTCTCTACACAGCGCCCCCTACAGCTTCGTAGTAGATATTTCACAACACTGTCGTAACAACTCGTTGACGACCCTTCCCCATGTACTTCTACGCGAGCCATGTGCATTTGTTTTCAAAGAAGCCGGCGAATGCGTGGAGCCATGTCCGAAGTAGATGTTCATAAAGTGTAGGCAAGGTTATACATTTTTAAAAGGGTGTATTTGTATTGCAATAAACATAAATCCATCCTTTTTTATAGTTGACGGGGAGAATTTATATCCTAGATTATAATTGTTTTATCTTAGGTTGAATCAGTGTAAGAGGTTTGGCCAACATAATAATCTAAATAAACAAGAACCTGGATTCGGGGATTCAGTCTGTATCTGGGGGACGAGACAGACGAACAGCAAAACACCCATGGAAACAAAGGTGTTTATATGGTTGCAACCAAGCAAGCTAGAAACAGGGCTCACAACAAAACGGTCGAGAAAACATTTTTTACAGGGCTCACAACAAAATGGTTGAGCAAACACATTTGTACAGAGACTATCAACATCAAGAATACCACGAAGACAAAGGCCACCCAAGGGTACTTTCAATTTCAAAAGCAACACGGCCGAGTCAGCGTCTGATTTGCAGTCTTCTTTTTCTTTCAGTTCACGCTATTCCTGAAAAGCTTGCCCAACGTTTACTCGTGTCTGGCCTCTCTGCCGGTCAGTCTCCCTTTTCTCTTCTTCTGTTCCTCCGACATTGGGTTTCTCTGTCTCTTTTTAGTCGGCTGATCTAATATGAATATAACAATCCCTTAGTGACTTGTGTTTATATCGAGCCGGTTCCTTGTTTGGGGGTCTGTGCCGTAAAGCAATTAGTTACTTTGCGAGACCCGAGACTCCCGCGAGAGTGGGCGGCGGGTCGCCGGCAGAAACATATTCCTTTTCTCCGCCAAGATGCGCAAGGGTGAGTCGAAACAACGAACAATCGAACAAAAATGTATAATAGAACCATCGCAATGACTCTTAGCCTGTTATATTAAGGTAAATCAAGCCAAAAAAGTTGCATAGTTCCCCTTTCACTCGTGTCTGATCCCTTTTCTGGTCCATTCTTCTTTTGTTCCACCGACGGTCGCCTCTTGGGTCCCTTATCAGTCGATTGATCCATGATGAATACAACAATTGCCTCGCAACTGGCTGTTTATATCTAGCCGGTGCCATGTTTGGGTGTGTGTCTGTGCCGTAAAGCATTTTCGAAACTACAATCTGACTACATTTCCGAGGATACTCGGAAATGCCGCTGCGTCACATCCGGATTGTGTCGGTCCAAACAGAGCAAGTTGCATATGCGCTTTTTCACTGGAGAGGCGACATGGGTAAATGACACACCCACCAATCGACCCAGAAATGGATGCAGAACCATCAGCATAACTCTCAACCTGCATACTTAATGTAATTTTGGCTAAAAAAGTTGCATAGTGGGCCTTTAACTTTGGTGTGTCAACTTATTTTACTCACCAAAAACCGCCAGTGGTTGTTGTTTACATTAACAAATCCAATCACACCATTGTACTGATCAAAGTCCACCTATGACATTATTGAATAACAAATTAGTTTCAAATTTTGAAATGCTTCAGAACAATGTTATCATTAAAATGACAGAGTTCACATATTCATAGTCATTCTGTACTTACAGTCTTTAAACTTTGCCTTGAGATTTGTGAGGTTTCTCCAAACAGAATTACACCAAAGACGAAGTGATGTAACACATACAGTCGGCACACACCCCCATCCTTGAAAGAGTGGCTTGAATGAAAAACTCCATTGCCTAGAAATACATTTTGAGAAATAAATTCCCTTTTATGGACAGTAGGAATCATTTTTTTGCAAATTAATGTGTGTGAAAAAGGCATGTCATGATATGCATAAATGCAGATCATGTGTAAGCCACTGGTGGCGCTAGAGTTGAATAAACTACCACAAGATGGTTGCAACAGCTGGCTGAGTGGTGTCTGTTTACTTTAGATCAACAACATAACATGGTGTCAGAAGTAAAAGGAAAAACACTAACGAGGATTTGCAAGGTATTGCAAACATGGAAGGACTTAAGCCGCCCGCTGGACTTGATCTACTGCACGGTAACCTGTCAGAAAACTGGAGGAGATTTCGGCAGAGTTTTGAGCTGTATTTAACAGCTGCAGGGGGCGCGAGCAAGTCAGCTAAGGTACAGTCCTCACTATTTCTTCATATAGCCGGCGAAGAGGCGGTGGAAGTGTACAATACCTTCACATTTGACGAGGAGGATGATAGGCTTAAACTGGCGATAATTCTGGAAAAATTTGAAGAATACTGCAACCCCAGAAAGAATATAACCTATGAAAGGTACAAATTTTTCACGTGTGTGCAAGGGGACATGTCATTTAACCAATACCTTACGGAGTTAAAACTAAAGGCAAAGTCATGTGAATTCGCACAGTTAAGAGAGTCCCTTATCAGAGATCGAGTTGTCTGTGGAATCACGTCTGATACGTTGAGAGAGCGATTGTTACGTGAAGTTGACATTTCTCTTGAAAAGGCAGCACAGCTGTGCCTCGCGGCAGAAACAACAAAAGTACAAATAAAACAAATGCATGAAGAGGATCACAATGCGCAATCCTTTGCAAGTGAAAGCAAGGACATAGATGCAGTGAGGCACAAGCAGACACGCGATAAAGAATACCGAAATAAAACCCAAGTAAGCATGCAAGACAAGGGTTGCACGTTTTATTGCACAAGATGTGGAACTGAGCATGTATCACGAAAATGCCCGGCTTTTGGCAAACAATGTAAGAACTGTGAGAAAATGAACCACTTTGCCAAGGTGTGTAGGTCGATGAAGACAGCGTACTCAGTAGATGATGACGACACAGATCAACAAGCAAGTCTGTTCCTTGGTGTTGTGAATGCAAAGACACAGAGACAGACAGATGAATGGACTGTTGAATTAAAATTGGATCACAAACAAGTCAAATTCAAACTTGATACTGGTGCACAGGCCAATGTAATTCCTTTCAGTCTCTTGCAAAGAATAGGGAAAAAGAACATACTACGACCAACAAATGTGAAACTGTCAACGTACACTGGAGACAAAATACCAGTGAAGGGAAAGTGCAAATGGAGCGTGAAATACAAAAAGAAAGCATTTAATCTGGAATTCATTGTTGTAAAATCAGATGCCAAACCAATACTTGGGATTCAGGCATGTGAAGAAATGGGGCTCATCAAGAGAGTTATGGCACTAAATAAAAGTGACAAAATGGATATCTTCAAGGAGTATGCTGATGTATTTGAGGGACTAGGCTGCCTAGAGGGAGAACACACTATTCAAATTGATGAAGGCGTGACACCAAAAGTGCACCCACCTAGGAAAATTCCTGTCACTTAGAGAGAAAAACTAAAAACAGAATTGGACAGAATGGAAAAAATGAAAGTGATTGTAAAAATCGAAGAGCCAACTCAGTGGGTCAACCCTATTGTTATCGTTGAAAAGCCTAATGGAAAACTAAGAATTTGCTTAGATCCACGTGATCTTAACACAGCAGTAATGAGGGAACACTACCAGCTACCAACAGTTGAGGAAATAACCTGCAGACTCTCAGAAGCCAAATACTTCACAGTGCTGGACGCAAGCTCAGGGTTTTGGCAACTCAAACTAGACGAAGCCAGCACTCGCCTCTGTACATTCAACACTCCCTTTGGTCGTTATAGATTCCTCAGACTTCCATTTGGAATTAATTCGGCTCCTGAGGTGTTCCACAGGACAGTGAGACAGCTGTTTGAAGGAATTGAAGGTGTTGAAACATACATAGATGACCTCTTGGTTTGGGGTGAGACAAAAGAGCTGCATGACTGCAGATTGAGACAAGTGCTGGAGATAGCAAGAGCCAAGAATTTCAAGCTGAATAAAGAAAAATGCAAGGTGGGCCTAGAGGAAATCAAATACCTGGGTCATATCTTCACAAAAGACGGTTTGAAACCTGATCAGACCAAGATTGAGGCTATTCTGAAAATGCCAACTCCAGAATGCAAGAAAGATGTGGAACGATTTCTGGGCGTAGTCACATATCTCGCAAAGTTCATTCCAAACATGTCCAAGCATACTGAGCCATTGCGTGGATTGACCAGAGACGATGTTGAATGGCAGTGGAAAGCTGAACAGCAGCAGGCATTCAGCACAACGAAAACGATGCTCACTGAAGCTCCTGTGCTCAGATACTATGATGTCAAGCTCCCCGTAACGCTGTCAGTGGATGCATCAAAAAGTGGACTTGGAGCCGTTCTACTTCAAGAGCTCAAGCCAGTAGCTTATGCATCGCGCGCACTGACAGAGACTGAGCAGCGCTACGCGCAAATAGAAAAGGAGATGTTAGCAATTGTGTTCGGAGCAGAGCGTTTTCATCAGTACATTTACGGAAGAGATGTGGATGTGCAGTCGGATCACAAACCACTTGAAGTGATAATGAAAAAACCACTGAGCAGTGCTCCAGCTAGAATACAGAGACTTTTAATGAGACTGCAGAAATACCAGGTGAATGTACAGTACAAGCCAGGAAAGGAGATGTACATTGCAGATGCATTATTCAGAGCTTACTTACCAGTGACCAGCTCTCCAGATAAAGACATTGAAGCGCAGGTGCACATGGTGATCTCCAATTTACCCGTGTCAAAAGAGAAATTGGAGGAATTCAGAAAGGAAACAACAAATGATGTGACACTGACTAAACTCGTTGAAACTGTTCTTAATGGATGGCCAGAAACCAGGAGCCAAGCTGCCCAAGAAATACGAGCGTATTGGAACTTCAGAGAAGAGATCTCAGTTGTGAATGGAGTTCTGTACAAGGGAGAACGACTCATCGTTCCGGCAGCAATGAGAGGAGAAATGTTAAAGCGCATCCATGAAAGTCACTTGGGCATTGAAAGCTGCAGGCGGAGAGCAAGAGAAGTCCTTTTTTGGCCTGGAATGTCGGAAAAAATCGCAGAGATGGTGAACAGGTGTGACCTATTCACCTTTAGCCAGCAGGAGTATTTACTACTGGTGGATTACTATTCTAAGTTCATAGAGGTGGAGTGGTTGAAGTCAGACACAAGAAGTGCAACAATCATCACACATCTGAAGTCACAGTTCGCCAGACATGGCATTCCTGAAATAGTGATCTCAGATAACGGACCACAGTTCAGCTCTCGTGAGTTCCAAGCCTTTGCAAAAGAGTGGGAGTTCAGTCACCAAACTTCAAGCCCCTACCATGCGCAGTCTAATGGAATGGCAGAAAGAGGAATACAGACTATCAAACTCATGCTTAAAAAATCGAAAGCTGATGGAAAAGATCCATATCTGTCGTTGCTGAGTCTGAGGAGTACACCTCTGGAGGATGTCGGAGTGTCACCAGCCCAGCTGTTGATGGGTCGACGTTTGAGAACAAGACTTCCGACGACATCCCAGATGCTGAAACCTCAAATGGTCACAAGTACAGTACAACAGGTGTTTGAAACAAGACAACAGAAACAGAAAGAATATTTCGATCAAGGAGCCAGAGCACTCCAGAAACTTGAGGTTGGCGACAATGTCAGAATCTGGCAGGAAGGATTATGGAATCCAGCCCAGGTAACGGGACTTTCTGACCAGCCAAGATCATATGTAGTCCAGACACCTGGGGGACAAGTATACAGAAGAAACAGAAAGTATCTGATGCAGTCCAAGGAACTGAGTAACACACTAAAGGACACCAACAAACAAGATGTGACTCAACAGGATGTGCATGACAGTACAGAGAAAAAGCATGAAATGGACATTCAAAAGAAAACATCAGGAAGTAATTCTAGTCCTACAAAGCTTTCAAGTCTACCTGTTACAACAGCAAGTGGACGAATTGTCTCAAAGCCAAGAAGATTCATCGAGGAGTACTAGGATTATTATTATTATTATTATTTATTTATTTTTTCATGTTTGAGCAGTTGTTTAGCCTAATGAAAAAAAAAAAAAAAAAAAAAAAAGGAAAATAAAGAGGATGTCATGATATGTATAAATGCAGATCATGTGTAAGCCACTGGTGGCGCTAGAGTTGAATAAACTACCACAAGATGGTTGCAACAGCTGGCTGAGTGGTGTCTGTTTACTTTAGATCAACAACATAACAACCTACCTCACCATTAAGCAGATTATGTGGCCTTAGTGGGATGAGGTCATTATGCCTCAGGCAAATTATTGAGTTACCATTTTTTTGCCCTAACTGTGGCAATGACAACCTCAGTCCCCTTCCTTTTCCAAAGAGTCTGTGTCTAGGTCAGGTAATAGGACAATGTCAACAAACCACTTATTCATTACTTACAATCAAACTATTTTGCAAGCACTAATCACAAATTACTCCCATAGCATCAACGAAGCAAATTAATTCATGAGTGGAAATTACACACACAGTGTGGAGAAATACATCAAAATATATAATAAAATTAAGATGATTTAAAAATATATTTATATTTAAAAAAATACTGACTTGTGTTTTTGTGCTTGATGTGGCTTCACGACTGCCATCACCATCTTCACTGGCCTCTTCTGATGGGTCCTCAGCATTGCCAGAGAGTTCCTTGTCAGAGTTTTCTCCAGGTCCTGGAACTGGACCTATTCTGCGACCTCTTTGTTTTGTTTCTCTTGGTGTAGGCATTGAGGTAGGGGCAGCATAATAATTTGACCTGGATTTAGAGCTGGAACTTGCCTCCATAAGATTTTTTTTGGCACATGTCTCTTCTGAAAGGCTGATGTCATTTATTTTGCCCTTTATGGAAATCAGCTGATCTGGCAGTTCATTTCCTAGCCTGTGCTCCACATACCTGCCATGATGGGATGTGTGCATTTTTCTGAGGAACACTCCAGGAAGCATTTGCTTCTTTTTTAAAAGGATGTGGTTCTTCACAATCCCGAACCATGCCTCCACGTGGCAATTTGTGTCCCTCGTCTCCTTCTCCTTTGTCAATGAATTGTTGGGGCGTAGAGCATGGCGTGACAGACCCCCCAACATCAGCCCACTCCAGAGTGGATATATGGACATGTATTTGTCCAGGAGTGTTCGGAGTATGGCAGGGCAGTAGTAGAGATTGTCCTCCTCTTCATTTGGCTCTGAGTCCACTGCTTCGGCAGCATCATCAGAGACACGTCGGAAGACAGACGAAAACTGAGACGTGCTGACAATCGTCCTGGAATCTACGTCTTCATGGTCTTCAATCATGAAGGTCTTTGCATTGACCTGGTCCTCTGACATTACATCACAGTTAACTGACTGTATCATCTCTGTCAGCTCCTCCACACTGTTTATTACAACAGGTGAATTACTTTTGGCAAACAAAATGATGCACAGGGCCCTAAACACCTGGATGGCCTCATTCAGACTTTGTGTGTTCTGCAGCCTGGCAAGCACAAAAGTAAAAATCTTCCTGTGACCTTTGTCAGTCACATGCTTACCAATGATTCCACTAATGGCCTTGAGCACATGCGCCGAGCAAAGGTGGAGCACAGTATATCTCTGGATGGTCTTCATCTGCCGTCTGCCCTGGCTAATAGCGAAGCATCTCCTCAAATAGGCAAAAATATTTTCCTGGTTGAAGGATAGGAGAACAGCCTGCATCAGTGCCCAGCTGAAGTCTGTCTCCACTTGGCGAACTGTCAGCACAGTGAATTGACGAACAGTGTGGAGAAACTGCAAGAGCCAGTAGGCAATCGAGGGTACAGTGTTGTCATTGGTTAGCATCTCTGCCACAGGCAAGGGGGGTGCACCACGACCATGTCCAGGTAAAACAAGTGCATAATATAAAACTCTTCTGGTCTGAGATCTTGGATACCAAACTCCCTGTGGCGTCCAGGTACAGTTTTACTTCCTCCTCACAGGAGGAGGGAACATCTAGTCATGTTCCCAGCCCTTATATCCTCTTGAGGGGTTTGTCTAAGGAGTTTTTAGCAGGTGTTACTGAGCCCACCTTTGATTTTTTTTTAGCAATGTTCCCTCTCCTAACATTTGACGCCTGTCTGTTCCTGATATGTTATTTCAGGTGACCCACATTTCCATGGCGGCACACTGTCAAAAACGCTTTATTTTCTTTTATTGAGGGTTTTTTAGCCATTGAGAAAGTATAAACTGCTTTGCAGGAAGAAAATGTGCACACCGCTTTTGCATGAAAGTATGGACAATTTATTTTTCTGCTATTTACCGGTTTGATGTGTTGGTATTTAAAAGCAGGGACACAGCAATGATTTTGTTTGTTGAATTTCTCATACAAAACATGTGCCCAAGACACCAGGATTTTTCATCCAAAAAGATTCGAAATCTTCTAGGGACAGTGCCGACCCTTCGGATTTTCCTCTGTCCTTCAGAAGACGACGGAGAGGCAGCATTGTATTTGGGCTCCTCTTCCAGATTGTTGAAGTCAGTCATTGCCTTGGATGTTTTAACCACAGACTCAGAAGAATCTTCTAAACGATGATCACTGCCTTCAATCTCGGCCACAAACTGGATTTCCCTTTCCATCCCCCAGGATGGTCCAATCGGGACATCGGATTGGAGGATGGGGAGGCAGACAGAGAGGAAATATTGTGTTTGGGCTCAGGCAGATCTATTGCCTCATCCAGATTTTCCAATTCAGATATTGCCCTGGATGTTTGAACCACTGCCTCAAACCCATGCGACCCATGTGTCGCTACCTCTTTGTTTTCTGTCTTTGGATCTTTGGCAGTTGAATCTAGGCCTTTCATATTGTTATGATCACGGACTCCATCTCTGAGTCCCCTTCTATTGTTGTTCCATATCACCCACAACTAGTGTTTTGGGGATTTATTTTCATTTCCAAAGAGTGATAGGCATAACTCTGACCAAACATCAGAGCTGTAGGTGGCCCCGTGCAGGTTAACCAGGGAAAATTCACTCACCACAGCCTCCAAGCCACCTGCTACCTCCCAAAAGTCTCTTTGGGATGCAATCTTTCTCTTTAATTGTTTCGTCATTTTTTAAATTGAAAGAATTCTGTATTATTAATGATTATTCATTTGTATGATGCCTTTAGCCAAAGCAAAACATTGATCAATTATTTCAAATTCAAATTTCCCAACAACACTCATTTGACAAGATATTTGAAAAAAGGATAGGCTTCCTTAATCTACACACTGTAGAGCACCACATGTGAATAGGTCCTGAAAATCGCCATAAAATAAACTTGGTTGACAACTTACTTGCTATGATTGGGTTGATTGATTAGTGGTTAAGAACTAATGTTCTTTGCTGGGAATTTTGCTAGAATAATGAATCCTAGCGACGACTAGAACCACAAGAAGACCAACAACCAACGATGTGTCGTGGTCTTCGTGCACCAAAACCGTCGTCAATTAACTAATGTGTGTGCAGGGCCGTAGCACAAAATTCTGGGCCCTATATTCATGTGGTCCTGATCGCTCCTGACGAGGAGGGGGGTGTGAAGGTATTAAAAGGTACGGAATCTCATATGAGATAATATCTCAAAATCTCTCTCGTAATAACTATCGTCACGTAATAACTATTATCTCGTAATTAATAACGAACTAACTATGTAGTTATTACTATTATCTCGTAATCCAACATCCAGGTCAGAATTTAACTCCCGGGTCAGAGGAAAAACTAACAACCACAACGATGGAGCTTGGGAGATTTATCAACGTTTATTTTGAGCTTGGCCTCAAATATTCGGACATCAAATCAATACTTGCCAGTAGGCACGCCTTCCACATAAGTGAGAGACATCTGAAGAGGATACTGCGAGATAGGGGACACTCTCGCCGCAAGGCGTACTCTGACCTGTCGGTCCTGGTGGATTTTATTAGCGACCAACTGCAATACTCAGGACAGCTTCACGGGTACCGATGGATGTACGCTAAATGCAGGGAGCATGGACTGCGTGTGAGGAAAGAGGATGTGCGGTTGTTGTTGAAAGAGCTCGATCCCAGAGGAGTGTCACGAAGGCTAGCGAGACGTCTCAGACGACGAAACTAACTACTAGTGTAGATAATAATATAGTGTACATAATATACAACTAGTATTACTTTTCATACCCTGACATTGTTTTGATTGTTAATGTTCCTGCAGTCTTCTTCTAAATGTCACATGATGTTGCTGTGGTGTCAAGACAGCTGATTTTATACAGGTTTCAGGTCATCCTACTTGAACCGGCAGGACGACCGCACCCCCTGCTGTATACAATCAGCTGTCTTGACACCACAGCAACATCATGTGACATTAAGAAGAAGACTGCAGGAACATGTCATGGTATGAAAAGTAATACTAGTCTGATTACAAGAACAATTAAGTCAATTGTTCTTGAACAAGTACAATTATTAATTCATTGTTAAGTTTTTCATCTAGCTAATGTGGCCAGGGAAAAATATGGCCTGAAAATATCAGGAAACGGCACCAAACTTGTTTGGCAATTGTTTGTTGATTCAGAGTTCCACATACGGGATACCAATATAGTTACATTCATAAAAAAGGTTCCAGTCTCAACAAAAACATGAATAGCGTGTGTTGTCGTTTTTTAACCCCTCTCTCAGTATTTGAAACTACAGGTTGTAAATGCACAGATAATTTCAAAATGCTTTTCTGTCTGTAACATGTCAATATTTGTACTGATTGGCCATCAGAAGTTCAGAGTTCGATAGATACATCCATTTTGTTGGTCCCATCATTTGAAATCCAATGATATTCTATCATGAAAGACTAAGAATAAGTATTCACATTTAGTTACTGAAGCCAGTTACCTTTTTTGTTCAATATAATTCTAACTGAAAAAAGTGATACATTTGTTAAAGTAAAGTTCTGAAAATGATACACTTTTGATTTACTTTTTAGAGGCTTTGTCTATAAAGCCCCCCCTCATTTCTGTGTTTCTAAACTATCGTTTAAAGGAATATAACATTTGCCAAAAGCTAGAGATGTTGAGCTATGACTTTAAAGGAAACTTATAAAGGAAAAGGACAGCAAGGTGAATTACTTATGTGACCAAAAAATCCTGCCACTTCGACCATGCCCTGATGGCCTCTCTGAGGTGCATGCACAAATTCACTGCCTGATATGGATCTGTTGCTAGAGTGAGATTGGACTCATCTAGAGTTCATATAGATCTGGATCACACGGTTTGGTCTGGCGAAAGATATTCATTTTTGCACAGTTGAAAATCACCATCTTCAATTGGGGAAAGGAAGTCTCTTGTCCCATAGAGTTCAGGTAATGCTAATCACGTTAGGCCGACCGCTGGGGACGTTAAGGTTTTTCGATGGCCTGATGGTGTGTGTGTTCCAGACCTGTGCAGTGTCATCCAACTCATCCTGTTAAAAGCAAGAATATAAAAACAGTAAATACATTAAGGAAGAACTATAAATGCATATCCAGGGCTGTTCGCTTATTTTTTGTAAGTGGTAGCACTGGTGCCAGCAAGCACAAAAATTCAGTAGCATAAAAATAAATTTTGTACCACACAAAGTGTGATCGAAAACTTGCGTAACCTTAACCCCTGCATTTCACTCTAATTACCTTTGAGCATGTCATCTTGGTCTCATTTGAGATTAACGATCAATATTATATCCTTGTGTACAGTAATAATTATAGAAAAAATTAATAGGGCTGCACTTATTTAGACAAGAGCCTAACTTGCCAATAGCAATTTTTGCTGATTCAGAATTGTTTCCCCCCCATAGAACAATAACATTAATATCTATATCTGTATATTGTTTATCTATACACATAATTATTATGATAATGATAAACATTTTTAGAACATTTCCTTTTAATTAAAGCCAAACTTTATACATTGAACACAGCCTATTCAATTAATTAGTATACATATTTCTACATTTAGGATAAATTAAATAGGTTAGGTCGAGCAGAGCGGAAGAGCACGCACTTCTTCACTCCACGTTATCTCGTGTAACCAAACAAAGAGGGAGGCGCCACCTAGCGCTACATGGCGCCACCTGGCGCTACATATTATACACCTGACTGTTACAACTGTACCCCTGAAATCTTCAATAAAGACGTTATAAACCAGCATCAAAATATGCCCGTTGACTTGCGCTAGCCTAGCTAGCCTAGTCTCCAATGATAAAGAACACCAAGGCTAACTTGGGAATCAGGCCCTATGTCCAAAATTCCGAACGACCCCAATTTTCAATTCGACGTCCTTCTTATGTACAAGTGTCCGTTAGTATTGTCCATTGCTGAATCTTACAGAAACAACCCATACTTATGGCATATATATATAGAAAAATGTACTCACCGAAGCACCATTACTGCTGCTGTTGCCGTTGGACATGGCTAAATCTGTTTTGCCTTCCCGCGTGAGAGTCAGGTATCCAACGAGAATGACTCGCCCATTCGTTTGACCGCGATCTAGCATCTAGGATCGATTGCTCTTTCTTGGGTCCCCGGATGTTAACACTGAATTTCGTACATTGAATTTTGATGGTGACTTTGGCGGACTGAATTTTTGGACGTTGAAAATACTTTAGTTGAATTTTTTAAAGTTGAATTTTTTAACATTGAAAAATAAAGGTGAATATGACATATTGAAAATGTAAAGAGTTAAATTCAGAGGCAAAAAATTCAGATATTCAGTGCTTATAATTCAATGTGTTTTTATTTTCAAAACCCGATGGCACAGATTTACTTCCATATAATTGCATCCTCAATCGCTATAAGGCAAAATGTCAACAAATGATGGCCCATAGTAAGTAAAAGCCCACCATTGAAAAAGTACTACAGCAATCAGAATGAGAAAATGTATTTCTATTGATTTTTGGTGAATATTGCAAACTATTAATTGCATCCTCATTCACTATAATGCAAAATGTCAACAAATAATGACCCGTAGTAAGTAAAAGCCCATCATTGAAAAGTACAACAGCAATCAGAATGAGAAAATGTATTTCTATAGATTTTTGGTGAATATTTCAAACTATTAATTGAATCCTCATTCACTATAATGCAAAATGTCAACAAATAATGACCCGTAGTAAGTAAAAGCCCACCATTGGCAAGTACTACAGCAATCAGAATGAGAAAAAATATTTCTATTGATTTTTAAACTATTAATTTTAAACTATTAATTGCATCATGTCACTATTATGCAAAATGTCAACAAATAGTGACCCACCATAAGGCCGCGTTCACATCTAGCGTTTTTTTTTTTTAAATCTGCCAGCGCTTGTTTTACATTATATTCCTATGGAGCAGAGCGTTTCTGGAAAAAGTCACGGCCGCTTTTTTAAACGCCTCTCCCAGCGTTTTTTTCTGCCATACGGAGCGTTGAAAAAAGTTCAACTTTCAGGAAGAAAGCGGCCGACGTCAGGCGTCTTTTGGGCAACTGACCAATCACAAGCGGAACATTGACACTTCGTCACGAAGGAAATTCTCAACTGTCAAAACAAGAAACAATGGCAGACAAATCACTCGGGAAAGTGCCGGTGGAGCGATTAATTGTTTTAATTACAGAACATGTCGAGATCTACAACATGTCTAATGGGCTCTAGCCTGGATACGTAGTAGGCGAGTAACGTCGGGTCTAGAATGGATTAGTTGCTAGGCGATAGAAAAAACGCTCTTGGCGCTTTTAGGGCCAAAAACGCTGCCAGCTTTTCTTTTTGTTGACAAAACGGTAGGCTCAACTTTTCCCTATTACAAAAAACGCTAGATGTGAACGTGGCCTAAGTAAGTAAAAGCCCACCATTGGCAAGTACCACAGCAATCAGAATGAGAAAATGTTGTTTTATTGATTTTTGGTGAATATTTTAAAGTATTAATTTCATCCTGTTTCACTATTATGCAAAATATCAAAAGATAATGACCCGTAGTAAGTAAAAGCCCACCATTGGCAAGTACTACAGCAAGCAGAATGAGAAAATATGTTTCAAGTGATTTTTGGTGATTTCTTTCCTGAAACAATTCCATGGTAACGTCTATGCCACCAGTCTGTGGGGTGTCATTTGTAGACGGTCCCTAAAACAGATAGCAGCCAGGACGTTGATTTAAGAGCTTTTCTCGCAGATATCGATAGGAGCTGTGATTTTCCTTGATACGGTGTCCTATACTGTCCTCAACATACTACACCCGTAATGAAGTGCAATTGAGTTGATTAAGCCGATTGCGGGGGCAAATGAAAAACGAAAATCCAGCGATTACCGAACATTCGACACACTTTTACCCGCTTAATTAGCATACATGCACAGGACTGGCTGGCTCCGCAAGGCAAATAATAGAACATATTTAATTATCTTTTTGTCGATCTATCTATCTATCTATCTGTCAACGCATGTGTCAAGCTTTAATGTGATGTATTTTGTGTATGTCCAGTCAGACTAGTTGTCTCCCTCGTTCTGTGTGTTCAGTAGGCTATACTGTGTGAGCCGAATCCCCAAATTAATACCCGACGATTTTTGTTGTTTGGTATTAATAAAGACTTGACTAGGCTTTCTATCTATCTAGGCTATTAATTAACAATTATTCGCCGAATGCTAAGTGAATAGTGCGGAATAGCCCTGAGGCCGAAGGTCGAGGGGCTATTCCCCACTATTCACGGAGCCTGAGGTGAATAATTGTTAATTAAAGGTTTTAGTAAATACTACACGTGAACACTCCAAAAATAAACAAGATAACACTTTTCGCCGGGATTTATTTGTTTTTATTAGCGTTTTATTTGTTGTTATTAGCGGACATTTTGTGATGAAAACAATATCGAGTTTGAGATGTCAATCATGGAATATTGCCCAATATCCCGAGATAATGAACCAATCAAATTGCGCCATCTTAGGAGGTTCACGTGTAGCATTTTTGTTATCTAACTATTTATGATATCTATGTTTTTATCTATGTATCTGTATAATCTGCTGAACACTCTCTTACTAGTCTCTACTCTCAAGGGTCTCAATGCGGCTTTGGTCCATGTCTCCCCAACGTGACGTGATGAAATGCATTCTGGGGGAAATAAGAATCAATAGCAAACCGCTAAAATAGTACCTACTTTTTTCCGTTTTGTGATAGCTAACAACATTAAGTACAATAAATAACTGTTTAAACTTTTATTACCAACAAGCAAATTGCACAAATTCGTTGGAAAATCAACCCTGCAACACGGCCTTTAAGGTTAATAAGTCCTTTAATATACACATTTTAACATTAACAAGAGTACTATATGTTGTCAAGGTTGATCAAATCAGAAATTAAAAAACGACATATACTGTAAAGGCAATGTTATGGCGGTGAAGCACAAGAACACAATTTAAGCCAGCTCTTTTGAGAAATATATATTTATTTACTTTAAAAGCTTAATGAAAATATTCATGTTCATCAACATTTAAAAAAAACGTCTCAAATCAGGCATCTCATGGCCTCAAGGGATGGTTGAGATTTTTTCTGGCTGGTCTTTCTCGTTACAAGAAGTGTCAAAGAGTCTTTTGTCAGTCAGTTTATTTTTTTTATTTTTTTCAAAATAAAAGCCTTTAAAGGCTCTGATATGAGGCACAAAACAGATCACACTCACTCAACATGCACGTTAGTAAGACTCAATAAATGGGTTTGTAATGCTTTTATTAACATACATAAGAGACTCATAAGAGTCTAAAATAAGTTTTTAACAAGTACTTATAAAAATCTTATAATCTCACAATAAACATGTTTATTATGTTATCATTAAAACTCATAGATATTCTTATTAACACTAATTAATGTCAATAAGCATATAATAAGGGTCTTATTACCCATATTATATATAAGGGTCTTAACCAAGGCTTATGACAAGGACATTAATATAAAGCGTTACCAACAATAGTTAGGCGATTTGACTCTCCGAATTGGGCCGTGGTTTGAAAAGAGTTAGTTTGCTGGCACCGAAAACTCAGTGTCCTTCTGGACGGTCGGCTTAAACGTGCAAGACATCCATGTTTTTACGCAAACATTGTAGCCATGTGAACAGGGACTCTCTCTCTAAATTCAAAGGGTCTTTATTGGCATGGGAAACATCTCTCTGTATGTGTAGCAGGGTTAATGCTTCCCACTTGCCATTGCCAGCGAGATCCTTGCGCTGGCTGTGGTAGTGGGAGCCTTGGTTGGAGTGCTAGAGCTCCCCCTAGCGGAATGCGGGGGTTGTATTTTACGTTGCTGCCTCCTCTCCTCACGCCTTGTGCCCACTGCACCGTCAGTCAACGGACGTGGGAAGGCGTGGCTGACGGATGGGGGAGTAGTCTTTGCAGAGGCATCCGTCAGCCAATCAAATCGCTTCGCCGGGTTCTTCCCGCTTCTTCCTGCTTGTTGCGAGGCAAGATGACCCGCTTTCCCGCTTTCCAGTATCGTCAGAGCCCGAGTCGCGTCACAGTGCTTAAATTTGCATACGCGATCTGATTGGATGACGGAACCATCGCTGCCGAAAAAGTTGAACATTTTTCAACTTTCTGACGGTGGCGAACGCTCCAACTGAACGGACGGATCCACAATGCATTGCGCGTCCGTCCCCATTCAAAGTCAATGGGCAACGGCGGAGGTAGTGGGCACGGGGCGTCAGTCTACGTATATATCCCGGCTGGGAGAGGTAGGTAGTCAGAGCAGTTAAATATGAATCCACACTTTGGCGATGTATTACGGGAGTCTAAATGTACATAATACTGTATTAATACTTGGTTGCTTGTACATATATATTGTGTTGCTTGGAATCGGTAATTACATTTAAATGGACTTTAAGCTTAGGATCGCTAGCTTGGCTACCATGTGCTTTGGTCGTAGCTACTTAGCTAGCGTGGATTTCGCCAAGAATGTGTACTTCAGCTTGTCTTTCTCTCATGTTAGGCTGCCATTGTGAGGGTTCTCTAAAAGCATTTTCCTTGTCAAATATTCCACCAGGTATGTCACCAAACGCCCATTCAAATATTCATTTGTTTAATGTGATATTTATTTTCATGTAAATGGTCAGTCTACGTGTATCCCGGCTGGGAGAGGCTGCCATTGTGAGGGTTCTCTAAAAGCATTTTCCTTGTCAAATATTCCACCAGAATAAATGGCTGGCTGCCAATGGTTCCATCGAGGTCTCAATCACACAACGCAACGAGAGAGTACGCAACCGCTACATATGTAAAAATATCTCTCCCCCTATTGCCGTCTGTTTGAAGATCTCTCTCTCTCTCACTGTCTCTCTCTCCCACTCACTGTCTCTCTCTGTCTCTTTGTATATATACTGTATATATATATAAATATATATATATATATATATATATATATATATATATATACACATTATGTATCTCTCTCTCTCTCTACAGTGTCACTTCATGTTCTAGCGCATCTAGCAGTCAGTTGTGTTGCAGTGGTGGCGTGGCCATTACTGTACAGCTCGGAGTGGACGAGGCCACACTGACTCAATGTGGTGGCATGGAAGAGACAGGGAGAGAGAGAGAGAGAGAGAGAGAGAGAGAGAGAGAGAGAGAGAGAGAGAGAGAGAGAGAGAGAGAGAGAGAGAGAGAGAGAGAGAGAGAGAGAGAGAGAGAGAGAGAGACCCTCGGTTGGCCATCTCGGCCTGTGTGTTTCTCCTCCTAGTCCGGCAGGGAGAGAGGGGAGACAGCAGATGTCTCGGTTACCCCCCAGCAACCCCTCCCCTCCACTGCTAGACCTGTCCTCATAACGTTTGGTCCGGGTTTGAGGCGCCGCGTCACCCAAGCGTGGATTTCATAATTTTTGCGGCACTCATTTGGTGAAGGAAGAAAAAAAATGTGCTGCCAGCTTGGTATTGGCAAGCCCTGAGTCAATAAAGAGCCCACCTTATGTTTAAACTCGTTCTTGCCCCTGGGTTTTATTGTTTCATTCTTTATCTCTTTCTCTGGTAAGAGTGGACATCATTAAGCTTGTCTACCAGAGGTTTAGGAGATTGACAAATGTATGCATTGTGAACTTAGATCGTACTTCTTTTTTTTTTCTTTTTTTATGTTAGTGAGATGGGAGAAGTCTTGTTAGATCAGCATATAAAAAATGGGACAAAAGACATAATAAGTACAACTTGATAAATATAGAAGCAAAATTATTGAAGCTAAACGTATATCTGGCTTAGCTAAAACTACGTCAACCACTATAGATTTGCCAAGTGATGCTTTATGTCCTATACAGATGTCCCACAGATATGAAAGAAGTCAAAATAAGCCGATATCAAGTCACAGTACCAGACCAAGAATCCCTTTCCTAATCTAATAAAGTGTATCCTGAACCGTAATCTGTTTTCCACCCTGCCTAATCATCTAATTACTGTGGAGATCAATGTTGGACTTGTCCGGAACGCTCCTCGCATACAGAGAGCTGGAATATAAGAAAGTCATGGGACTTCCAGAATTCGATTTAGACTCTATACTGATCTATACTGGTCTATACTGATCTGTCTCCATCAGCCCGTGGTGCTGCTATCAGAGCACATGTCTCGTATTTTAGAAACATCAGGTCAGAAGGTTTCACCTCCAGGAGGTCACGGCCCTCCACAGTGACGTACAGTAGAGGAGGCTTCAGCATCCATGACTGAGCTAAGACAATGGGGCCCACGGGTTATCTTTGTGTGTTTATAGTAGTGTATGTATGTATGTATGCATGTATCATGATGTATGTATGTATGTATATATGTATGTATGTTTCTATGTATGTATGTTTACATGGATGGATGCTCTCTGTGTCGGTCGAACTATCTTTCTATCCGTCTATCCGTATCTGTCTGTCTGTCTGTCTGTCTGACTGCCTGTCATTCTATCCTTCTGTCTATCTATACTCTTGCTTATGTCTTTATTATCATATGAACTGACAATTCAAATAATTATAATATGTAATTATTATATATTATATTCTGACAAATGGCCTCCCAAGTCTGCTTCTTCGGCTGTGCTGACCTATTTAATTGTTTAAATCGTTTTTTTAACTGAGCAGAGATGCTCGCCGACTTTCGGAGCGACCTCCAGGGGCCTGCTGGCAGCCGTGGCTCTAGAAAGTCTGCAGGCGAGACATCATTAACTAGGACCAACTGTGTACCGAACCACGTCCTGCTCCATCTCCACCCACTGGGCGTCCACTTTGAACTGGTTCGAGACGAGACAGGCTGGGAGCGAGGAACGCACAAAGAAGGGCTGAAATAAATTGGTTTGAAATGTTAAATTGGGTCTGGGTTTAAGGTGCGCGATACGTTGGTGGATACGTTTGGTTCCAGCAGGCAGCGTTATGCTAACAGAGGACAGTTGGACACGAGCAAATGTTGTGTTTTCATTACTTCTAATTTTTGTTCTTTGATTGGAGATTTTGTTCAACTGTTCAATAAAATGCTTTCATTAAAATCGTGTTCAACTTGCAGCAATTTCAGCAAAGTATAAACATTCTTTATTCATTCATAGTCACGGAGTACATTCCAAATGTCACAAAATGAGATAAGCCTAATTCAATTATATCCCCTGACAGAACAATTTCTCCCTCTCGCATTTTGAAGTCACACACAAATGCATAATTAAAAAGCTATAGAAAAGGGAATTTGAGGCGCATGAAGCAAAACTAGTCAGTTAAAAATGGCCTTCTGACTTCATGTCGAGTTCCAGTCCCAGCCCTTCTCCCTCTATGCCTCTGAAATCGGCTCCCATTTCCCCCAGTTCCCATTATCCTGATCAACATGTCTGTGTGCTAACAAGCTATCCTCTGCTGCTGCTGCTGCTACGCTGGGAACAGGAGGAGCTGAGCTCTGAGCAGTGGAGAACTCTTGGGTCCTGAGATCTTGTGGGCTCAGAGATGCGTATCTGTTTTATATACAGCTGGGGCTCAATTAGTGGTCGACTTGACTGTTATTTGATTATTGTATTTGTAATTAAGTACACTTTGCTTGAATCAGTAGCCACCAAAAACAAAACGTTGTTTGTCAAATCATACTGCAAGCCCTTCTAGTTTCTACTCTCTCTCTCTCTCTCTCTCTCTCCCTCTCCCTCCCCCCCTCTCCCCCCCCCCCCCCCCCTCCCCTCTCTCTCTCTCTCTCTCTCTCTCTCTCTCTCTCTCTCTCTCTCTCTCTCTCTCTCTCTTTGGCACTAGGGGAGGACGTGCAGAAGTCCCTGTGGTTTTTTCGAATTTGCTACAATCTTTTTTTCAGTGTATCTGACTTGTTTACCCCAAATTGTGTTCACAGGGAAAACAAACTGAGACAGAATTATAGATGAACAGACTCAATTTGTTGCGCTATATGTGGTGTTTTTTGCATATTTTTCGAACTTCACTTCATGTTTAATGTACTCAGCTTTCTAAGTAGCATGGGGTAAAGTCATCCACACGTGCACACACACAAATGAACACACAAACACACACAGACACACACATACACATACACAAGTGCACGCATACACACAAACACACACACACACACACACACACACACACACACACACACACACACAGTCACATAGTCACAGATATTTAGAAGACGATAGGGCTCGCTACTGTCTGAAGCTAACACAGTTGTCTTGGGATCCGCGTGAAATTGCCCCCACAGAGAGACAGTGATGGAGAGAGAGCTATGGAGAGAGGAAGAATAAAGAAAAGAGAGGGTGAGAAAGAGGAAGGACAGAGTGAGAAAGAGACACAGAAGAGAATCAGTGAGAGAGTAAGAGAGAGTAAGGGAGAGAGCGAGAGAGGTAGAATAAG